>NC_064628.1:147650291-148850291 GCF_023864275.1 Schistocerca cancellata | reverse complement strand
AGAAAAACTTGACAGGAATGTAGCCACTGTACATGACTGCTGGCAGCGGTGGTCACGAGAAGGTACACTCGCAACAAGACCAGGCTCCGGACGGTCACGTGGCACTACCGAGAGGGAAGACCATTGTATTTGTCTCTGACACATTGTAATGGATCTGCAGCAGTAATTTGAGCAGTAATCTCCATCACAGTGACATACAGCATCAGAGTGACACTCAGAACTGTTGCAAATCGGTTCTTCAAGGGGAGTTCCACTGACCCCAAACCATTGCCATTTGCGACTTCAGTGGTATCAAGCGAGAGCTCACTGGAGGGCTTGTGTTGGAAGGAGGCCAGCTGAGTGCCTGCAACCAACTTGTCTGGGTGCTAGACATACTGGACCTACACCTGGAGTTATCACCTGGGTTGCCACTTCTTATAACAGCAGGAGCACTCTCGGGTTATCCCACACACCGTTACTGAAATTGCGTAGGGGAGTCTGGTGATTCGACCTGTTGTGCTGCCATCCATGAACAACATTCCGTGAGTGTTGTCCACAGGTTAACACTCGCCCACATACCGCTGTTGTAACACAACGTGCTCCACAGAGTGTCGACATGGTGCCTTTGGCTAATCGATCGCCAGTCTGTCTCCAGTCGAGAACATATGGGACATCGTCAGGCGACAGTTCCAGCGTTGTCCACAACCAGCATTAACCGTCCCTGCATTGACTGACCAACTGCAATATGCATGGAACTCGGTCCATAAACTGTCATCCGGCACCTATACAACACAATGCATGCACGTTTTCATGCTTGCATTCAATTTCCTGGCTGTTGCGCCGGTTATTAATGTATCAGCGCTTCAAATCTGCAATGGCTTATGTCCGCTTACACTAACCTATGATCTTACAATGTTAATAACTTAAATATATTGCTAGACAAATATATTCCCGAAATCTCATTACTCTACATTAAGTGTTTGTTGATGTGGCTTTTCTCCGTCAGCATAATTCAGTTCTTGATTGGTTGAATCCCTACATTTTTATCTGGCCCTATTAAGGAGGAGGGAGCAAACTGGAAGGGAAACTACCCTGACAAACAAAAGTAGAACTTTGTATACCTTCTAGTTCCGAAGATGTTGAATACATTCAAACAATGGTTGATAAGTTCTGGTCAGAAGTCCGCAGACTGGTTCGGTGCAGCTCTCCAAGCCAGTCTATCCTGTGAAAGCGTCTCCGTCGCTCTATAACTACTGCAAGCTACATCAATTTCATCTTGCTTACTGTATTCGAGTCTTGGTCTCCCTCTATAATGTTTACCTCCCCACACTTCCTTCTATTACCAAATTCACAGTTCCTTCTTGCTTCCAAATGTGTCCTGTCAACTGCAACCATCTTGTATTGAAGTTGTGCCACAAATTTCTTTCTTTCAGAATCCGATTCCGTATCTCCTTGTTATTTACTCGATCTACCCACTTACTATTAAGCATTTCCTGTATCACCACATTTCAAAGGCTTCTGTTCTACTTTTTGGCTGAACTGCCTATCTTCCATGTTTCGCTTCTACTCAAGGCCACGCTCCAAGCAAATAGTTTCAGAAAAGAGATCCTAACACAAAAAATTGTATTATAAGTAAAAAAATACTTCTTTTCCAGAATAAATGCTTTGATATTGCCATTCGCCCATCGTCAATTATTTGACTGCACAAATAACAAAACTCATATATTACTTTTAATATCTCATTTCCAAATTCAATTACTGATGTAAATCGACTATGTTCCATTCCTTTTGTCGATATTTATCTTATAAGGCCTTTTCAGGACAGTAACCATTCATAGAAATGCCTTTCTTTCATGTCCTTCAACTCTTAGACTTGCAGTCTGGTTTTGTGCAGGTTATAAATAACCTTTCATCCATTTATTTTGTCCGTGCTACCTTCATAATTTCATATAATCAACTGCAGATAACATTCTGAAAGCTTTTTCTAAATGCTATAAAGGCAGATTTGTCTTTCTTTAAACCTCATCATAAGATATTCCGAAATCCAGTAGTGTCATGTGTTCCTACATTTCTCCAGTGTCATGTGTTCCTACATTTCTCCAGAACCCAATCTGAACTTCCCAGAGGTAGACTTCTAACAATATTTCCATTCTTTTGTAAATACGCTGCCTGACGAAAAGTCCGATGCACAAATAAGACATGATCGACTGTGTATGTAACTTCGCACAAGTACACACCATTGATGAGTATTTAAAGGATTAGAGTGGCAGTTCTCTGTGACCAGTATAATGGCCACAATAATGCATTTATGTGAGGAAGCATTGTAGGCCATAGGGAATAATAATAACTAGAAACAATTTAGGCTTCAAACTTGTGGGATAATTTTTCCGAGCGCCTTGCAGGTGCTGACTTATTGTCAATATGGCCCTGAAAAGGCGACATATGAATGAATATTGAATTGTGTTGAGCGAATTAAAGGGAGCATGGTGGCTTTGAAACTGATACACTATAAGCGGAGTAAACTCTGAGAGTAGACAGCGAGCAATATTTTATCAGGATCGAAAAACGGTGTCTCAGTTAGATGAGGTTGTTGTCAATGTCCAAGCTGCAGAGCTTGTTGATTCGTGCAGTGGAAGCGCAAAGCGCCTATAACGCAGATATCGATGGATCGTAACCAAGCCCTGCTACCATTTTTACATATTAATACATTTAATTACGACTTTAACAAAAAGCACCTTAGAGATACAGATTTGTTTCACTGAACAACCTGCCAAAACAAATGAATTAAAAATTAGGCCAGCAACGAAAGCTCAAATTGAATCAAATTTAAAAGAACTCAGGACCATAATAAAATAACAAGGATAAGCAGCTAGGCTGAGGCAAACAACTTCCAGTTTATACTGAGATTAAAATTAAATGTTTCAAATGGATAATACAACCAAAATTGACAATCATTTATTTGTTCAAAATAAAAATAATTACATTTTAAATGAATTAAGCTCATGATTAAGAATCACAGACATAAGAAGACAAGTTGGAGCAACACAACCTCATAAAGATCAGAGTTTGCATAAAACAAGAATCATCAAGAAACTAGTAGATTCCCATATGTAGTTGTGGGCCTCATTAGAGGGTCAGAGTATGTTCTGGCCAGAAAAGTGATGAAATCAGCATCAGTGTTCCAGTAACTGTCATGTCATCACATTAGGACCAAGACCATTATTTCATCATTTCCATCGTTCTAACATCATTGCACCATGCTTGTGTCACTGCCCTGTGGAAGTCATCCCCATCCTGCGCCCCCCCCCCCCCCCCACTCATCCCCAACGTCCCCCGTGCCCTGCACACCTCCGCTCCCTAATGCTCCCACTCGTCAAGGAATTCATTTGCATGCTGTGTGTTTTTTCACCGCCACCACTATATTGTAGAAAAGCTACAGGCTGTTGAATCCTAAGACTATGACATCACAAGAATAACTTGTACATATTTTACTTTAATATGTATGTAAACACATACATATTGTAAACGCATAATGCTTGCATGCCAGTTCTGCCGCTCCCCCCACCCCCTCCCCCCACGCCTTGCCTCACGGGCAATTTCGATTCCATTGTTGTGAGATTGCCATAATTTGTCTGCTGTCTATACACACTTCTAAGTCTCGTATTCAATTTATAAGATGCTCATACTGAGCAAAGGAGACTTTAGCAAGTTTATTTGTTGCTAACATCTATTAGAGAAATGTACTCATAGCTTTCTATATAAAGAGTGGAAAGGCATCTTAACAGAGAAGCGTATGACTTAGACAAGAGGAATATTGTTCAACAAATAATGGCAATGTAACAGAATGGCAAGAAGATGCATTGAATCCACCAACACAATGTCTTGCATTTGCTGGAATGTATATCCCTTGTAAAATATATATGCAGTCATCCATCACACAAGAAGCAACAGCAAGTTGTGCAGCGACAAATAATAGCAGTGCATTAGCTGAGTGGACACTCACTGAAATTGCTGGAGAGACCTATCAGTAAGTATTCATCCATTTACAACAATTATTATTAATATTATTGTTATTATTAATATAAGTGTATGACGTTATACTTCGGGTTTTCTTGTTATCACTGTACTAGCAGAGCTGCTGCTGGACCGGTACGTTGATGTGTCCAATTAGCTCCAGAATATCTGTGTCATGAATTAATGACTGCATTCAAAGATGCTTTAGTGTTCATAATTAGTAATGTAAATATGTTGACAATAATCACCATCTCCCTGTATCAGTTATCAAAGATTAGAATAACCTTATTAATTTTGATGGCGATGATGAACTGGAGATAGAAGTCAGTATTTTAGTTTGTTTCTTTTTTAATTGCAAATAGTATATACTTACAGTGATCAAAAAAATAGTTCACCCACTTGTGAGAGAATTGTCAAAGGGTAAAGATGTTGAGACATATATCAATACTCCTGCCACGAGACAGTGTGGAGATGAACAAGAATGTAGACGAAAAACAAATCTAACAATTCTTTTCTTTTCTTTTTGTCCCTGTAGGCAAGATGAAGTGATTGTGGCAGCAGCTACCTAACATGGAAATAATGCTGTTCGGTCTAATCTACAGTTTTAATATCAGTGGCTGAAAGAGTGTCAGTGTCAGCATGATATTTAATCAGTAGGTCTACCCGGTCATGCTATTTGGAAACCATGGATTTATTTATATCAGAGTAATATTATCCGTGGGTGAATGGCGTCGAGTACATGATGTGTTAAAGCAGATTCAGCTTTGTTCCACAGACACGATCACTCTCCATGGGTGATACTGGGTGACCATACAATCTCTGCAAGGGACTTTCAAGAAACAGTTGAAATATTTAACAACAGGGAATGCGTACATCTACCGAAGCAGAGAGGCAGACTTGATAATCTAATGTATACCAGCTATGCACCAGAACATGAGTTAGAGTTTAGTCTAAGGTTGCGGCTATATGACCACCAATTCAATGAGATATTATTGAGTAATCTGCTGGAGTTTGTTCGCCAAACTCTCCGCCCATTGGAAGAAATCATAGGTTAATTCTTCGATCCATGCTGTGCATCAGTGGAGGCGTAAATGTTCTAACCAACAATGCCAGATGTGCATTAAAGTCACGATCTTATTTAAGTTCGTTTATACATCCTGCTGTATGTAAGTATTTATAAAATAAAAGGAAATTTAAGAGCATTTCATGCGTTAACTAATCCTGTGTGAAACAGCTATATACAAATGTAACAGTCATCACAATGATCGAGTGGACGAAACAGCCTTGTCAAAATAATACTGAAACTGGGAGAAGAGGAGGAGTGGATTGCTACTTTCTGGTAATACACTTTGATGAGCCAAAACATTATGATCACCTGTTTCATAGCCTGTTTGTCCGTCTTTCGAACGAAATACGTCATTGATTGTGCGTATCAGAGTCCGACAGTTTGTTGGTAGTTTTGTGAAAGTATGTGGCATTAGATGTCCACGCACAGGTCATGTAATTCGCGTAAATAACCGGCCGGCAGATTTGCGTACGCGGTGATGGAGTCCGATAGCGACCTAGACGGATTCCATAGGATTTACATCAGATGAATTTGGTCGCCGAGACATCAATGTGAGTTCACTATAATGCTCTTCAACCCATTTTAGCGTAGTTCTGGCTCCGAGAAACGGACAACTATACTGCTGGAAGATGACTCTGCCGTCGGGAAAGACATCAAGCGTAAAGGGATGCCGGTGAATCACAGCTGTCAGCATGCCTTAGATCACTACCACAGGTGCCATGCAAGTGCAGGAGAATGCCTCCCATAGCACAATACCTGTCCCACCAGCCTGCGTCCGTGGCGTGCTGCACGTTTCGAGCCACAGTTCACCTCGATGACGGCGTTTGTGGACATGACCAGCGACCTAGTGTAGCAAAAATGCGGTTCACCCGATGATGATGATGATGATGTTTGGTTTGTGGGGCGCTCAACTGCGTGGTTATCAGCGCCCGTACAATTGCCCAATCTTTGCTCAGTCCAATTTCGCCACTTTCCTGGATGATGATGAAATGATGAGGACAACACAAACACCCAGTCATCTCGAGGCAGGTGAAAATCCCTGACCCCGCCGGGAATCGAACCCGGGACCCCGTGCTCGGGAAGCGAGAACGCTACCGCGAGACCACGAGCGGCGGACCGGTTCACCCGAAGAGCCGACATTTTCCACTGATTGATCGTCGTATCCCAATGGTCCCGTGCCCACTGAAATCTTAATTGACGATGACGTTTGGTGAACATTTGAACACAAAGGGGTGACCTGCTGCAGAGCTCCATGTTCAGAAACGTATCGTGAACGAAGTGCTCCAAAACACTTGTGCGTGCACCAGGATTGGTAGAGATGAATACGGATCACCAGATATCCTACTGTAGAGCAGACAGGCCTCCAAATCTCTCGTTCTTTGAAGAGTCGTGGACGTCCAACCATTTAGCGCCTAGTGGTAGTTCCACTGTCCTTCTTTCTGCAGATGCTCACGAGAGTAGCATGTGAACATTCGACCAGCTTCACTGTTTTCGAGACACTCATTCACCGGCTCTGCGCAATAACAATCTGTCCTTCATCAAAGTCGCTTACCTCAGTGGATTTCCCCATTTGCAGCCCATATCTTAGCTGAGGTGATCCCCCATCCGTTCTGCTCCGCTTACATACTTTTACCATCGAGCCTCGTGCCCGCAACACCAACAGGCGCCATCCAACGCTGCGGTGGCCAATGGTCATAATCTTTGACTTATCAGTGTATATGCTTCACATGTCGAGCCAGTTGATTATGGGAAGACTAATCTTATTATTAACACATCCAGAGGGGATATGTTTTGAGCATGTCTATATACACTCCTGGAAATTGAAATAAGAACACCGTGAATTCATTGTCCCAGGAAGGGGAAACTTTACTGACAGATTCCTGGGGTCAGATACATCACATGATCACACTGACAGAACCACAGGCACATAGACACAGGCAACAGAGCATGCACAATGTCGGCACTAGTACAATGTATATCCACCTTTCGCAGCAATGCAGGCTGCTATTCTCCCATGGAGACGATCGTAGAGATGCTGGATGTAGTCCTGTGGAACGGCTTGCCATGCCATTTCCACCTGGCGCCTCAGTTGGACCAGCGTTCGTGCTGGACGTGCAGACCGCGTGAGACGACGCTTTATCCAGTCCCAAACATGCTCAATGGGGGACAGATCCGGAGATCTTGCTGGCCAGGGTAGTTGACTTATACCTTCTAGAGCACGTTGGGTGGCACGGGATTCATGCGGACGTGCATTGTCCTGTTGGAACAGCAAGTTCCCTTGCCGGTCTAGGAATGGTAGAACGATGGGTTCGATGACGGTTTGGATGTACCGTGCACTATTCAGTGTCCCCTCGACGATCACCAGTGGTGTACGGCCAGGTAGGAGATCGCTCCCCACACCATGATGCCAGGTGTTGGCCCTGTGTGCCTCGGTCGTATGCAGTCCTGATTGTGGCGCTCACCTGCACGGCGCCAAACACGCATACGACCATCATTGGCACCAAGTCAGAAGCGACTCTCATCGCTGAAGACGACACGTCTCCATTCGTCCCTCCATTCACGCCTGTCGCGACACCACTGGGGCGGGCTGCACGATGTTGGGGCGTGAGTGGAAGACGGCCTAACGGTGTGCGGGACCGTAGCCCAGCTTCATGGAGACGGTTGCGAATGGTCCTCGCCGATACCCCAGGAGTAACAGTGTCCCTAATTTGCTGGGAAGTGGCGGTGCGGTCTCCTACGGCACTGCGTAGGATCCTACGGTCTTGGCGTGCATCCGTGCGTCGCTGCGGTCCGGTCCCAGGTCGACGGGCACGTGCACCTTCCGCCGACCACTGGCGACAACATCGATGTACTGTGGAGACCTCACGCCCCACGTGTTGAGCAATTCGGCGGTACGTCCACCCGGCCTCCCGCATGCCCACTATACGCCCTCGCTCAAAGTCCGTCAACTGCACATACGGTTCACGTCCACGCTGTCGCGGCATGCTACCAGTGTTAAAGACTGCGATGGAGCTCCGTATGCCACGGCAAACTGGCTGACACTGACGGCGGCGGTGCACAAATGCTGCGCAGCTAGCGCCATTCGACGGCCAACACCGCGGTTCCTGGTGTGTCCGCTGTGCCGTGCGTGTGATCATTGCTTGTACAGCCCTCTCGCAGTGTCCGGAGCAAGTATGGTGGGTCTGACACACCGGTGTCAATGTGTTCTTTTTTCCATTTCCAGGAGTGTATTTTATAACTCCTATTTCAACTCAGATATCGACTGTCACAGGAAAGATGGCATAGTGTCAAGCGAGTAACCTACTAGAAAAAACCTGGAATAAGAGTTGATGTTCTTTATGGCAAAAACATTTCAGTGTACAAATAGCAAAGGATTCTTTATGCACTAGGCAGTTGAATGTCATATCTGTGGGCCGCCATAAGAGAGAAAAGCGGGAAATCCACATAGTGAGCACCGTCATACAACACAGAAATTGCACGCACCCAGCTTGAAGAGCCAACTGCTATGACATGCACAGGTCTTCTTCCATAATTTGAGCACGCACGTTGCTCACTTTATTGTTGAGACCTTGGCTGATTTATGGATATAGAATGATAAGGACAATGTCACACATGACAATGTAGAGAAACACATACCATTCTCCAAGCTGATCACACCAAGAATATCGCTCCGCTTCCTGGATTCATTATTGTTCATGAATGTACCTCTTCAGAAACTTGCTGAGATAACGGACTGGAAGGTTATGCATATCACCAGAGCTGCATATCCTGATGATACAAAATTTCAGCTTGTGACGAAAAGGGGGTCTTCCCACATGTATGTGTGGATTCGATAGAGAGACACCACAAACCCACATTGCACTATAAAACTGCATTCACCAGCAAACTCACAGCCATTGTCACAAAGGATGCAGAGTATAGGTATGGGGGGAGGGGGGGTAATGTTTGGCACGAGTTAAGTTAAACATCTCTAATTTAGAAGTATATGATGGAATGTACATGAAGACATGTGCACTTTCTAACAGACATTTTCTAAGAAATTCCAGAGCGTGTGTCTGGACATGTACACTTTGGATTTTGCCTTCTATACATGGAGCCAGGGGTTTTCCGGGAGGCAAAAGATGGGAGGAAGAAGACATGTATCAAACTGCTGACTGATTTGATATGTTGCTTCTATTTTTAACATGAGACTCGTGGCAGACTTTGCCAGTTCGTCCACAGGTATGCCAAGGTGAGTAACCCGTGAATGAATGTGGAATGCAGGTATCTGACGATTTAAGTTAAATTCTTTACTTGGATGTACAATGTCTCTGTGGGCATTCCATGAAACAGACTCTGCTGTTTAGAAGATTCTAATGGCTGTCCAAAGATGAAATCGTCAGATTGGAAATAAAATATCCACCGTATGGCTGCTGATGCTGGTGTGCTGCGAACCTGGAATATACAGCCAGTTTGCATAACGTGCGCAGTGGCTTACTGCTGTATCCAGAGCGCCTACTACTGCAAAATGCTCCTGTCAGCAAGCTGATGATAACGGTGGGGAATATCAGAGATACAGTCCACATTACAGAATTGTCCAGAAATGTCTCAGTTAGGGGATCTGACTTATTAGAAAACACGTAGCATTTTCTTTGGCCAGCGTCTCAAGTTGAAGGAGTACACTGATAATAACACACAAAAGAGTGCTCTTGCAAAGTATGAGTTTCAAAAAAGATTTTTGTAAACTAATGAATAACTCAGTTTTCTATAGAAATACGAAGAATTTATGGTACTATTGATAAATTAATTTTGTTTACAATTGGAAAGGTTACAGGGCAAAAGATTACGTCGCCAGGCCATATTTATAGCAGGACTGGCTCCTCTGGAGATGCTAATGTTTAGCGTAGTTAACAAAGCCTGTCAGTATTGGTATGTGTATTCTGGACATCTAAAAACACCACATGCACCAATTCCATTAAAAGTTTGGAAAACTAACTTCACTGATCTCAAGTTATTTTATACAGATACAGTCAGTTTCATCTGCTATGTGATAAGATGTGATCTGTATGAAGTATGGTACCCTCCGCCACACACCGTCAGGTGGCTTGCGGAGTATGGATGTAGATGTAGATGTAGAAATCGGTACAATCTTAAGTTGTTCAACACATCTCTGCATGTGACCAATAATCCTCACAATGTAACATCACAGAATATAAAGGTTGTCGGCCTGGTGAAAGAAGAGGCGAATGGCCCAGATAGTCTGTAATCTGTGGGGCTCAGATCAAAAATGTATGCATACAATACACTGATCAGCCAGAACATTATGACCACCTACATAATAGCTGGTATGTCCTTTGGAACTGATGACAGTGGCGACATATCACAGCATGGAAGCAACGAGGCCTTGGTAGGTAGCTGGAGGGAGTTGGGACCACATCTGCACATTCAAGTCACCTAATTCCCGTAAATATGGGAGGGGGGCGATGAGCTCTGACGCCACGTTCAATCACATCCCATATGTGTTTGATCTGGTGCAGATCTGGCGAGTTGGGAGGACAGGAAATCCATTGGAACTCGCGACTGTGTTCCTCTAATTATTCCACCATTTTCCTGATCTTGTGCTATGGCATATTATCTTGTTGAAAAATGCCACTGCCATCAGGAAACATGATACTCTTGAAGGCGTGTAGGTGGCCTGCATCCAGTGTACGATACCCCTTGGTCGATATGGTGCCTTGCACGAGCTCCAACAGAACCATGGATGTCCACATGAATGTTCCTTAGAAGATAATGGAATTGCTGCCAGCTTTTCTCTGTCTCAGAGCATAGGTGTCAAGGACCTGTTCCCTGGAAGACGACGGATTCGCGCCCTCCTATTGGCATGGTGGAGAAGGTATTGGGATTCCTCAGACAATGCAACACTCTGCCACTGTACCAACGTCCAGTGCCAATGGTCAGGTGCCCATTTCAGTCGTAGTTGTCAATGTCGTGGTGTTAACATTGTCTAATGCATGAGTTGTCAGTTGCGAAGCACCATCGTTGTGTGTTCAGACACACTTGTACCCTGTGCAGCATTAAAGTCTGACATTAGTTTCACCACAGTTCACCACTCGTTCTGGCTCTGAGCACTATGGGACTTGATACCTGAGATCATCAGTCCCCAAGAACTTAAGAGCTACTGAAACCTAACTAACCTAAGGACATCACACACATCCATGCCCGAGGCAGGATTCGAACCTGCGACCGTAGCGGTCGCGCGGTTCCAGACTGAAGCTCCTAGAACCGCTCGGCCACAGCGGCCGGTTCACCGCTCGTTCTGTTTTACCAGGCTGTGCAACCTACAGTGTCTGATATTTGTAATGAGGGGTGGCTGTCCAACCCCACGACGTCTGGAAGTGGTTTCACCTTGGTTTCGCGACGTGTTGAAGACACTCGCCACAGCGCTCTTCAAACACTCGAAAAGTCATGCAGTTTCCTAAATTCTCGTGCCGAGTCTCCAAGCCGATATAATCTGCCCTGAGTCAAGCTCAGATAGCTCGCATGCCTTCCTAATTCTACAGACGGGCAACATGCTCACTGATGCTACATGCACCATGCATGTGTCTGATTAGCAGTCAGATGATGCTTCTATCGCCTTTACGGATTTATATCGATTGTATGTCAGTGGTCGTAACATCCTGGCTGACCAGTGTATAGATGCAGGTGCTACTTAATAATGGTCTAAGGATGTGCAATGGGCAGCCTCATAGTTTCTTATGATCAAAGAGTGCAATGAGTGTCTGTGCGGTGGTGATGCATCTTCACATACAATCATTTGATAGTGGGGACATGAAGTGCATACTACACTGTAACTGAAAAATCTGTGTTCTGCACAGCAATTGAAAATCGATCTTTAGCACATGATGACCAGTGCTTCATCTGAGTAGATGGAACTGACCTGCTTCAATTTTCACACTATTTGCTCATGAGTGATTGTGTATGTGTATGTTTGTGGGGGAGGGGGGACGGGGTGGATGTATGGATTAAATAGCTGAAACTTTTGTCATTTCTGTGTGTTTGTATGTGAATCACTTCGTATAATGTGTGCTTGAAAGTTGAATATTACTATTATGTGTACTATGCACACCTTTTTGTGCACTCTGTATGTTTGTGTGGTTCTTTCTTTTTCACTTGTAGCTTCTGCTGACAAATATTGTAAATACTTTACGTAAAAATCCATAGTAGTCCTATTAATATGATTACCTCAGCATTCTGCTGCTACTGTATAAGTATTGTTCAAAATAATGAACTGTATTAGTATAATACATCTCAGCGTATAAGAAAACAGATGCTGCTAGTCATGTATAAAAAATGAATGAACTGTATTACAATGACGTATCTCTACATATAAGCAGCCTTTTCTTTTGAAAGAAAATAATTTTTACAAAATATTGTAAATAACTTTGTTTAATAGATTGTTAATGGTAATATACCATTAGTTAATTTGTTATCAGTTATAAAATGTCCACTCCCCGTAGCTGAGTCAGTTCGGCGCTAGCGGCCGTGCGAAGCGGAGGTCCGATACTTCCGCCTGTGCGGCGTGTGCGAGTGTTTGTTTACTTGTGGACTTAGTCTGCGCGCGGGCTATTAACAACGATCATGGCGAACAAGTACAGGAAAACTACATTACGATTCAATTTCTGCAAAGACTACGAACGACCAAAGGCTTTAGCAGTGGAACGATTCATTCGAGAGAACGTCAGGATACCGCCAAACGATATTATCGGAATTCATCTGTCCATCGTTAGTCCCACGGTGTATGTTAAGATGGTAAATGACGCGGCGTGTGAGAGAATTCTACAGGCGACAAAAGCAGGTCTCCGATTTTGCCATAGTGACGGGAATGTCGGCACTGTAACTGTAGAACATGCTGGTCTGGGTGTACGGACAATACGTGTTTTTGAGCTGCCATTTGAGCTCCCGGCTGACGATGTTATCGAGGCTTTTAAGCCATACGGCACGGTACATGGTCACACAGCAGAACGCTGGACACAATTCGCCACGTACCCAGTTCTTAACGGAGTGCGACAGATCACTATTGATCTTCAGAAGCATGTACCGTCCTATCTGACATTTGGTGGTTGTCGGGCGGTGGTGATTTACGATGGTCAACCACGTACATGTTCTGGCTGTGGCCAGGAGGGACACCTCAGGTCGAACTGTATGCAACGGGGGATTACGCAACTGCCTTCAGATGTGCGGGAGCCGTCGCCGGCGATGACAGTACTACCGATCACCTATACCAAAGCCCTCACTGCGTCCGCTGATGACCGAAAATACACAGCCCCGGTGGAAGATCAAGATGGCACTCTCCGAAACCTTGTAGCAGACGTCGGGATGACAGAGGATGCTGCTCCATCGAGCATACAATCTACTGCGACATCAGATGAGACCGAACTCCCACCAAGCACACCTATAGTACACGAAGCAGTTCCAGCCACTACGGATGCTGTTCCGTCTGGAACGCACTCTGTGACGACAACATCAGTTTCGACCGAACTCCCGCCTAGTACAACGATGGGACTCGAAACACTTCCTGTTCCTACGGATGCTTTTCTGTTGGGCAGCCGTGATTCCCTACAATCTGAGGACACGGAAGGAAGATCACGCAAACAACGTTCCCCGAAAAGGAGGAAACGGCGTCGTCGCACGACATCTCCTAGGGATGACTCCCCTTGCCCCGACGACGATGTGCCTGTGGACCAAGATGACACAACAGCCTCTACGAAACAGGATGAGGCAATGGAAACTGTTCGATCAGACCCGCAGCGGTCTGTCACATTGACGGTACCGGGACGTGGTGATGCTGAAGAGGAATCACAACCAGTTGGTTCTCCAGACACAGATGCTGTGGCAATGGACACGAATATATCACTGCCTGCAAAGATGTGGTATGACGATATTGAGGAGGCACCGGACGTCATACAGAGGCAGCCGGCACTCACGAAGACGGCCTAATAATTGCTGAAGGTGAAGGGAGAGGGGCGAGAGAAAGTCTTATAACTCAGCCCCCAGCGCCGATGCAGGGAAATGGTGTTGCGCATCGACAGAGTGGGATTCAACGCCATGCGAACCGTATTGCGACATTAAATATAAATGACGTGCGTTCACCGGCCAAAATACACCTACTGAAGGAAACGATTTGGGCATTTGATGTGGATATTGCTTTGCTGCAGGAAGTCCACATAGCTGCACTCTCATACATCGCAGACTACCAATCCTATTCGTCACATGGAGATCACAATGGGAGTGGGGTGGCAGTTTACGTGCGAGATGGCTTCCCAGTGGAAAACGTGTGTTACCTTCCGTCGGCCAGGGGAATGGCTTTCACGACGTTTGCGACACGCATCACCAATCTTTATGCACCGTCGGGAAACAATCGGCGGCGGGAAAGGGCGCGATTTTATGCAGAAGACATTGCCCCACTTTTCCATGGACGTTATGAATGTGTAATAATTGGTGGAGATTTCAACTGTGTTCTCAGCCAGAAAGACCAATGGCCGCAAGCAAACATCAGCCAAGAGTTGCGAATCGTTGTCAACGACCTTGTACTTAGTGACACGTGGGAATTACGACATGGAGATGCACTGGGATACACCTATGTGACAAGTCATTCGGCGAGCAGGTTAGATCGCATTTATATCTCACGCGCTCATGCAAATGATGTCCAGGACGCGGAACGCTGGCCATTGGCATTTTCCGATCACAGCGCTTACATTTGTACGGTGCTTCTTCCCCGTAGAGAGGTGTGGAACAGTAAGGCCCCGTGGAAATTTAACATTCAACATCTACATGATCCTGAATGCCGTCACCGTATCCTTGAGACATGGACGATGTGCGAGCGAAGGGTTGGAAGGTATGCGACGAAGCTTGATTGGTGGCTGACTTGTGCTAAACCGGCGCTTCGCCGTACGTTCATCTCATATAGCAGGGAGATGGCAGAATGGCGCCGCCGTACGACTGACTTTTATTTTGCAGCGCTGCGCGACCTGGACGATAGTCCGCCGGGACAGGACGTCTGGATCGAACGCAAAAGGATAAAAGCTAAACTAGTGGCTTTAGCTCGGAAACATCTTCAGGGAACCATGGTGCGCGCCAGATGTCACGATACGATAATGCACGAGATTCCTTCCATGCACCACGTCGTGAATGAACGAAAGCACCGACGACGCGTTTTGGTACGGGAATTAATTACCCGCGAAGACCGAAGAGTGACGTGTCAAGCGGACATTGTCTCTGCATTCGTCGACCATTACCAACACATCTATCGGGAAGAAGCAGCCCCTGTCGATGACCTCGAACGTATAGCCACGTACGTCTCCCGTACACTGACGGTGGAAGCCGCGGGAACCTTACTGGAAGCCATTAGCTGTGAGGAAGTACATGATGCGATCGCAAAGGGTGCGTTGAATCGGTCCCCAGGCATTGATGAACTTCCTGCTGAATTTTATCGAGAATTTCGCAACGAAATGGCACCGCGATGGACGGAAATGTACAACGAGATGTTAAATTCCGATGCGCCTATTCCACCGGCTTTTATGGAAGGCCTCTTGGTGCCAGTCCACAAACCGAAGCCAGGAATTACGGTCACACATTATCGCCCCATCACCCTGCTTAATGCCGACTATAAGATCTTTGCACGGTTGCTAGCGTCCCGATGTCGTATGTTAATTCGTAGCGTTCTCTCTCCAGAACAGACGACACCGGGTGGATCGGTGAATGTGCAAACAGCTACTGGCGAATGCCGTGATGTGATAGCGCTGGCGGAGGAGTGCCGGCTTAAAGCGGCGATGGTGGCGGTTGATTTTGACAGTGCTTTTGATAAGGTGCGCCACCACTATCTGTACGCTGTACTGGAACAAATGGGATTTCCAGACCGTTTTACTGGTCTCATTAGAAGGATTTATGGGGGCGCACGATCCTTGGTACAGGTTAATGGGCGTATAGCAGGGCCCATTCAAATTCGACGATCCATTCGCCAGGGCTGCCCTCTTTCGATGCTGCTGTTCGCGATAGCGTTGGAACCATTAATTGGGAGGCTAACAAATTCTCTTTCTGGGATGGAACTGCGGGGCTACACCTTCAAATGTCGTGCCTATGCGGACGACCTCCTGCTGCTCGTTCGTTCTGAAGAAGAGGTGAAGACGGTCCTTGCACTGTTGTTGGACCACAGTGTGACGGCGGGTAGTGCAGTGAACATGAACAAATCGGCAGCAATGCCGGTTGGAAGGGGCCTTACGCCGGAAGAAATCAGTCCGTTTCCTTATGTGCAACGATTCCGCTATCTCGGCATAGACTTTACCTCATCTGTAAAACATACTGCGGCAGTTAACTACCGACGTATTTTACAGACAACACGTACCATGGTCCGACAACATCTCCTACGGCGCCTTGATCCTTTGCAGCGAGTCGAATATCTGAACACTTATGTGGTTTCTCGAATGGTGCATATTTCGCAGATCCTGCCCCTACCACTCACGCTCGGAAGTCGACTTCAATCAGCACTAGGCTATTTTGTGATGATTGGATCGCCCCTCAAGGTGCGATACACAACGCTCACGCTCCCTACGGACAAGGGGGGACTCGGACTTACGAATGTTCGCTGCCGAGCGACGGCGCTCCTTCTAGCCACGATGTACAAGCAATGGCGTAGCGGGCGTGATTCCCTTACATCCCGCCTACTGGATCTCCTAGTTCCAGCGTCCCTCACACCTCCGGTAGCGGTGGGCAACATTACGCCACATTTTGCGCATGTATCAACATTTATCGTGGAACTTAGTTATATCAGAGACGAGCTTCCGCGCACGAGACCACCATGCGCGAAGGATTTTTATGTTTGGCTGCAACGACGGATAAGTCGTAATGTCATTGAACTCAAACACCCCAAGTTGCATTGGCCGAAGATTTGGAGACATGTGCACCAAAAATTCCTTCCTACCTTCGTTCGGGCACTGTGGTTCTCTGTCACCTGTGGCACGTTCAACACCAACCAACGACTCCATGCAATTGGACTAGTGGACACTCCACTATGCCCGAAATGTCGCCAAGTGGATGACGACCATCACCGCTTACCTTGTATCGCGGTGAAGGACGTATGGCTCCTAGGAAGACAGATGGTGGCTTGCTACCTCCGTGTGACCCCGCAACATATTACACCTGCTTCCTTCTTACATCCGGAGAGTGACTACTTTCCGGCGACTAAATCACACTCGATCATCTGGGTCAAAGGTTGGACGATCGCGTACCTCTATGGGGATGCTGCCAAGTCGCGACTCAACTTTTGGTATTTCTTGCAGCAAGCCCACAATGAGGTTCATAGATGGTCACACTATCGGAAAACCTTTGCCAGCTATCTTCAGGCAGTCTTCCTCGACCCCCCACGCAGTTGGGATGTGCCGGGTGCAGTCGGTGTGCACATTTGACAGCTGATAATGAACCTCACGCTTCTCTCACCGCTCCATATATAATGCACATACTATACCATGAAATGATCTACATGTTCCTTTTAACAGAGTGATCTTTATGGAAAATAAATAAATAAAAACAACATCCCTGTATCCCTGTTCCTTTACATTTGTGATTTGTTACAATGATTTTTTTTGTTTTTGCAGAGGATGCATTTCATTTAGTGTTTGTGAACTGCCTAATTTTGTATCCAAATAAAAAAAAAGACGAAAAAAAAACAAATAATAAAAAAAAGTGGTCAGCGCGACAGAATGTCAATCCTAAGGGCCTGGGTTCGATTCCCGGCTGAGTCGGAGATTTTCTCCGCTCAGGGTCTGGGTGTTGTGTTGTCCTAATCATCATTATTTCATTCCCATCGAAGCGAAAGTCGCCGAAGTGGCGTCGAATCGAAAGACTTGCACCCGGCGAACGTTCTACCTGACGGGAGGACCTAGTCATATGATATTTACATTTTAGTAATAAAATATCTTAATCCATTCCTCATGGGACTTATCATAGACAGGAAACAAATAAGAACATTTCTTTTTGTAGAACGTTTTTTGTTTACACACATATACAGTATATGTACACACACCATCATTCAATTTTACAGTATCGTCCCAAAACTCTTTTCTTCATGCCATGAATTCGGTCTGAATTGTATTCAGGTCTAAAGATGCATTTACGTACATGGGCATTCATTTAGTACATTCAGCCTCCACAGATTTAATGCTTATACGGTTTCAGATGTATATTTTGGTGTTGGATGAACACAGTCATTTTTACACTATTTTAATTGATTTGTATTCACATTCCGCATGCACGAATATTAAAATGCCAACAGCTTAACCTATCTGCCACAGCCAGTAAAGCATTGTACAGGCTGTTTAAATTGAGTATTAACTTGAATGTCTAAGGTTTACTTGTATCACTGCACCCTCAGATTTTAACTTAATCACTGCCTCTCCACACATATTGACAAGTGACATCTCACTCCTTAACAGGCTAATGTTAACATCAGTTATGATGCGATGTATTCAGTTGCCATCTTTCTTTTTATGAACTTCACCACGCTACACAGATAGTACCATTTCCACCGCACATACTGAACTCTAGCATGAAGTTGAACATTCTCTATCTCAATCACAACGTCAAATTCACTGTGTGCTGCTAGGGCTGCATTCACATTTAAAAAATAAAATGGGTCAAATGGCTCTGAGCACTATGGGACTTAACATCAGAGGTCATCAGTCTCATAGACTTAAACCTAAATAGCCTGTGGACATCACACACATCCATGCCCGAGGCAGGATTCGAACCTGCGACCATAGCAGTAGCGAGATTCCGGACTGAAGCGCCAAGAACCGCTCGGCCACAACGGCTGGCTCACATTTTTAGATCTACTTACAGCCAAATAGTATGCACTGGTGAATTGATGTATTCTGGTAGCACTTAGCTGAGACTCTAGGTCTGGGAGCTGCTATGGTTGTGCTACAGTACAGTCGAACAAGATTGGGTCCAAAAGGTTGGGAAGTGACTACTGTTGCTGCTGCTGTGGTAGTTCAGGCAGGAGCATATGTGTGTCCTCATCTGTATCAATAATGGAAACCTAGGTACAGCAGAAAACACACACATAATAATTTGAGATGAATGGACAAAAACCTGATAAAATGTGTAGGCTTCCATGATCAGAGTCACTTGACATTAAAGTTTTCTGAACACCATACCAAATAATAATGTAAAAAATACCTATACTGGAAGAACGAATGTTTTGGCCATGGTTACAGTGGCCTTTTTCTGGATGCAGACGTTTCAACCACGGTTACAGCGGCTGAAACGTTGGTTTCTCAGGACAGTTTTTTACACTATCACGTGGTAATATATTCAGAAACCTTTTATGTTAAAATACTAACAGTCTTCTTCTTCCCAGATGACTGCTGCTGCTGCTGCTGCTGCTGCTGGCAGCACTTCACATTTCTTATAGAGAGCAAATGACGACGTTCTCGCAATCCAATTATAAAAATTAAAAGTGGAGGCTGCACTTGCACACCATTGTCAGACAACACAATGACGTCGACGAGCGATGGCGCGAGGTGGGGGTGAGGAAGGGAGCTTGAGAGGTGGTGAGGGCGGCGAAGTGGCGCTGGGCGTGGGGAGGGGGGTCCTTCACACGGCAGTGACTTGGCCTTGGAAAGTGATCATGTCAGAATTCCAGAAGCAGTGATGTCATGGCCTTGTTGCAACTGTAAGAATCTGATGACGTCAGAACTGCAGGAAAGCTGATGTCCTGCTACCTTCTGCCATTGCATCCTCCTATACACTTGTACCATGTATTTGAACGTTTGTCCACCTTATAGAAGGAAATATGACACACCAATGTGAAACACTTTAGTAATAGAGGCAGCAAACAACCTTTCTTTATTCTACTTAAAGCTGCTTCTAGTGTTGACGACCAATTTTACAGCAACATTAATTGCAATGTACCATAATATCTAATCCGACAATCTACTTAATCACACACACTCAGAACATGATCTGTATCATTAGACAGCAAACTTAAGACACTGCGGATAGCCAGCTTAATATCATCAGTTCTAAATATAATCTAGAGAAGAAATGTTCATGGATAGCTACCATATAGCACCAATTCCACAGGAGTTGACTACTGACTATCTCTTTAGAAGAGAGTGTTTTATTGGCAGATACGTTTAGATGCTTCAAATGGCTCTAAGCACTATGGGACTTAACATCTGAGGTCAGCAGTCTCTAGACTTAGAACTACTTAAACCTAACTAACCTAAGGACATCACACACGTCCATGCCCGAGGCAGGATTCGAACCTGCGACTGTAGCAGCGCGGTTCCGGACTGAAGCGCCTAGAACTGCTTGGTCACAGCGGCCGGCAATAAGTTTAGATTGTAATGTTTTCTTCCCAGTTCATGTAACATACACAGGCTGCTGTAAATCTGCTTCTGTCTTTTATAATATACTTACATCATATGCATACAGCACGACATAGAGATGGTAGTTCCTCCTCAGCTGTGTGCTTTCGTGGACTTCCTTCTTCTTATGAGGTCTTCAATCTACATGTTAAAGAAAAAGAATTAGTGAAATGCTATATGCCTTTGTGACGCCATGACTTGTTACTATCTTATCTGTTTTTGAAGTGCCTGAATTTTTCATTACTTTGGTGTCATCATATATGATTTTGATTAGATGTTTGTGGTATCTTCTCTTGTTCATTAATTTCCACAGTGTATTAATAATCTATAACTATTATTTTTATTATTTTATTACAATTACTATTTTCTTTTCTAATGGAAGTGTTACCTGCGAACGAGAACTGTCGTTATCCGCACAATGACAGTTTCTAACAGCTCTTGAATGTACAATTTTAACAAGGAGTGATAACTTTAATCAGAATGGGATAACCTTTATTGTGTAAAGAACGATATTTTTACACAGCAGTCTTCTGAATGTTTTAATAACAATTAATGCATCTGACTAAATCAACGTATTTTCTGGGCGCAGGACTTTCTGACATGCAATGCATAAAATCACAATGGCTGCTACCGATGAATGGAGTTACGGCGGTTATCATTTATATGAATTATAGTTTCCCGCGTATTCATTTACTTGACAGTTCTGTGTAGCATCCTTCTGTTCATTTCTCTTAATTTTCTGTACACATCTTTCTGTAACACTACATCTCAAACGTTTCGATTATCTCCGTTTCTGAATTTTTCTACAGTCCACGATTGACTTACATACATACTGTGCTCGAGACGTACATTCTCAGAAATATTTTCTTCAAATGAAATCTTACATTTGATACGAGCAGACTTATTTTGTCGAGCAATGTCCTACTTATTTGTTCCACTCTGTTTTTTATGTCCTTCTTGCTTCGTCGGCGAAGTGTTATTTTGCTTCAAAGCCAGGAGAACTACTTCACTTAGTACAATACGTGGCTCAAATTTTGATGTTTAGTCTGACGCTTATCTCAATTTTCCTGTTCCTCATTACTTTCATCAAAATGCTTTTCACTTTAAGTCCATATTGAGAGCTCATTAGCGTGTTCACTCAGTTATAAAATACTTTAATTCTTCCTCACTTTCACTGAGGATGGTAATGTTGTCGTAGAATCTTATCATTGAATTCATTTCACTCTAAAATTTAATCCTACTTTTGAGTCTTTCTTTTAGTTCCGTAACTGCTTCTACGATGTGTAAGTTGAACAGTAACGTAGAAAGGTCTCATACCGGGCTTGCACTCTCTTTAATCCGAGTACTGCTCCATTGATCTTCCATTCTTATCGCTCCATCTGGGCTCTTGTACGTATTATGCTGTCCAACAGATGATACTTTTTTATCAGAATTAGAACAATCGGCTCCAATTTACGCTGTAGAACGCTTTTCGTAGACAGAAAAGTCTTAAGAAGCAGTCTTGAATCTACTTAAGTTTTGGTTCTCTTATGTAGCACAACATCAGAATAGCCTCTCTGGCTCCAGTACTTGTCCTGAAGCCAAAATGATAGTTATCCAACGTATTCTCGATTTCAGTTTCTTTCTTCTGTATATTATCCTCGGAAACTTGGATTATGAGTTATCAAGCGGAGTGGGCGTTAGTTTACGCATTTATCTGTGATATCTTAGGGATTAGGGTGGATGACATTCCTCCGAAAGTCTGACAGTATTTCAGAAGTCTCATTGACCTTATGTGTGGCTTTTCGAATGTCACGAATGTGAAAAACTGTATCTCGCAGTATAATTGTACCAATGATTATTAGTATTGTTGTTATTATTATGTCCAATCTAGTTCAAACTTCCTCGTTATTAACCTATGATCATCTAAGAAACACAAACACTAGTTGGTAAGATTAAGCTGGCGACGAGTAATCGAATAATCCCACAGAGTATAACGCTAGGACTAGTCAGTTGCTAATGAGCATTTCAGCCACATTTTAAACGCGTAGAAATGTGAAAAACAAAACGATTTGCCAAGATTGAGAAACGGATAGATGGTGAGAGACCGGACGAAAAAAAATGGCTCTGAGCACTATGGGACTCAACTGCTGTGGTCATAAGTCCCCTAGAACTTAGAACTACTTAAACCTAACTAACCTAAGGACATCACACACATCCATGCCCGAGGCAGGATTCGAACCTGCGACCGTAGCGGTCGTGCGGTTCCAGACTGTAGCGCCTTTAACCGCTCGGCCACTCTGGCCGGCGAGACCGGACGGTTCGAAGCTATGAAGGGTTGCATTTTCTGAATGTTGGAGAGCAGCAATAGTTGAAGTGTGCAAATCCAGCATGAGAGGGCCTAATGGCAATCAGCTTGACAGGATAAATAAATAAATAACTGGCCGAGTAACTCAGTTTCGATATCGTAACAAGGAAAGTGCATATCACGATATGAACATAGCAGTAACGCAACGCGGTTTTCAAATTATCTTGGAGTTAAAGACCGTATTATTTCATCTTGCAAAGACTAAATAGACATGAAGGTGAACTAAAGTGAAAACCTGCGGGCGCCCCTGCTGATAAGGTAATTACTGAATAGTTTCAAATTATCAACAAGTAATTCAGACACTTTAAACATAAAAATTCTTTCCCTTAAAAGGATGTCTGTGCAACAGAGTTAAATTACTTCAGAACTAGTAACTGACAAAATTACAATAATAAGAGTTAAATTAGAATCCATAATTTAATTACAATACCGAAACAGTAGACTGACGGCCAAATAAGGACGTTAAAGAATCATCATGAAAGATTTCATTCAGAAGCTGGTACTACAACGAGTTACATTCACCACAGGTGTCAATGGACCTTCCCATCTGATTTAGACAAGTGTAATAAAACAGTTAGGTATTAGAGCTCTAAAAGAGAAAAACCAATATCACCACATATGCCATAACGTCTTAAAATAATTACATGCAACTTATGCGAAAGTACCAGGGTTGCACCTTTCTCACAAATCAACAGCTTAAATCATATTGTTATATCAGTGTTCCCTTAACTCGGTTGACTACACAGTCCCCTTGACCCAGTTACAAACGAAGTGTGCGAGAAAAGTAATAACACAGATTTTTTATCTAGAAAAGTCTTTTTTTTTTTTGGAACAACAGTATTGTCCCCTTGAAAGTAGTTCTCTTCGGCAACTCCACACAAGTGGAGTCGTTTCCCAGTCTTGGTACCAGCACTGAAAGGCTTCAACTGGTAGCGCGTTTTAACATGTCTGTCATATTCCTTTGATGTACTCCAGAGTCCCAACATGACGTCCCATTGAAACATTTTTTAATTTCAGGAAAAGAAAAAAGTCACAAGGATTCAGGTCTGATGCATAGGGGGCTATTTAATAACAGCAATGCCTTTTAAGGTAAAATATTCAGTGATGTGTAGCATGGGATACTGTCATGATGCGGAACCTAGTTGGCTGGTCTGGTCTCACTCGATTCGCCCTTTTCAGGAGCCTTTCAAGAAAATCTTTGTAAAACACTTGGTTGACAGTTTTGCTGTGGAGGAACAAATTTTTTATGCACGATACCCCTACTGCCAAAAAAAAAAAAAAAAAATCAGCATTCTTGTGATCTTTGATTTGCTCATTCGAGCTTCTTTCGGTCGAGATGTGTCAGTGTGCCACTCCTCACTTTACCGCTTGCCTCAAGACTGCATTACAAAATCCAGGATTCATCACCTTTGATCACAGTACTGAGCCATTTGTGGTCATTTGCAGTCCTCTGAAGAAGACCAACGCACATATTCTTTCGATTGCCCTTCTGCTCAGTTGTGAAGCTTGTCGGCACCATTCTGGCACAAACTTCCGCATGCGCAAAACTTTGGTCAGAGTGTTTAAGTTCAATAGGTTACCCAACATCTTTATTGTCAAACGTCGGTCTGATCTTACAAGAGCACACACACGGTCGACATTTTCGTTGGTGTTGAAGCTGAGGGTCTTCCTGAGTGAGGTTCCTCTTCAACGTGTTTTCGGCTTTCCAAAAATGACTTGTACCATCGAAAACTTGTGTTCTTGATAAGGAATGTTCCAGTAGTCCTGTTTCATTTCCTCAAAGGTCACACTCGCGGATTCCCGAAGTATAAATCAAGACTTGTTTGCATAACATTGCTCTAAGTTCTGCCGTTCCATTTTCATAACACACAACAAAAACACATCACTGATGATGCTCTCAAAGATCGCACTGAAACCCGGACGGGGCACCTGGAAGGGATGTACACACCAGCCTAAACAAGTAAAACAACACAGCGTTGCCAGATAGCTCGCAGTGTTGCCTGTCTCATTACTTTTTACGTTTAAACCCAGTGTCAGCTGATACCTCAGGTAGTACGCCTGGAAAACGCACTCTTAACTGATGTATTTAAATAAATTCAACCCCAGTGACAACCCATGCCCATAAAAGACACGATAAGAAAAAACTCAACGTTCCCCTAAGGCATTTTAAAACAAAGCGACGTTTGCAGTAAGATCCCGCCCAAGGGTGCAATATTTACACATTAAATTAAATCATAGGAACGCATAAGATACTGTTGCTTCTTCTCTTGAAATATTAAATAAAAGGAACGCATAAATTTAACATACTGTACTACAGTAGTTAGCAGCTGATTTTTAAGCATCAAACATAGAACCAATTTTCGTCGACACGCAAATTATGGCGCACCCGATCTCGCACGAGCACAGCCCGTTAATGCTAAATTACGCCGTACTGTCCAACGGTCCTACGGATACGTTCTTCGTACGTTCCACATTGATTTCTGCGATTATTTCACGCACAGTTGCTTGTCTTTCAGCACTGGCAACTCTACGCAAACGCCGGTGCCTTCGGTCGTTTAAGTGAAAGCCGTCGGCCACTGCTTGTCCGTGATGGGAGGCAATATCTGAAATTTGGTATTCTCGGCACACTATTGACACTGTGGATTTCGAAATATAGAATTCCCTAGCGATTTCCAAAAAGAAATGCCCTGTGCATCTAGCTCCAATTACCATTCCTCGTTCAAAGTCTTCTAATTCCCCTTGCGCGGCCGTCATCACCTCAAAAACTGTTTGACACAAAACACGTGACTACAAATGGCACCTCCGCCAAGGCACTGTTCCTTCATATCTTGTGTACGCGATACTACCGCCATCACGATACGAGTATGTGCTTGTCACTATACTATGACTTATGTCATGTGAGTGTATAACGCTGCCACTGTGACGAAATTTACTTCCCAGACTACTAGATATTGTTACTAGAGCACACATTGTTCCTATACTCAGACAGAAAGTAAACCAAAATACTATTTTTATAAAACAACCGCGACGCCCCGACCGTAAAGCCGCAACGCCCCTGGGAGCCGCGAAGAACAGAACCACAGTTCATTTTAATCTCACTTTACATGTGTTTTATGTCATTATTACGTCGTTTTATCGACATTTTCATGTAATTTTAGTGATAATGTTCCTGCGGCAATGTGTCCTTCCCATATTCGCTGTGAATTCTTGCGGGGCACCCTGCTTACGAGTATTTAATTTAAGAGTCAATTTGAAGGTGATGATGTTTGGCTTGTGGGGCGCTCAGTTGCGCGACCGTCCCTATTTTTACACAGTCCAATCTAGCCACTGTCACGAATGATGATGATGATGATGATGAAGATGAAATGATGGGGACAACACAAATATCCAGCCCCCGGGCAGAGAAAATCCCTAACCCAGTCGGGAACCGAACCCAGAACCCCGTGATCCAGAGGCAGCAACGCTAGCCACTTCTAACAATACCTCCACTTGCAAAGTAGGATAGAATTCAGATTAATAATGTTGCTCACACAGCATATGTTCGCTTTATCGGGCAACAACAAAGTTATTGACTGTGGATAGTATCGTCAGAATGGAAATAATTAAGTCACTGTAAAAAAGTCATTAATTTCGGCACTTATCTTGAATGGATTCCCACGTAGATTTCGTCGAAGTTGTTATGGCTCATCTTGTTGAGTCTATGGTGATTCTACATTGACTGCTAGAAGGTCCAGATCTGTATGTTAGCAATATTTGAAGACCTAACAAATGCGTTTTTCAGGAAATTATTAATGATCAAACAATCTCAGATCAGAACAATGGTATGGTAGAAATAATTTTTGACTAGGTGTTCACGATCCATATTTTTATTAAACTTCTTCTAAATTCACATATAGTTCTTCTTAATTGTCACATCATCAAGAAAACAGTTTTGTATCAATCTTCATATATTTAATTTCCACTTTAACCAAACACAAGACTTGACTGTTCTTTTACAAAGCGAAATAACAACTTAACTTCTGCAAAGTGAAAGAAAGACTGCTCTGTGTGCATTCGCGCCAAAACGCTTACAAGTAAGTCAAAGATTATGACAGTCTCACAGAAATGAATACACACAAGAACCATATCACTGTAATATATCGATACATCGGAGTACCTATACATTAATAAAACCAAATGTGAATATTGTCACAAAAATATGTCTGTTACTTCGCAGAAAAGTGGTACGATATTACTGGTATCGAGAACTGGGTTTGGAGTGCAGTAATGTTCACATAAATAAAGAACCATTACACACTACACCACGAGCTGCGGACAATAATGAAGTGTGCTCAGGTTATCATAGTGTAACTCTTGTAAAATTGTTGGTATGATATAAATTGTGAAATTTTACTTTGTCGAATGTGAGCTTTGTAGCTTACCACTACCGGATCATTGCGTTCTCACCATTTAAAATTTAAGGGACTGTTGTTACGAAGCACCATTCACGGAATTTTGCTGGACAAGCTATTTCTACTGTACTAAGTACAGGAGCCCGAACATTTTCCTATTCACTACGCATTAGCTAAAAATTATAATAAGAGCTGCAAAATGACAATATTTTGTGAATTACGCCAGATTTTCGATGAGGATATGCATCATCACCTACATTCGTGGATTAGGTTCAAGGAACCTGTTCTGTCTTCAGAGTCTTATCCCCAAAGAATGGTGTCAGACAACAGTTTAGGATATCTCTCTCTTGTTATATTCTGTCTACACCGGTCTACATGTTGCTTGCATTTATATGTATCGATTTTTCTGTTATTGCAAATATTTTTAGCTCATTTCTAATAAATTCGTTTGTTATTCTAGTTTACATCCTTTAAATTATCTGCAGAATTTCATTTCTGACGTCTTATTCGATTCATGTCTCCCTGGTTTGTATCCAAGCCCCATATCCGTAAAGTAGCATTGGAACAGATAGCTTTTTACACAAATTCAGTTGTGTTTCTTTAGCTGTCTTTTCGCTTAATGTTCTTTTCATTGTTTTACTAATACCCTGAAATTTTGCTGTTTATTCTTTACATCCTTGTCAAAAGTCCATGTAGTTCAAATGACCTACTTGCTTGTCTATGATCGTTATATACAAATATTAGCGTATGCTGACATCCTGAATGTAATAGCCGCTACAGAATAAGAATTGCAGAGAAATATTTTTAAATTAAACCAAGTTGGCCAAAAACATACTTTCAAAATACCTACAGAAAAGACAAAATTAATGGCGTTTGAGGTAATCAACAGGTGTGCTGAAAAGCAGTGATAGAAAACAAGGATATACAGTACATCCTAAATAAATGAACGTCTCCTTCTCGGACAGACTTAATTCGGGGAGCAGTCGTAGGGACTTAAGTTGGGAACTCCCTTCTCTGTTTTCCGACGGTGCTGAGACGCACAGCGTCTGACGAGAAGACGTCATTGATTTTACTGGCACTTACCCTCGTGTCCCTGGCCCTTTGGGGCTCGTCGCCAACATAATTGCCCTTTTTTACGAGCAGCGAGGAAAACGTCGTTCGATCGATGGCTTCCCGTGGCGAAGGCATAAGCCTCAGTATAGAAGTGCGTTCTGGCGCCAGACATGCCGCCAAATAACCCGTTAGCGTGTCGGTCTCAGCACGTTAGTTTCAGCATTTGTCACCAACTTCTTTTCACTTTCCAAATTGCATTACTTATCATACCAATCTTTTAGTGATAACCCATGCTCCTTTTGTTAAAAAAAACCTATTTACTTATGCTGTTTGGAGTCACAATAACCAACTAGAGTTCAATTGCATAGTAGTCGGAGGTTATTAAAAGCTGTAACAATTCTAAATTTACACACTGTTAGCGCATCTATGGTTATTTTTGTGTCAGGATTACATAGTTTCCAATGCATTCTCACGTAATTTTCCCACAGAAGTCCGAAATGTGCCAACTTGCCATTGCTCTTTGCCAGACTTGTTATGGAAGTGTAACACACATGTAAGAAGCAACAGAATCGTTTCTTTAACATTATGTGCGGAAGGATGGTTCTGCCTGTTCCTGGATTCCAAACGTCTTTTAATGAATCATCACAACATTTATACACAGCAGCCAGTAATAACGAGCCACTGTAACTCGAAGTGTAATTCGAGCGAATTCTTCGCAGCTGTCACCCTAAAGGATTTGACCCTCAATATTAGTGGTCATTTCCACTACAGAGACCTGAATATTATCGTTAATGAGCGCTTGGAAACAGGATTTTATATGACTTGCTCTGCATATAGTGTGTCTCGTTTGACCAGGAGTCAGTTCTATAGCCTTTGCAATGGATGCTATTCCAATTTCCGGAAAAGGTTCTAAATTTCACACTATTTTAGCCTTTCGAGTTAACCACTTGTACGTCGTCATACGACGTATCAGTGACTGAAGTATCTCCTGATTCAGATATAGGATGACAGGATGAATGTTTTCGTCACTGTATGATTTGCGTCTTCAGAAATATTATTCCCTGTGTCAGATGAATTTACTACACCAGGGTACGAATTTTTTCTTAGACTAATTTTTATAGGCTTAAAATGTTCCTCAGAGGGTCTGTTTTTAAGATTTGTTCATATAAATTGTGCCATAAATGTTAAAATAACTTAAATCCCGATTTACTTCAGGAGAGGCTGGCGTATCCGAGCCCTCGAATAGAACCGATGTTATACTCTAATGGTTACCGGGGGAATAGAGATCCTGTTAGTTTCGGATAGTATCACAGAAGGCGTTAATATAAATTAAAATGTTGTTCTAAAGAAGATTTCTCTTCGTAACATGATTTATTTATCGTAAACCGTCTGAAAGCACATGCTTATCTCGCATCTGCTCAGCTTGTCATTTTGCTTGTTTTTCATACAAAGTAAAATGTAAGTGCTTGAAAATAACAAACAAAAGTATTTAAACAGATCGAAAAGTTTCCAGATGTAATCCCATAAAAACTCTTCGTTTGATAAACGAAATCCAGTTCATCGATATAACTTCGTCAAAATGAGAGTGTTTCGACATCGGCGAAAAAAAGGCGGAAAGGTATTTTCATGAAAAACAAACTTTTTGTATTTGACGAGAGTTACAAGTCATAAAATGTAGGCTACTTGTAATTATATTACACCTTTTTAGTAACTTGTGACGACTGATGTGGATAGATTTGACAGTGTCTAGCAAGAAAATTAGGATTGTGTCAGTATATTCGCATTGTGAAGGGACAGATCAGGATACGATGGATAGTTTTTATGAGGCACTCAGTGATGTAGTTGTTAGAGTAAAGGACAAGGACAGTGTTCTGCTCATGGGTGATTTTAACGCCAGGATTGGAAATCGAACAGAAGGGTATGAAAAGGTTATGGGTAAATTTGGAGAGGATATGGAGGCCAACAGGAACGGGAAACAACTCTTGGATTTCTGTGCCAGTATGGGCTTAGTAATCACAAACTCCTTTTTTAAACTAAGAACATTCACCGGTATACTTGGGAAGGCAGGGGAATCAGATCTGTCATTGACTATATAATAACAGATCAGGAATTCAGGAAGGCTGTGAGGGACACACGTGTATTCAGGGGATTCTTTGATGACACTGATCATTATTTAATCTGCAGTGAAATTGGGATTGTGAGGCCGAAAGTGCAGGAGGTCAGGTCCATATGTAGGAGGATAAGAGTGGAGAAACTTCAGGATAAGGAAATCAGGCACAAGTACATAACAGCGATCTCAGAAAGGTACCAGTTAGTTGAATGTAGTCAATTACAGTCATTGGAAAAGGAATGGACAAGGTACAGGGACACAGTACTAGAAGTGGCTAAAGAATGTCTTGGAACGCTAGTGTGTAAAAGTAGGATGAAGCAAACAGCTTGGTGGAATGATACAGTCAAGGCAGCCAGTAAAAGGAAAAAGAAGGCGTATCAAAAATGGCTACATAGCAGAACCCAGGTAGACAGAGAAAGTTATGTTGAAGAAAGAAACAAAACCAAACAGATAATTGCAGCATCCAAGAAGAAATCGTGGGAAGACTTTGGAAACAGGTTGGAGACTATGAGTCAAGCTGCTGGAAAACCATTCTGGAGTGTAATTAGCAGCCTTCGAAAGGAAGGTAAGAAGGAAATGACAAGTATTTTGGACAGGTCACGAAAACTGCTGGTGAATCCTGTGGATGCCTTGGGCAGATGGAGGGAATACGTATTTTGAAGAGTTGCTCAATGTAGGTGAAAATGCGATCAGTAATGTTTCAGATTTCGAGGTAGAATGGGATAGGAATGATGATGGAAATAGGATCACATTTGAGGAAGTGGAAAAAATGGTCAATAGATTGTAGTGCAATAAAGCGGCTAGGGTGGATGAAATTAAGTCGGAACTCATCAAATACAGTGGAATGTCAGGTCTTAAATGGCTACACAGGATAACTGAAATGGCCTGGGAGTCGGGACAGGTTCCATCAGACTGGACAAAAGCAGTAATCACACCAATCTTTAAACATGGAAACAGAATAGATTGTAACAACTACAGAGGTATCTCTTAAATCAGTGTTGTGGGTAAAATCTTCGCAGGTATTGTTGAAAGGAAAGTGCGAGTATTAGTTGAGGACCAATTCGATGAAAATCAGTGTGGGTTTAGGCCTCTTAGAGGTTTTCAGGACCAGATCTTTAGCTTACGGCAAATAATGGAGAAGTGTTATGAGTGGAACAGGGAATTGTATCTATGCTTTATAGATCTAGAAAAGGCATATGACCGGGTTCCTAGGAGGAAGTTATTGTCTGTTTGTACAAGATTTTGGAATAGGAGGCAAACTTTTGCAAGCAATTAAAGGTCTTTACATGGATAGTCAGGCAGCAGTTAGAGTTGACGGTAAATTGAGTTCATGGTTCAGAGTAGTTTCAGGGGTAAGACAAGGCTGCAACCTGTCTCCACTGTTGTTCATATTATTTATGGATCATATGTTGAAAACAATAGACTGGCTGGGTGAGATTAAGATATGTGAACACAAAATAAGCAGTCTTGCATATGCGGATGACTTAGTTGTGATGGCAAATTCGATTGAAAGTTTGCAAAGTAATATTTCAGAGCTAGGTCAGAAATGTAAGGACTATGGTATGAAGATTAGCATCTCCAAAACGAAAGTAATGTCAGTGGGAAAGAAATATAAACGGATTGAGTGCCAAATAGGAGGAACAAAGTTAGAACAGGTGGACGGTTTCAAGTACTTAGGATGCATATTCTCACAGGATGGCAACATAGTGAAAGAACTGGAAACGAGGTGTAGCAAAGCTAATGCAGTGAGCGCTCAGCTACGATCTACTCTCTTCTGCAAGAAGGAAGTCAGTACCAAGACTAAGTTATCTGTGCACCGTTCAATCTTTCGACCAACTTTGTTGTGTGGAAGCGAAAGCTGGGTGGATTCAGGTTACCTTATCAACAAGGTTGAGGTTACGGATATGAAAGTAGCTAGGATGATTGCAGGTACTAGTAGATGGGAACAATGGCAGGAGGGTGTCCACAATGAGGAAATCAAAGAAAAACTGGGAATGAACTCTATAGATGTAGCAGTCAGGGCGAACAGGCTTAGATGGTGGGGTCATGTTACACGCATGGGAGAAGCAAGGTTACCCAAGAGACTCAGGGATTCAGCAGTAGAGGGTAGGAGGAGTCGGGGCAGACCGAGGAGAAGGTATCTGGATTCGGTTAAGAATGATTTTGAAGTAATAGGTTTAACATAAGAAGAGGCACCAATGCTAGCCCTGAATAGGAGATCATGGAGGAACTGTATAAGGGGGGCTATGCTCCAGACTGAACGCTGAAAGGCATAATCAGTCTTAAATGATGATGATGATGATGATGATGATGATGAGTAACTTGTGAGTAGGTTTTTTCTACTGTACGTAAGATTTTTGCGGTATATTTTAATTTATATTTTTGATGCACGTCTTTACAACGACTTTTTTTTATCGAAAACACTGGCTTTTATTTCACAGTGCCACCATTTCGTAAAAAAAACTATTTTTTAAATATCCCTACATACTACGTTAGACAATATCATCAGTTTCAAAGTTTTTGAAATTTTGTTCTTGGACGAAAATTGTGTCTTTCAGAGTTTGCACAAAGTCTTCGCACTCGGTGGAGGCCTTTCGTCGGCGTCGTATAGGGCCCTCCAGGTACAAGTTTTTTACTTAAAAAAATACATAACACAATCCTAAGGCTGCGCAATTATGATCTAAATTAAGTTTTAATTTGCTTGTTATTTAAAAAATCCAGAATATCGATTCCAAAATCGAGTGTCACCCTGGTCTACCCCCTGAAAGCGGCCAGCTGTTCGTCACAAAGAAATCGTCGGAAGTATCGTTTCGGCATGATAGCCACACATAAATTACTTTATTTGATACATTTGGTGCATTATTGGTACCGATAACGCACTGATAATCTAAACGTGACAAGTGAGCTCCTTTGTTGTGTAATTCCACACGTTTCAACAACAAGCAGGAAAGACCTGAATTGCTATTTAAAAAAATTATGCACGTATATCGGACACGTAGATTATGTATTGTGAAGCTTTAATCCTTTGGGGCATATGAATCCAAGTGTCATAAATGTAGCAAATTAAGAACAATGGAAAGATAACCTCTTTTTCTCACACCATCTTTAAAATACGTAGAAGGTCATTAAATTTCGAACGGTAGCGTTTACACATAAAAACGTTATGGAAAAAGAAACTTATTTCTGGGTCATATTCATCCAAGATAGCAGCAGCGTTAAACGCTGAGAGCATTGTTTATACTGTTCAATTGCTGTGTTACTGCTAGGCGAGATTGTTCTGTTCTCCACAACTCAGGAATGACATCACGTTTAACTGTCATAAAAGACAAATTTTAGTCGGAATCCTTAGGTAAAAACCTTTGTTATATGGCTTATGTTTAGAAGGAATTAATTTTAGTAGTGATGAAGAGTAAGCTGTAGTTTAAGAGACTATACAGGAAGAATCAGCGCGCAAAGAAGTGGGACACGAAAGTACTGAGGAACGAAAGGATGTGCTTGAAGTTCTCTGAGGCTATACTGCGATAAGGAATGGCTCAATAGGCAGTTCAGATGAAGAGGAATGGACATCTCTGAAAAAAATTTATTACAGAAAATGAAAAGAAAAACACCGGTACAAAGAAGATAACTGTGAAAAAACCATGGGTAATAGAAGAAATATTACAGCTGATCGATGAAAGAAGGAACTACATAAATGTTCAAAGAAATTCAGAAATACAGAAGTACAAGTCACCTAGGAGTGAAACAAATAGGAACTGCTAGGAAACTAAAGCGAAATGGCTGCAGGAAAAGTGTGAAGAAACCGAAACAGAAATGATTATCGGAAGAACTGACTCAGCGCCGGCCGCGGTGGTCTCGCGGTTAAGGCGCTCAGTCCGGAACCGCGCGACTGCTACGGTCGCAGGTTCGAATCCTGCCTCGGGCATGGATGTGTGTGATGTCCTTAGGTTAGTTAGGTTTAAGTAGTTCTAAGTTCTAGGGGACTGATGACCACAGTAGTTAAGTCCCATAGTGCTCAGAGCCATTTGAACCATTTTTTGAACTGACTCAGCATAGGGAAGTCAAAACAACCTTCGGTGAAATTAAAAGCAAGGGTGGTAACATTAAGAGTGCAATGGGAATTCCACTGTTAAATGCAGAGGAGAGAGCGGATAGGTGGAAAGGGTACAATGAATGCCTCTATGAGGAGGGGAGATTATTTTGATGTAATAGAAGAAGAAACAGGAGTCGAATTAGAAGAGATAGGGATTAAAGTATTCGAGTCATAATTCAAGAGGGCTGTGAAGGACTTAAGGTCAAATAAGACAGAAGGGATAGATAACAGTACAGCAGAATTTCTAAAATCATTGGGGGACGTGGCATCAAAACAACTATTCATGTTGGCGTGTAGAAAGTATGAGTCTGGTGGCGACATACCATCTTACTTTCGGAAAAAAACATCACCCGCACAATTCCAAACATAGCAATTGCCGACAAGTGCGCGAATTGTCGCACAATCACCTGAGCCATCTAAGATACTGACAAGAATAATATATAGAAGAATAGAAAAGAAAATTGAGAATCTATTAGATGACGATCAATTTAGCTTTTGGAAAGGTAAAGGCACCAGAGGGGCAGTTCTGACGTTGCGGTTGATAATGGAAGAAAGACTAAGGAAAAATCAAGACTTGCTTATAGGATTTGTCGACCTGGAAAAAGCGTTCGACAACGTAAAATGGTGCCAGATGTTCGAAATTAGGGTAAGCTACAGGGAAAGACGGGTAGTATACAATTACTACAGGAGCCAAGAGGGAACAATAAGAGTGAAAGACCAAAATGAAGTGCTCGGAATAGAAAGGATATAAATCACGTATGTACTCCTTCGCTCCTATTGCTCAACCTGTACATCGAAGAAGCAATCACGGAAATAAAAGAAACGGTGACGAGTGGTATTAAAATTCAAGGTGAAAGGATTTCAAGATACGCTGATGACACTGCTGTCCTCAACGAAAGTGAAGAACAATAACTACAGGATCTGTTGAATGGAACGAATAGTCTAATGGGTACAGAATATGGATTGAGAGTAAATCGAAGGAGGGCGGGACTAATGCGAAGTAGCAGAAATGAGACCACCGAGAAACTTAACACTAGGAAAGTTAAGGAATTCTGGTACCTAGGCAGCAAAATAACCTATGACTGGCAGAGAAGGAGGTCATAATAAGCAGACCAATACTGGCAAAAAGGGCATTCCTGGGCAAGAGAAGTTTGCTAATATCAAACATAGGCCTTAATGTGAGGAAGGAACTTCTGAAAGTATGCGTTTGGAGCTCAGCATTGTATGTTAGTGAAACATGGACTGTGTGAAAACCAGAAAAGAAGCGAATCTAAGCATTTGAGATGTGATGTTACAGGAGAAATTTGAAAATTTGGTGGACTGATAAGCTAAAGAATGAAGAGATTATTTTAGAGAATCGGCGAGGAAAGAAATATATGGAAAACACTGACAAGTAAAAGGGGCAGGGTGATAGGACGTACGTGAAGACATCAAGGAATAACTTCTATGGTACTAGAGGGAGCTGCAGAGTGTTAAAGCTATAGAGGAAGACAGAGATCGGAATACATCCAGCAAATAATTGAGGATGTAGGTTGCAAGTGCTACTCTGGATCGTACAGGAGCTCCCAGAACTGTATGAGTGTGTACCCCACCGTATTTCGTATTGCCTCGCCCACTGGACTTCATTCAACATTTATGCAAAGCGACCGATAACGAATCAAACAGCAGATTTTTGATTCATCACTATCTTTGTATCGCAGTGAGTATGGTCTAGTCTACACTGCAGCTTTCTAAGGTTCATATGTAGAAATTATTACATATCATGCAGCAACCTATAGTGTTGATGGAAATGGTTCAACTAGCGCTACTTGTGTAACCCCCATTTACATACGATTAATATACTTGCGTAATGTATGTATGTTTTCGGAACTGAATAGTGCGTTTCGCTGATCAACTCTGAATATACTTCTGTAACGGTCTATATTCCTAAATATACTCATCTTTAGCTAACAATTCAGTAGCTACAATATAAAAAAAGAGACTTCCTTATAATAAATGAATAGGTTACCTCGTGAAAGATCTCTGGTAGCCTATACAAAGAAATAAAATGGCTTAACGTCAGTCTTATTGTTTCTAAAGTGTTCAAATTTTGTAACTTCTGTCATCTATCAGTGATGTATAATCTAATGATACTCATTGCAGCAAAATACTTCAAAGCTGTAAAAAAGCCATTATGCGGTTGAAACGAACTGCAATTAATTGTAAACGTTAAGCTTGTGAGTTTTCCGAGGTTGATTGGTTACTCTAGTGCCCACCACATGTAGTTACGTCTTCTACGCTGCCTGCGCCGGCGTAGATCCGTCTGCTGTGGGTTTGGATTGTGCAGCACAGACAGCTAACATTGTATTTAGCGTCCTGGAAATTGTGTGTAGTTTGTCTTCGGAAATATTGGCTGATCTGAATGCTTCATGAAAATTCAAATTGCTTACTACTGAAAAATTTCGTTATGAGAGATGTAAGTGTTTTATGCTAGTTACCTAGTGCACCAAGTCCTATGTAAAGACGTAATATTTATTACTCTAATAGTGCTCAATCTATAGTGGACACCAGAAGATCCTGAAGAAGATCGCAGCAGACGGGTCGAAACGTCGATTGTTTGAAGAAATATTACGAGGCCTAAAAACCCAGATGATTTTAACTTCAGCTTGAACATTTATTGCAACTAATAGATGTCGCCTTACTAAGAGTTGTACTTGCCGCGACTGGAGGTGAGAGGGCACAAGTGGTAAATGAAGTATATTCCACTTGCGGATTATATATGTAATTGGAAAACTATGTTGACAGATTTCCGTTATGAACATGATGTTCGTTAGTGGTTAAGCCTAGTGAAATCATCCATTACCTCATTTTGGTACGGTCAGCTTCGTTCACTAAACGTTTTTACAGCTAACTCTCAATTTAGAAAGTAGGTGGCTGCGCAAGTCAGTCTCACAACTAAGCCCCGTTTCTAACAATGTCTGTGGTTGCCATAATCTAATATGATAATTAGATACACATTGAAACCATGGTCCAGAATCCTGCCGTTTCGCACACCTTCTTACTCTCATGTCCTGAGGTGATACTTCCGTTTCTCTGGTCAGGTTCAATTAGTAGTCTCTGACACTGATTGTGGAAATAGCTTTGGAACCCTGAGTAACCTCTGTATAATAATTCTCGCAACAGGTGGAACATGCCGAAGTCGGACCTGCTACATATCATGGAAGCACACTGCTTCTAATTACTGCAAATCAACCTACCATGACTGAGAGCCTCGGTACCGCATATGCACGGCTCCCTGAAAAGGTAATGTAATGGTAGAAGGTAAATTATTTCCCTTGAAGATCTTTCTGTTTGTTTGTTGCGTAATAAGGAAAGCAGCTATATAACCTTTGGAACGTGCCAGTTTTGAATCGTCTCAAAAATCTTTGTCCCATTTGAGCAGTTTAGTCGTAGGTTATACAGGGTGTTACAAAAAGGTACGGCCAAACTTTCAGGAAACATTCCTCACACACAAAGAAAGAATATGTGTTATGTGGACATGTGTCCGGAAACGCTTACTTTCCATGTTAGAGCTCATTTTATTACTTCTCTTCAAATCACATTAATCATGGAATGGAAACACACAGCAACAGAACGTACCAGCGTGACTTCAAACACTTTGTTACAGGAAATGTTCAAAATGTTCTCCGTTATTGAGGATACATGCATCCACTCTCCTTCGCATGGAATCCCTGATGCGCTGATGCAGTGCTGGAGAATGGCGTACTGTATCATAGCCGTCCACAATACGAGCACGAAGAGTCTCTACATTTGGTACCGGGGTTGCGTTGACAAGAGCTTTCAAATGCCCCCATAAATGAAAGTCAAGAGGGTTGAGGTCAGGAGAGCGTGGAGGCCATGGAATTGGTCCGCGTCTACCAATCCATCGGTCACCGAATCTGTTGTTGAGAAGCGTACGAACGCTTCGACTGAAATGTGCAGGAGCTTGATGCTAGTACCGTAGAGCAATGAGTCGCATGTCAACACAAGCACCGAAGTCAACATTACCTTCTTTCAATTGGGTCAAATGGCGGTGAATCGAGGAAGAACAGTACATACTGACGAAACTAAAATGAGTTCTAACATGGAAATTAAGCGTCTCCGGACACATGTCCACATAACATCTTTTCTTTATTTGTCTGTGAGTAATATCTCCTGAAAGTTTGGCCATACCTTTTTGTAACACCCTGTATACAATGTGTCAGTTTTGTCCCGATTTGTTCTATTTTGTAGAGTCCACAGCCGATTGTTCCATGTAACCTTTGGATTCCACTTGTCACCTGTTGGTCTTGATGATTCGGTTACTTATGAGGATTGCTCAGAAAGTAATGCACTGCATTCTTTTTTTCAACAATTCTTTCTTGAACATAATGAGAATTGCACACACGAAAGAATGGCGTTTCACTTACACACCCTATATTTCCACGTAATATCCATCCCGTTCTATGGCCTTCCTCCATCGCGAAAAAAGGGTATGTATGCCCATCTTGCACACACTTTTGAATATCCAAGAATGCAGATAATTGAATCCAAACTTGATTTGCTCATTGACAGATGCAGGGCCAACTGCCGAGTCGTAATGCGTCTGTCCTCGAGAATAACAACATCAGCTCGCTGCAACGTGTCAGGTGTGACAGTCGTAGACGGTCTCCCCCAACCACTGCAAATAGTGGAGCTCCGCCGAAACGCCTTCTGATGGCATCACTCTCCGTGCCCAGCGACTAACTGTACTTCTGTCGATATCATATGCTCTATAGATTTTGCAGAAGCGTTTGTGAATATTTCCCCAGTTGCTTGCAACGTACACCACGTACAGACGCCATTTTGAAACTGTCCTGTCGGAGGTGACGGAAACTTGGCACGCTCACTTTCTGGGCAGCGCTCGTACGTATCTGTACTGAGGTGGTAAGTCATGGGATAGCGATATGCCCATATACAAATGATGGTAGTATCGCGAACACAAGCTTTAAAAGTGTGATGCATTAGCAGAGCTTTCATTTGTTCTCATGCGATTCACATGAAAATGTATCGGACGTGATTATGGCCGCACGACGGGAATTAACATACTTTGAATTTGGAATGGTAGTTGGAGCTACACGCATGGGACATTTAATTTCGGAAGTCATTAGGGAATTCAATATTCCGAGATTCACAGCGCCAAGTGTGTGCCGAGAATACCAGACTTCAAGCATTTTCTCTCATAATGGGCAACGCAGTGGCCGACGGCCCTCACTTAACGATCGAGAGCAGCGGCATTATGTAAAGTGTCAGTGCCAACAGACAAGCAACACTGCTTGAAATAAAAGCTCAAAAATCAGTGTGGGATATACAACGAACGCATCCGTTTCGAAAGTGCGGAGAAATTTGGCGTTAATGGGCTATGGTAGCAGATGATAGACAGGAGTGTCTTCCTAACAGCACGATATCATCTGCAGCACTTCTCCTGGGCTCGTGACCATATCGATTGGACCCAGATGCCTGGAAAACAGTTTTCTGGGCAAATGAGTCCCGATTTCAGTTAATAAGACCTGATGGTAGCGTTGGAGTGTGGCGGGTAACCCACGAGGCCATGGACACAAGTTTTCAACGAGGCACTATGCAAGCTGGTCGTGACTCCATAATGTTGTGGTCTGTTTTACGTGGAATGAATTGGGCCCTCTGGTCCACTGAACCGATCATTGACGTCGAGACCATTTGCAGCCATTCATGACTTCGTTTTCCCGAACAACGATAGCATAACAAGCCGAAAGGGTAAATAGAGAACTAGTAAATAATTAATTGTGAAGGATTAATAGTGTGTATTCAAGTTATTAATTTTTAAGTTATTAATTATGGAACTTTTATGTATGACATTGCGTCTTGTCACCTGGTTCAAATGGTTCAAATGGCTCTGAGCACTATGGGACTTAACATCTACGGTCATCAGTCCCCTAGGACTTAGAACTACTTAAACCTAACTAACCTAAGGACATCACACAACACCCAGTCATCACGAGGCAGAGAAAATCCCTGACCCCGCCGGGAATCGAACCCGGGAACCCGGGCGTGGGAAGCGAGAACGCTACCGCACGACCACGAGCGGCGGACTTTGTCACCAGGCAACAACGGATTGTGATTGGTTTGAAGAACACTCTGGACGCAATCGAGTGGTCAATTTGTGCACAAAGTACTGCAACGGTAACACTTTCGCAATTATGGACGGCTATAGAGGCAGCATGGCTCTGTATTTCTTAAGGGGACTTCCAACGATTTGTTGAGTCCATGCCGCGTCGAGCAAAAGGAGTTCCGAGAAGATATTGTGAGGTATCCCATGACTTTTTTCGTGTTAATTTTTTTCGTTTTTGCAAGTTCTGCAATCTTGGAGGTACCTGTTATGAGTGTTTATCTCATCGGAAGTAGGGAGTATTTCTGGAGATTCACCACATCCTGGTTGTGTGTGACAGGGCAACACTCGATTTATCGACTTGCTCCAGTTCATCAGTATGTGTTAGTATGTGATTCTGAAATATACTCCAGAAGAAAAGTTCCTATTTGATATCCGTCGCTGCACAATTTCAGTTCGTGCTAGTGTCAGTCGCAGGTACACGATTCTGGTAAGGTGAAACCCGGCACGCTGATACCCTCAAATTGTTTTGGCTTATTTTACTCCAGTCGAACCTGATGTGCAAGCCTTTTCATCCTTAGCGTTGTCACCCTCGTTTGAAGAACACTCTTGCAGATGAGTGTGGCGTCAATGAAGCCAATGGGCTGACGTGTACCGGAACCGTTCGTTTCTCAAATGCATGTGTGGAATTACACTTTAGTTAATATTAGCTTGCTAAAGTTATGTACAAGTAAGGAGACACATATCGTAACTAATTTCGGTAGCCATAGGGCACCAGCCATTTTTAAGAACGAGCGTCCAGGGCATACATCTCCAAACAGACAAACTATCTCATTAAAAGTATTGCGACACATATTAGTGGTCATTAATATGGAGTGGATGCCCTTTTCACCGGCTTGAACTCTACTGAGAACACTTTCAGTGACGTGTCTGAACGTGAGTGGAGCAATTGCAGGCCATTCTTCCACAAGAGGGGAAACTAGAAATGGTAGTTATGTTGGACACTGGATTCTGCAGCAAAGTAGACGTTCTGGCCCACCCCAACACGTTCCACTGTGTTGATGCCGGGAACCTGAGCAGGCCAATCTGTTTCAGGAATGTTATTGTCGCCGGCCGTTGTGGCCGTGCGGTTCTAAGCGCTTCAGTTTGGAACCGCGTGACCGCTACGGTCGCAGGTTAAAATCCTGCCTCGGGCATGGATGCGTGTGATGTCCTTAGGTTAGTTAGGTTTAAGTAGTTCTAAGTTCTAGGGGACTGATGACCTCAGTAGTTAAGTCCCATAGTGCTCAGAGCCATTTGAACCATTTTTTTTAATGTTATTGTCCACAAAGCATTGCGTCACTGATGCTACTTTACGATTCGATGCTCTCTCATGCTGATGCAAACAACTGTCGTCTCCGAATTGTTCCTGTATTGTACCTGGTATAAATGCTGTAAAATGCGCTATATCCTTCTGCGTTTAGGTTTTTTGTGCACATTTAACGTGACTACCCTCTAAGCACGAAAGACACACCCATACCGTAACAACATAACTCCGTACTTCACTGTACAAGCTACAAATGATGGTACACAGCTTCCTCCAGACACTCAGCAGACGCAATGCTTCCATCGGATTGCCACAGAGTATAGCGTAATTCATCATTCCAACTCACTCGCTTCCAGTCATTCACTGTACAGTGGCGCCAGTCTTTATACCAACTCAAGCTGCGCTCAGAATTGACTACAGAAATGTTTGACTTACGAGGAGCTGCTCGTTCACTGGATCCCATTCTTCTTAACTCCCTCGGCACTGTTATTATTATTCCTGGACAGCTGGGAGCCCTGTGGAATTTACGAGTCATTCCGTCCGCTGATTTCATGAGATTTTTTACGACTACTCTCAGCAATGCTCGACGGTCCCTCTCTGTCAGACATGAGGTCCGGCTGGTCTTGGTTTAGCTGCGCTTATTGCTTCACGTTTCCACGATAGAGTCACATCATCAACAGTACGTGTCGGCAGATTTAGAAAGACTGAAATGTCGCCGATGGACTTGTTACTCAGGTGACATCCAACGCCTAGTCACTGAGCTCTCCTTGGCAACGCATTCTGCTGTTACTGCTGCTCAGTGACGAGACTTTTTTCAGAACTTTTTAATCCCGTCTCTTAGGGAAGAAGGAGGGATGTTCGAAGATGTACATTTGTCCTTTGCACCAGGGATTTTTGCAGTTTTATTCAGCCTCTTTATTTTCAATTTCTTGTATTAAGTTCATTAATGTAATTAGGATTCTTGCTTAGTTGTGATTGTACTAGGTGGTAATGTAATATATAAATATTCTGATCTCTAGTTTAGAACAAAGAATACCTAATGATTTAGTTTGTTTCTACAAAATGAACTTAAGGGGAGGTTTACTATCTTTTGGTTGAAAAAAAAACGATTTTTTTAAATTTCATTTTTGGGTCCATAAGTGTTTAGAATCCACCCCTGACATGCTATTTCCGAATACGGAACGGAAATGTTTGTTATTCGCGGTTGAACAAAAAAATGCACCTGCTTGAAATCGGCCTTTTTCACGCACCAGTGTTTTTCTTTTGGAGGACGAGTTATTATACCGGTGCTTGGAAGGAAACACACAAAATTCAAATGAAAGTTTGAACGCGTTTGTTTGGGAGTTAGCCCCGAAGCATTTGCATTCTGGTGCGAAGACTGTGGAGACTGCAACTTTCCTGGCAGTGAGCAGCTTCAACTAAGGGTATTCAGCAATTCGGAAGACCATGACAACGATGGACGTCACCCTGGGACTCTATTAGACGCAGTTCGCCAAGCATTCGGACGACCACCGGATTTAAGCGGCCGAAAACCGGTTGTCACCGGCCGTAAGAGCGGCTCTGGAGCAGCGCAGGACGGCCAAGATCGAGCAGAACGCTCTCTATGAGGAAGAGGAAGGACTAGTTTATGGAACCGGAATAGCAGAGTGAACGTACGAGTACGTTGCATAATATTGCATTTATATGTAGTCAAAACTTCAAACGCGTTTTTCTCGAAATGGCTTTTTTTTTTATCGCGCGGTATGGCAACTTCAAATGTACTGAACCGATTGGCATGATTATTTGTTTCCGACGAAGCTAACTAAATTGTCTAAGAGTTGTACCACTTTTATTCCGATCCATTAAATATTTTTACTTGGCCGACGAAGTCGAAAATTCGATGAAAAAACCGTATTTTTTTTTCAAATGGCCGCCAATCTGTTTCCTATGTTTCAAATAACTTAAGCGAGGTACAATCCCTAAAGAATATTATATACTTCGGTAACGTCAACTCAGTTTTGATTTCAGACGTGCCGGCTGACCTGTGACATACCGCGCGTCGAGGTCTACATCGAAATTTTGTTTCTTTCCGACAGCATTTCCGCCTTTGCTCTTCGACATTTCAGGTCGAAAAAATTCCGCTTTGTAGAGGAAATATCAATAAACATTTTGACCAAATTTGACATTGATATCTATGACACATGCCGAGAAAAAATTCTCAAAGAACATGCTTTTTTCGAGCCAAACAAAGTAAACCTCCTCTTAAATTAATGTCGGTTAGTAGCTTATAATGTACGTTTAAATTTTATCTAGGTGTGTATCTGTGTGTGTGTATGTGTGTGTGTGTGTGTGTGTGTGATCTGTTGAGTCTATAGTCTATGTCTTACGATGTAACAGTCTGGTTCGCTGGGTGCGTCGAATGTGTGTTCCGTTACATTTTGCACTGCCGAATCTGAAGTCGTATCTTGCGATACTACGACTGTGGTCCATTGCGCGTGTCTTGTGTTTCTTAGGTGTGATTCCCTACCTTTCTTTATGCCGTCGCGTCCTACTCTCTTGGCATCTACTCGTCAATTGCGCAATACATAGGGGTATGCGGATACTTTTTATTAAAACCTGCAATATCTCCAGTGCTGTTGTTCATGAAAATGCAAAAAAAAACCAATTTCATGTAGTAATTTCAAAAAATAGATCTCGTTTACCCGTTGAGCCATGAAACAAATTCGTAACTGTTATCTCATGTACAATCGAAAATTTTATCAAATTTCATTCAACATTTTTTCTGAGATGCATGTGCTGTGTAACGACTCAGTTATCCAGTACAGCTATTAAAAATAAATTAAAAGTGTTGGGCTCCTTGTTCCTGGATTTTGTGTACTAGGCAGTGCTGGTACCGCGAACACTTAGAGGTACCCATTATCGATCAAAGACGCAGCATATTCTCCGAAGTGACCATCCAGAGAGGGAGAACATTGGTGTTAGATGGATTTTCCCGTGAGCTGCAAGGACAGCTAAGGGTCATTCCGGATGACGCTAAGAATAAAAATAACACAAAAACAGAGACAATTTTAGTGATGCAAATACATATATAATCAACTTTTATAAGAAAGAAATAGGATCTTAATTTTTGATAGAAATAGGATCTTAAGATCGAGGGAAGATAGGCAGCAACAAGAAAGAAGAGATAAGGACTTGACTAAAAGATGGGGTTGATTGAATAACATCGTAAACCATCAAGGAGTAACCAGATACTAAACCCACTAAAACTTAAAGAAACTAAAAAGTAAAAACAAACCGTGGCAGCATGATGGGAGCAGCTGTCATGTGATTTGCTGGCAGTCCTTGAAAAGCTCTTACTTAGCAGAACGTGCCATCTGGCTATGATTCTGACTCACTTCCAGTAGAGACGTGGTAATACTAGCTTCTAGCAGAGACATGTAAGCTTCGTGGACTGTAGATAAAATGTGTACGTGCAGAAGACACGTGCCACTTTGGTAGCTAGTACTGATGTTGCAACTCGTTTCTTTCAACAGAGCTTAAGATACTTGTGTATTTTAGGTATAAGTGTAATTTCTTTGTGTATAGACCTGCTATGTGACATAATTATGTGTTGTAGCGAGACACGTATTACACGTGCTGACTACTGTAATGCTATGTTAACGCTTGTTAAAAGAGTTAATAATGATAACGCTTATTAAAAGAGTTAATAATGATAACATAATGATCCTAAACGGACGTAATAACACGTTTTTCATAACATATGAAAATTTCATTTTCGTAGTTTCAGCCACGGTCCTCGCCTTACGTATTGCCTGTTGCGCACAGTTGCCAATCCATATATAAGCACACGTACTCAGCGTAGTATTACATTCTAGTTTGCCACCAGGTAATAGCAATTACCAGTTGTATTCAATGGCATTTGACGCAAATTCTCGCCGCCCATTCACTTCATTGGTTCAGATTGATCGCTGTTTAGATACATTTTCTCTGTAAACTTTCCTCACAGTTGTATTTTCAAATTTACTGTCTTTGCTCATTTCTCAGTTTTTTCTTAGGCTATCGTACCATTAAACTGAAGAGAGGAGAAAAAATCTTGTCTTTGAAAATATTCTTTTCGTCGCATAGATTTTTCTGTATCTACGCAGAGGTATACCGATTCTCTCACTTTGCTGTTCCAAAGATATTACATAGACCATATACTGCAGCCGACGTATTATTAATGAATTTTGGGTCACACAAATTTCATTATTGATTATCGACTTTGCTTGTATCTTGGACTATTCACTTTCTGTGTATATTTGGTTAAAACAGCTTTAATCACGACAAAGTTATTTTACTGGTCATGTCAGTTTACGTAACACACTCCGTGTTCCAAAAAAGTTCATTACAACTATTACGAACATGTTTCTAATAAAATTTTAAGTTTTCCAACATGTTCTTCACTCGTCATATATACTAAAAGAAATTTGTGAATCAATCTTATTACATCCTTTACAAGTGATTAAACACAATATGTAACAAAACTAGCTGGCATAATCAAATGTAATACTTCCACTGCTGTGGATAGCTTGGCAGGGAAAAATTTTACAGCTCGGCATATGGACATAGACTGCGTAACTTACAATCTCACAATACCTGATGCATTCAGAATAATACATTTATTTTTTACAATGTAAAATAATTAAATGTCAGCGTTGCAGACGAGTTCATAGGTTTTCCGCTACCGGCGCTAACCATACACGTTACAAATAAAGTATACAGCAAAGGTCTCCTCTGCTCTTGCTTCATGACAGACAACAGACAAAATAAAAACAAGTATGTAGTTTCATTTACTACTTTGACCCGAATGTATTAAAGGCATTGCTTAAAAGTAACACAAATTTACCTAACGTCATGTTAGGAAGTTGTGCGCCAAAAAATATGACTACCGCATCAGGTAACGCTTTTCTCAGCAATGCCACATGCGTTTATAACTGACAGTCAGTTTAAAGTGCAAGACTGAATTGATAAGCGTCAATACCCACTTTTTTCTATTTTAATGTGTAGCTAAAATTTCTTATACTTTTATTATAATTATAAGTTACTCTTATTATCTGGAAAGAAACAAACGAAACGATGAATCACTTTTCTCCTAATCTCATTCAGGCATTGCTACTGATATAGGGTGAGGCCGAAAGGACAGTCAGCTTTCAGGCTCAGGTAGCAGGAGAGGGTGGTGGAGGGAAACTGTTGTGGTCACGTGTTCGGTAGCTCCGACAAATTTGTTTAGTCGAGATCACGGAGCCGTGGACTGTGCATCATCGTGTGTTTGCTAACGATAGTTTTGTGCGTAATAATGAGCCTATCGTTGCAGTTCAGTGTGAGTTTCGTCCCCATTTCAATCTTGCGAGACATGATGGTATTCCCACTCGTAACACCATTTTACGTTGAGCTGAATCATTTCGTTTAGGGGAACAGTGATGAACAGAAAACAGCCATGAGCTCCTCGCTCAGTATGCACTGCAGAAAATGTTGAAAGAGTTCCGCAAATCATACTCCGTAGTCCTGGTCGATTTGCTAGGAGACATTCTGCTGAACTGCGCCTCAGTAATCGTTCAGTAGGGCGTATTTTGCATGTTTATCTAGGAGTTCTTCCCTACAAAATGGTCATGGTGCAACAATTCAAACCTAGGGATTTAATTTCTTCATTTGTGTGTCCGTAGTTGCTTTATAATTCTTGAGGGTATTTTGTTCTATCGTTGCCACTACGAAAATGCGACGATGTGCTGGCAGACGGTATTTCCCGATGTAAGCGAGAAATCAACCGAAAATCACCACCAATGATGGTGCTTTACTTCAATAAAGCGAAACGCGTCTGGTGAAAAAATCACGCATTTTTGTAGCTGCAACGACAGAATAAAATACCCTCCAAATTTAGTACAGCGGCTAAATTTTTCTCAAGAAATGGAGGCATAATTGAGCAAACTGTCAACATTATTTAGTTTACGAGTGATGAGGCCCATTTTCATTTTAACGGCATGGAAGATCAGTAGAACCCTCGTTACTGGGTCAGTGAAAATCAGCAACCAGTGCATGAGAGTCCATTAAATAGTCCCAAGGAGTACAGATGTTACCGTTCCATACTTTTTCCAAGACGATAACGGCAACACTGTACCTGTAACCTCGAAATGTTGTAGAAACCGATGATCATTGAATCCTTCCCACCTGAACTAAGAAGAAAACTTATTCCTATCCGGCGAGTTTGATTTCAGCAGGCCAGGGCCACAGCTCACACTGCAAGAATGTCAACAGAAGCTATTAGTAAGCTATTAGTACTTTTTTCGTCGTCGCGTCATTTCCCAATTTGGTGACATTAGTTGGTCTCCTCGTTCCCCAAACCTGTCCATGTGCGACATATTTTTTGTGGGGGTAACCTCAAGTCAAACCACGTGCTCTTCAAGAACTGAAGGAAGCAATTCGTGTGGAAGTGGAAGACAATTTCCGAGAGCAGCTTCAGAAGAGCATCGCTGAAAAGGGCCGTCACATGGGGGATGTTGTTTTCAAGTATTAATTTTGCAGGATGGAAACTTTATTTGGGTATTATTCCATAAATAGTTTTGGTTGAAGCACAAGTAACGATATACTTTTTTTTAACGTCCATCCCTTATGCATCATACTGTATAAGAGCAGTTTTCAATAGTACCTCCAACACAGTCCTTCAGTTTTTAAGATATGGTGTTGCTGTCATTGTTTATGAAAGCTTTTGTGCAAGCCTTGTTGCGAATGCCAGGGACACGACAACTGGCTTACTTTAACACATCATAAATCAGATGCAAATATTCAGAGAAGTGCGATGTTCAGAGAAAATTTGAACGGTTAAACCGTCGACAGAAGAAATGCCTGTAATTGGCAGTTATTCGCTCTGGAGCGTTATTAGGGGATCTGCTGGGCAATATCCCACACAACTGCACAATTGGTTCATAAAACGTCTCTTCAGCACGCAATTTGCGCGACAACTGTTCTGTGTGGGTACGAAATATAACTATGGCAAGCGAACAGTCCTCTTCCACAGTTTCCTCGAATAATGAAACTTCTCTGCGTCAGTCAACCTCAGAATCACTTGGGTCATTCCATCATAACTTTGAATAATGAAAAATTACCATAGCAAGAACATCGAAGTATGTATACTATTTATTGGCCCTTAAATTTCCGCGACACAGTATTATGTGTAAATGCAGTTTACATTCAAAACTGACATACTGCCTGTTCACATTTACTTATCCGGCCTTTCTGTCCACAATATGTATTTATTGTTCTTGTTTATTGTGGAGCATAATCGTATTGTTAAGCTTACAACTGATTATGAGACACTGTGTTGTGTCAGAGCTGGATATCGCTTGCGTTTCGACTTTTTGTGAGTATTGGTGGAAACACCTCCTTTGCTTTTTGTAATTTGCTGAAATGTGTTGTGGTCGTAGTTGATTTCCGTTAAACTATGTTAATTGTTCATTGCTGTTTCATATGTAGTAATCATTATTTGTCTGCTTCACCTTTACTTAATGGGCGGTTATGTCAATAACAATGATGGCGCCTTACAGTCTTGATTTACAGTAAGTGGTGGTATCGAAATTTCTGTTATGGGCTGTTTGCAGTTAAAGACGATCCAGTTGTGTCCTAGAAAAAGTGTTTTGTGTCTCTTTATTTTGTAGCAACAGTGGCACTTTCGGTTGTTTCCTCTCTGCGTCTTAGCGTATAATGTTAAGGGTTTTATTTTAAATACACTTACTTATTTTGTAGTATCCTTTGATGTTAAAATCGTTACGAACATGTTTTGAACATGTAATTTCTATTTCCACTGAATAAATTGTCGGTATGTGGACCAGTCCTATAGCGGTCACCCCAGTAGGTAAGACAATTCTCTTTCACAATACGATGTAAAGCAAAAGCTTCTCTAACACTCTAATCTCCTGCACTGGTAATGTAACCTCCTCCTCCCTAATCAGCCTACTGTATTGGGTTAGAACTGTCATCGCATACGCTAGTGAAATTTTACTGTGAGTAAGGCTATCGTTACCGAAGGAAAATAACACTGGTTAGTTGGAGGTAAGTGTACAACAGACGCGTCTGAAGGAAGACTATTCTAAACATAAGCCAAATACTGATGATAATTTTGAAATGGGTGGAATATAGTTCAATCGCTCACGAACCGCACAGGGGGGAAAAAGGGTACCAAGTAATATTCACTATAAAAATCACTGATAATACACATAAAACACTGAGTAACTAAAAAGGAGTATAATAAACGGTCTCCAGCCCGCTAGGGCAATTAATCTCCAGAATCTTAAGAAAGATAATGGCAAAGAAATTCAAGCAAATAATCACTGGCGTGGCAACAGAAGGTTGTCACCCTTTTCCTCAGCACAACAGTCTACGAGAAAATAAATTAATCAGAAAGCATTGAGTTTGCGGTTACTTATTCTGAAATACTACATTTTTAAAGTAGAGTTAAATGAAGATACTGGTAAAATAAATGACTCGCTTAAGTTAGACCTAGTGACGTAAACAATGACTTTCAGTAACCTCAGTGTAATGTGACGCAAACTATAAAAGAAGGCAAGCAATTTACTTTCGATTACTGAAAATTGAATTGAATTTATTTTAAGCAAACGAGCAACTGATTTTACTTTTAAAGTAACAATAATGAAATACATACAAAGCCAGCAGAAGTCACTCGCTAAGCTAATACAGAATAAATGAAACTGCGCAGTGTTAATTTGTGCTGTATCTTTAGTTATTAGTTTTGCCAGTGACATTTTACGTTAATCTGAATTATTTTTTTGAATCAGTTTTGTCTTTCTGTTTGTATGTATTTATGACGAAAATACCTAAAGAAGGTGGTTTAGTTTGTTGAACAAATGATACGTTCCAACCAACCAGATCACTGAATTTTTGTGTTCTTTTCTGTTACACGGGCCTTTTACGATTTGTATGTGCTGTTCTCTAAGTCTACTGTATTTTTTAAAATAATTTTATACTCTAGAACTGCTGTAGAATCTACTACAGTTTGCACTGAAGTTGCTGACATAAAACAGTACTTGTAAACGGTTTTCAGGGATAACATTCTGTACTTTTCCTCTGCGATACCGATAACATAATAATTATTGTGTTCTCCTAGCTTCTCTTGAAATTTTCTGTGTAAATCCTAGATTCTCCCGGTTTTCACAAGCGTCGAACGTTTTATTAACGTTTCTGTTATTTATTCCTTTATTTATGTACTCTAAATAAATTTGTTGAGACTCTTAAGTATGTTGGAACAGACCTCTTAGACTGCACGAAGGGGACACGTTTATACATAACTAATGGTAATCGCTGCAGATGTTATTTCCCTGTTACGTTATAACTACAGCGATAAAACGTTAGTTAAAAGTGATAAAGAAAATCAAGGGATAAAAAGGAGGTGAGAGGTAGAATTAGCAGGAAAGGAGGAAGCAAGTTAACTTGTGGCTAAGACTTTGAGTAATAAATTATTAGAGACTGCAGTAAGTTGGTGTATACAGCAGAGGGACTTATCATTACAGCAAAACATGACACCTAGTTAGTTTTGGAGAAATATTTAAGTTCTCTGTTTGGCGGAGAAGGTTATTCCACAGCTGAAAGGAACTGAATCTGTATATAATTAATATTTAGAGGGTGTAACTGAAGCAGAATTAGTTCTGTTTTGGTGATTTACAGTTTTCACTATTTTTAGTATTAGTATATTACACTAGACTGTCCTCACTATAAATTTTTGGTGATAATAAGAATCAATAAAAAATTTGAAGACATAATAAAACGTTGACTTAAAATTTTATCAACATTTTCAAAGACTCCCAACAATTAGGCTTACATATAAGATTTGCCATATACAGGAAAATTACAGAATATTCGATGCATGAGTCTAAAAGGTCTTGGAGATAGGCCTGATAGAAATAGGGGAAGTAATAGGCAGTAATCTCTTCAATCAAAAGGTGAACTGTTTAGTGGTACAAACAGAGAATATGTGCCAAATATGCCAAGTGGATTGAAGAAAGGAAAATAGCCGATGGATAGAGGGCCTCGGCCGTATGGAAGATCAAGAAAACGAATCAAAAATTTCTGCATGATCCAACAGTATCCGCACGCAGACACTGATAACAATTCACACCGGTAGTAGTAAGAAAAGTATTACTGAAAAGGAGGGAATTGTTAAGATCTAATATAAACTGAAGTGTTAGGATTTCTTGTCTGTAGTTCATTCCTGAATGGAAGTGAAACGTGAACGATAGGCAATTCTGTTAAGAGGAAGATAAAAGCTTTTGAAATGTGCTGTTATAAAGTATGCTGAAGTTTATAGGGTGTATCGAATAACAAATGAAGAGGTACTGAATCTGATCGGGGAAAAAAATAACGTTATGGCCCAAATTGACGAAAAGAAGATCTTGTTGAATAACATCGTGAGGCATCAAGAAATTTTCAGTTTGGTAATGGAAGGAAGTGTGGGTGTAAAAACTGTAGAGGGAGAGTAAGGTTGAATACAGTAAGAGGGTTCAAATGGCTTTAGGTTGCTGCAGTTATGTAGAGGTGAAGAGGCTTGCTTAGGATACAACAGTATGGAGAGCTGTATCAAACGAGTCTCTGGACTGAAAGTTACAACAATGACAACAACATACATTCATCCACTTTCCTGCGTTAACTACTTTATTCGGTTCACAAATAACTTGCACACAGAAACAAACACGTTTACACTATAGTGTTACCATCTTAGTAGTTGTATCACAGTTGCTTTAATGACAACTACCACTTGAAAGCCAGACAAAAGAAAAATATGAGGGTCTTGATGTTTATCATGCACTGATACTTACTGCGAGTCGCTATTTTGCTTACATATACTGTACATATACATTAACTATAGTTAATGCTGCAAATTTCCGCCCTGCAAAGCAGTGCAAAGGGTCGACTCGTTCTCTGTCTAGAATCCCATTCACGATTTTTCTAACCGTAGTAGCGCGGCTAATTTATCAACACGGGAATATCTTCATAACGCTATACACTGAGGTGAGTAAAGTCTTGCGACAGCGATATGTACGTATACAGATGGCGGTAATATCTCTTACGCAAGGTATAAAAAAATAGTGCGATGGCAGAGTTGTCATTTGTACTCAGGAGATTCATGTGAAAAGGTTCCGACGAGAGTTAAAGGACTCTGAACGCGGAATGGTAGTTGGAGACAAACGCACATGACTTTCCATTTCGGAAATCGTTAGGGAATTCCATACGCCGAGATCCACAGTGTCAATAGAGTGCCGAAAACATCAAATTTCAAGCATTACGTCTCACCACGGAGACCTCAGTGGCCGACGGCCTTCACTTAATGACGAGAGCAGCGGCGTTTGCATAGAATGGTCAGTGCTAACAGACAAGTAACATTGCGTGAAATGAGCGCAGAAATCAGTGTGGGACGTACGACGAACATATCCGTTGGGACTATGCGGCGAAATGTGGCGCTGATGGGCTATGCCAGTAGATGATAGACACTAGCGCCTTTGCTAACAGCGCGACATTGTCTGCAACGCCTTTACTGGGCTCGTGACCAATCGGTTTAACCCCAGACAACCGGAAAAACGTGGTTCAGGCAGATGAGTCCCGATTTCAGTTAGTAAGAGCTGATGGTAGAGTTCGTGTGAGGCTCAGACCTCACGAAGCCACGGACCCAAATCGTCAACAAGGCACTGTGAAAACTGGTAGTGGCTCCATAAAGGTGTGGGCTGTGTTTACATAAAATAGATTGGGTCCCCTGTTATGTTCAACTACTTGGGGCTTCCAGAGACTTCTTGAGTCCATGCCACGTCGAGTTACTACGCTAACCCATGCAAAAGGAGGTCTGACACGGTCGTAGGAGGTATTCCATGAGTTTCGTCACCTCAATATACACTCCTGGAAATTGAAATAAGAACACCGTGAATTCATTGTCCCAGGAAGGGGAAACTTTATTGACACATTCCTGGGGTCAGATACATCACATGATCACACTGACAGAACCACAGGCACATAGACACAGGCAACAGAGCATGCACAATGTCGGCACTAGTACAGTGTATATCCACCTTTCGCAGCAATGCAGGCTGCTATTCTCCCATGGAGACGATCGTAGAGATGCTGGATGTAGTCCTGTGGAACGGCTTGCCATGCCATTTCCACCTGGCGCCTCAGTTGGACCAGCGTTCGTGCTGGACGTGCAGACCGCGTGAGACGACGCTTCATCCAGTCCCAAACATGCTCAATGGGGGACAGATCCGGAGATCTTGCTGGCCAGGGTAGTTGACTTACACCTTCTAGAGCACGTTGGGTGGCACGGGATACATGCGGACGTGCATTGTCCTGTTGGAACAGCAAGTTCCCTTGCCGGTCTAGGAATGGTAGAACGATGGGTTCGATGACGGTTTGGATGTACCGTGCACTATTCAGTGTCCCCTCGGCGATCACCAGTGGTGTACGGCCAGTGTAGGAGATCGCTCCCCACATCATGATGCCGGGTGTTGGCCCTGTGTGCCTCGGTCGTATGCAGTCCTGATTGTGGCGCTCACCTGCACGGCGCCAAACACGCATACGACCATCATTGGCACCAAGGCAGAAGCGACTCTCATCGCTGAAGACGACACGTCTCCATTCGTCCCTCCATTCACGCCTGTCGCGACACCACTGGAGGCGGGCTGCACGATGTTGGGGCGTGAGCGGAAGACGGCCTAACGGTGTGCGGGACCGTGGCCCAGCTTCATGGAGACGGTTGCGAATGGTCCTCGCCGATACCCCAGGAGCAACAGTGTCCCCTACGACACTGCGTAGGATCCTACGGTCTTGGCGTGCATCCGTGCCTCGCTGCGGTGCGGTCCCAGGTCGACGGGCACGTGCACCTTCCGCCGACCACTGGCGACAACATCGATGTACTGTGGAGACCTCACGCCCCACGTGTTGAGCAATTCGGCGGTACGTCCACCCGGCCTCCCGCATGCCCACTATACGCCCTCGCTCAAAGTCCGTCAACTGCACATACGGTTCACGTCCACGCTGTCGCGGCATGCTACCAGTGTTAAAGACTGCGATGGAGCTCCGTATGCCACGGCAAACTGGCTGACACTGACGGCGGCGGTGCACAAATGCTGCGCAGCTAGCGCCATTCGACGGCCAACACCGCGGTTCCTGGTGTGTCCGCTGTGCCGTGCGTGTGATCATTGCTTGTACAGCCCTCTCGCAGTGTCCGGAGCAAGTATGGTGGGTCTGACACACCGGTGTCAATGTGTTCTTTTTTCCATTTCCAGGAGTGTAGAACTCCTATCATAAACTGAAAGAACTGTTATTGTATGATCTAACTGCTACAGACTTGGTACTGTCTGCTTGTTGCAGCTGTAGGAAATTCTATCAGGAAATATTATTCCCATACAATATTTTCCATTTTTGTGAACCAAAAAGTTCATCGTAATCTACTTGGGAAACAAGCCCCTCCCGCTTAGTTAGAGCTAATAGTAGGGTTCGAGTGTGGTGCAGACCCCACGAAGCCATGGACTCAAATTTGCAACAAGGCACTGTGCAAACTGGTGGTGACTACATAACGGTGTGGGTTGCGTTTTCATGGAATTGACTAGGTCCTCTTATGCAATTGAACCGATCTTTGACTGCAAATGATTATATTCGGCTTGTTGGAGATCAATTTCAGCCATTCATGGACATCATGTTCCCAAACAACGATGGAATTTTTATGAATGGCAATGTGCCGTGTCATCGGGCTATAATATTTTCTCGGTAAGTTTGATGAACATTATGGACAGTTCCGGTGAATGACTTGGGCACTCAGAGCTTCAGATATGACATCCATTGAACATTTATGGGACTAATCGAGAGGTAACTTCGTGCACAAAATACAGCACCGGCAACACTTTCGCAGTTATCAAAAATGGCTCTGAGCACTATGGGACTTAACTTCTGAGGTCATCAGTCCCCTAGAACTTAGAACTACTTAACCTAACTAACCTAATGACATCACACACATCCATGCCCGAGGCAGGATTCGAACCTGCGACCGTAATGGTCGCGCGGTTCCAGACTGTAGCGCCTAGAACCGCTCGGCCACGCAGGCCGGCTCGCAGTTATCGACTGCTACAGATGAATCCTGATTTCGTATTTCTGGAGGGGACTTCCAGCGACTTATTGAGTCGATGCCATGTCGAGTTGTTACACTACACAGGGAAAAGGAGGTCTGACACGATCTTAAGAATATCCAATGTCTCCCGTCACGTCAGTGTAGAATTCCTATCATCAAAAGGAAGAGTTGTTATTGTATCATTTAATTTGCTTCAGACTTGGTCCTGTCTGTCTTTTGTAGCTATAGGAAGTTCTATCAGGACATTTTATTCCCATGCAGTAATATTTTCCTCTTTTATGAAGAACTAAGTTCGTTGTAATCTACTTAGGGCACAAACAGCATTATTCGTAATCCCCTCCTGATCGGAGCAATACAGATTCGTATGTTTAGTTCGGAGCGGACCATGTCGCGCCGTTGCTCAACTATAAGGAGACATCGCTGATTTGCTTTCATTACCTGTGATCATTACCTAAAATATTTTAATTGTAAGGCAACGGGAAAGGATGTTGAAAATTACTTGTATTAAACAAGTTGCACTACTTACTAGTGTCCAGAAGGGTTGTTTGCCGTATGAATTAACGTGGATTACAATAGTAACTCATGTAATTATGATTTTAATTTCCGGGCAAGAGTCTTCTGTCTCAAACTAGTACATTCGTCATTCATCACTATCCCTGAAATAATTTGAAGCCACGTTGACTGTTAATCAACAGTGAATGTTTCAAAATAAGATGAGGTTTTCGAATACCACTACCAGTCATTTTATGTGCAATATTAGAAGGTATCAGATAGATTATATAATGGTAAGACAGAGATTTAGGAACCAGGTTTTAAATTGTAAGACTCTCCAGGGGCATGAACTGTAGATTAAAACTGAAGAAACTGCAAAAAGGTGGGAATTTAAGGAGATGGGACCTGGATAAACTGACTAAATCAGAGGTTGTACAGAGTTTCAGGGAGAGCATAAGGCAACAATTGACAGGAATGGGGAAAAGAAATACAGTAGAAGAAGAATGGGTAGCTCTGAAGGATGAAATAGTGAAGGCAGCAGAGGATCAAGTAGATAAAAAGACGAGGGCTAGTAGAAATCCTTGGGTAACAGATGAAATATTGAATTTAATTGATTAAAGAAGAAAATATAAAAATGCAGTAAATGAAGCAGGCAAAAAGGAATACAAACGTCTCAAAAGTGAGACCGACAGGAAGTGCAAAATGGCTAAGAAGGGATGGTTAGAGGACAAATGTAAGGATGTAGAGGCTTATCTCACTAGGGGTAAGGTAGATACAGCCTACAGGAAAATTAAAGAGACCTTTGGAGAAAAGAGAACCACTTGTATGAATATCAAGAGCTCAGATGGAAACCCAGTTCTAAGCAAAGAAGGGAAAGCACAAAGGTGGAAGGAGTATATAGAGGGTCTATACAAGGGCGATGTACTTGAGGACAATATTATGGAAATGGAAGAGAATGTAGATGAAGATGAAATTGGAGATACGATACTGCGTGAAGAGTTTGACAGAGCACTGAGTCGAAACAAGGCCCCGGGAGTAGACAACATTCCATTAGAACTACTGACGGCCTTAGGAGAGCCAGACCTGACAAAACTCTACCATCTGGTGAGCTAGATGTATGAGACAGGCGAAATACCCTCACAATTCAAGAAGAATATAATAATTCCAATCCCAAAGAAAGCAGGTGTTGACAGATGTGAAAATTACCGAACTATCAGTTTAATAAGTCACAGCTGCAAAATACCCCCCAGAAAACGACCAGAATGGTACGCTTCCACCTCCCGAGGCCCATGATCATATGTCGAAGGCGTCGGCTGCAGTGTGTGGACGCGTCCAGCCCCATCGGTAGGAAGAGAGGAGGCGGAGGATGCGAAGGCTCCGTCTCCTAGGGCTGTACCGCGGTGTCGCGATGACACCTTCTGGCGGCTGCTGAGGCCGCGATATCCTCGGGATCCGTGAATCTGGATGAAGAGAGACAGAAGCATCACCGTGCACATGACAGCGGCGAACTTGATCGTGATGTCGGCGCTGCAATCCATCTTGAAATGAGATATATGCAAGCGCCAAGTCGACCGACGATCTCGCCTCGTGCCCACCGTCTGCGGCCGCTAAAAACCCTGAAAAACCCAATATCATGCGGCGCAGAGTGATACTTGCGGCCTTCCTTCGGCACCGGTTGTTGACGAGGTTGGATGAGGTGGAACAGTGTCCGATGGCGGAGGCGGTGAAGCAATTCCGCCAGCGATTGGCCATCTCGTGTGTGCGAACGATAGGAGGCGAGAAACAGTTTGATCCCTTGTGTTTGCGGTGCGAAGTTTGATGCTTGAAGATTCTGACAAAACATTCTGCTTCGCCGTTTGACTGAGGATGAAACGGTGCACTAGTTCGATGCTGAATGCCGTTGCGTCCGCAGAATGATTCAAATTCATTTGACGTTAACTGAGGGCCGTTGTCCGACATTACGACTTCAGGTAAACCTTCGAGGCAAAAAATTGAGGACAACACCTGAATTGGGCTACGTGACGTTGTCGAGTTCATAGGCACAACAAAAGGAAACGTGCTATATGAGTGAAACACAATCAACCAACGAGTGTTCCAAAAAGGTCCCGCAAAGGCTATGTGCACACGTTGCCATGGTGATTGCGATTTAGGCCAAGCAGAGAATTTTGCGGCGAAGCGGACTAATTTGCCGCCCATGCGTGACACTGTGAAGTCATCTGTTCTATTTGGGTGTCCATACTCTGCCAAGTACAGTGTCGACGCGCTAACTGTTTCGTGCGAACAATCCCCCAGTGTCCTTGGTGAAGTAACAGCAACACTTCTTTTTGCAAAGCTTTAGGGATCAACGCACGTGACTGTCCACTGTTATCTGAACAAGAATCACACCTTTCTGTATAACGAGGCTATGCCAGCGTGCAAAGTATCAGCGCACCACAGAGTCCTTTATGCTATACAAGGAACGAGGCCAAGATGTGCGAATATACTTTAGAAAAATGTTCAAATCTGAATCAGTTTCCATGGCCTGTGCAATTTTCCTACAGTTCTGCGGAAAAGATTGAAACAATTTAGAATCCTGAACATCGATGCGACAACATGATGAAGTCTCAAAGTCTGTATCAGCGCCAATCGGAAGACGTGAAAGTGTGTCCGTATTACCATGTTTAGCCGTCGGACAATACACAATCTCGTACTGTTATTGAGACAACAACAAAGCCCATCTTCGCAATGTTTGGGCAGTTCGTACAGGAACCGGCTTCGTCGGATGAAACAAAGACTGCAATGGCTTGAAGCCTGTTACTAAGTAGAATTTTCTGCCACACAAATAGTGGTGGAATTTGGTGACACCATACACAATAGCCAATGGCTCATTCTCAGTTTGTGAATAGTTACACTTAGCTCTGGACAACAAATTGGATGCGAAAGCAATAGGTCGGTCTTTATCACCAATTCTGTGCGAAAGCACTGCGCATATTCCGTAAGAGGAAGCATCGGGGCAGGATCAAAGTGAACCAAACATCGATCACAGAGCAATGCATCTTTAAGTATTTGAAAAGCGACTTGGCACTCATCTGTCCAAACAAAGGGAACATTCCGGCGACGCAAGCGATGCAATGGGCCTGCGATTTGTGCAGCATTCGGTATGAACCGAATATAATAGACCATTTTCGCTAAAACTGACTGCAATTCTGTGACATTGCGAGGAAGTGGCAAATCTCGTAAGGCTAACAAATGCGACTGAAGAGGATGTAAACCTTCACTGTTTATGACATGATCAAGATACTCTGGTTTAAAAAAATCACACTTGTCCAGTCTACACTTGAGTCCTGCATCAAGTAGTACGCGAAACATAGTACGTAAATTAGCAATGTGATCTTCAGGCGTACGACCTGCTATCAAAATATCGTCCAAATAGTTTGAGCAGTTTGTCACTTTAGCAGTCAGCTGTTCCAAATACCGTTGGAAAATGATGGATGCGGAAGCACTGCCAAAAGGCAAACGCAAATAATTAAACAAGCCCAAATGAGTATTCACTATACACACCTTTCAAAATTCTTCATCGAGCGGTATTTGAAGATACGCGTCGAACAGATCAATTTTTGAAAAGTAATGTACAGCGTCTAGTTTGTCCATGAGATCCTCCGGGCGTAGCAATGGATAAGTATCAATCACAGTTTGTGGGTTGACCGTAGACTTAAAGTCAACACAGCGGTGAATGCGACCTCAAGGTTTGGGGAGCAACACCAGTGGACTTGCCCATTCACCAGCCTGTATGGGCGCAGTAGCGCCGCTGTCTTGCAATTCTTAAAGTTCCGCATCGACTTTGTCCCGTAGTGCAATGGGAACTATTCTGGTCCGGTAAAATTTCGGCTGAGCGTTCTCTTTCATGGTAATCTGGGCAACAAATTTATTAGCCTTGCCTCAACCTTCAGAAAAGAGTTCAGGAATTCTTTCAGCAAGCTAACTGCACTGTCTTTTTTGCATGGAATGCAAACACTGACAACACATTGTTCTGAATGTTAAAGCCAAACAAATCAAATGAATCGAGACTAAATACACTCCTGGAAATGGAAAAAAGAACACATTGACACCGGTGTGTCAGACCCACCATACTTGCTCCGGACACTGCGAGAGGGCTGTACAAGCAATGGTCACACGCACGGCACAGCGGACACACCAGGAACCGCGGTGTTGGCCGTCGAATGGCGCTAGCTGCGCAGCATTTGTGCACCGCCGCCGTCAGTGTCAGCCAGTTTGTCGTGGCATACGGAGCTCCATCGCAGTCTTTAACACTGGTAGCATGCCGCGACAGCGTGGACGTGAACCGTATGTGCAGTTGACGGACTTTGAGCGAGGGCGTATAGTGGGCATGCGGGAGGCCGGGTGGACGTACCGCCGAATTGCTCAACACGTGGGGCGTGAGGTCTCCACAGTACATCGATGTTGTCGCCAGTGGTCGGCCGAAGGTGCACGTGCCCGTCGACCTGGGACCGGACCGCAGCGACGCACGGATGCACGCCAAGACCGTAGGATCCTACGCAGTGCCGTAGGGGACCGCACCGCCACTTCCCAGCAAATTAGGGACACTGTTGCTCCTTGGGTATCGGCGAGGACGATTCGCAACCGTCTCCATGAAACTGGGCCACGGTCCCGCACACCGTTAGGCCGTCTTCCGCTCACGCCCCAACATCGTGCAGCCCGCCTCCAGTGGTGTCGCGACAGGCGTGAATGGAGGGACGAATGGAGACGTGTCGTCTTCAGCGATGAGAGTTGCTTCTGCCTTGGTGCCAATGATGGTCGTATGCGTGTTTGGCGCCGTGCAGGTGAGCGCCACAATCAGGACTGCATACGACCGAGGCACACAGGGCCAACACCCGGCATCATGGTGTGGGGAGCGATCTCCTACACTGGCCGTACACCACTGGTGATCGTCGAGGGGACACTGAATAGTGCACGGTACATCCAAACCGTCATCGAACCCATCGTTCTACCATTCCTAGACCGGCAAGGGAACTTGCTGTTCCAACAGGACAATGCACGTCCGCATGTATCCCGTGCCACCCAACGTGCTCTAGAAGGTGTAAGTCAACTACCCTGGCCAGCAAGATCTCCGGATCTGTCCCCCATTGAGCATGTTTGGGACTGGATGAAGCGTCGTCTCACGCAGTCTGCACGTCCAGCACGAACGCTGGTCCAACTGAGGCGCCAGGTGGAAATGGCATGGCAAGCCGTTCCACAGGACTACATCCAGCATCTCTACGATCGTCTCCATGGGAGAATAGCAGCCTGCATTGCTGCGAATGGTGGATATACACTGTACTAGTGCCGACATTGTGCATGCTCTGTTGCCTGTGTCTATGTGCCTGTGGTTCTGTCAGTGTGATCATGTGATGTATCTGACCCCAGGAATGTGTCAATAAAGTTTCCCCTTCCTGGGACAATGAATTCACGGTGTTCTTATTTCAATTTCCAGGAGTGTATGTTCTCACAATCACGTGATTGTAGCACAGTAAAAGTTACTGTTCGCGTATGCGAGCGATACATGGCAGGCAACATACATTTTCCAAAAACGGGAATGTCTTGTTCATTATAAGCATGACAGTTTTAGACCGGCGTGGGGAGCCTAACAGTTCACAAGTGTTGTAAGGACGCTATAATTTCGCACCTTACAACACTCATCTACATACTTTGCTGCGATTTACAATCGGAATTAGCTATCATTTGGTAGATTGTACATCGTATATAGGAATATTTAAAGAAGACTGACATTGTCACCTACACCTTGTAAATAGCTGTTAACGCTTGTAGTATGAAAGGTGATGGAGTGTCAAAATGGCGTAAAGAATGATTGCCTATACTAGCAGAGGTTGGAACTCCAGTGTAAATGAAATGGCAGCCGTAACTCAAGCCCTGGATGGAAAAGCCTGCGCAGGTGTGTTGGTCCTGCTTGACACAGGAAGTAGCCAAGACATACGGGATGGTCGGGGCACCTGAGCGCTGAAGCACAATACAGCGGCAGCCGGCCGGTTTGTAGCAGGGGGCAGAAGGATAGTCGGATAATACTTCGGAAACTCTGAAAATCTTGGATGCAGCAGAGAGGAACGACGAAGCGTTACCTCAGAAATCGCAAGGTGGGTTATTTCCGAGGATTTTTACTCTGAGAAGCGTACCACTGCATGAGTATAGATATTTCCTCGCAAACTTTCCGCACTGGACGAAAATAGACTAAAATATGGTTGGTCGGCGTTCGGAAGAATCTGTAGAGAGGGAGAATATTCCCTGGTTTCGAGAATATGATTCGCCTTCTGAGTTGCGAGGGAGGGGAGCCGTGCTTTGCTGGGAAGCCAGCGGTGGAGAGAAGAAGTCTTCCGTTTAAAGCGGCCGAGTTTGATGGACACTCAGTATCAGATTTTGTTGGTACAGACAGACTTGCTGTCTTTGCTCTCAGGAGATTTTATAGTTAGAACTGTTTAGGTACTGAACTGTGGCGAACTTACACGACTCTGGACTCGTCTCTGGGTAGGGAGTCGTCGTTGAGTACGCAGCATTCAGTGTTTGAGAGCACTTTTTCTGCCTGTACTCACTTAGAGATGTTATCTGAATTTCGTCCTTGTGACTGGGATTTCGCGTTTTTTGTCTGTAGAATACAGAGAAGACAATATTAGATTACAATAGTCAGAGGACCGCTGTCCTAGTGTTTGAAAGAGCTTTATTTTGTGGATGGGGTCCTGTCATCGTCGCAGACGAGAACCATCACTCCGACACACCAGATGCAGTACATACGGTGCTATTGCTAATTGCTTCAGCTTATTAAAGCTATAAAGCTAAACAGCTGTGATCACGTAAATTTTATTTCCACAAAGTTTGCACACCACTGTAGATGATCTTCGAAAGCAGTGTCTTCTAGTGTTTGGTACGTAGATGATGTCAGTCATCTCACGTTATTTATATTAGATCGCATAGCCAAAATGATAAATCATATTAGTTAGGAAATTCATTTGTATCTCTTTACATCCATTGGACATTGATATGTAAACATTTGTAATACAAAGGGATTTTAATCTAAAATAAATGTGTAAGCAGAAACAGCATTTATCATTTGGTAGTTACTAGTTCCCTTAATCACTCATTTATATTTATGTTGTAATTTATATGTTGAAGAACAAGAAGGAGGTAATCACTATTAAGAGATCCTAAGATCTGCTTCAGGGGGTAGTCAAACAGAGCCAAATCTACAAATTCTTCCGAATGCTGACCAACCATATTTTAAGTCTTTTGTCATCCAGTGCGGTAAGTTTGTGAGCAAATACCTATACTCATGCAATGGTACGCTTCTCAGAGTAAAAATCCTTGAAAATAACCCAGCCTGCGAATTCCAAGGTAATGCCTCCTCATTGTGCTCATTCATTTTACACCTGCCTGGAGTAGCATCTTGGATATGGCGACCCTGCGAGGATCCTACTTAGAGTTTCTTGGTAGTAGTCATAAAGTGGTCTCAAACCTCAGAAATTTTCAAAAATTTTTTTCCCATTTATAATGTTGAGATGTTATTGTTAGTCATCATCAGCTTGCATGGAGAGTTTGCAGTGGTAAAGTAATACGATAACATTAAAAATAATATTTGCATAGCCGGCTGCAGTGGCCGAGCGGTTCTAGGCGCTTCAGTCCGGAACCGCGCGACTGCTACGGTCGCAGGTTCGAATCCTGCCTCAGGCATGGATGTGTGTGATGTCGATAGGTTTAAGTAGTTCTAAGTTCTAGGGGACTGATGACCTCAGATGTTAAGTCCCATAGTACTCAGAGTAATTTGAAGCAATATTTGCATATTTTAATGTTTTTTTTTTTTCAGAGGCATTGCGCTTCAGCCCGCTGGCATCAGTTTATTGATATTTATGTTATGCCATTTGACGTTGTATTTTGTTTGTATTGTAAAGACACTGCTCATTCACGACCTTACCAATAGTTCAGCTTGTTTGTTGTAGATATTTTATGTTACATGCCCATTAAATGATAAATGTGGGTACTGTAAACCGTGTGTACTTTTACGAGAGATCTGTTATCAGGGATCACTCCATGATAACTACGGCGAAAGTGTGCTTAGTAGCACAACAGATCACTAGTTATAACAATATAGAAATGGCAGATACACAGGATAGTCGAGAAAGCCTATGAGATGACAATGAGTTAGTTATGTTAGCAGCACAAGGCACAGGTGAGGAGAATAGCGATCCAAGAAATTTTTATTGAGGATGATAGACACAGTCAGTTCCATGGTGGGCAATGTGATAGCGAAAATGAGGAACAGGGACACACTGAGGCAATTTTAAAGATACAGGACCATAATGTAGGGAGTCCAAGTGAATGTGGAAGAACTAAGAGTTATGGTAGATCACCGTCAGTGACATCGTTATGAGGCAGCTAATCAGGGGCGCGCTGTGATGACTTTATTGAATACCAAGAAATGGAAAGGGACAGGGGAAAAGATCACCTAAGAGTAGAGGTAGAGATAGTCACAATAGGAGGGAAGATTTAGATAACACAGGTGTGTTGGACGTCCTTGCATACCTAAAAGCAATGGGAAGTGAAATGGGAAGTAAAATATAGAAGGTCAGCTCAGAAATAGAATAATAAAATTCAAAAGGTGAGCTCTGAAATGGCAAGGCAAATAAGAAAAGGGGAGTGATGAAGTACGCTCTGAAATGGGAAGTAAAGTTCGAAACGTTAGTGTTGAAATTCAGTCGATAAAACATGAGACGACAGAACTGAGAAATTAGGTAGTGACACTGCGAACAAAACTAGAACGAGAGATTGCGGAGGTTAGAAGAACCGCGAACGAGGTGCGATTGCTGGTAAGGAGCGCAAAGCGGATTGCTCTTGAAACGTTAGAGAAAACAGGAAATCCGACAAAGACAGGTAGAGATGCATTAACGAAGTTGCAGAGGCGCGTGAAACAAGTAGAAATAACGCAGCTGCAAAAGACAGAAATTGCGCCAAATAAGGTACTGACCCTGGATCTCTCACAATTTAAACATCACACAGAAAGCGAAATTAAGCGATTATCTCAGGAAGTCCGGTCGCAACCTAGTCAAAAATCACATCTCAGAAAAGAAATAGTAGGCGATTTGGAAATAACAGAAACCGAAAGAGCCAGTTCAAACACAGCACGATCATGTCCAAGCCAAGATGGCACTAGGATGTGCTAGAATGAGTTGCTCGTCAACTACAGACTGAAAGCGTATTTGCAGAGCAACAAAATAGCACTAGAGATATGTCCCCTGCGTCTATACAGGGCACGACTGGGTCGCAAATTGCGAATACAATGAGATATTTCATATGCATGATTGTTACCCGATAATGCGCACCATGGGACATTTTTCCAGTGATGATAACGTAACAGGGAGCAGAAGAAAGGATGCCCAAAATAACGGTAGACCGGAAGCCTTAGCGCCAAATGAGAATGTGGTAGGCCGAGTGGGAAGAAATTCTAATAAAATTTTCGATTTTAAGCAATTTATCTCTGTCCAAAAACTTTCATTGGACAATTTCATTTATCGTTACCTCCTCACTGGCCTCTGATGTACAAACTGGACTTCGTTAGTTCACATATCGAGGGAACATCGGCCGAATGCATGCCGAGCGTTGCAAAAAAGTGCACGTCATGCGAAGAGTTTCGTGACGCATTTTTAAAGAAATACTGGTCCAAGGAGACACAGGACAAGATCAAACAGGAAATAATGATGAGCAGAGACTTGGAGAATTCAGGGTTCTGTAGTGCGGTGAAGTATTTAGAAAACTTTACCAAGAAAAAGCAGTATTTGGACGACTCATGCACACCGGCTGAGATCATAAGATTGTGTTACATGAAGTTGCCAATTTCCTAGCAGCAAACGCTCATCGGCCGATGTGGAAGTGATGCAGAAGGATTTAAGGGTACCCTTAGAGAGTTGGAGTTCGCTTTCAACGAGCAGCAGGCGCGAGAGAAACGTAGGCAGAGAGACGTGCAAAGTGAAAGAAGGGAGAACAACGGAGGGAATAATAGAGTCCATAATTGGCAAAACAATGTAAATCGGCCGCCTCACCAAAACATGGACCATAGATATCATGTACAGTGGAAGAACTATGCCAGAGATTATAGGCAACGAAATGAACGCAGATGGAACCCACAAAATAATGGCGCATCATGGGGCACTAATAGAGAAACTCGTCAGCGGTCTGATCAAGGGTGGGGTGGAATGAATGACAACAGGAATCGGGAACAATCGATACAATCGATTGAAATTAGACCAGCTAACCCTGGGAGAGTACATCAAAATGACACAGAAAGTGAACAATGACTAGGCAAGACGACGGGCACTAGCGAACACGCGCCCGTAAACCGTCTAGGAAGAAACAATATAAATATTATAGAATATGAGGACATGAGGGAGACATTACTTGAAGAAAAGGAAACTTTACCCAAACAGGATAATTATCCGGTGATAAAAGTACAAACTGGAGAAATTATGAGTACTGCTGTAATAGATAGTGGAAGCGAACTCTCAGCTATTTCAGATAGGCTGTACGCTAAATGCAAGGATTCAGTCACTCCACATATGCTCACAGTACAAAAAACAAAGGTACGAGGTGCGTTAGTTGGAAAGGGTATGGAAATGTCGCAACAAACTCGACTAGTGTTTGAATGTCAAGGACACCAGATGACTGCAAATCTTCTCATAATACCGAAACTAAGAGCTGATGTAATAATCAATGTAGATTTTCTTTCAGCGCAGAAAGCTATCATTGATCTAGGAAGAAGAGGGGAGCTAACGTTAGGGAAAGAGAATAAAATAAATATCAGATTTGATGAGAAAGCAATAAAAGCTCAAATTCAGACGAGCTGTTTAAAACTACAATTCACGGACCAACATGCAGTTCAGAGGGAAGAGTGTATAAAAAATAATGAGAATAGAGCAGAGTTCAAGTCAGAACGTGATCATATTAATGAAATTAACAGTAAGATTGATTAGAAACTCGAGAATCTAGAAAACGTAGATAATATGGACAGGCAAGGGTTGGAGTTTTGCACGCAAAAATAACGCAAAGATCTTCTTACTTAAAATGGATGCATTAAGGAGTATCAATATAAATTTGAGGTAAAGAAACATAGACGATGTCGGGTACCTCCTTATGCCATCCCATGGTCATACCAGGAAAGAGTTCTAGGTGAACTACGAAGAATGAAGGACGAAGGTATAGTAGAGGCCGCGAGATCTGAGTGTAACAGCCCACTAGTAGCATAGTACACAGAAAGGACGGTGGAATTCGTCTGGTGATAGACTCACACCAAATAAATACCATTATTGTGCCACAGACGGATCGCCCTGAAAGGCTTGAGGAGACCCTTGAAAGATTTCATGGGGTTTCGGTGTTTTACTCATTTGATTTGCGATCGAGCTTTTGGCATATAGGTCTCGATCCTGACTGCCGAAAATACACGGCCTTTATTGCATTCGGAAGGTGTTTTAAATTAAAAGATTCCCTTTTGGACTGAATATATCTTCAGCTGCATTTACCAGGGGTCTTAGCAAAATGTTGAGTGAAGCGTTAAACCAGAATCTAACGTGTTATGTAGACGATACATTGATAGCAGAAAATACCTGGGAAAGACACAACAAACTCTTAGAGGAAGTGTTGGGCAGTTTGAAAAGGTATGAGGTGACTGCAGATATTGATAAGTCTTGTTTTGGGAGCAGTAGGGTTAGCTTTCTGGGACACGTGATAACAGAAGAAGGGATTACTCCCAATCCAGAGAGAATGGAAGCAATTGCAAAGTTTGCCACTCCTACAACCATAAAACAACTCAAAGAGTTTCTAGGAATAATAAATGTTTATAAAAAGATTATATATGTAGAAACATTAGCTAGTCCCCGACTCTGCCAGTTGACGGGAAAAGGAACACCGTAGATGTGGGATGAGTGTGCGGACCGAGAAGTCGATAATTTGAAAGCGACACTCGTCAATGCTCCTATTTTATCACATCCTGACTTATCACAGGATTTTTTTATGGCCACTGACAGCGCGAAGACTTGTTTGGGAGTTATGTTGTTTCAGGAGTTTTAACAAAGGGTAGCAGGGTACTATCCAAAAGTGAAAAGAAATACTCTGTTACCGAACGTGAAGCCCTTGCAATAGTATGGGGATTTAAAAAGTTTAGGTACTTTGTGTTCGGTAGAAAAACAAAAGTCTATACGTATCATAGGACCCTAGAATTTCTCCTAGCCACCAAACTTTCACATGGATGACTAGCGAGATGCATAGCTGTGCCTCAAGAGTACCAGGTTTCAGCAGTCTGTGTGCCTGGCCCGACAAACGCCATTGCTGACGCCCTGTCCCGCTCAACTGTTGGTATAACAGAAGAGACGGCTGAAGCATTAGAGCAAGAGCACTTTTCGTTGTTCTACCTCAAAAGGATTGCATTTGAAAAATTCGTCACTGTAAAGATGCGGAACATCCAGAATGAGCAGGACAAGGACCCAGATCTCGTCAAAATCAAGGAAAAATGAAAGGATAGGACGCAGGCCCGCATAAGACACCACTACCTCTTGAGAAAAGGGATTCTGTTTTATAGAGAAAACGTTAATGATTCGGTGTGGGTGGTGTGCATACCAAATGAGTTAATGAATAAGCTTATATGGTATACACAGCTACGTTACGCACATTTCGTTCCACGAAAACGTTTTATGAAAATGAGGAATGTCTGCTATTTTAAAAACATGGAGAAACGTATAAGGAAACTATTAGCCATCTGTAAAAGCTACCAAAAAGCGAAATCCATTACCGTGGGGACCCAGGCTCCTTTATACGCAATTATTCCCGAGAAACTAAGGCATATGGCAGCGACGGATTTAATGGGACCATATGTGGTTAAAGTTTTAAAGTTCTGTGCCATGTCCAATGTATTTACGAAGATTTTAGGGAGAAGATTTTAATTTGCTCCCTGTGTGACAAGCTCGCCCATATTTTATGTAAGTGGCCAGCCAATGACAATTTCTTGTGGCATTCTTGTTGCTATGTTTTCCCTTTCCTTCGGTTTTACTTTCTTATGTAGCATTTTCCTTCTTTTCCTGCTTTCTTTGAGTGTGTGCTTCAGTTTTATTAGGTCTGTCCACATTCGTTCCTTTTAATGTGTGTCAGGAAGCTGATGACCTCGATGTTGAGCGCCCATAAGCCCCAACACACACACACACACACACACACACACACACACACACACACACACACACATAATGGGACCATTACCCAACACACCGAGGGGTCATCAATATATATTGGTAGTAGTGGAGCTGACATCCAAATTTGTGACGTTGACAGCACTAAAAAGGGCGACTGCTGCAACTGTGAGTAGTGCCTTGTGCAGAGATTTCATAAGCCAAGTGGGAACTGTAGATTGTATTATCTCATATAATGGACCACAATATAAATCTGACGTATGGAAAAGAACACAAAGAAGGTATAAAATAAAGCCCATATTTATTAGTAGATTTCATCTGAGTTCGAATCCTGTGGAGAGAACGATGAAAGATTTGGGTAAATTATGTAGACTGTACTGTGGAAAGAATTATGCAAGCTGGGATGTATTTCTTAAAGATTTTCAGGATGTGATAAACGAGCTTCCACACAGTACTACATTTATGCCACCTATGGTGGTTCTGAAGAATAGGCATCCTGCAGATAAAATTCGAGAACTGATCGATTTTCCTTATAGCACGCACCGACAACATAAAGTCATAGCGGAGGAGGCTTTGCGCAATATTCGGGTCGCTGGAGAGAAGCGACCAAAAGGCGCACGTAAGGGAATTTTTAGTTGGGCAAAAAGTCATTTAAGTCTTGTAGGTTGTCCAATAAACAAATCAAGCTATGTCAAAAGTTCTTCGAGAGATACGTACGTATAAGAAGACTAGCACACGTGAATGCGGTTGAAATTGAGTCTGTGAAATCAGGAAAATCTTCAGGACTCCATCATGTGCGCCATCTCAAGCCATTTGTAGAATAAGTAGGAAGAATTAAAATGAGCTTATATGGCGAAAGTAAAGTATATTGTATATAGTTAGCAATTAGGTTAAATTATTACACTGAAGGGATACGTACACTTATCAATATTTTCTGTGCTATTATCATGTTAAAAGAGGTACTACAGTGCATAAAAAAAAACGGGCAAGATGTTGAGGATGAGAAAATTAGGGTAGTTTATTTGTGTAGGCTATAACTATGTGCACAGCAAGCTGCAAGTACAATTTAAAAGGTGTTTGAAGTTTAAGATGTACTATCTATCCATGAAAGAATAAAGTAAAAGTGAGAAACGTATGGAACTGAAAAAAAATTGTAAACATATGTGAATAGGTAAGTTTGTTACCCAATTGATGTGGAACATACACTCCTGGAAATTGAAATTCACTGTCCCAGGAAGGGGAAAATTTATTGACACATTCCTGGGGTCAGATACATCACATGATCACACTGACCGAACCACAGGCACATAGACACAGGCAACAGAGCATGCACAATGTCGGCACTAGTACAGTGTATATCCACCTTTCGCAGCAATGCAGGCTGCTATTCTCCCATGGAGACGATCGTAGAGATGCTGGATGTAGTCCTGTGGAACGGCTTGCCATGCCATTTCCACCTGGCGCCTCAGTTGGACCAGCGTTCGTGCTGGACGTGCAGACCGCGTGAGACGACGCTTCGTCCAGTCCCAAACATGCTCAATGGGGGACAGATCCGGAGATCTTGCTGGCCAGGGTAGTTGACTTACACCTTCTAGAGCACGTTGGGTGGCACGGGATACATGCGGACGTGCATTGTCCTGTTGGAACAGCAAGTTCCCTTGCCGGTCTAGGAATGGTAGAACGATGGGTTCGATGACGGTTTGGATGTACCGTGCACTATTCAGTGTCCCCTCGACGATCACCAGTGGTGTACGGCCAGTGTAGGAGATCGCTCCCCACACCATGATGCCGGGTGTTGGCCTTGTGTGCCTCGGTCGTGTGCAGTCCTGATTGTGGCGCTCACCTGCACGGCGCCAAACACGCATACGACCATCATTGGCACCAAGGCAGAAGCGACTCTCATCGCTGAAGACGACACGTCTCCATTCGTCCCTCCATTCACGCCTGTCGCGACACCACTGGAGGTGGGCTGCACGATGTTGGGGCGTGAGCGGAAGACGGCCTAACGGTGTGCGGGACCGTAGCCCAGCTTCATGGAGACGGTTGCGAATGGTCCTCGCCGATACCCAAGGAGCAACAGTGTCCCTAATTTGCTGGGAAGTGGCGGTGCGGTCCCCTACGGCACTGCGTAGGATCCTACGGTCTTGGCGTGCATCTGTGCGTCGCTGCGGTCCGGTCCCAGGTCGACGGGCACGTGCACCTTCCGCCGACCACTGGCGACAACATCGATGTACTGTGGAGACCTCACGCCCCACGTGTTGAGCAATTCGGCGGTACGTCCACCCGGCCTCCCGCATGCCCACTATACGCCCTCGCTCAAAGTCCGTCAACTGCACATACGGTTCACGTCCACGCTGTCGCGGCTATGCTACCAGTGTTAAAGACTGCGATGGAGCTCCGTATGCCACGGCAAACTGGCTGACACTGACGGCGGCGGTGCACAAATGCTGCGCAGCTAGCGCCATTCGACGGCCAACACCGCGGTTCCTGGTGTGTCCGCTGTGCCGTGCGTGTGATCATTGCTTGTACAGCCCTCTCGCAGTGTCCGGAGCAAGTATGGTGGGTCTGACACACCGGTGTCAATGTGTTCTTTTTTTCCATTTCCAGGAGTGTATTAGCAGAGAACGGCACCATTTGGAAAAAATTATAGAACTACTTCATGAAATGAGTGTCTATTTCCCATGTTTAGTAATGCGATCACAAATGAGTAACTTGCTGGTAGTGGTTTGCGGCGACATGCAGGTGTGTCGTCCAAGTAAGATTTGTCTCCATTCAGAGACACGAGAGCTCACTAGGTGGCCTGCTCCAAGTGGCTACGTGAGAGCGCACCGTTATTTGTATGTGGAAGTGTTGTATTTATGCTGTTCAGAGAGACAGAATTATTGTTTACATGGTGGCCAGTTCTGTAGAATACTATATGACGGTACCAAAATATTGTTTTGAGTGTTCAAAAATAGTTCAAATGGCTCTGAGCACGGTGCGACTTAACTTCTGAGGTCATAAGTCGCCTAGAACTTAGAACTAATTAAACCTATCTAACCTAAGGACATCACACACATCCATGTCCGAGGCATGAATCGAACCTGTGACCGTAGCGGTTGCTCGGCTCCAGACTGTAGCGGCTAGAACCGCATGGCCACTCCGGCCGGCGTTTGAGTGTTATAGCGACATGAAGTGGAAGTGTAACACGGGGATATAGGCACGTAAAAATTAATAAAGGAAAATAAGAAATTTTAGGGTACGAGGTCCGCCAGTTATGTAAGTAAGAAATGTAAGTAAGCAATGCTATACGTCCAAAGAACATGACATCATGGGTAATACATAAGGGCATGGCAATCGTGTTGATGAGCAGTGATTTTATATAATATACTATAATCTTTATACTTGTAGGTACCACTAGTAAAATAAAATGTATCATTAGTAATTTAAAACGAAGAGTTATCGACAGATAAAGGTAATAGCAGCAGCTACGCAGAAAGGACAGTGACAGAGGTGTTACTGGATAAGAAACATGAAAGAAGGTACGTGACAGTGTGATTGAAGAAGTTATCAGTAATTTTGTATTAAACTTGCTATGTAGTTTATAATTGCCCACAGGAAGCAAGCCGAAGCATGAAATGAAAAAGGGGCCTAACTAATCATTCATTCATGTATGTTTTTGAGCCGACGTGCACTTTATTGTCACAGATGTATACGACGACATCCACGAAGAAACCAAGAACCATAAGATTGGACAATCTTCTGATACCCAACGACAGTGTATTACTTTGAATCGGGTTGACGGAGGAGATAGAGAAGATCCAAAGAAGAGCGGCGCGTTTCGTCACAGCGTTATTTGGTAACCGTGATAGCGTTACGGAGATGTTTAACAAACTCAAGTGGCAGACTCTGCAAGACAGGCGCTCTGCATCGCGGTGTAGCTTGCTCGCCAGGTTTCGAGAGGGTGCGTTTCTGGATGAGGTATCGAATATATTGCTTCCCCCTACTTATACCTCCCGAGGAGATCACGAATGTAAAATTAGAGAGATTAGAGCGCGCACGGAGGCTTTCCGACAATCGTTCTTCTCGCGGACCATTCGCGACTGGAACAGAAAAGGGAGGTAATGACAGTGGCACGTAAAGTGCCCTCCGCCACACACCGTTGGGTGGCTTGCGGAGTATAAATTTAGATGTAGATGTAGATGAATAGGGTTGTAGTTAGACTAGTATAAACATCCTACTGGCTAGAAGTTTAACAAGTAGTATTTGCAGTTATTAACATTGGGATCTGGTAATAATCATAATTCTACTGTTATGTGTATTTCTATAGGTATACAGGTGACGACAGATATTTAATAATTAAATTACATAGGTTGAGGAATATGTTCATTTACAATGAACATTAACCTTCTACATGAAATTTTGATCATAATTATAAGAGTAAATAAATGAGCATCTTGGATGATAGTACAACTAGAACAATAATAAATGTAAAGATAAATAGCCTCACTAGTGAATGCACCTTAAAAATTCATACGTCATAACAGAAAGATGTCAATGATTTTGTGTTATGTATTGTATAGTATTTGTGTAAATCGGAAACTAATTTAATGTATTAGTGGGCACAAGATGCACAAAAAACTTTGTGAGACACACTGGAAGTAACGACGTGATGTGCGGATCTACTGGGAGGCTAACGGCACAGCTGCAGAGAAAAGCAAGCAAGGGACACTGTCGGTAAGCCATAGCCATGTCGGGGATGTGGGCAAACAGCTGGCCTATTCAAATGGGGCTGCCTGAAGATCTCGGCCGGGGACAGTCCATCTTCAGCAGCCCTGCTGGGTCGGGTCAAGATGTGTGTTTAAACAGCTTCTAATGACTTGTCTCCACTATTGTAGTACACTATGGAGACTAGATAAACAAATTTAACGCATGAGACAGTCAGTTAATCCTCAGCACAACTGCTAATACCTGTACGGAAGTGTGAATTCTATTTGCTTTTCCTTCTGCTATTCTCAGCCAGACAGAGACTGATAAACATCATAATCTGTAGCAGTCAGTCACCTGGAACTGATTTCTGAGGAATCTGAGTCACACAACGACTCAGGTTCCATGTAGAATGTCACCAAACAGATATCCTACCTGTCCACAATTACCGATATCGTTATCCAAAACACAATATGTATATCAAGAGAAAGAAGCGATAGAAGAGTAGGAACACAAATAGAGTAAAAAGAACAAAGACGAAGAATTGAAGACTAGATACAATTACACTTCTCTTAACCGACGCAGAAGAATTCTAGGAGACTTATAAAGATCCTAGCTGAGTGTACCTCCCTCATACTATGTGCAAATTCGAAGAAACCTTGACTGTTGCAAAACATACACCCACTTACCTTGCTGTATATTCCGAGGATCCTTCCACATCGTCAACTCTGTGAGAGACTTGTAACCTGACAGGGTCAACAATGGACTGAGGGTCCAAAGACTGACTTGCAAAGCTACCATGACTGATCTCAAACAATCTTCACTTCCTAAACTTCACAAAAACTGTAGCTTCCATCCCTGTACACAAATGAAGATGAAAGTGTGTTGTGAAATCCGAATCAGTGTGTGACTCTTGATAAAAAAAAGGTGTATAATTTAGTGAACACTGGACAGTTACACCAACAAACTAACAGTTTCCAGTATTTATCATTTTGTAAACATCTTGTACTTATTTTCAGAGTAATCTTAAGAAAATATTTGTACATTTATTCATGTAAAATTATTGTATGTCATTCTCTTTCATAATGATACTACGTCATTCACTGTTTTTAAATATTTATGTATTTCCAGAATTTTATTTGTGTATTTATTTACGTAAAATTATTGTTCGTCATTTTCTTTGATAATGATGCTACGGGTTTTAATGTATTACATTTTTATACATTGTGAACAAGAACATTAGTCAAAATGTGTGGTCGATCCGAACTCTTATTACAAATATTAGTTGTCACAGTAAATGTAAATGCAGTTTGTCGAAAAACTCTTTAGAATATAAGATTTTTGAAATGTTTAAAGAGTATGCACGTTAGGGAAACACTAGACTTGGACAATCAGTGTGTGAAACGATGTTTTTTAAAGAGTAAGCCAAAAGCATAAAAATGACCATGTAAAATTACGCAGGTTCTTTCACAGAATTTTATATAATTGTATAATGACCAATATATAACATCGAGAGTAATTGACATAACTGCTTGTTTTGCGTATTAATGGCTAAATGAAGCACATGTAATTTATTGGATGACTACTTTGAAAAGATTAAAATACTTTAATATTTCTTGCTTCAACCAATGTCTTAGGGAAGGATGAATGACAGAGAGCATGACCCTTAAGTCTAAAGAAAGATATGAACTGTAATTTTTGAAAGAACATAAAAATGTGTAATGTTAGTTGAATTTCTTTTGGAACATGGGTTATTTTGCGTGTTATTGTATATTCCAGTTGTCATGTCTCAAAAAATGTTCCAAACATAAGGAGCAGACAGGTTAAAATAAACATGTAGTAAATAAATGTGTGGTAGTAAGCCCATGACTGAATGCAGAATGACTGTAGAGGAACATATCGTGGTTCAGTTGTTCCTCTGCCCTCGTATTCTTATTAGTTCGCTTGTACAGGCAACTGATGGTTATATTATTTAGTACTGGAGGAGATAATACTATAAGAATTACCCCATTATAGTACAAAATAATTCATTAGGTAGGGGTATTGTAAGGTGGCTATAATTTCGCACTTTACAAGTACTCAAATACATAATCTGCCGCGATTTACAAACGGAATTAGCTATGATTTGGTAGGTTGTACATCGTATATAGGAATATTTAAAGAAGACTGACATTGTCACATAACCTTGTAAATAGTTGTTAACGCTTATTGCATGAAAGGTGACGGAGTGTCTTTATTATCAAAATGGTGTAATGAATGATTGCCTATACCAGTAGAGGTTGGAACGCCAGTGGAAGTGAAATGGCAGGCGTAACTCAAGCTCCGTGTGGAAAAGCCCGCACAAGTGTGTTGGTCTTGCTTGGCACAGGAATTAGCCAAGACAGACGGGACGGTTGGGGCACCTGAGCGCTGAAGCACAATAAAATGGCGGCCGGCCGGTTTTGTAGCGGGGGCTGGAAGGATAACCGGATAATACTTCGGAAACTCTGAAAATCTTGGACGCAAAAGAAGAACGAGGAAGCATTACCTCAAAAATCGGAGGCTGGGTTATTTCTGAGAAGCGTACCATTGTAGGAGTATAGGTATTTCCTCGCAAAAGACTAAAATATGGTTGGTCGGCGTTTGGAAGAATCTGTAGAGAGGGAGAATATTCCCTGGTTTCGAGAATATAATTCGCCTTCTGAGTTGCGAGGGAGGGCAGCCGTGCTTTGCTGGGAAGCCAGCGGTGGAGAGAAGAAGTCTTCCGTTTTGAGTACCTGAGTTTCACGGACACTCAGTATCAGCTTTTGTTGGTACAGACGGACTTGCTGTCTTTGCTCTCAGGAGATTTTATAGTTAGAACGGCTAGGCACTTAACTGTAGCGAACTTACACGACTCTGGACTCGTCTCTGGGTAGGGAGTCGTAGTTGAGTACGCAGCGTTCAGTGATTGAGAGCACTTCTTCTACCTATACTCACATAGAGACGTTGTCTGAATTCCGTCTTTGTGGCTGAGAATTCGCGTTTCTTGTCTGTAGAAAACAGAGAGGAGAAGATAGTATTAAATTATAATAGTCAGAGAACCGCCTTCTGCCATCCTAGAGTTTGAAAGAGTTTTATTTTGGGGATGGTGTCCTTCCAATTCGCAGACGTGTATGAGAACCATCACTCCGACGCACCGGATGAGTACATACGGTGCTATTGCTAATTGCTTCGGCTAATTAGGGCTATAAAGCAATTGATCAATCGTATTAATTACGAAATTCATTTGTATCTCTTTTTGTCCATTGGACATTGACATATAAACATTTGTGATATAAAGGGGTTTTAATCTACAATAAATGTATAAGCGGAAACAGCATTTATCATTTGGTAATTACTAGTTCCTTTAATCATTCATTTATGCTTATGTTGTAATTTATATGTTAAAGACCAAGAACGAGGTAATCACCATTAAGTGATCCTAAAATCTGCTTCAGGGGGTAGTCAAACAGGGCCCAATCTTCGTTATCGCGTTCAGTATTTCCGTTGTGCACATTCATTTTAACCCGCCTGGAGTAGCATCTTGATGTGTGAGAATTTACAGTGTAACAGAGGCAACCGTATCCAACTGAAACTTCACACGTTTTCCACAAAGAAGCAAATGAACAAAAAGTTTGTTGGTCTGGCGTAGCATTGAAGAATCTGCTCGCTTGCTAGTTTTGCTGATACCTGTTGCAGGCTTTGTATACACTGCATTAACTACATGGTCCTAGTGACTTGATTTTTGTGAGTAGGCCGAATTCTTATGTTTGGTCCGTTGCAAAGATACGGATGGTCCATGTCCTTTCTTGCCACAAGCGTAACACTGTGCTTGTCGGGAGGGGCAGTCTTGGCGTTTGTGCCGTGAATAACACAGACTTAATTCTGTTCGCCTGTGTAGCCGCCTGTTTAGCGAGCTGCTTACGTGACATGGAAAATTGTTTACGTGGCGTGGCACGCGCAAGCTCTTGCTTAATGGGTTGGTCGCTAGCAAGGTGCTGGAACACTTGTTTACTTTTCCGTGGTTTTTGTTCGTTGCTTCTTCCGGCAAAGCAGCCATCTGACACGAATCCTTCAAAGAATCCCAATTTTTCTTGCTATTATTCCGTATATGGTGTACTTTTTTTAACAACAAATATGCGAAAAATATGCATATTCAATGAGCGATAATCACAAACATATCCATTTTTTTTCTATGGTTACTGATAGAGTGTACTGTTCCCTTAGTAGCAAGCGTGTTTAATCTAACGACTATTAGAAAGTGGCCTTCATTAACAGCATTTCCGTTTTTATTCCTAAGGTTGCTTCTAGTGAACAGTACTCTCTTAGTATCAAATTTGTCGAACATATCAATTTCCATGTAGTGGTCTTCTTTGTTAACATTTCCACTATTAGTTCTCGATTTTGAATTTAATTTGTTTTTTTTTTCCTTTTTGAGCAGGAAGTTCAGCGTCTATGTTAGTAAAATCACTGAACTTAACGTGGAATAGCAACTAAACTCGCAACCACCTCCATTGTATTGCATGCCTCAATAGCAACTGCCGCGCGGGATTACCCGAGCGGTCTAGGGCGCTGCAGTCATGGACTGTGCGGCTGGTTCCGGCGGAGGTTCGAGTCCTCCCTCGGGCATAGGTGTGTGTGTTTGTCCTTAGGATAATTTAGGTTAAGTAGTGTGTAAGCTTAGGGACTGATGACCTTAGCAGTTAAGTCCCATAAGATTTCACACACATTTGAACATTTGAACATTTGAACAGCAACTACTTTAACAGATAGTGTTGTTTGAAGCGGTTTATCTGGGACTAACTTATTATTTAGGCCAGAGACTTCCCTGTTGCCCTGTTACGTTCTTCAGTCTCATCACTGACAGTAGCTTGGAAAGTATTAACAGCTTTCTCATTTTCACTTACATGTTTATTGAATTGTGCAGCACAAAGGATCACATTTCGGGACCTCATACTTTTTTCCCATTGCGACACAGAAGTTTGAAATATACCTCAAAGGTGCCTACAAACATCCTTGATAATGCTCCAAAAGCTTGTCGGCCTGCGACATCACTATCGGGCTTGACGAAGTTTCAAATAAAAAGATGTCGGCACATGGGAAAATATGGCCAGAACTCGGAAGTTCATGAGAGGTGTCAGGTGGGATAATGATGTCACATTGACTCCAAATTTCACTACAATTGTGCCCAACAGCACGTTGGACTTGTCACACGATCGGAAGGTCGTTATTCCTGATCGTACACACATTTCACCCCTTCTTTTGACGCGTGTGTGATGAAGGTCAGAACCGCGACGCATAGCGTAAAGAGCGCGTTGTTTTCTTATGGATGGCCGAGGAAAACATTTCAGACACACCGCCGCTCACAACTGTCATTAAAAGGCCTCCTCAGAAGGTGGCATAAAGTGATTCAGTGAAACCACCCATGTTCTTGGAGTGCCGATTGCTACATATTTCGTTGTCGAAAACGACAGTACGCAGTGCGATGAGCAGCAGAACGACGTACCTGAGAACCTTTGACACCGCAGGACGTTTCAACCCTTCTCTAAGGGCATTTCGGGGCCCCATCCCCACTGAACGTGATCGCACCGCTTTTGAATGGAACGCGACAGCAATTTTTGCACTCGTTAGGCGACAGAAACCACTAGGGATCGTTTAAAACCATTCGACGAAGTATTATTAACGTGATCCGAAGTAGCAGAGCGTGCTTATACACTTTCAGCCCTCTTGCTTTGTCTCCTCCTGTGTCGTGATTACCCGACGGAGCGGCATTGACACATGTGTGAGTAAAACGGCCATCGGTCCTTGTAAGACATCCCAGTCCCATAATAACCACAGTAGCACACTCCCACTTTTATAAGGGATTTAAAAATGTGCATGTACTGAGACAACGTATAAGTAGAGTTAGGCACCTGATTGCAAGCACCTAGGACCATCGGAGGGGTATCGAAGTACTGCCTGACTTCTGCTGCTTCGCAGGTTGTCTTAGTACAGCTACATTTTTAAAATTATCAATAAAGGTTGGTTTTCAAATTCTACAGAAACGTTGGTAGGTGTCACCGACGATGTAGCCAACCTGGGAGGTGTTAGAGGCATCCTTGCCGTTTTATTCACGCGTATGTCCATTTCGCACCCTCTGGTGATCACACCACAGAATGGCGCGAAACAGAACGGCTGAAAACTCATAATCAGTTTATGCTACTTCAGATCTCATTCAAATTTCGTCCAACAGCTTTGAACGGTCTCAGGTGCGTGCAACCTGTGGACAAGAGCAGAAATTGGAATTGCGTTGCATTCCAAATAGGTGCGATCACGTTAGTGGGGATGCAGCCCCACAGTGTCCTCAGAGAGTGGTTGAAACCGCCGGTGGTTTCGGCAGTGTCAGAGGCTGTCAAGAGTATCGCCCTGCTGCTCATGTGTTCTGTGCGGGCGAGTGCGTACCACCATCTGCCGAATACACAGTACAGATGATGAGAAGTGTCCCTGGATTCAAACTACATTCCTGGAAATTGAAATAAGAACACCGTGAATTCATTGTCCCAGGAAGGGGAAACTTTATTGACACATTCCTGGGGTCAGATACATCACATGATCACATTGACAGAACCACAGGCACATAGACACTGGCAACAGAGCATACACAATGTCGGCACTAGTACAGTGTATATCCACCTTTCGCAGCAATGCAGGCTGCTATTCTCCCATGGAGACGATCGTAGAGATGCTGGATGTAGTCCTGTGGAACGGCTTGCCATGCCATTTCCACCTGGCGCCTCAGTTGGACCAGCGTTCGTGCTGGACGTGCAGACCGCGTGAGACGACGCTTCATCCAGTCCCAAACATGCTCAATGGGGGACAGATCCGGAGATCTTGCTGGCCAGGGTAGTTGACTTACACCTTCTAGAGCACGTTGGGTGGCACGGGATACATGCGGACGTGCATTGTCCTGTTGGAACAGCAAGTTCCCTTGCCGGTCTAGGAATGGTAGAACGATGGGTTCGATGACGGTTTGGATGTACCGTGCACTATTCAGTGTCCCCTCGACGATCACCAGTGGTGTACGGCCAGTGTAGGAGATCGCTCCCCACACCATGATGCCGGGTGTTGGCCCTGTGTGCCTCGGTCGTATGCAGTCCTGATTGTGGCGCTCACCTGCACGGCGCCAAACACGCATACGACCATCATTGGCACCAAGGCAGAAGCGACTCTCATCGCTGAAGACGACACGTCTCCATTCGTCCCTCCATTCACGCCTGTCGCGACACCACTGGAGGCGGGCTGCACGATGTTGGGGCGTGAGCGGAAGACGGCCTAACGGTGTGCGGGACCGTAGCCCAGCTTCATGGAGACGGTTGCGAATGGTCCTCGCCGATACCCCAGGAGCTACAGTGTCCCTAATTTGCTGGGAAGTAGCGGTGCGGTCCCCTACGGCACTGCGTAGGATCCTACGGTCTTGGCGTGCATCCGTGCGTCGCTGCGGTCCGGTCCCAGGTCGACGGGCACGTGCACCTTCCGCCGACCACTGGCGACAACATCGATGTACTGTGGAGACCTCACGCCCCACGTGTTGAGCAATTCGGCGGTACGTCCACCCGGCCTCCCGCATGCCCACTATACGCCCTCGCTCAAAGTCCGTCTACTGCACATACGGTTCAAGTCCACGCTGTCGCGGCTATGCTACCAGTGTTAAAGACTGCGATGGAGCTCCGTATGCCACGGCAAACTGGCTGACACTGATGGCGGCGGTGCACAAATGCTGCGCAGCTAGCGCCATTCGACGGCCAACACCGCGGTTCCTGGTGTGTCCGCTGTGCTGTGCGTGTGATCATTGCTTGTACAGCCCTCTCGCAGTGTCCGGAGCAAGTATGGTGGGTCTGACACACCGGTGTCAATGTGTTCTTTTTTCCATTTCCAGGAGTGTATTTCATATATCTTCCAGAGCGTCAGTGGTGAGTATGCAGGCACTGTGCGCTTTCAAATGTATTTCAGATGTCTGCTTGCGTATACTACGTAGCACTTCCGCTTGCATTAGAGCCCCCATACAACATTTTATCACTTTGGATTTGACTCAAACAACTCCATGTTCAAAAACTAGCCTATTATCACCTACTTCACGTAGGAAAGTGTTAAGTGTCTTTGTTTTATAGTCCCACGAAATCGAAAAGTTTCCTTTATACTATTTGGGTCAGGCAATATATATATCAGGCAATATATATATATATATATATATATATATATATATATATATATATATATATATATATATATATATATATATATACAAGCCTAATATTTAAAACTATTCGCTTAGGAAAACCATCTTCCATAGAAGTTTTAAAACAAATATCTCTATCCATTTAGCACTTAAACAAAACATATAATGTTCACAACTTCACATGTACAAAGTAAAATAGAATTTTCCATACTAATTACGAATCAAATATATTCTGCACCATCTAAGTTTGATGGATATTAGTACACACACACACACACACACACACAAAGTTTAACTCTAGTGTAGTGAGCATTTACTCCATATCTCCAGACGGATGGCGGGTAAAACAACATACTAAATACATATGGGTAACAGAACACAATGAAAAAACATGACAGTCTATCTACAAACCTCCTATTGTACATATTTCTGTAAACCTCTTTGTTTGTATGACCTCTAAATCTTATTATATTCAAGCTATGATCCCTCATGTTGTATTCAGTTAATTTTTTATGGCCCAGTATAGAACAACTGGTACTATGTCTTCTGCTTTTGGAGAGGCGATTGGCTATGGTTGTTATTAGCAATATTTCATCATCGATCTGGAAGTTTTGATGTCACCCCAGCTTTTTATCATGTCCAGACTTCCGCAAGTGTGCAAGAGCAGTTAGGGAAATGAGAAATGAGGGTCTGGTGTATTCTTTCTTCTCTTAGCAAGCTACCCCATTTATGTGGTTTGCCAAGCCTACAAAAGTAATCTTCCCTGATCCTTTTAATAACTGGGCTTGGTGATTACAATGTATTTTATACCCCACTTTAGCCCGAGGCTAAGGTCACCCAACCTAGATGGACATTATTTCTCCAGGTATTGAGGGTGAAATCTGAGGTAAAGCTACCTTTTTTGACACATTAATCAGTTTTGCTTTGTGAAACACAACGTAGATGCATAGCAAATGGTGCACATGCAGGTGTAGATTTCGTAGGTAAGAATGTACAGCAATTATTCTCTTACATTTCTCAACAGCGAAATGCGAGGTGCATATACCATATAAAATCGTCCTGGTACATAGCTGAAATTCGTACACCCCAAGCATCTGAGTCTGGCGTTTAAAGATGATACAGAGCATTATTATGGACCTTATAGCACTGCAGTGTTTTGTGATATAGATATTGTGCTACTAGTTGCTTGATTTTACACCATTTCAGATACATGTCATGTGAATCTCCCATATCGCTGAACATTTCCAGGTGATGTCATTAGAGTATGAGGTCTTTAATTAGCAGTACTTGAAAATCAGACACCTGCTCAAGCAAAACGGAATACTCAGGCATCCCTCATAAAAGTCTGGGCAGCGCATCTTTGATCACATTGTCTTTACATTTGCTGTGAACTATTTCATAGCCATATTCTTGTAAAAAGAATGACCACCAAGGAAGTTTTAGATACTGCAATTTACAACTCAGGAAGAAACTAGGAACTCAATGATCACAGTATATTCTTACTTGCTTGCTTTATATGTAGATATTGACCTTTCTCAACAACCACACAACGACCAAGGCCTCTATATTGTTGTGAAATATGAAATATGACCTTTCACATTCCATAACCTCTCTGCTTGCAATAGTGATTACTCTCACATCGTGTTCCTTATTCATTTTTATCCCCTGAAATAAACAGCCACCCAAACCAACACATGATGCATGAGATGCTTTGCAGAAATCTTGCTGCATATCAAGGTGGTGCAAAATTCCTAAAGTGACTAAAGACATTTAATTACTTTAAAGTCCTCAATTGCTTTTGTCTTTTTAGGATTGGGCATAGTTCCTGTCACTGAGACAATATGTCCCAGAAATTTAACATTTTATTTCGGAAATTTTGATTTTCCTAGATTGGCAGCTGCATTACAACTTGAGAATTTTTCTAACACCTGTTCCAACAATTTAAAATGTACCTGCCAGATCACAGTTGCTACTAGGAAGTCATCCATGTATACTGTAACTTTGTCGAATAGTTTAGGGCCAAGGGCCGAATATAGCGCTGTTATGAGAACCCCACAAGTCACATTTAGGCTGAAAGGCAATATCTTAAACTGGTATGACTTTTCTCCAAACACAAAGGCAGTGTACTTGCGTGAGTCCCCTGTTAAGATCACCTGCCTGTGGGTAAAAATGGTTCAAAGGGCTCTAAGCACTATGGGACTTAACATCTGAGGTCATCAGTCCCCTAGACTTAGAACTACTTAAACCTGACTAACCTAGGGACATCACACACATCCATGCCCGAGGCAGGATTCGAACCTGCGACCGAAGCAGCAGCGCGGTTCCTGACTGAAGCGCCTAGAACCGCTCGACCAGAGAGGCCGGCGCCTGTGGGTAGATTTGAGATCTATCGTCGACTGAAATTGTACCCCGCGGAATTTTAGAATTTGTTCTCCCAATATCTCTGGTCTAGTCACTGAAAACTACAATTTTATTGAAGGTTCTGTCATCCAGAACTACTAGTACACCACCTCCAGATTTCGGCACAGCTAACGTAAGTCATCTATATGGGGCTAAAGATGTGTCTATAATATCCCACTGCGATATCATTTGAATACCTCGCTTCACAGACACTCTTCTAGCTCATGGGATGGAATACGTCAAGTGACAATAGGGTTTATGGGGAATCACTTCCACATGGTTTGTGTACCCTTTAATTACTAGGGCATAACACGATAATAAGCTTTCTAACTCAAATTCCTGTTGCTCAGATAAGCATACAGATTCCTTTGTTTTCTCGTACATGCAGACAGGACACACATTGCATCATCGCAGTTTGATGGAACAGGTGCTGTCCATGAATAGTTAGGGTGATCACTCATACATAGCACCCGAGATTGAATTAGTTGCACTCCAGCCCCTTGAACAAAATCTATCCTGACATTTTGGTTCTAATTAGCTTTAAAACAAAATTTCTTCCATCGAAAACCAAATAATACTGGCCACTTGGAGGGACGATTTTTGCATTCCTTCCTTGGAGGGACTCCATGCCTAATACGCAAAGGACAGATATACCCTTCACCATGAGAAACATGCAATAGTGGCTCTGTTCTCAACATCTACATTAACCTGTGCCCGCTTATCCACCCTCTGACTCCTGGCACCAATACCTCCTAATACCAAACAGTGTTGCATTGGCAGTTCCTGCTCATTTAGAGAGTCAGTAATTCTCTTAAAAAATTGCCAACAACCACATTCATGTTAGTACCTGTATCCAATATAACGGTGGTTGGAAGCCCACCCACAACAACATTGACTGGTGTATTTCTTGTGTAAACCCTGCGCACAATTCACATTCACCATCAGTATTCTCATTCTACCTCAACAAACAGATGTTTAGTGGAAATAGCGCCCAAATACCATCCCACGACTGTCACCAGCGAGCACGATGCGGCCGCATCTAGTTTGTTACTTCACTTGAAGTTGAAGGGCATTTATCAGCAACCTCAGCTATACGAATATTCGGGTTTACTGCCAGTCGTCAGTTTGGTGGAAGTACTGCAATTGGCAGATTATGGCCGTGACTTTGATTTAGGTGCTGCGACGGGTTCCCTCTATTTTGTTGCCACTGGTTTCCGTAACATGCATGACATTGGATATGGTGCTGGGGTCCATCCTGGTTTGTTTGATACCGCGGCTTGAATCAGCCGCCTATAGGAAGGCTGCGAGTTCGGTGTGTTTACACTGTTGTTTTGATTGGATAGCCCAGGCAGCGGCAGAATGTCATTGCCACAACAGTCGTTGCTGCATGCATGACTGTTGGCATCCGCATCGCCAGTCATGGGCTGCACTTCGCACTTCATAGTTGCCATTACTAATCTTAACGTCTTCCTGGATCAACTTGATCGAATCCAGACTGACACGAAGAAATGTTCCATGTTATTATCTGGTGTAGAATTGATTTCTCACGAATATTGATCAGCAACGAACCTCTCAAAATCAGCAGCTCATCTTTAGTAGCACGTTTTACTAAGCACGTTTTACTAATATATTTCTCGAAGTATCGGTACTTGCTTAAGCATCCCAGCTTTGGGTTGTACAGTTTGGGTTAAAAACCTCTTTTCGAAGGCGTTCCTACTCATCTCCTGACGAATACTTGGCCAGGAATGCTTTCTAAAACCGATCATATGTCGTTCAATTCTCAGCAGTTGCCGTTGTCCATTGCGCTCCTTCGCCCTGTATATATTCAGAGGCAAGCTGAATTTTATGCCTTTTATTCCAGGACTTGGGCGTGACACCTTAAAATACCTTTATAAAAACAACTGGGTGTGCAGACTGCTTTCCGTTGTAAATAGCTGGAATTGGCGATGCTTCAGTAAGCTTTCCTCTAAAAGTATCCTGGAGAAAGTGGGTACTATCCATCACTGGTTCACTAATGTATTATGGGCACGGGCTAATCTGTCCTACCTCACTATGTTAAGTTTGGTTGTAAGAGCTGGTCGTCCCATACATTTCATGAGTATGATCAGCGACTTGTGAACCCTCAAGCGGTGATCCTTTTATAGTTGCGACTCCGTTATGTAGGTGAATGACCTTGGCAGAAAGGCTGCTGCGCCACTTAGGGATATCGTTATCTAGCAAATGTTTTGTGTCTTCTAATTCACTCCGAATAGTTTCACCTATAGCATCTGATAAAGGTGATGTTTCAGCACTAGCTCGCTGTATAGCAGCTTTCCACTCAGTTTTCATTTTTCCATTAGCATATTTATCCCTTTCTTGAACCGTTTTTTAAATTCCGTACTAATTTTTTGCTCTTGAGCATCTGGACGCTCTCGTGACACATCTTCTGGTTCAAGCGCTAAACTTTCAATCCTTCTAGGTAGCTGCTGGAAGGTACTTTCCTTGTAGCCTTCTCCATGCCTGTACATCACTGGCCAAACAGCTTCAGATATTCCCTGATAAGCTTTCTTTAAATCAGAAATTTCGTTTGAAAAATTTTATAGACTAGTGTCTAGTCGCTTAGCTACTCCTTTGTTACGTTCTTCAAGTATCGTATTTATTTGCCATTAAACAGTTTGTTCGTCCATCCCGACAGCAAATCCTTTGTGTCGCTTACTTATCGTTGTTGCTATTTTGAAAAACAAGTTTGTAAACTGATCTGCATCGTGACTAGTTATAGGACTTTGTTCACTAGGTGATGACTATGCGCTTAACTCCATTTCATAAGTAGCGGGATTCATTTCGTCTGTTGCTCTATCGGCATTGCTGTCGCTATCGACATCGGGTGCGGTATTCATTAAATCTACGGGATCTATTTGTACTTTCTGTCCATTTTTGGTCATACCACACAACAGTCAGTTACTTAAGACTAATTTTTCTTGTGATACAATTAGTAAATGTTTCTACTGCAAGCAGCAAAAACCATTTCACTGAGTAATTAAACAAGATGGACCTACATTTTAAAACAGTAAAAAGTCATCTACTGCAAATATGTGTGCAATCTGCCAGGAAGCTGTATTTTTTTGGCCATTGTCTTGCAACAATGCAATTTAAAGATTTTAACATTTTTTCATAACAAAATTTGCTACTAATTAACTTAAGCTATGAATTGCTCATTGAGGGATTTGAAAGAAAAAGCCATGGCTCGCGAAATGTAAGCAAACGATGATATCCCTCACCTTTATTTTTTTCCGTGATGGATTTCTGGTCTCATTTAAGAAGAATACTTCTCTTATAGTTGTCGTTATTTTACTCTTTAGTGCTCTTTAGTGCATATCTGCTCTCCAAATAAGATGAATGTTTGCTCCAATTTCGTTTACCATATATGAAATTAAAAAATGGCACAATATGTAACTGCAATCAGTAATGGAAATTTGCAATATCGAATCCCAAGTCGGGCGCCAGGCGAGGAATTATCTCCAGTTTCGCAATGAGAGGTTGGCTGTGCAGGTTTCTCAAAGGTGCGACAAGGGGTTAACAATTTGCAAAATGTACAGTCTTATACTATCTTACATCTGCTCATTTAGAGCTTACACGAACGAAAGCAACACATGAGCTGAACTCTATCATTTACTTCAATGGCTTTACATTTATCGCCTATACAGTTTCTGTAAGTATCGATGCATAAATTTCTTGGTTCTAAGTTGATTATTGTCTTTATTATACGCTTTTTTCAAATTAATTTTCTTTCTCTTATTACTTGTCCTCACATTATCCATTACATGACAAAAAAACTAGAGAGAGGGAAATATAGTAAGAAACATTTCAGTGTCACGTCTTTGCACCGTTAAAGTGGAAGATTGTAAACACCTTTGAGCGAAATTTCAAACCTTTACGTCGCAATGGGAGGCAATGACGGGGTTTCTAAAATGTGAGCCTTTAATTCCGTTATACAGTGTAGATTCCACCTTAAGGCTTCACTTAATCTATGGGATGTATCGTCCGTTATTGAATTTATTTTTTGTCTCAGATTATCAGACTCTTCTTATAAACCTTCGTTCCTTAGTCATTATCTGTCATACTTGTTATTATTTCACTTCTTTTATTGCTAGTATCATTTTTGTTACTTTTCTCATTGTTTGTAACATTACTTCAACATTAAAGAAAGAACTTTCCCTTTCTCCAATTTCATCCTCACTATTCATTACTGAATTACTAGCTTTAGCCACCTACTTGTCGAATTCACATCCACTTGAACCATCTCTTGCTCCTCACTTTGTACATACAACACTCAGACTAACGTCTTGGTATTCTCATATGTTCCCAAAAGATACTTTGCAATATAATTTCCTCCTCACCATCTGTTAAATCACTCATTCTGGTTAGGACTTCCGAACAGCCTTCTTCAAAATTCCTACCAGTTCCTTCTGTTTCCCCATGTATACTCTTTGTCAGTTAATTCTATTTCACTTAGAGTACCCCTATCATATTCTCCTACTTTTGCATATACATCCTTTATCAACTTATCAGCATTCTAATAGACTTTCCTATCCTTTCATCGAGAGTATTTAGGTTTTCTTTAATACCACCTGGTGTATGGAACTCACCGCAAGGTTCTATCCATTCATAGAATTCTTTTTGACCATGACTGATAAGATCCCACATGTCAGTAGCATACCTACTGATATGGCGTAATTTTTCTATATTAGCCTCCATGATACCATTCTGCATAATACTGTTAATATGTAGTATGTATCTCTGTACTGCATCAATGTTAATACTACTAAAATATATTCTAAAACTCGTTTTTTCTCTCATGAACCTAAGCTAGTTTTCCTCCCACCTTTGCATAATAGCCCTAGTATCTTCACATTGCTCAACCTGAAGGGCCTTATCCTCTCTAGCATTTTTTTTTTTTTTATCTGTAGTCCTTTAAGTTCTTCCTGGCTCCTCACGTACTTCTAACATAGTCATTTCACCTTATATTATTTCAACCATTCTCAAAGAAAATATATGCTACAGTGCTTAAATACTAAAATTCAAGCACCCTTATCACTATTTACTCGTTGTACTAAATCGATGAACAAGTTTCTCAGAGTAATCGGGATCCCGTAGAAAGTGGTATAGGTATCGTATAATATAACTGGTCACCCGAGAAGGCGCTAGTTAAGCTGAGCCTTTGGTGGATTATTTTAATGAAATGGTATGTAGGATTAATTTCTCGCTCTGTGAATCTCTCGTAGATGTTGTCCCTCGAAGTTGTTCTTGTAGTGCATTAGGTTATTCAGATGATGCAAGAAGGATATCTGTCGTCATAAACGGACATGCGGATTTACTTGAAATAAGCAAACACGATAATACAGTCACAATTTAATAGTCTACAACGATTCAGCTCAAAAAGTTCTGATTTCGAGAACATGGTAAGGGCGACTACCACATAAGAACAGGCTACGAGTTCATCCTGTCACTGACTGGCGGGATTGGCGCGCAGCCGATAACTCCTGTTTACATCGTAAAACTTCATAGTTCTTTGTACATCTTTGGTAATGTATCAACATTCATTTGTCTACTGAATTAACTGGTTTACTTGACAGCAATATGGTGCTATTAAAGCCCTGTTTACCGTTGGCTCCTCCTAGAATTTCGTATCTCAAAAGTAGGTAATAATAACTAATACTTATCACTGGAAATTCTGAATTTCGCAACAGAACACTTGTGGTTCCCTACGTATTGACTGCCAAGCAAGATCTGCTCTCAGTGATCGCGTACTTCTCCCCACGAATCAGCCTGGGACTGGGTGTGTGTTGTCCTCATCATATCATCATCATTCTCATCTTTCGTGACAGTGGCTAGACTGGACTGTGAAAAAAATAGGACTCTGAAAAATCTGGGACTTTGTACGGGCGCTGATGATCACGCAGTTGACCGCCCCACAAACCAAACATCATCATCATCACGAACCAGCTTCCCATTCCCTGTCATCGTATTCTGCAGCGCTGCCTGAGGTAGCGAATTACTTCTGCTGTTAGCCGAGTTCTAGTAAATGTAAAATTTATAAAATAAAATACATTACATAAAAAGACGAACTTCACAGTATGATTATCTCAAACGGAAAGAAGAGGAGACGGAAAAGAAACAGGACGTGGTCTAATCGAAGGAATCAGTTTCTAAAGTAATCGCATTTCTTCCTCGTCATAGATGATACACAAGAAGCTGCGAATACTGGGAGCCTTAACAATGAAAAATTTGAATTGTTGGAAATCGTAAGTATTCATAAAGGGTATTTAGACAGAGCCGAACAAGTGGTTCAGCGTTCTGTAAAATGTTAATCTTATGTTTTCTTTACCACGAACAGACTGTTATTGCTTGCACGCGGTAGTGATTCAGAGTCATGAATACGTTCCTCCTGCGCTTTCTTTCCGGTATGCATTCGTGAAAGACTTGGATTGGGTCTTTGATTTACATACTCCGTTAGTCTAAGAAAAGTTTAGCTACTATGGGTACCTCGTTCCCGCCTAGCAAGTGCCAGAGTAACAAGTACGAGGTGCATTCAAGTTCTAACGCCTCCGATTTTTTTTCTCCAGACTGGAAAGAGATAGAAACATGCACATTATTCTAAAATGAGGCCGCGTTCATTGTCAATACGACCCAGAGATGGCAGCACCATACGGCAGATGGAATTTTACCGCCAGCGGCGAGAATGAGAACTGTTTTAAATACTTAAAATGGCGACGTTTTCCTTACTTGAACAGCGTGCAATCATTCGTTTTCTGAATTTGCGTGGTGTGAAACCAATTGAAATTCTTCGACAGTTGAAGGAGGCATGTGGTGATGGAGTTATGGATGTGTCGAAAGTGCGTTCATGGGTGCGACAGTTTAATGAAGGCAGAACATCGTGTGACAACAAACCGAAACAACCTCGGGCTCGCACAAGCCGGTCTGACGACATGATCGAGAAAGTGGAGAGAATTGTTTTGGGGGACCGCCGAATGACTGTTGAACAGATAGCCTCCAGAGTTGGCATTTCTGTGGGTTCTGTGCACACAACCCTGCACGACGACCTGAAAATGCGAAAAGTGTCATCCAGGTGGGTGCCACGAATGCTGACGGATGACCACATGGCTGCCCATGTGGCATGTTGCCAAGCAATGTTGACGCGCAACGACAGCATGAATGGGACTTTCGTTTCGTCGGTTGTGACAATGGATGAGACGTGGATGCCATTTTTCGATTCAGAAACAAAGCGCCGTCAGCTCAATGAAAGCACACAGATTCTCCGCCACCAAAAAAATTACGGGTAGCCGCCAGTGCTGAAAAAATGATGGTGTCCATGTTCTGGGACAGCGAGGGCGTAATCCTTACCCATTGCGTTCCAAAGGGCACTACGGTAACAGGTGCATTCTACGAAAATGTTTTGAAGAACAAATTCCTTCCTGCACTGCAAAAAGAGGCCCAGGAAGGGCTGCGCGTGTGCTGTTTCACCAAGACAACGCACCCGCACATCGAGCTAATGTTACGTAACAGTTTCTTCGTGATAACAACTTTGAAGTGATTCCTCATGCTCCATACTCACCTGACCTGGCTCCTAGTGACTTTTGGCTTTTTCCAACAATGAAAGACACTCTCCGTGGCCGCACATTCACCAACTGTGCTGCTATTGCCTCAGCGATTTTCCAGTGGTCAAAACAGACTCCTAAAGATGCCTTCGCCGCTGCCATGGAATCATGGCGTCAGCGTTGTGAAAAATGTGTACGTCTGCAGGGCAATTACGTCGAGAAGTAACGCCAGTTTCATCGATTTCGGGTGAGTAGTTAATTAGAAAAAAATCGGAGGCCTTAGAACTTGAATGCACCTCGTATATAGCTTGCGCTAAAGGTTAATGGCAAGTACATAGCTTGTGCTAAAGGTTAATGGATTTGTTTGTTATCGCAAAAAAATTGTTCGATTCTTGTACACCATATCTTATCTACATCATGAAAAGCAGAAACGTTTCATACAGTAATTCCAAAGTAGTTACAAAATATTTGATCAGATGTACACCAGTAAATGAGAAACAGTTTTGTAGAATAAGAATCTCTTTTAGTTGCCAAATTAGGAAAATTACTAGCAGCTGAATTCCAATATAGTTGTTTAGAAATTAAATGTTGTATTACAATGACGTTTACGTTAAATAATATACACGTATATAAACAATGACAGATATCTTGGAGTTTTTTTGCAGTGGGATTAGGAGGATCCTGAGTTTTGTTTGAACTCCATGACGTTTGTGCAGGACGGAAGACATTGCTTCAGGTACCATGAACGAGCTCCTCATCCATCGAGGAATCATACACGCAGTGAGAGTAGTAATACGTTTCCAGAATGAGATTTTCACTCAGAAGCGGTGTGTGCGGTGATATGAAATTTCCTGGCAGATCAGAACTATGTGCGGGACTGAGACTCCAACTCGTGAAAGGTAAAGGTCCACAGTTCGAGTCTCGGTTGGGCACACAGTTTTAACCTGCCAGGAAGTTTTTAATAATAATTTTATTTAACAGAGTTCAGACACGATCGAACGCGTCGTCTGGCAGGCGTGCAATGTCCTCAGGCAGCAAACCTGCGTGAGCATGACAGTCGCGTACTGCCTGTGCACGCACGACAGCTGTTGCGGCCGTTTGCATTAGAGATGGGGGATCCGCTCTTGAACTAATTCACAGAGTTCAATCTTTCAAAGGAGTGAACAATCAGTGATTCAGAAAAAAAGAACGGTAGCTCCAAACGTTTCCCACGGCAGAGAGAGAGAGAGAGAGAGAGAGAGAGAGACGGAGCATATCAGCAGCGCCTCTGCTGGTCAGAGCACAGTGCACGCCACACAACACAGCCAGCGCCGGCCTCTGCCCTGCTTCTACCTTGGCTGCCTGCATTGTGCAGTGCCCCATTGGATTTTGTGTTTCACATATGCCGTGCCGTCTCTGTGCGTCATCTGCCGTGTGCACTGTGCAGTGTCTGGCGCAGCTTAACTTCGCATCGCACTTTGTCGGCGATCGTTTCAGTCGCACGTCCTGCCCTCTGGGCAGTTGATGCGAGCAACAGGACAGAGAGCCACCTAGCGGATAACATAGGAACTACTTGCAAAAACCTGCTCGCAAGGGAACGGACGATTTGTCTCGGAGCGGGTGAGTTCACCGCTCCCCCCCACCTCGGAACTCGCCCGCTCAACGTTCACCCCACCATCTCGACTCTAGCCAGAGCGTCGAGCAAAGCGACTCAGGTGTCACTCTGGTCTCTGCGGTCTCAGCTCACGCAGTAATACAGCTCATGGCTCGACCTGCTCGACTCAGCGCCTCTGCATCGGAGTTCGTCCCCACTGGATATTGTTCTTCGTAGTAATACCGCTATGTATATTACATTATTATGTTATGTATGCATCAATTGTTTTTATTTTATTTTTATTTGTTTAAACTGATTAGATTAGGTTCTTGATGACTCCTCTTACTATAGGATTTTTATTATGGACACTCGAATTTACGCTTTAATTACGAGCGAACCGATAAACGTATCACAAAATGTGATACACCAATATTTTCCTTGTTTTATTCTGCGTAAGGCTATATGCAGCACTTTCGTTTTACAGTCAAATTTATATTTTTTTTTCTTATTCTGGTACGGATTTTGCGATTTTAGGCGTCTTCGAAGGGAGACGTTCACTTTAAAAATATATGGCTTGCGATGTATTTGTATGAGGTTAATGAAATTTTAATACATTATAGCCAAATATATTGTTAATGTAAATCTCAAGTTACAACATTTTCCGATCACCCAAAAAACCACGATAGTGCAAAATAAATCAATAATCAAAAACTTTGTCATATCGTGGAAATTTCAATAAACAATACAAAATTCTTACTCATTATCTGTGTTACTTCAAAATAGGATCAAATAAGATCAAAATACAGGTATAGTACTGGAATAAACCAAGTTTAAAGGGCAATGTGCCTTCCATTTATTTTCTATTGTAAATGAGTGGTGAGTCATGAAAAAGAGCTAATTCATTTAGGGAGTGAACGGTTCTGATCCAATCTCTGAAAAGAACAGTTTTGCCCATCTCTAGTTTGCATCAGTGGCCTTTTGACCGAAGCAGCGCCAGCAGCCAAAAGCCAACAGCCTAAGGTGCGGAAACAACGAACGCTAACAGCTGGTGACAGTAGATCAAAAATGAGGAATGTTCGGGTGCAGTCGGTGAGCCAAAACTGCCGGGAGTCGGCAGAAGTCGCCACCAGTAGGCCCCAGGAGTAAGGTACCAGTCCACTTCCAAGCGGGATTAGGACTAGGTGCAGACCATAAACCCACGGCTAGCGGAGGCAGCGCTAGTGGTAGTTGAGGCTGGCAGGAAGACGCTGATCAGGTCAATGGCCGACGTTGAAAGCTTCCAGGATAGGCTCCTGTCGATGATAAATATCTATGGCTCGAGTGAGCAGTGTTTATGACCACTCGATCCGGCCTTGTTGTGACCTGACGCCACTTTCAATCATGTAGACTGCAAAAGATACACCGCCAGGCCCTGGAACGGTATCATGCGAATTACCACTGCAGTGGCCTGGCCCTCGCACCATGCAGCGTCAACGAAAATGGTTCAAATGGCTCTGAGCACTATGCGACTTAACATCTGAGGTCATCAGTCCCCTAGAACTTAGAACTATTTAAACCTAACTAACCTAAGGACATCTTACACATCCATGCCCGAGGCAGGATTCGAACCTGCGACCGTAGCGGTCGCGCAGTTCCGGATTGAAGCGCCTAGAACCGCTCGGCCACCGCGGCCGGCCAGCGTCAACGAAGCTCCACCCTGGCAGCAGCGGCAGCGCTAGACATATACCGGGCCGGTTCAGTGCGTAAAATGACCTTCGTCATGTCAGCTCAGCACCCTTACAGCTTTTGGCAGCGGAACACGGTGGCCGTCTTCTGATTCGCTTCGCCGCAAGTTACGGGCGTTGGTGTAGGTAGGTAGTGGCGTCGCATTCCTGCCCCCTTCAGAAGATTTGATCCACCGTCTGACAGACGTATTAACTCTGAAAGGCATTTGATAATGCATCTTAAATTCTGTACATATATGTACACTTCTTATTCTAGTAGCTTTTATGCTACTCCAGTCCAGTTGACAATGTTCAGTGACTTAATAACTACTTATTTACTAATAGTAACCAACTTGATTGATATAACGGGTACAGGGAGTTCGTGAGGTTGGGTAGTTTTCTGCTTTAAATATACAATTAGGTGATTAAAATCATGAGACAGCGATATAAACATACAAATGGCAATAGTATTGTGCAGGCAAGGTATAAAAGGGTAGTGCATTGGCAGAGCTGCCTTTGGTACTACAGTAAAAAGATTTCCGACGTGATTAAGGCCACAGGACCGGAATTATCAGACTTTGTATGCGGAGTGGCAGTTGGAGCTAGAATCATGGGACATTTGATTTCGCAAATCATTAGGGAATTCCATATTCCGAATTCCACAGTCTGAAATGTGCCGAGAATACCGCATTTCAGGCATTACGTTTCACCACGGACAACGCAGTGGCCGACGACCAAGAGCAGCGGCGTATGCGAAGAGTTGTAGCTAGTAACACACAAGCAAAACTGTGTGAAATAAAAGCGCGGCGAAATTTTGCGCCAATGAGCTATGGCAGCAGACGAGTGACGCGAGTACCTTTGCTAACAACACCATATAGCCTGCAGCTCTTCGCGTGGGTTTGTGACCATATCGTGACCCTATCGGTTGGACCATAGAAGACTGGAAAACCGTAGCCTGGTCAACTAGTAGGAGTTCGAATGTGACGCATACCCCACAAAGCCGTGCACCCAAGTTGTCAACAAGGCACTGAGCAAGCTGGTTGTGGCTCCATAGGGTGGTGGCTGCGTTTACACAGAATAGATAGGGTCGTCTGTTAGGTTCAGCTACTTGGAGACCATTTACAGACATTTATGGACTTCATGTTCCCAAGCAGCGACGGAATTTTTACGGATGACAATGCGCCATGACACTGGGCCGCAATTTTTCGCGGTTGGTTTGAAGAACATTCTGGACAATTTGAGCGAATGATTTGGCCACCCAGATCGTCCGACATGAATCCCATTGAACATTCATCGGACATAACCGAGAGCTCAGCTCGTGCACAAAATTCTGCACCGGGAACACTTTCGGAATATGTAGGCTGCACAAATGAGACGCATATTGACATGACTTTGTGTTGGTAATTTCCACTCTTTTGTTCTAACATGATGAATAATTTGCCCTGCGCTAATACGTCCCTTCTGTCCTTCAGTGCTACTATCATCTCGTCCATAGAGTTAACGAGATTATGTTCCAATGAGCTGTTCAGATAAGTCAGCTTCTCGGGAAGTAGTATATCTAAAGGTCTCTCAGCCAGTACAGTAGCAGATGTGTTACGCTTAGAATCGTAGTCGCTGTTATGCTTGCTGGAAAACAGTTGGCCCTGAAATATCACAAGCCATATCATTTATCAGTATACCCTACCCTTCAATTACAGTCGTTCTGTACCCTTAAGCCATCTGTGCTCACGACAGTTAGCGTTAACCACCACCGAACTGTGCATGGACTACCCGGTGTGGATCCGCTTTCTGGAAACACTGTTCCGATGTCGGGAAGTTCCGTGAATATCTTTCTGCTCATGTTCCTCCTAAGAATAATTCTATTTGACATGTTTGTGTGAGATTCTAAATTACCAGCGACAAGTATCTTGTAGCTTGCTGCAGCTGCAGTGCGAAGTTTGTCTACCGACAGTAATTCATAGTTCTTACATCGTGGTGTAGCCAGTAGTGCTTATTTTGTACTGATCTACACGAATTTTTAGAAAGCCGTCTATGGTATGGGTTCAGATATATAAAGAAAGAGATGCTAAAGCCAGATTCAATTTATTTCGTAGTAAATTTGTCTCAATATTTGAAAGCAGCTTCCCTAAAAGTTGCCCAGAAAATCGATTCAAAACCAAGTAACTCATGGATATCTAACGGAATTACAGTCGCATGCAAGAGAAAGAGGTAGATTTGAATGAAGGCCAGAATGTGTTTACATAAGACATTTCTTGCATAGTACAAAAATACTTCTATATCATAAGGAAAGTAACTAACATGTCCAGAAATATTCATGTCTGCATATAATAAGATTAAAATTACATTGCATACTGACAAATAAGAAACAAGACGCATCTCAGTGTACAAGATAACATAAAAAGCTAAATGAGAATGGTGTGACTGATAATTCGCGTTACAAATACCGTGAACAGTCATTTTCTAAATGTAGCGACATAAGTAGGATTAAATGGGTCATTTGAAGCACAAGAGAATGTATTAAAAATGTCATTCCATTAAACTTAGAAAAAGTACCAACATCCTCCACTGAAGTTTATAGAATTGTGAAAATTCAAAAATACAAATACTCGTATTTGATTATGGAATTTTAAATGTAATTCTGAAAAGTTGTTCTCACTTAATAAGTAATTTCCTTTATGCCTTTAGTAACGTGAGTAATGCACCGCTGGCACAGTGAATTTTTCCAGACAAGTAAATATATACAATTGTTAAGCCATTTTACAAGAAAGGTTTCTAGAAAGAAATAATTATCGCCCATTTTCCTTTCTGTTATCTATTTCCAAAGAATCTAAAAGGTAACACAATAAAAGGTAGTTTCAGATTTAAGTAGAAACAGTTTACTCAGTATCTCACAGTTCTGATTCCAGGAGGATAGCGCAACTGTGAAAGCTATTTACACATTCACCCACCAAATATTACAATCCTTAAATGTCACCAGTTGGTATTCATTGTGGCGTTTGGTTGTTTAGATCATGTTACACGCTCACAATAACATAAATGTTATGGAACTGATGGTATTATACATAAATGGTTTGAATCATACTTAATAAATAGAAAGTAAAAACTTGTGCTGAATAATATAGACAATGTTGAAAAGGCAGTAAACCTTAGTGACTGGGGAGAAATCGCAAAGAGACTGCCTAGGTACTAAAAAATATTGTTCAAATTGCTGTGAGCACTATGGGACTTAACATCTGTGGTCATCAGTCCCCTAGAACTTAGAACTACTTAAACCTAACTAACCTAAGGACGTCACACACATCCATGCCCGAGGCAGGATCCGAACCTGCGACCGCAGCGGTCACGCGGTTCCAGACTGGAGCGCCTAGAACCGCACAGTCACACCGGCCGGCTAGGAGTTCAAACTTGGGTTCTCTTCTACTGCTTATATATGTAAATGACCTTCTACTTAAAATTCAAAGACAGTACTGGTGTTATAGTAAGTCTTCTTAGACAGTAACAGAAGAGATTGCTAATTATGCTTTACAAAGAATTATTAAGTGGTTTCCTGAAAATGGTCTCTCCCTAAATTAAAAAAAAAAAAAAAAAAACAAAAAAAAAACACAATATATTCAGTTCTGTAGAACAGTCTAGCTACGGAAACAAACGAATCAACCTCTTGATATATTTTGCACATTTCCACTCAGTATTGTCATCCGAAATAATTTAGCATAATTCATCACTTTGAAAGGAAGTATTGATTGCACAAAAGCGAGCAGTTAGAATAGTATGGGGTGTTAACGTGCGGTCGTTATGTCGGTACCTCTTCAAGGAATCGGACGTTTTAACTAGCCGGCCTATGTGGCCGAGCGCTTCTAGGCGCTTCAGTCTGGAACCGCGCGACCGCTCTGGTCGCAGGTTCGAATCCTGCCTCGGGCATGATGTGTGTAATGTCCTTTGGTTAGTTAGGTTTAAGTAGTTCTACGTTCTAGGGGAATGATGACCTCAGCTGTTAAGTCCCATAGTGCTCAGAGCCAATTTTTTTAACTAAAGCATCACAATACAATATTAGTTAATGAAGTTCATAATAAATAAACCGTCCCATTTTAAAAGAATAGTTCCCCAATAACGTAAAATGTCTGACAGTTAGAAAATTAAGCTTTAAATGCAGCCTACACTCATTTTTCCTGGGCAGTTCCTATTCCACAGAGCAAAAAGAAGACAACCAATTCTTTTTTATTTCTAGCTGAACTAAAACTAATGTAAAACTTCCTGGCAGATTAAAACTGTGTGCCGGACCGAGACTCGAACTCGGGACCTTTGCCTTTCGCGGGCAAGTGCTCTACCAACTGAGCTACCCAAGCACGACTCACGGCTTGAGTAGCTCAGTTGATAGAGCACGTGCCCGCGAAAGGCAAAGGTCCCGAGTTCGAGTCTCGGTCCGGCACACAGTTTTAATCTGCCACGAAGTTTCATATCAGCGCACACTCCGCTGCAGAGTGAAAATCTCATTCTAAAAATAATGTGTTCATTGATCTTGACATTGATCGTGTATGGATATCCAGTAAATTCCATTGTTTCGATGAAAATCGTTCAGATGATCATATTGTAAGTAGGCTGTTTAGGTTTTTATGTTGGTAACGCCACGTAGCGCTCTGTACAAAAATCACTGGCTGTGCTGTGTGCAGTCTGTCGCTGGTTGGCATTGTTGGAATATTTGCTATTGCAGTGTTGGGCAGTTGGATGTGAACAGCGCGCAGCGTTGCGCATTTGGAGGTGAGCCGCCAGCAGTGGTGGTTGTGGGGAGAGAGATGGTATAATTTTAAGAGAGGACGATCTGGACTGGTGTCCGCCAGAAAGAGTCAATTTGTAATACTGGATATCATGAACTGATCATTATGAGTTTTGAACACTATTAAGGTAAATACATTGTTTGTTCTCTATCAAAATCTTTCATTTGCTAACTATACCTCTTAGTAGTTAGTGCCTTCAGTAGTTACAATATTTTATTTAGCTGGCAGTAGTGGCTCTCGCTGTATTGCAGTAGTTCGAGTACAGAAGATTTTTGTGAGGTGATTCTTGAAAGGTATAGGTTAATGTTAATCAGGGCCATTCTTTTGTAGGGATTATTGAAAGTCAGATTGCGTTGCGCTAAAAATATTGTGTTTCAGTTTAGTGTTGATTAGAATAGGTAAAGAGCGAAATGTCTGAGTACGTTCAGTTCTGCTCAGCTGTTTGAAAATCAAATAATGTAAGAGGTTTACCACCACAGTAAATCACTAATTTTCTAAGGGGACGTTTCAGTATAGTCAGCTATCTAATTTAATTCCGTACAATATCCCGCTGACAAATGTATGAATACCTACCCTATATGTAAATGTACGAGACATACATATCATCCGTGCACATACCAGGTCCTGTACAGCCATCAGAGCTACAGTTTGACACATGGTTACAGTTTTTCAAAATTTCAGACCGTTATTTGTTACGCAGCGATTTGAATCTGATGATTCACAAGCCCCCGTTATCTACACTCATAAGTCACTTGTGTTTCCGTAATTTTTGGAACGAAGTGGTCTGTAATCCGGTTCATCACCGGACCCATCATTCTTTTCTCAACTAACATCTCGATTTTCATTCAACATCGGCTATATCGTGCCGCATAGGTTGTACATAATGATTTGTTACGAAAGTAAAGCGTAACGAATGCTCTCCAACACGTAGTAGGATCGACCGTAACGAAAATTGTTCAAATTTTTGTTGTATGTTGCGAATGAGCGGAAGACAACGTTCGTTGTTTTCTACTATTTTCTACTCCTATGGACGCAGGTGCCGGGCTGAATCGTATCTCCCCCTTTCCTCACATGTGCTTTGACTTTTTCATTTTGTAGAGAATGTGCCCACATGTTGTTGTTGATGTTGTGGTTCAAAAAAAAAAAAAAAGTTCAAATGTGTGTGAAATCTTACGGGACTGCTAAGGTCATCAGTCCCTAAGCTTACACACTACTTAACCTAAATTATCCTAAGGACAAACACACACACCCATGCCTGAGGGAGGACTCGAACCTCCGCCAGGACCACCCGCACAGTCCATTACTGCAGCGCCTCAGAACGCTCGGCTAATCGCGCTCGGCTAATCGCGCGCGGCTGTTGTTGTGGTCTTCAGTCCTGAGACTGGTTTGATGCTGCTCTCCATGCTACCCTATCCTGTGCAAGCTTCTTCATCTCCTAGTACTTACTGCAACCTACATCCTTCTGAATGTGCTTAGTGTATTCATCTCTTGGTCTCCCCCTACGATATTTACCCTCCACGCTGCCCTCCAATGCTAAATTTTTGATCCCTTGATGCCTCAGAACATGTCCTACCAACCGGTCCCTTCTTCTATTCAAGTTGTGCCACAAACTCCTCTTCTCCCAAATTCTATTCAATACTTACTCATTAGTTATGTGATCTACTCATCTAATCTTCAGCATTCTTCTGTAGCACCACATTTCGAAAGCTTCTATTCTCTTCTTGTCCAAACTATTTATCGTCCATGTTTCACTTCCATACATGGCTACACTCCATACAAATACTTCCTGAGACGACTTCCTGATGCTTAAATCTGTAATCGATGTTAACAAATTTCTCTTCTTTAGAAATGCTATCCTTGCCATTGCCAGTCTACATTTTATATCCTCTCTACTTCGACCATCGTGAGTTATTTTGCTCCCCAAATAGCAAATCTCATTTAATATTTTAAGTGTCTCATTTCCTAATCTAATTCCCTCAGCATCACCCGCTTTAATTCGACTACATTCCATTATTCTCGTTTTGCTTTTGTTGATGTTCATCTTATATGCTCCTTTCAAGACACTGTCCATTCCGTTCAGCTGCTCTTGCAGGTCCTTTTTCTGTCTCTGACAGAATTACAATGTCATCGGTGAACCTCAAAGTTTTTATTTCTTCTCCATAGATTTTACTTCCTACTACGAATTTTTCTTTTGTTTCCTTTACTGCTAGCTCAATATACAGACTGAATAACATCAGGGAGAGGCTACAACCCTGTCTCACTCCCTTCCCAACCACTGCTTCCCTTTCATATCCCTCGACTCTTATAACTGCCATCTGGTTTCTATACAAATTATAAATAGCCTTTCGCTCCCTGTATTTTACCCCTACCACCTGTAGAATTTAAAGAGAGTATTCCAGTCAACATTGTCAAAAGCTTTCTCTAAGTCTACAAATGCTAGAAATGTAGGTTTGCCTTTCCTTAATCTTTCTTCTAAGATAAGTCGTAAGGTCAGTATTGTCTCACGTTTTCCAACATTTCTAAGAATCCAAACTGATCTTCCCCGAGGTCGGCTTCTACCAGTTTTTCCATTCGTCTGTAAAGAATTCGCGTTAGTATTTTCCAGCTGTGACTTATTAAACTGATAGTTCGGTAATTTTCACATCTGTCAACACCTGCTTTCTTTGGGATTGGAATTATTATATTCTTCTTGAATTCTGAGGGTATTTCGCCTGTCTCATACATCTTGCTCACCATCAGTAGTTCTAATGGAATGTTGTCTACCCCCGGGGCCTTGTTTCGTCTCAGGTCTTTCAGTGCTCTGTCAACCTCATAGTGTTTAACATTTTTGGACAACACTCCATTTAAGATACTTACACGTTCCTCTTCTCTGGATTTTCAGTAGTGCACATTTATATTCCATACAAAGCTGTGTTCCAGGAATTTCAGGAAATGTTTTATCAGTTCGCTGCCAATATCTGATATTTTATACCAGTAATGCTCTCTTACTTCTGGTGTCCTCCATTTTAAAGTACGCCTGTTCCTAAAACTTTTCACACTTTCCACGAGATGTTAATAATATTTTCGGCAGTGGGAAATTGCTAAACATTTCACTTATGAACGCAGAGTACAATGGTAAAAGTCAAGAAAGTAAATGCGTCATAGAAAATCAGTAATCACCGACGGAATGAAACTTAGCACGAATAATAAGACCAGATATTCTCAGATACCTCGAACTTAAAAATAGCTCAACAATCCTAGCATACAGATATTCACTCACAGAGCAAGACACTCAGCAAATTGCTTTAGCTGTTGGAATGATTGTACATCAGACAGGATCAGAGCTGTTGAATCGAGTGGATGTTACAACACATTGTACTATAGATCACTCAATTTTCCAGTGTCCAAAGCAATTCGTAGGGTAGAAGCGTTTCCGGATAAAAGAAGATTCTTTCTATTTTAGTCGATGCCTCTTCTCTCGTAATACTTTATCTGTTTGGTCCAGAAAATTTACCTCTTATTCGCTTCATACGATTTTACTTTTTACAATGTATTGAAGAAAAAGAACCTCATTTTCGACCGGGGAAAACACTGGACTTCTTTCTTTGGCAGATGATACAGAATTCCTTTTTGTGACCGGATGCATGGACTGTAACTCTGTCCTTTGACGACTATTTCGTTTCTCTCGTGTAGCGGTGAACCCAGTTACCATCTTCAGTAACAAATTGTCGTAAAAAATCAGTCCAATTTGCTACAACGTTCGCAAGAACACTTTATTATTCTACTACTCTTCAGCATTCAGTACATTCGGTACCCGTTTTGCATAAAGTTTTATCACACTCAAAATTTCGTGTAAAATGTACTGTACCGTTTATTCCGAGATGTCCATTGCATGAAATATTTCATTCAGCTTTATTCACCGATCATACACGCTCAAGTGGACGAGCTCGACTTTTTAATCCATGGTTGCGGTTTGGACATTTCTAACGAGGATCACATGTAACAGAAGACTGGCAGTCGTCGATTGTATTTATTTACCGATCATACACGCTCAAGTAGACGATCTCGACTTTTTAATCCATGGTTGCGGTTTGGACATTTCTAACGAGGATCATATATATCAGAAGAATGGCAGTCGTCGATTATTTAAATGTAGGATATAACAAATGAGAGTCCTTAGAAAGAATCATCGGTTCCATCACCAGTAAATCATCCTACCATTTACATCTACATACGTATCTGCAGGGTGCAGCAACTATGTACGGGACAAATTGCACGACACATTCCTCAAACATAGACGAAGAAACTATGTTATATGAAAATGTGTGTGGAAACACTTTGTTTCCATGTTGCAACTCATTTTCTCCAACTTATCAATTATGTGAAATACACAAGAACAGAAGTTTAGAATCATAGGGTACATGCAGTCTTGGTGACGTCTGGTTACGTTGTGCACCCCAAGTGTTTTGTTTTAGATGTCCCTGTTGCCATGCGACGTACGTCATTGCTTGTTTACAGGTAACATCAGCTGTTGCAGCGATCAGTATGACCGTTGGAAGCACACAGGTTACTACGTAGAGTTAATCACAGACTCGTGGTACGGCAGTGTACATAAATGCAGAGATGGCAGATGCCCATTTTATGTACGGAGTAGCTGACGGCAATGGCACTCGCGCTCAACGTTTGCACCGGAAGAGATTTCAGAACGAAGGCGCCCCGACAAGTAAACGTTTGAAGTCATTGGTCGTCGAATTACGGAACATGGGCCATTTAAACCTGACACTCGTGGCCGGGGGAGGTCTACAAGGACGAGGACACCACACTGAATGTTGTTGACCACATTAATGTGTGGCGAGTGTTACCCGAGAACCAGATGTACCCACACGATTAACAGCGTGTGCAGGCACTATCAGCTGCTGATTGTCCCGGCACGTGTACTCTTCTGCGAATGGTTTATTCAACAAAGTGTCAACCCTTATTTCAGCGCAACGGTGTTGTTCGCAGATGAGGCGTCGTTTCAAAGAGATCAGATTGAAAATTTTCATAATCAGCATGTATGGGCAGACGTCAGTCCTCACGCAACTGTTGAAGCAAGTCATCAACAAAGATATTATGTCAATGTTTGGGCCGGCATTGCTGGTGACTGTCTGGTACGCCCTCATTTTCTTCCATCCAGGCTCAACGAACCAATTTATCACAATGCATTCGTACAGAATGTTTTGCCTGATTTATTAACAGATGTGACCTTAGCTGTGCGACAAAACATGTACTTCATGTCTGTTGGCTTCTAAATAACATTCATTGACACATGGGTAGATGGATATGGACAAATATCCTGGCCTGCACGCTCTCCGGACCTAAACGAAATGGACTTTTATTTGTAAAGTAGTTTGAAAGCTCTTCTGTATGAAACCGCAGTACAAGACGTTGAGAGTCTCCGTGTTCGTATTATCGAAGGCTGCGAAGCCATACGCAATACTCCAAGGGATACATCAGCGCATCCGAGATTCACTACGACGGCGGATTGTTGGATGTATCAGTGCCCATGGTGGGCATATTTAACATCTCCTGTCAGAAAGCTGCGTGAGGTGTGCTGGTGCGTTCTGTTCCTGTGTGTTTCCCATGATGAATGAGTTGGAGAAAATGAGTTGTAACGTGGAAACAAAGCGATTCCAAACCCTTGTTCAAAATTTCTTCGTCTATGTGTGAGGAGTGTGTCCTGCAATTTGTGCAGCACATTTTTGTTACATGCTGTACATCAACGTCGACACAAATGTCAAATGCTCTGCAAAACTCTGTGAAGTCCGTAGGAGAGGGTATTTCTTTTTCTACCACTTGTTAGGGCTTCTCTCCGTTCCATTAGCATATGGAGTGGGGGAAGAATGATAGTTTAAGCGCTTTTGAGTGAGCTGCAATCAATCTAATCCTGTCTTCGTGATCCTCACAGGGGTAACACGTAGGGGTTGAAATATATTCTTCGATTCCTCATTTAATGCTGGTTCTTGGAACTTATTAGGCCTTTGGGGGATAGTTTGCGCCTAATTTAAGGACATAGGATACTTCTGAGATACGGAAAAACCGAAATTTTTTTATCACTTCATTAAATTCTGTAGTCATGCTTGATTACATTAAACTTTATTGGGTTCAGTATGAAAAATGACCGCTATATACTACATTTTAGTCTCACCGACATGTGTACTGCGATGCCAGCATTATTTAAATTACAGAAAACCATTAATAGATCGAAAAGCAACTGAAAAATTTTTGGCTCCAGGGATTCAGTTGGGGTGTATTACACTCCTGGAAATGGAAAAAAGAACACATTGACACCGGTGTGTCAGACCCACCATACCTGCTCCGGACACTGCGAGAGGGCTGTACAAGCAATGATCACACACACGGCACAGCGGACACACCAGGAACCGCGGTGTTGGCCGTCGAATGGCGCTAGCTGCGCAGCATTTGTGCACCGCCGCCGTCAGTGTCAGCCAATTTGCCGTGGCATACGGAGCTCCATCGCAGTCTTTAACACTGGTAGCATGCCGCGACAGCGTGGACGTGAACCGTATGTGCAGTTGACGGACTTTGAGCGAGGGCGTATAGTGGGCATGCGGCAGGCCGGGTGGACGTACCGCCGAATTGCTCAACACGTGGGGCGTGAGGTCTCCACAGTACATCGATGTTGTCGCCAGTGGTCGGCGGAAGGTGTACGTGCCCGTCGACCTGGGACCGGACCGCAGCGACGCACGGATGCACGCCAAGACCGTAGGATCCTACGCAGTGCCGTAGGGGACCGCACCGCCACTTCCCAGCAAATTAGGGACACTGTTGCTCCTGGGGTATTGGCGAGGACCATTCGAAACCGTCTCCATGAAGCTGGGCTACGGTCCCGCACACCGTTAGGCCGTCTTCCGCTCACGCCCCAACATCGTGCAGCCCGCCTCCAGTGGTGTCGCGACAGGCGTGAATGGAGGGACGAATGGAGACGTGTCGTCTTCAGCGATGAGAGTCGCTTCTGCCTTGGTGCCAATGATGGTCGTATGCGTGTTTGGCGCCGTGCATGTGAGCGCCACAATCAGGACTGCATACGACCGAGGCACACAGGGCCAACACCCGGCATCATGGTGTGGGGAGCGATCTCCTACACTGGCCGTACACCACTGGTGATCGTCGAGGGGACACTGAATAGTGCACGGTACATCCAAACCGTTATCGAACCCATCGTTCTACCATTCCTAGACCGGAAAGGGAACTTGCTGTTCCAACAGGACAATGCACGTCCGCATGTATGCCGTGCCACCCAACGTGCTCTAGAAGGTGTAAGTCAACTACCCTGGCCAGCAAGATCTCCGGATCTGTCCCCCATTGAGCATGTTTGGGACTGGATGAAGCGTCGTCTCACGCAGTCTGCACGTCCAGCACGAACGCTGGTCCAACTGAGGCGCCAGGTGGAAATGGCATGGCAAGCCGTTCCACAGGACTACATCCAGCATCTCTACGATCGTCTCCATGGGAGAATAGCAGCCTGCATTGCTGCGAAAGGTGGATATACACTGTACTAGTGCCGACATTGTGCATGCTCTGTTGCCTGTGTCTATGTGCCTGTGGTTCTGTCAGTGTGATCATGTGATGTATCTGACCCCAGGAATGTGTCAATAAAGTTTCCCCTTCCTGGGACAATGAATTCACGGTGTTCTTATTTCAATTTCCAGGAGTGTATGTATACTGCTAACACTGGGTCTGTAGATGATCATCTTTCCTCCTGTTTAGCTTTCCTTTGGTGAAGGGTTTTGTTTACCTTCTACTGATAGTTTGTTGGCTAAATACCACACATTTTTGTGAATGTAGATGTTCATTAAAATGCAGTAAATACTAACAATGCCGCAAATGAAGAAATTCGAAAAAAAATCCAAGGGTTACAAACGAAGCAGTCCTTACTGTTGAGGGATACTTGTTTACGTGTCAGTTCTTACGGGATAGTTGAAATTTGTGTATTAACAATGATTCTGTTTCTAGTGGACTACACCCTTCCTACTAGTACGTTGGTCGGTTAGTTTCAAGGTAATCTGTGCTATCACATTGTTTACGTTTCACAACTTCCTTTATCAAAGAAGATGCTTCGATAATAATAAACTTAGTACGAAATTATATTACAATACATCCCATAATTTACCCATAATGACGAATTAAATGTAGAATTCTATTGCTAGGCAGATATAATTTCTTTCACGTGATTATATATTCAGTCATGTAAACTGGATTTATCTGCCTCTAGCAACTGTACACAACACAAAGAATTTGAAACTTATTTTTGCCGAATTGTGTGACACAAATACCGTTAATATACGTTTACCAACACTAACATGAGGAAGCTTGAAGATGAAGAAATGCAGCAGGATGAAGGTTATGCTTCACTAATGTTCTGAGGCACATTTTAACATGGCTAAAATCTTAATTCACATTCTTTCAGAAGTGCGACTTTTCTGAATTTAGGTACACATGTCTCCGTAAGTCTATAAAGCAGTGTACCAATTTTGTTTTGTAACTTGCAGTTGTCTATACCTTTCTAGTAAACCAAAACTTTATTGTTATTTCCACTAAATTACAGAGATATGAAGAGTTTAATTAGGAAAAATATTCTAAAAATTAAAATGTAAGATATTACTTTATTCTTTATGTGCTCAATTAAAGTGGTCTAGTATCTCAGCAAACTTGTCATACATTCCTGGCAAAAATTTGGTTTCCTTACATGTGTATTATTGGATTAAATGGTAGCTGAACTACAAGATGCGTTTTAAACAATACTGCCCATCACGTTTTTAATTACTGTCTTTTTTTAAAACCAAAAATATGTCCAAAGTTGTTCCAAATACTTGCATACTGTTTAGGCATTAATTATGATGTACAAAGGAAATAGTGTATGAAAGAAAGAGGTACTGGTTTTCACAAAAAAAGTACGAAAAAGTAACGTATGTCCATAAACCATCTGCCAGTTCAGGTTTTCCAGCACTTCCGTGACGCTCGCTCACGTTACCATTCGTACAGGTCTTCTTTGTATGTGTTGAGTTCCATACACTGGAGCAGAATTCTAAGAAGGGATATAAGAGTATTTTGCCAGTTGTCTGCAGTTGATTTGTTTCAGTAAGACATATTCGAGGCGACTACTTTAAAATCCTGTATCAATAAAACTGCTGCGGATCTTTTTTAAGATGAAATATAACTATTTATTTCTAAAATATACACAGATAAAAATTAAAATATCTTTGACATAAAGTATAAGTTTGCCTCAGGCCGATAACAAGTCGTTGTGTGTTTTATTTACTTTGTCATACTAAAGTGGTTTCCTATAGATAGATTCCATACCACTGTTACAGACTTTATTCTGATTTTAAGTATGATTATTGTTTTATACCTTAAGTTTTACTGTTACACACTCACACTTCAGTCATGTAATATTATTTTCTTTAATTGCCATGAACATCCTACTTTAATCTGTTGAATCTGTAATTCCAGACACTTAGGTTACGTCGTCACTAGCGCTATCTACCGACTACAACTCGGGTTTGTGTAGGTGTAGGACGCTATATAGATTTTGTTCTTATAAGTCCGTGTACAAAGGATTTCATCCTGGTCCTAGTATCAGCGTACTCTAACGGTACATGATGGCCGTCCGTCGCTATATGCTTATTACGTATGGGAGGAGTTTACCTAGACGATTGTGTACCTAGGTACACACGACTTCTTTGGTCGGTATTTCATTCTAAAGACTGCCTTGAGAATCATATGAAGGAATGCGCCCTAGAGACCGCCATAAGCAGTTTCTGCCATTTTCTACGGTTTGTTGTAGTGAGACATGATCTTGTGTTTTGTGTAGCAGTTTGTAAATATTTAGCGTTCTACACAATTAAAGTCTGTTTAATATAGCAAAACTATTTGAAATACACTGCTTGTCAACTGCTAAGGAACAGAGGCGTTGTTGTACAGGAACAATCACAGGCAACGATGGACAACATGAAACACAGTACATACGTGTTAGATGCGGATTCGTATATTTATAATGGAAAATGGTACAGTTTTCGCCACATGGGAAAGCAGGATAAAAGACTTAAATAACGTTCATGTTTGATAAAGGTCAGACTCTCAACATTAAGATCGATATCAGACTGTCAGTAAGGAATATGCCCTCCTCGGGCACTAATGCACATTTGGCACCTGCTATCCATGCTGTCTACCATGCTGTCTTGGGGTATATTGTCCCACTCCTCTCTCAAGGCGGCTTTCAGTTCTCGCACGGTTTGGTGAGAGTGTGTTCGTTGTAAACACATCTTCCAAGAACATCCCAGGCATTATCTATAGGATAATGCCTGGGAGTACGCAGGCGATTCCGTAGTTCAGTATCTTCAACCTTCACTTTCCAGTGTGTCCGACACCTCATCGGTCCTGTGTGGCGCGGGCATCGTCGACCATAAACAGAAAGCCGAAAACTACCGCACCACTAAACAGACCGACATGAGCCAGAATAATCTCCCTGCAATACAATTGTGTTGTAACAACTCCCCGCAGAAAGAAACGCAGCTGTTCGGCCATTGTGCTTAATGCCTGCCCACACCATAACGCCTAGGCCATACCGATGACATTCATGAACATTAAGTGGTGTGACTAGAATCACTTGTCACAGTGAAGAGGGATTCATCGGCGACCATCGCACTTGAACACTGTTGCTACACTCAGCAACATGTTCCCTACACCAACGGACGGATGTAACTGGACCCTGAGTATAGAAGCCAGCCTGATTCAACCGCCACAAAACACCTCTGGCAGAGACACGTTTACCGGTAGCGGTTGCAAGGTCTGCAGCGATCTGTCTAGGAGTGAACTGACTGTTCCTTTTAGCAACTAGGACTGTGTATCGATTCTCTTGCGGCGTGATGGTCCGTCTACGACCACACGCATGCTTTCGCATAGCATTTCCAGCTTCAGCGGCCTTTTCAGTCGGGAGGTGACACTTTTCGACATATCCATTACTTCGGCTACAATAGTGATACTTTGATCGACTTTGAGCCATTCAACTGCTCGTCCACTATCGTAAGCACTCAAATGATGTATTGTAGACACGTTGCCGCACCACACCTAATGCTGCACTAATCAGTTCCACAACAACTTTTGGCAAGTACCGTACTGCAAGAACCATCGAATGCACACTGAGCGTTCGTGCACAGGCTTCGCTGCAGTTGCTACGCCCCGCCCTCTACATTTTCTATTACGATCATTGATCGGGTGCTCCGCAGCAATTGTCGGTTGTTCCGTAACGAATGGCAGTCGTTCCTTAGCAAGTCAGTTGTTCCTTAGCAATTGTCAGCCAATGTACACTGGTAATTCTTCAGGTACAGAATTTTATGGTGAGTAAAATGTTATATATTTTTAGATTTATATCACATGATGGTAATTAATGCATACTTCGTTGGTAGTGTAGGGACTTGTACCTCAAAACAGAAAATTCCTATGCAATCGAGCATGTGAATACCTGCTAATGAACTGAGTTTCTTTAATGGCTTAATAATTTTACCAGACTTGAAAATGGAAATTTACTAGCTTCAATAGTTTAGAGGCGAAAGCCTGAAATGTGTAGCAAGATACAACACTCTCTCCCACTGCCGCATTTTCTCCACTCACCTGACCTGCAGTCAATGGAATCTATTATTGTCACAATAGTGTCTTCAAGTTTTGTTTCTAACACATTTGATCATAACAGAAAGCCGAAACCGAAACCAGTAATGTTATGAATTATACCGGGTGATCAAAAACTCAGTATAAATTTGAAAACTTAATAAACCACGGAATAATGTAGATAGAGAGGTAAAAATTGACACACATGCTTGGAATGACATGGGGTTTTATTAGAACCACCCCATATTGCTAGACGCGTGAAAGATCTCTTGCGCGCGTCGTTTGGTGATGATCGTGTGCTCAGCCGCCAATTTCGTCATGCTTGGCCTCCCAGGTCCCCAGACCACAGTCCGTGCGATTATTGGCTTTGGGGTTACCTGAACTCGCAAGTGTATCGTGATCGACCGACATCTCTAGGGATGCTGAAAGACAACATACGACGCCAATGCCTCACCATAACTCCGGACATGCTTTACAGTGCTGTTCACAACATTATTCCTCGACTACAGCTATTTTTGAGGAATGATGGTGAACATATTGAGTATTTCCTGTAAAGAACATCATCTTTGCTTTGTCTTACTTTGTTATGCTAATTATTGCTATTCCGATCAGGTGAAGCGCCATCTGTCGGACATTTTTTGAACTTCTGTATTTTTTTGGTTCTAATAAAACCCCATGTCAGTCCAAGCATGTGTGTCAATTTGTACCTCTCTATCTACATTATTCCGTGATTTATTCACTTTTCAAATTTATACTGACTTTCTCGTCACCCGGTACAATAAAGTTCGATCAAGACAGTCTATTAATGAAGTGGCAATTATGATCGCCTAACCAATATTTAGGCTTTAAATTTTTAGTCGATAAGACCGATAGCGCTTGACATGGTCCTCGCATGCAGCGGCACAAGTGTCACTTGCGGCCACCCGCAAATTCGTCAGATAACAGGTTTATAGGAGTTATTCAGAATACCATAGGGCAGAGCGGAAACCTCCGATGATGAAATTGGTGCTAGCTGGCGGTCATTTCCGAGGCAACCGGCGTCGCTGAGCGACACGTGCCGGTAGTGGTTACTTCCTGGGAGGGGCTGGCCGGGCCGGGCACGGCAGGGCAGGGCAAGGCACGCGGTGTGATTACCGGCCGAGCTCATCTGGGCGCGCGTCACACCGCTGACAGCCTGACGCACCGCATCTGCACGCCCCGCTTCACACGCCGCCGGCAGATTCCATGGCCCCTACCGCAGCGGCCGCCCGCAGTGCACGTCCGGCCGCAAGGTGGCGTTACACGCACAGTAGGCGCAATTTAAAAAAAGAATGTATCGGCCTGCAATCCACAAAAAAAAAGAGATGGGGCCCCTCCACGCCCGCACCAACGTGGTGACCAAACCAAAAGTTCTACTGTCACCTCCGTAAACATGTTAGTTATCTAGTGGGTGGATCACAGGATGCTGGGCTGTGATGTTGTCCGTGCGTCTGGGTAAGGCTACGCATTAACACGGTCCATCAGGTGATAGATAGTGGACGAAACGCGAGTGAGGGTAGCGATTTGAAGAGCAGAGGGAAAAAAGTGCCATGGCTCGTGCCGTGGGAAAAAAACCTCTGCGACAGTGGGATGGGTAGTAAGAGCAGTAGTGGCTTACTAGCTGCGATAGTTCATGCAAGGTTGGATTTGTTAGTATAGGTATCATGCATCATTACCGTGACAGGCGATGGCGATGTGTCCCAGTTGCTGCGGCTGCTACTTTCCTGGAACAATCAATATCGTTATACAGTAGTGGGAGATCGGCCATAGATCATCTCACTGTGTGGGGGATGTGTGGAGCTTGTTTGCATGCAGGGTACGGTACGGCTTCCCTGTATGGTGCCAGTTATTCGGCAGTGTATTTCAGCTGGATATCCAGTAAATGCGTCTGATTAACAGGGGCTCGCCTGTGCCGTTATGTTTGCGTAAGCTTGGCCATAGATGTTATGTCCTTGCAAGTATGTCTTTTGGTCTTATATGTTTCCATCTATGGTTGTGGTCGTAGTTCCCCAGATTCAGAATAAACGGGTTCTGCGAATGTCTGGAGTTTCTGTATAGTCTTGTGGTGAGTTTGTGGATTACCTCCGTGAGAGTCTCAAGTCGGTATTCCCGGTGAAGGTCCGCGATGCGTGTGTATCGTGGAGCATTGCTTATGATTTTGAGTACCTTGTTTTGTATGAGCTGCAGACGGCGCAGGCGTGTAGGCGCAGCGTATCCCCAGACGGGAGCTGCGTACGTCATCAGGGGTCGGATAAGTGTCATGTACATGGACCTCGACACCCTTCTGTTCAGTGTGCTACGCCTGTTGAGCATAGGATAAAGCTGTTTGAGCCTCGCGCTAGCTCGGTTGGTCATGTGTTGTATGTGGTCCCCCCAGAGTAATTTCCGGTCCAGCCAGACACCGAGGTATTTGACTTTCTCGCGGAAACGTATTGGGCGTGCATGTAGAGTTATTGGTCTGCAGTAGCGGTGTTTGCGCAGTTGCTTCGGTCTTCTCGTGAACAGAACGGCTTCGCACTTGTCGACGTTTACTCTAACACGCCATTTCTCCAACCAAGGCTCAGCCACTCTGAGTGCAGTCTGTAGGCGTGACGTAATATTTGATGGTTTCCAATCTTGCGCAAGGATGGCTGTGTCATCCGCGTAGATTGCCATCATTGTGTTGTGTGTGGTTGGGAGATCGTTTATGTAGAGGTTAAACAGTAGGGGCCCTAGGATGCTTCCCTGGGGTACTCCCGCGTGTATACAATGTCGTGTTGACTGTTTTCCCTGCACGTCAGTGTTGAAACTCCTGTCTGTGAGGTATGAGTGTATTAGACGCAGCAGCCCGTCGGGGAATCCCGCGTCGCTGAGTTTGCGGATGAGGCCGTTGTGCCATAGACGGTCGAAAGCCTTTTCGATGTCCAGGAACACTGCCCCTGTAGCTTTGTTTATGTTGAAGCCATGTGTTATGTGTTCAACGACCCGTAGGAGTTGTTGTGTTGTGGAGTGGTGATTTCTGAAGCCGAATTGCTCCGGTCTCAGGATGTCATTTGTTATGCAGTGCCTAGTGATGCGTTTGAGAATCACCTTCTCAACAATCATACTGAGCGAGCTCAGAAGGCTGATGGGTCGGTAATTTTGTGGGAGGCTGTGGTCTTTCCCCGGCTTCCTGAACATCAGGACCTTGGCCGTCTTCCAAAAGGCGGGGAAGTTTTGGTGTTTTAGTATGGCATTCGTTATGTGTGTTAGGTATTCAGTTGCTTTATCCGTGAACTCCTGGAGGACACGGTTTTGAATGCCATCATGACCAGGGGCTTTCCTAGCAGCGGAATGCATTATGGCCCAGGAGACTTCGGCTGTGCTAGCATGTCGAATGTCGTCGCGCGATGGTTGGGCTAGAATGCGTGTAACCTCTTGGCCAGTAGCAAGTGTGAACGATCCACAGTTGCTTCTTCTATAGCAGATAGACAAGTGCTGGTACCTTACATAACTTGTCAGTTTCAAGTTATGGAGTAAGCGAGCTGCATTTTTGACAGTATGGATAATTGTCTTGATCGCAAATCTGAGTACCAGTTTCAACTGTTAAACTATCATGTTTACGTCGTAATAACCTACGAAAATGTTCTAGACACTCGCTAATTCTACCATTACTTGCAAATGTGGGTGCCGGATTCTTGAGAATGCCTGAAATTTATTTTAAAAACATAGGCGATACATTTTGTCAAATCCAAAGACGTAATTTTAAAAACACAGAGGACAGAATCTACTCTAATGACCTCGGTGTCAACGTGGCGTTAAAGCCGATATACTTTACTGAATCCAAATTTAAATTTTTCAAAATACAGGGAATGTACTTCATTCAATACAAAGATACATTCATTTTAAAAGAGAACATTGACATTGAGGGTGTGAGTAATTATACAGTAGTATCACTCACTATGAAACGTGTCCTGAATTTTTAGTTGTCACAATGGTGACTTGCAGCGGCGGCGAGGTTTATTACGCAATCGCTTTACAATCATCAGATCCGTACTGCATGTATCTGGTTGTTGCATAATGTATTCCAGGAAGATGTCTGCAGCTTCAGCACCAGCAGTGCGAGAAACCATCATTCTCTCTCTTCCCAAAGTCCTCTTCTTCATAACTTTCACCAACACTTTCCTGCACACTTACGATTATTGCTTCATGTGTTAAAATTTTGCTGTCCGCAGCTCGTGGTCGTGCGGTAGCGTTCTCGCTTCCCACGCCAGGGTTCCCGGGTTCGATTCCCGGCGGGAATTGTGTGCTGTCCTTAGGTTAGTTAGGTTTAAGTAGTTCTAAGTTCTAGGGGACTGATGACCATAGATGTTAAGTCCCGTAGTGCTCAGAGCCATTTTGAAAGTTTTGTTCGTCTCATTGTTTTTCCCATTCAGCCACTTAGCAACACCTTCATCATCAATTTCTCTTCCTCCCGGAACCTTGTGGAACATATCAGTATACAGAGTATCAGCAATTGATGATTCCGAATTCGCTGGCTCATCGCTGTCACAATGTACTGAATTCAACCCTACATCAGTGGATAGTCACACTTTTCTCCAGATCTTCATTACAGTAGAGCTGTTTACTTTATCGCTTGCTTCGGGTGCTTGGAAAACAACATCACATGAGCTGATTGCTTCCCATACATTCACAATAGTCTCGGCGCAGTTGTTCAGCAAGGAGGCTAGAAGTGCAACTGATTCCAAATTTCCCTGGTCTATGCACTGAATCAGGCCTGCCACACTGGATGGAAAACAGGGTGTTCCTGTACCACTAGACATTAGAGTTACATCAGAAGGATGACTAGGAACATTGTCAACAATAAGGATAGCTTTCAGTGGAAGCTAGCTATATCTTCTTAGCTCTTTTCTCACTGCTGGTGCAAACGTGTCATGCAATCGCTGAGAGAATATTTATCTGTCCATTCACACGTTCTTCACAACGTAATATTTCACTGGTAGAGTATTTATGTAACTGCGGTAAAAACAACGTTGGGATTTCCCGGTCAACACGAGCGGTAGTTTATGACTCCAATTTCCGTTACAACATGTCATTAACATTACGCGCTCTTTCTGTTGCTTGTTGTCACGAGGTTCTTCACTGTTCTTGGCAGCAAGTGTTTCCCAAAGAAACTTTTATAAAAGATGTCCCATATCATCAGCATTGTACAAGGTATCAGAGCATCAGGAATTAAATCTGGTTTCTCTATTGTCTTCCGTATCTTGCTTACCCCGCCCCCCCCCCCCTCCTTCCCCCATGAACCAAGGTTCAAATGGCTCTGAGCACTATGGGACTTAACATCTGAGGTCATCAGTCCCCTAGAACTTAGAACTACTAAAAACCTAACTAACCTAAGGACATCACGCACATCCATGCTCGAGGCACGATTCGAACCTCCGACCGTAGCAGTCGCGCGGTTCCAGACTGAAGCGCCTAGAACCGCTCGGCCACACCGGCCGACTCATGAACCATGGATCTTCCGTTGGTGGGGAGGCTTGCGTGCCTCAGCGATACAGATAGCCGTACCGTAGGTGTAAACACAACGGAGGGGTATCTGTTGAGAGGCCAGACAAACGTGTGGTTCCTGAAGAGGGGCAGCAGCCTTTTCAGTAGTTGCAGGGGCAACAGTCTGGATGATTGACTGATCTGGCCTTGTAACACTAACCAAAACGCCTGTGCTGGTACTGCGAACGGCTGAAAGCAATGGGAAACTACAGCCGTAATTTTTCCCGAGGGCATGCAGCTTTACTGTATGATTAAATGAGGATGACGTCCTCTTTGGTAAAATATTCAGCTAAAATAGTCCCCCATTCGGATCTCCGGGCGGGGATTACTCAGGAGGACGTTGTTATCGGGAGAAAGAAAACTGGCGTTCTACGGATCGGAGCGTGGAATGTCAGATCCCTCAGTAGGGCAGGTAGGTTAGAAAATTTAAAAAGGGAAATGGATAGGCTGAAGTTAGATTTAGTGGCGATTAGTGAAATTCGGTGGCAGGAGGAACAAGACTTCTGGTCTGGTGACTACAGGGTTATAAATACAAAATCAAATGGGAGTAATGCAGGAGTAGGTTTAATAATGAATAGGAAGATAGAAATCCGGGTAAGCTACTGCAAACAGCATGTTGTTGTTGTTGTGGTCTTCAGTCCTGAGACTGGTTTGATGCAGCTCTCCATGCTGCTCTATCCTGTGCAAGCTTCTTCATCTCCCAGTACCCACTGCAACCTACATCTTTCTGAATCTGCTTAGTGTATTCATCTCTTGGTCTCCCCCTACGATTTTTACCCTCCACGCTGCCCTCCAATACTAAATTGGTGATCCCTTGATGCCTGAGAACATGTCCTACCAACCGATCCCTTCTTCTGGTCAAGTTGTGCCACAAACTTCTCTTCTCCCCAATCCTATTCAATACTTCCTCATTAGTTATGTGATCTACCCATCTAATCTTCAGCATTCTTCTGTAGCACCACATTTCGAAAGCTTCTATTCTCTTCTTGTCCAAACTATTTACCGTCCATGTTTCGCTTCCATACATGGCTACACTCCATACAAATACTTTCAGAAATGACTTCCTGACACTTAAATCTATACTCGATGTTAACAAATTTCTATTCTTCAGAAACGCTTTCCTTGCCATTGCCAGTCTACATTTTATATCCTCTCTACTTCGACCATCATCAGTTATTTTGCTCCCCAAATAGCAAAACTCCTTTACTACTTTAAGTGTCTCATTTCCTAATCTAATACCCTCAACATCACCCGACTTAATTCGACTACATTCCATTATCCGCGTTTTGCTTTTGTTGATGTTCATCTTATATTCTCCCTTCAAGACACTAAACAGCATAGTGGACGCATTATTGTAGCCAAGATAGACACGAAGCTCACGCTTACCACAGCAGTACAAGTTTATATGCCAAGCAGCTACGTAGATGACTAAGAGATTGATGCAGTGTATGATGAGATCAAAGAAATTATTCATATAGTGAAGGGAGACAAAAATTTAATAGTCATGACGGACTGGAACACGATAGCAGGAAAAGGAAGATAAGGAAACGTAGTAGGTGAATATGGAATGGGAGTAAGGAATGAAAGAGGAAGCCGCCTGGTAGAATTTTACACTGAGCATAACTTAATCATAGCTAACACTTGGTTCACGAATCATGAAAGAAGGTTGTATACATGGAAGAAGCCTGGTGATACTGGAAGGACTCAGATAGCTTATATAATGGTAAGACAGAGATTTAGTAACCAGGTCTTAAATTGTAAGACATTTCCAGGGGCAGATGTGGACACTGACCACAATCTATTGTTTATGAACTGTAGATTAAAACTGAAGAAACTGCAAAAAGGTTGGAATTTGAGGAGATGGGACCTGGATAAACTAAAAGAACCCGAAGTTTAGAGAGCTTTAGGGAGGTCATTAGGGAACGATTGACAAGAATGAGGGAAGAAATACGGTTGAAGTAGAATGGGTAGTTTTGAGAGATGAAATAGTGAAGGTATCAGAGGATCGAGTAGGTAAAACGACGGGGGCTAATAGATATCCTTGGGTAACAGACGAGATATTGAATTTAATTGATGAAAGGAGAAAATACATAAATGCAGCAAATGAAGCAGGCAAAAAGGAATACAAACGTCTCAAAAATGAGATCGACAGGAAGTGTAAAAGAGCTACGCAGGGATGGCTAGAGGACAAATGTAAAGATGTAGAGGCGCATGTCACTAGGGGTAAGATAGATACTGCCTACAGAAAAATTAAAGAGACCTTCGGAGAAAAGAGAACTACTTGCATGGATATCAAGAGCTCAGGTGGAAACCCAGTTCTAAGCAAAGAAGGAAAAGCAGAAAGGTGGAAGGAGTATATAGAGGGTCTATACAAGGGCGATGTACTTGAGGACAATATTATAGAAATGGAAGAGGACGTAGATGAAGATGAATTAGGAGATATGATACTGCGTGAAGAGTTTGACAGAACACTGAAAGACCTAAGACGAAACAAGGCCCCGTGAGTAGACAACATTCCATTAGAACTACTGACAGCCTTGGGAGAGCCAGGCCTAACAAAATTCTACCATCTAGTGAGCAAGATGTATGACATAGGCGAAATACCCTCAGACTTCAAGAAGAATATAATAATTCCAATCCCAAAGAAAGCAGGTGTTGACAGATGTGAAAATTACCGAACTATCAGTTTAACAAGCCACGGCTACAAAATACTAACGCGAATTCTTTACAGACTAATGGAAAAACTGGTAGAAGCCGACCTCGGGGAAGATCAGTTTGGATTCCGTAGAAATGTTGAAACACGTGAGGCAACACTGACCCTACGACTTATCTTAGAGCCGGCCGCAGTGGCCGTGCGGTTCTAGGCGCTGCAGTCTGGAACCGCGGGACTGCTACGGTCGCAGGTTCGAATCCTGCCTCGGGCAGTTCTAGGGGACTGATGATCTAAGATATTAAGTCATATAGTGCTCAGAGCCATTTGAACCATTTTCAAATTATCTTAGAAAATAGATTAAGGAAAGGCAAACCTACATTTCTAGCATTTGTAGACTTAGAGAAAGCTTTTGACAATGTTGACTGGAATACTCTCTTTCAAATTCTGAAGGTGGCAGGGGTAAAATACAGGGAGCGAAAGGCTATTTACAATTTGTACAGAAATCAGATGGCAGTTATAAGAGGCGAGTGGCATGAAAGGGAAGCAGTGATTGGGAATGAGTGAGACAGGGTTGTAGCCTCTCCCTGATGTTATTCAATCTGTATATTGAGCAAGCAGTAAAGGAAACAAAAGAAAAATTCGGAGTAGGTATTAAAATCCATGGAGAAGAAATAAAAACCTTGTATTCTGTCAGAGACAGCAAAGGCCCTGCAAGAGCAGCTGAACGGAATGGACAGTGTCCTGCCCGAGGCAGGATTCGAACCTGCGACCGTAGCGGGCGCGCGGTTCCAGACTGAAGCGCCTAGAACCGCTCGGCCACACAGGCCGGCCCTCCTACTGACACATCACTCTTTTGTAGGAACCAGATTTTATCTATAGAAACAGGTAATCTGAAATATAATTTGTGATGAAGACAAATAAAAGTTGTATTCAGTGTCGACTCAGCGATGCTATATTCAGTAACAGTTTCTTTTCATTCTGAATGCGTCACGTACACTTTACTGAGATACAGAAAGCAGTTTTCATATTACACTGATACTGTACAGACTCTTCATTTTTACCATCGTAGTAGCTGTACTGATGAAGTATTAATACAGCTGGTATAGATTACTGTATGTTAGTAAGTAAGTTTACCCGTTGCTACAGATATTTCCCATTACCAATGAAAGGTAACTTGTGGTAATGTTTCCTATACTGATTCATCCTTAGTCGGATATTCACACTATTGGACTGACGTTGGAGCGCAAAAGACTCTCATACCTTTCATCAGTGGTACAGGTACAGGCCACGGCACCCATCTCCACGAAAAATGAGCAAAGAAATGGTACTGGCGGATGTGCGAGGGAATTTTCCGTTGGCTATATTTGTGTATTGACAAATCCTTGGAGATGGATATGGACTTCGTCTGTCCACAGAACATTCGATGGACTTTCACTATCTACTCCCTTGCGAGCAAGATAGTCTAAATAAAATGTCGGTCTTACTGGGAGGTCAGCATGAAGTAACTCCTAAATATGGGTATATTTTGTATGGATAGCAATGCAGGATGTTTCGTAACTTTTTATGCACCATGCTCACAGGAATGTACAAAATTGTGCAATTCGCAGGGGCCCGAGCTAGCTATTACTGCGGTCAGGTGTTGGAGAGTGGACGCGTGGAGGCAAAATGGTTACACTGTACTCAGAGGTGTAGTCCACTTAGGGTGCTGCTACATCCGTGCACAAAACATCAGGTTTACAACTATGTAAACTATGTGACATGTTTGCGGGAAGAGGTTACACACAGAGAAAAAACAAGTAACATACTGAAGTGGTGCATATTAAGGTACCAATGACAACTCCGATAATAATACATAAAGAAATATATAATGTATAATGGGAAACCGTTGCTAGCAAAAGTGTCGAACAGAAAAGTTCTTGTACACGGTATTCCAGAAATCATTCAGATGGACATCAGGTAAATATTTTCTTAAACAATAGTATACAGGTTTTCTATTAAAACAGACTGCGAGAGAGAAAATGCTGTGCTGTGCTGTGAAATGGTGCTAATTACGATAGCACAGCATTAGACAGATTGTTTCTCCCACAAATATTCTGTTTTGTCCACATATACACATCAAAAAAAGTTTTGCATCACCCCAGTTCCCAGAACTCCTGAAGATAGACATTGACTGTGGATATTGTATCACAGACACAGACCCTTTACTGTTCAAAGATGGCCACGCGGGATTAGCCGAGCGGTCTGAAGGCGCTGCAGTCATGGACTGTACGGTTGGTCCCGGCGGAAGTTCGAGTCCTCCCTCGGGCATGGGTGTGTGTGTTTGTCCTTAGGATAGTTTAGGTTCAGTGGTGTGTAAGCTTAGGGACTGATGACCTTAGCAGTTAAGTCCCATAAGACTTCACACACATTTTGTTCAGAGATGTCACTAAACCCGCCCAAAGATATATACAACCATGCATGAGCAGCTCCTATTAGACGGAGGGGGTCCGACAACCGATCAGTTCCAGTCATTCCACCAGAAAGGAGGTACACAGCTCGTGTTGTCTGTAGTTCAACCATGCCTAGACGGTCAACATCGCGGTTCGATCGCGTCCACGTTGTTACCTTGTGCCAGGAAGGGCTCTCAACAAGGAAGTGTCCAGGCGTCTCGGAATGAACCAAAGCGATGTTGTTCGGACATGGAGGAGACACAGAGTGACAGGAACTGTCGATGACATGCCTCGCTCAGGCCGCCCAAGGGCTACTATTGCAGTGGATGACCGCTAACTGTATACACAACAGTGTGCCGATTTGTTTCCTTATTCGCAGTCTGTTTTAACACAAAACACGAAAGTTGTAATTTGGAACCACTGGTTGCCATGGTGAAGTTGGACGACGTTGCAAAGATGAGGCAGCAGGCTTCTTTCCACAGAAGTTGTTGCAAAGTCGATAGGCGAACTAGTGGTTGCCATGGTGAGGACAAACTCCAGTGCAAAGATGAGGCAGCAGGCTTCTTTCTAACGAAGTTGTTGCGAAAGTGGAATGGTGAAGACTGTCACGTCAGACGATGTATTATTGAGCAGCAACACGTCTTTATTGAAACGATGTAAAAGGATTTTAAGATTTGATTAAGCTTTTTGTTCACGTTGTAAGAGGGGCTGTTGGTATTACTAACAATTGGACGAATTGGTAAATTTGGTTCGTGTAATTTGATTTGTGATCTCAACTTATTAAATTTATGAAGAAAACTATAGTATTAAAAATAGTTTTGAATTAACTGAATTAATTTATGATGTGGTATTTCCCAAAAACCGCAAGGTTCGCATCGTTGGACATCACAAATCTTTACACGAATATATTTATTCAAGAGATCTCTATGATTAATGATAACGTATCGCAAAATCATGAGCCCAGAAGAAATAGTAGAATTCATTGAACCGTTAAGAATTACTCTAGATTTTAATTATTTTTCATTTAATAATAAAATATACATACAGGAAGATGGACTTGCAATGGGGAATTCCCTGGCTAGCACTAAAGCAGATATCTTCATCAATTATGTTGAAATTCAATTTTTCAAAAATAATCCAGAAATAACAAATAAAATTATATACTACAGAAGATATGTTGACGACACATTGTTATTATATAACGGTTCTAAGGAAGAAATTGATGCTTTCGCTAACAACTTAAATAATTTACGTCTAAAACTTGTAGTTACAGTAGAACATGAAAGTAACAATAGTATTAATTTCCTGGACTTCACAATTGCAAACCAGATTGGAAAACATAATATTTCTATTTATAGAAAACCCACATCAACTGACGTAATAATAAATGCTACATCATGCCATCCATTAAGATACAAAATGGCATTTTTACAACTATGATACATAGGATACTGAAATTACCTCTTCAACTTGATGCAATCCAGAAAAAAATTGATACATTAAAACAGATATCAGTTGCTAACAATTATAATTCCCATCAGGTTGATCTGTTATATCAAAAAGTACAAGAAACAAATGATGCTCTTATATATTCCAAGAAGAGATTTACAAAAATGACATACATGGGACCTATTTCAGATAAAATAAATAAATTATTTAAGAATACAAGCGTGACAATAGCATTTAAAACTAATAACCCCATACAGATCAAAGTGAAACACACAACTGGGGACTCAAATATATACCACAAGTCAGGCGTTTACAAAATAATATGTAATGACTGTGAGAAACATTATATTGGCGCAACTTTCTGACACGTTTTAAAGAACATACTACTGGTACTGCACGTACCAAATCAATATTTGGTCAACATGTTGATGGATACAATCATTCTGAGGGTTGCATTTCTAACAATTTGAAAATATTACATACTGTGCCAAAAGGACCACTGCTAAATATTTTAGAAGAAATTGAAATCTTTTCACTTCACAAAAGTAATCCATTATCTGTTTTAAACGAACAACTTCAGTTCAAAGACAAACATTTCTTTGAGCTTTTCGATGATCTGCTTTAGAATGTTTACTCTTCTGTCCTTTGTTTTTTTAAATTATTAAGACTTTTAGGAAATATTTTATCTTTACATTGTAATTTTATTTCACCAAACATTATTTTATGACTATCTGTTTTGGAATTTTTGCTTAAATGCTTTTATACTGCATATTGCTAATTCACATGCTTTTATTTTTGACACTATGGCTCATAGTATTATAATTTTAAATTTCTTCCATATTCATTTATTTTTATTTGATTATAAGACTGGCATATAACTTAAGGAATAGCAATGCCTTTTAAATATTGTCACATGTAGCTTACATACGAACTTCATAGACAATATTTCGTATATATGGACAACTACTTCGTATCAAATTTGTGCAGCATGTAGTATACATGCCAGTAAGGATTATTGCAGCCTACTCATTGAAAATCGTTTCAATAAAGACATGTTGCTGCTGAATAATACATCGTCTGACGTGACAGTCTTCGCCATTCCACTTTCGCAACAACTTCGTTAGAAAGAAGCCTGCTGCCTCATCTTTGCGCTGGAGTTTGTCCTCACCATGGCAATCACTAGTTCGCCTATCGACTTTACAACAACTTCAGTGGAAAGAAGCCTGCTGCCTCATCTTTGGAACGGCGTCCAACTTCACCATGGCAACCAGTGGTTCCAAATGGTTCACTAACAGGCCTTGAGAGGCAACCCTTGTACTGCCAAACCGAACTTCATTTATGCTACATATTTAAATATTTTAACACTTCTTAATTGACAATAGCTGTGTAATAAGCTGAGTTTAGTGTGTACTTATTTTTAATTCTTGACAATGTTCTTTTAACTAAGAAATTTTAAATTGTTATTCGACTTATAACTCATTGGTTAGTAATGACATAAGCCGTCAGAAGTGGGCGGAGCCTCCATTATACATAGTAAGACATGAACTGGTTTCTCCAGTCGTGATTCTCCAACAGAAAGAGGTTCCTACTCAATGGTAATTCATCGTTTTATAGCTTTATGTATTTTCTTTAATGTATGTAGCCCTCTAATTAAAGCTTTGTATACAACTTGTAGGTCTGAAGATGACCACAGTAGTGGTCGAAACCTATCACCTTGATAAATAAATCGTGATCAAGAGTGTTTTTAATAGTAAATATTTGTAAGACATTGATCACTGGCACTCGCATAATGTATTCAAAAGTAAACATGGGATTATTGGCTGGGAGGCCTCATCTGGCGTTTTTCGGCAGCCTAGTGCAAGTCTTTTTATTTGATGCCACTTCGACTACTTGCAAGTCGATGATGATTAGGACAATAAAACACGCAGACCCTGAACGGAAAAAATCTCTGCACCGGCCGGGATTCGAATTAGTGCATCCCCGCGACACAGTCAATTACACTGACCAATCAGCTGCGGGGGATGGACGTAACACAAGCAGATGGACAGAGAGACGAGGCAAAAGTAGATTAGGACGTAATCCAATTCCAATATATATTTAGTAATTGCGAAGTATTGCCGAATTCGCTACTCTTGCACCAAAACCAGACTGCTGTTGTGCTTCAAAGGACGTATGAAAGGGAAGAAGGCAGTGAGACAGAACTGTAGCCTATTTCCGTTATTATTGCATCTGCACATTGAGCAACCAATAAAGGAAACCAAGTTGAAATTTGACGTAATTATCGTGTATCTATGGTCGTCATTTACTAAAAAGAAAAAAAATCATCATTTAGTACATACATTTGCCACCCACCATTTGTCCACGTTGTAGTATTTCAGCCCGACTGCGAGGTGACACCCATGAATTTTTGAGGCAGTCAGTACACCGAGAAAACCTTAAAATTCTTAAGCTCCGAAGAGTTTAAGTCTAAAATTCAATGCAATGAATTCCAGGTCGTACAGGCAGACTTGATCATTCTCAGGGAAGCTATAATAACCTCTCCTCACAAACAAACAACTTTGAAATTGTGAGTTAACGAGCATTTCGCTCTCATTTAAGCATATGGCCGAAAGAGTCAGCCTTCAGAAATTGTGAAACGAACCCTGTTGTCCACGACCTTTTGCCACAAGGGGCACAGATTCACCACAAGATGGGGAAACTCACAGGAGTCTATTGCCTATTGAGGCCTAAGCGCTGTAGTATGCAAGTGAGACAGACGAGAACCTACGTCATAGGGAAACCCAGTAGAAGGCGTTTGTGGTCAAGGAGAGGTAGCAGTGTTAAATATGGCGGACCTAAGATCGGCCATAAAGGAAAACATGAAACTATTTCGTTCTGTAGCAATTCAGGGCATGAAGCCACAGTAATTTTAAACTAGCATCCTTCATAAATTTTCATGGTGATCCCAACAAAACTTGAGTATCGATCATATATATATAATAGTTTAGGATTTGCTGTTAAAGTGAAATTCACAAGTTTTGTAACAAAGACCTGAATGCTAAAATCTGAACGCTTTAGTCGAGCTTAACGATAGACGTTTCATACAGAAGCGCATCATTAAAATGACAAATGTTGTAAATATCAACTCTGTAACTTCATTTGTTTAAAAGATACAGTACATTTAAATTGCCAGTATTTTCAGTTAAGCGTCAAATCATGATTTCCTCCACACAAAACATATTGAACGATGACAGCATGACGCATTATTGAATCATTAGGTAATAGAATATTCGTTGTAAATTTTAGTGCATAATAGTTACTTTTGTTCTTTATTTATTTATCAGAAAGCACACTGGTGCAGCCGCACGCCTGGTGTGAACTCTTAACTTTTCGCGTAGATAGCTTGTATTTCGCGATGAGATGGTCAATGATCGAACTGTGTCAAATGAATATGCGCTCGAGTGTAACAGTAACTCTAAATACGACTACTTTCGCTATTAGATTTCTTTCTGAATAAACATTCTAACGAAGCAGCAACTGTGTGACCTACATCATTTATGGGTCGTTAATTTAGTTCCTGATATTACTATTCCTGTTTTTATATGTCATATTAACCTCATACAATTTCGCGCCATCAGCCAGACAATTTAACCAATGTGTCACAAGGTCTAATTTATGGCGTGTAATGCGACCCGTCCGGTTCAACCCCTAGACGAGTTTGAGCCAAGACTTTTCGACGAAGAGGAACCGCATGTAGGCCCGAACATCTTTGGGATGGTAGCTCGCAAAATGCAGTTTCTGAATGAGTGATACCCTGCCTAATCTTTCGTTATATACATAATACAGGACCTGGTGTTCACTAGCTACAGAGTGGTACGCAAGGTCTAGAATTTACCAACAATTTCCCCTTCAGGGAGTTACGAGCACACTACGTATTTCAGCGTCACCAAGTTCCAAACAGATACGAAATACGTGGCTGAGGACCGACACCCAAATAACAGCATTTGAACTCACACAAAAGAATGCGGTAAGAAACTCCGACCAACACTTTGGCACGCCAATTTACGAAACTTTACATATATGATACCCCATTACGGTCGGAGGAAGGCAAGGGCAAACCACCTCCGCTACGACCTTGCCTAGTCGGCGGTGCGGGTCTCCCTCATCATTCCCTACGCTCCTCGGAGTATGGGACCTCATCATCATCATCATCGTCATCACATATACTTGAAAACATCATAACAAAGCATTACAGGACACAGCATGTAAACAGCAAATGAGCAAGGAACAGTAATGTCTACCTTCCTGACGGTCACGTGGGTTCGGAATAAGCCTCACACAAGAAAGTACTATCATTTGCATGAACTGATTTACAGAAAGTGACTTAATTAATTAGACAGAGATAGTTATTTACTGATAAACAGGACATATCATCCTAGTATTACAGCAGTGGCAAGCTCTGTCACAGGCAACGTCAACGACACCAGTCCGTCGACGAGTATCTACAAGACAGCGAGCCAGGGGCCCTTCATTCCCCGTTGCCGCCCTAACAAGGAACATCACTAACTTCACGTCATAGTTTGACGAGAAAAAAACACGCACTTGCAAGGTATCAGCCGCAGCAATGGATCCCCTGCGAAAGTTGGGCCTAACTGTGATAGTACGCAGTAAAGAACTTCTGAACGTAAAGCTTTTAAAGATGCAGTTTGCCATTCGCTCTGCCCCACTGCAGCCACCTAATGACCAAGCACGATGTACTGCACAACTGACTGAGTAAGGGAACTGTGTTCATAACGTCCGTGAACCAACAAGCAATAGCGCGTCAATGCATGACGAGCACGGAGCACAAGACGCTGCAGTTTCTGATTTCCCAACACCGCCTTGTGGAAAAAGGTATTGTCAGTCGCTGTGAAACGTCCCCTTTGAAAAATTTCGAAAATAACTTTGCTGGAAAACCTCTATCTGATTTTCAAACTTCTGAACAAAACTGAACGTACTCAGGCATTTCTCTCTTTACTTATTCTTATCATCACTAAACTGACACACAATATTTTTAGCGCAACGCATTTTGGCTTTCAATAATCCCTACAAAAGAATGGCCCTGAATAACAATAACCTACACCTTTCACGAATAACTTACCTCACAAAAATCTTCGTTACTTGAACTACTGCAACACAGCGAGCGCCAATACTGCCAGCTAAATGAATGATTCTAACTACTGAAGGCACTAACTGCTGATAGGCATAGTTAGCAAATTAAAGATTTTGATACAGAACAATCAATGTATTTACCTTAACAGTGTTCAAAAGTCATCATATATGTATCTATCATTTCAAGACATCCATCTTTACAAATTTCCTTTTTCTGGCGTACACACGTCCCGATCGTCCGCTTATAGCAACTTCTCAGAACTTTGGAATCTCTCTTCCACATCCACCACTGCTGGCGGCTCACCTCCAACTGCACAACGCTACGCGCTATTCACATCCTACTGCCCAACACTACAATAGCGAATATTCCAACAATGCCAACAAGCCACAGACTGCACACAGCACAGACAGTGATTTTCAAACAGAGCGCTACGTGGCGTTACCAACATAAAAACCTAAACAGCCTACTTCCAGCTGGATGTATTTGTCTTGCACGTATTGTTGATTTTTGTCCGGAAGTTTACCATATCGGTAAGTCTTCTGGGCGTTGAAATTAGCTTCGACCAGCGTAACATCGTCCACCAAATGCAATGTCTTGTTTACAGTCGTTTATTTGCACCAGTATTTCGGCTGGTCATCCAGTAGGCTTCTTACCGAAGTGGCTACACCAGTGTGTGGTTGGCTCATTTTGAACATCCACTGAATTACTTAAATGTTCAAATGTGTGTAAAATCTTATGGGACTTAACTGCTAAGGTCATGAGTCCCTAAGCTTACACACTACTTAACCTAAATTATCCTAAGGACAAACACACACACCCATGCCCGAGGGAGGTCTCGAACCTCCGCCGGGACCAGCCGCAACTGAATTACTGTTTTGTCATTGAAAGACCTGCGTTGTTCATTGTCTCGAAGTGTGCCGTCTCTAACCTGTAGCTGGAGTCAGAGCTCTCTTTGCTTTGAGCATCTATATGCTGCGATTCACAAATGCGTTTTGTATGAAAGGAATGCCTGAGTGTCTCATTAAAGAAGTAGTGTAGCGCTATTTAATTATTCATGTAAACCGTCATAGTTGTACGTTCAGAAGGACGTAACTGCTTATACCATAACTGTGTTCAAACTTCGCGCTGAATCAACTTCTTAAAATATGAGATCAAGTTGGTGTTGTGACCTTGCAGGTCCATCACCTGAGAAGCAAAGATAACCTACTTAACTACTGGTCACAGATTGCGTTCAGTTCGACAGTCATTTGTGTTAGTAAACCACTGCTAACGTGACATCTTTTATCTACACTAAAGCCAAAGTGCGCGGAGAAATGGAAAAACGTTAACGATGCACGGAAAGCTCTTTACTCGACATGCCGTATATACATGCGAGCTCAGTTAAAATTGATATGAATACTATTATGTCACATAAAAATCTAATTACACACTGTCACCGAGTAAGTCCCACATAATATGAAACTTTCAAGATCAATGAATGGGAGGCGGGCCACGAAAATTCTTTCTACATCCTAGCCGGCCGGGGTGGCCGCGCGGTTCTAGGCGCTTCAGTCTGGAACCGCGCGACCGCTACGGTCGCAGGTTCGAATCCTGCCTCGGGCATGCATGTGTGTGATGTCCTTAGGTTAGTTATGTTTAAGTAGTTCTAGGTTCTAGGGGACTGATGACCTCAGCTGTTAAGTCCCATAGTGCTCAGAGCCATTTGAAACATTTTCAACATCCTAGCAGATAACATAAGACCGAAACGACGACTCAGTTGAAGGTGGGTGGATGCAGGAGGGTCCCTGAAGATGATAATGAACAAATGAACCCTTTGGAAGAAAACTTTTTACATCAAGTCATGTCGAAAGTCTGATGATGGAGTCTCTACGCATGAAGAGTTCATAGTTCATCGTTGCTAAAGCTAAAATCCTGAAGAAAACCGTTGGAAACTCAAGATACAAGGAATTTACACCATACGAATTTATCTGGAAAAGGAAGAAATAGTGGACAACACGGAAAAAGCGATATTGATAACGAAGAACACCCCTGTATCCTGCAGCGGACGTCAAATATCACACAATGATTAATCCTCGCCGAAAGGTTCAATTCATCAAGCTAAGCTAAAGTTTTCCCAGTACAAATGCATGTAATATAAATTAGTTGTGATGTGAATTCACAAATACCCTGCAGAGATCTGTTCAAGGAACTGGGAATACTAACTGCTGCATCACGGAAAAAAAATCGCAGCTCCAAGAAAGAGTTGTGCGACACAAACGAAAGTTGATAGGCGTGTGTCCACATCTGAAAGACGGCCTCTATTAAAATTTCGCGCCAGGTGCATAAGAATGGCACTAGTAGTGCCACTATAAGGAAGCAAATCAGCCAACGTCTTGCTGCATCAATAGCCCCATTAGAGTCCCAGAAGGCCGTCGCCTAGAATTTACCAGCTGAGGATGCGGATTTGAACTTTTTCTTCGGAGTCGGTGCGGGCCAATCCTTTTGTTTCCGGTAAGACGTGATGATGGCTCAAAATGGTTCAAATGGCTCTGAGCACTATGGGACTCAACATCTTAGGTCATAAGTCCCCTAGAACTTAGAACTACTTAAACCTAACTAACCTAAGGACATCACACACACCCATGCCCGAGGCAGGATTCGAACCTGCGACCGTAGCAGTCCCGCGGTTCAAGACGTGATGAACCCACGTTTCGCAGCCTGTGACGATGTCAAGACTGAAAATTTTCATGATCAGCCCCGTAACGCGCAACCAATTCCGCACAGATGGTCTTTCGTTATTTGGAATCCAGTGCGCACACACCTCTGAGGACCCCAACTGGTGGACGGCTGCGTCAGCACAGCCTACTGCGATGTCGAGTTGATTGTGATCCGTCGATGACCTCGAATGATAGTGTCGGCACGTTCCAACATTGCAGGAGTGACCGCTGTAAGCCGGCACGCGGGGGATCGGACAGGTGTGAACGGCCTTGTTGCGATGTTGACAGACGCTTCATGCAATGACACACCGTGCGTTGTTCACTGTCAGGTCCCCGTAGATATTCTGCAAGTTTCTATGAATTCGATGCTGTGGTTTTCCGCCAAACAACACTCAATGACAGCTCTCCATTAAAGACACAGCGCCGCCACCGATCGGAACTTCATGAAATTATAGGAGCTGAAGCGGGAATATTCCACGACGTTCTTCAACAATTTCCGCATTTTCTCAACCGAAATTGGTGGAGAAAAAAGTTTTCGCATTACATATTGAATGTCCCTCCTACTTCTACATCATTGTTAGGAAAGTAACAGATGTGTTTAACATTTTAAAGAACATAGTTCTTGTATAGGAAAACAGCGATCTGTAATTGTTATAAATAAACTGGAAGCAGTCTTGATCGCTTAACTTTTTAATGGTGCCCGGTTTCGATCTTTTTATCACATCATCTTCGGACCATGTATGTCTGCCTCCAGCACACCACCAGCCACAAACAAGAGCATTGCCATGCGCCATCGCCTCCGGCAGACATTCATGGTCCAAAGATAACCTGAGAAAAAAATCGAAAACAGTCACCATTAAAAAAGTTAAGCGATCAAGACTCTTCCAGTTTATTTATAACAGAAGTGTGACTGTGAAAAACGTCAGTAAGACAGTGAACCCGGAAGCAGCCGTCAACGTCCGCTCGCCGTATCGAAAGATTTTACTAAGGTAATAGCCTTCACAGTGAGGTCACTCACTGGCAAATAAGCGATATTCTGAAAGTAATAACTGGCCATGGCCTCCTTCGTTATCAAGTATTGTGCAGATAAGTATCACACACTTCAAACTATGCGTTTCGTTATCGAGGTAGCAAAGACGGAGATTCCACTGCAGCAAGAAAGCTGCATCAATTGGCACCGTTTCACTACTTTTTCCATAGCTGCTTCTTTGTCAGGCAAAGACACAGAACATTTTCTGCTCTCCCGTTCTTCTATACTGTGTGTGTGTGTGTGTGTGAGAGAGAGAGAGAGAGAGCATTCGTGTGTGTTTTGGGGTTTACGGGCCCTCAAAAGCGAGGTAACGTTGGAGGCTCCGAGAAGCTGTTCGTGGACGATGCTGTTCTCTTAACAGAACGTTGTAACGTCAAACGACTGCGGTGAAATGCAAACCAGCTGAAGTTCGATGACTGGTACAGGAACTGACAGTCGACCGTGGTTGTTAATAAATGTTACGAACAGCGCATAAAGAGGCGAAGACATCGGCTGCTTTTCGACTACCGATCAGCAATACGTTACTGGTAAGAGTGAAAAGAAGCCGTCCGGAGTGACATAAATCTACATCTACATCTACATTTATACTCCGCAAGCCACCCAACGGTGTGTGGTGGCGGGCACTTTACGTGCCACTGTCATTACCTCCCTTTTCTGTTCCAGTCGCGAATGGTCCGCGAGAAGAACGACTGTCGGAAAGCCTCCGTGCGCGCTCGAATCTCTCTAATTTTAAATTCGTGGTCTCCTCGGGAGGTATAAGTAGGGGGAAGCAATATATTCGATACCTCATCCAGAAACGCAACCTCTCGGAACCCGGCGAGCAAGCTACACCGCGATGCAGAGCGCCTCTCTTGCTGAGTCTGCCACTTGAGTTTGCTAAACATCTCCGTAACGCTACCACGGTTACCAAATAACCCCCGAAACACGCCGCTCCTCTTTGGATCTTCTCTATCTCCTCCGTCAACCCGATCTGGTACGGATCCCCCACTGATGAGCAATACTCAAGCATAGGTCGAACGAGTGTCTTGTAAGCCACCTCCTTTGTTGATGGACTACATTTTCTAAGGACTCTCCCAATGAATCTCAACCTGGTACCCGCCTTACCAACAATTAATTTTATATGATCATTCCATTTCGAATCGTTCCGTACGCATACTCCCAGATATTTTACAGAAGTAACTGCTACCAGTGTTTGTTCCGCTATCATATAATCATACAATAAAGGATCCTTCTTTCCATGTATTCGCAATACATTACATTTGTCTATGTTAAGGGTCAGTTGCCACTCCCTGCACCAAGTGCCTATCCGCTGCAGATCTTTCTGCACTTCGCTACAATTTTCTAATGCTGCAACTTCTCTGTATACTACATCATCATCCGCGAAAAGCCGCATGGAACTTCCGACACTATCTACTAGGTCATTTATACATATTGTGAAAAGCAGTGGTCCCATAACACTCCCCTGTGGCACGCCAGAGGTTACTTTAACGTCTGTAGACGTCTCTCCATTGAGAACAACATGCTGTGTTCTGTTTGCTAAAAACTCTTCAATCCAGCCACACAGCTGGTCTGATACTCCGCAGGCTCTTACTTTGTTTATCAGGCGACAGTGCGGAACTGTATCGAACGCCTTCCGGAAGTCAAGGAAAATAGCATCTACCTGGGAGCCTGTATCTAATATTTTCTAGGTCTCATGAACAAATAAAGCGAGTTGGGTCTCACACGATCGCTCTTTCCGGAATCCATGTTGATTCCTACAGAGTAGATTCTGGGTTTCCAAAAACGACATGATACACGAGCAAAAAACATGTTCTAAAATTCTACAACAGATCGACGTCAGAGATATAGGTCTATAGTTTTGCGCATCTGCTCGACGACCCTTCTTGAAGACTGGGACTACCCGTGCTCTTTTCCAATCATTTGGAACCTTCCGTTCCTCTAGAGACTTGCGGTACACGGCTGTTAGAAGGGGGGCAAGTTCTTTCGCGTACTCTGTGTAGAGTCGTATTGGTATCCCGTCAGGTCGAGTGGACTTTCCTCTGTTGAGTGATTCCAGTTGCTTTTCTATTCCTTGGACACTTATTTCAATGTCAGCCCTTTTTTCGTTTGTGCGAGGATTTAGAGAAGGAACTGCAGTGCGGTCTTCCTCTGTGAAACAGCATTGGAATGACTAATAAAGCTAGCTGTAGGAAACGCTGATTCCATGTTAATTCTCACTGGAAGAATCTTAAGGAAATCTTATTCATCAATGAACAAAGTAACTTATAAGACACTTTTCGATCGATTCTTGAGTACTGTTTTTAAGTATGGAACCCTTAACCAGGTAGGGTCAATAGCCCGAATAGGGAAGACCCGAAGAAGGACGTTTCGTCGCAGATTCGTTTTCAAAGCGCGACAGTGCTAAGGAGATGTTCAACAAATTCCAGTGACAGACGCCAAAAGAGTAATATGATAGCGATATGACTAGGGCCTGTAGAAATAATATCGATTTTCCACATCGATATTACGCAGTCAATATGTTGACAGTACCCTTGAATTTTCCTATTTAGCAAGTTTTCATAATTCAATGTTCTGTTTTCCTTTACTGTATATTGGCTATAGGTAATCACTGTTCTTAATAAATCCTTTCAAATGGACTTAACAAAACAGATACCGCAACATTAACATATACAGGTGCACTCACTGCACTATTGTGGAAGAAAACACGAAAAAGTGAAAAGTAAACAAAAGAATTACGAAACAAGAGAAAAATTATTACTCCCTTCTTGTATTTAAAGATGTTTTGATAGGCATTGCGAGTCATATTAACCGCGCAAAACACATAGTTCACATTTAATTCCTTGTATTATCAATCTCTTATTTCACAGTTTGAATTCCTACTGCTGCATACGCATGCCTAGATAAATAGTTCGCTCCTTAACTGCGACATTGTTAGCAATGTGAATTCCCCTCATCTGTCAACCACAGTTATAATTAATGCTATCCTGATCGATAAGCGGCGTGGAATACCCTTTGCTCAATATATGTATTTGTCATGTTTAATTAATCGCACGCTGTATGTTCCATCGTTGGACTTGTATTTCTGATATTTACACATACACATAGCGAGCTTTTAATCTTTAAAAATGAAGTAAATAAATGTACTTTTATTGACATGATTTATTACAAAAACTCCTCCCCCCTCTCTCACACACACACACACACACGAGCAAGAATTGCAGAATAGACTGCATTGATGTTATTAGCGGGCTCGTGGTTTGTCACAACCGCTTTCATATGTTTCCTCAAATTAATTAATTTCGACATCCATCCCGTAAATTTCCGTTGAGTATATTTCTGCTTGGCCAGAAACTGCCATTGGCGCGTGCAGATCGCGATCAGAATGTGTTTCTCGCAATATCTTTGTCTTACATCCTCATCGCCTTCAATTAGACATCCTGCAAAACATGAAGTATTGAAAGAAAAGCTGCGAACTATCACAGTAAGAGATTTAATCATTCCATATTTCAATACTTCAATTAATTTTCATATCAGATTCTCAATTCACTACAGTTACAATCAACTACACTTGCTACATTCAAGACACTACCTCTGAGAACGAACAAAGAAAACCCTTTCTAGCAGGTGGTATGTCTATTTCTCAGTGTCCGTCAACCAAGAATGCCGTAAGACTTTCCTTTTCCTTTTATTGGAATATTACAAACATAGTGACAAGTTCTGTTTACGATGACGAAGGTAGATAACGGTCATGCGCTGTTCTCTCAAAAGTGAACCAGAAACGCTCAATAATAGTGATACCTCCCGACTGTGGTGACCAGGAGATCCTCTAATTCATACCCGTGCTCACGAAACACGTCCTAGACGATGGGAGCTATTCGGCTTGGAACACAGCATCACCATTGGGGAAATGAAACTGTACCATGGGATGGATGTAATCAGCCAATATGGTCACAAGATGCAACAACTATATTCCACCGCTCCTTACTCCAGATTTTACGACTTCGGCAAAACGTTTTCCTGTTACGGGCATTTGTATCGCTGATGAGTGGTTTTGGAATTTTAGCTCACCCTGCAATTTCTCTGCTTCCTGTTTTTTTGGTGCTGACAAGGTTCACGAGTGCGACATTCAGTTCTACAGTGTATTTTGCAGGTGCCGCTCTCATTTTTTGTCGCAATCCTCTTCAAAGACCGTCTGTCACAATCAGTCAACAGACCTTTTCGCCCGTGTTGTGACTTAGAGAATACCATTTCTCTGCTTTCCCTGCATGCGGTGTAAATCTGTGATACGGTGCCTCGAACGCCAAACACTTCGGCTCGCTTGGTTACTTCGTTACAGAAGAATGCACCATACAAGCACCAACAATTTGCACAAGTTCGAATTCACTTAGGTCCGACATAATGCTATGACAATCTCACAGAACACTTTTCTGACCACGACTGACATTTGCGACGTTTTTAGCACGTTTGCACAAGTGTCGTTCGTAGTCAAATGCAACAGCGCAACCTTCAGGCTTGGATACCATCCGTATCTATGTTCAAGCATTCATTTCTTGTGGTGTTTATATTCTTTTGTCCAACCCCCGTATTTCTGATCAGAGTATTCGTATTTAATACTCTCTACAAATACGTCGCCTTGATTTCTCTAATATCTTATGCAAAATATCATATATGTGTTTCTGCGCCCATAATGCAGAATTTATAAACAACATAATTTTTTGAGCGGTAGGCACCTAGAATCCACACATACTCTAGAACTTTCCTATTTCTCAGTACGCATTAGAATATTCCTCCCGTACAGTGTAAGTCTGGCATTGTATCTCTAACTGATTCAAGTGTAAGACGTGACTAATGCTTGTGGTAAGTAATGAAGCTTTTGTGCTATTGATGGCTGCGAAAGAGCAAGGAGGATGTAATTCCTGTCTTATAGCAGTAAGTTCGTAGCCGATGTTTTCCCCTTCCGACGGAAGGGTCATCATAATGTGTATCGTACATTTGCTGCTTAACACAAGGCACAGAGTTTATATTCCATGGCTCTCTTTGTCTTGTGGCCAAATACTGTCAATGGTTCTTCCAGCACCAGTACACGTTTGCCTCGGATCTCACTACAGCTACATGCATGTGGCGACCATTGGTTCGCTAGAAAGGATTCTCAATTTCATCTTAACATTTATGCTTTACTGAGCGAGATGACGCAGAGGTGAGACAGTGGAGTCGATTTCAGGAGGACGGCGGTTCAATTCCTCGGCCGGCCTTCCGGAGTTAGGTTTCCCGGGATTTCCCTTAAGACAGGAACGGTTCCTCTGATAGAGCACGACCGATATCCTTCCATAGTCTTCTCCAGTCCAAGTTGTACTACGTCTCTCCTACGACTCCGTCGTCGACGGTATGTCAAACCATAGTCTTCCGTCCCTGTGTTACGCAGCGCAGAGTCTGTCGCAGAAATATCAGTGCGTAAACAAATACTTATCTGTAAATTGCCTCATTTATGTGAAGGTTCACTAGAATAACAGAATTTTCAATGATAGGTGTACATCCGTGTCAAGGAAACGTACTCGCTCATTTACTCATATCTCTATATTAAATACCGTTAGTTGGTCATAAGTGTGCAGTATATGTCTCATATTAATAACGCAAAAGGACCCCTTAGGAGAAGTTGTTGTTAACGGGAATTTCATTCGCGCACTATATATCCTTAATTTTGGGTGATGTTTAGAGATACTAAAAAACTTCAAATTTTGTACGTTCAGATTATTTAATGCACTTTGCATACACTACATTTCTATCTGATTTACCTTCTCTGCAGAGCTTAATCCTAAACAATATTATCGAACTAAATTTAAGTAGTCAGGCTTGTTTCATACACTCAGAATAAAAGCATGAAATCCTTATTTATGTGATGAGTCTGCACTGAAGTACCCCTTGTTTCAAATTGTTAGAAGACTTCTCATTTCAACCCTCACTATATGGCAAAGTATGTCCAGCTTGCGTTACTAATGTCCGAAATTATACATTTTCATAAACATTCAGGTAACAATCAGAGGACTGTACCAATCCGTACCGTTTTTATCAATTCAATGTAACGAAAAAAATGGTCAAGGTTTGAGATTAGCAAAAATATAGACTTTACGTCTATCACTACGTGCATAGAAGGAGCACATAGCAAAGATTTTCTGTCACCCAGAACAGGCTTTTCGTTAGAGACAAATCAGTTACATGCTAATATAAGTTGTCGTCTTTGGTTTTTGGCCTCTTTTTTCCGCAGTCGCAGTTATACAGGATATGTAGGCTAAATACCGTCTTTCGCGACTGTAATAAAGTCTAATTAAGACAAACGCGTTTCACTTTACTCTAAAGCATCTGCAGTGGTCGGCTTTTTTGTTTCTTACGCCATTCTTCACGCTCTTCTAGACATCTGTGATAGATTTCAGTACACAGCTCTTTCAGCAACACCAAATATATTCCAGTTAAATATATTCCAGTTTTTGTGTCACGAAGACTAGCTGTCATTTCGTGCACTTTGTTTAGATGTTAAAACACGCTGTATAGAATGACGAGATGGCAGTTGTTTTTCACGTCTCAAAAACGTAAAAATATTTAGTTATAGTGAAAGTGGTGTGTACTGAAATGTGTCACAGATGCGCAGAAGAACGTGAAGAATGGTGCAAGAAACAAAAAAAACCTGACCATTGAAGATGCTTTAGAAAAAAGCGAAATGTATTTGGTTTTAATTATACTTCATTACAGTCGAAAAAGACGGTATTTAACCTACATAACTTGGACATATTCATAGCTAATACAGCAGGTCGGTAGTTACAGGCTGTACGTTTTAAAGTTGCGAAAGGTCTAACTCCTCAATTTCTAAGAGGGAACCTCTGCAGTTATAATGGTAGTTTCATTATATAATGTGTTTTCCTGGAGTTACCGTCCACGATAGTCTGGTGTCTGATGCAACGGCAAGGATTGTATATTGAAATGGTTCTTAGAATATGATTTCACTGTGACCCATATTCTTTATCTGATCATCTACAGGTATTACCTTCCTGATTAGATCAATGCGAGACGAAGATTCATCTGCTGCACATTTTTGCAGTATTAAAAGGTAATTGAAGCTTATCCCTTGGAGACATTCATGTCACATAGCGCTACGTATAGGACGTACCTACTCTTTTTGAAATCCTGTTGGTAATGTGTTCAGAATTAACAGAGTGATGAATCTCTTCTATCTTTGCTTTTGGGTAACTCGTTCTTTGTTTCATACATGGCCATGACGTTTAGAGTATTACTTCTTTTCGCCAGAGGTAACCCGCTATGGTTTTGTGATGATCATAACATGAGAGATTAATTAATGAAAAACAAAAATCACTCTACCATGAGACTAGGATCATCGTGCTCATATTACTGAGCAACCCAATTGGACCCGCTCCACAAAACACTTTCTATTCTCTTTCATTTAGTGTCACTGTTCATAGACAGTTAACGTTACTGTTGAGACAGACCAACAATAACCATTCAGTGCACATGGTGTGGAGCCCTTATACCTCATTTACGCTAAATTACTAAAAAAAAAATGGTGCAAATGGCTCTGAGCACTATGGGACTTAACATCTATGGTCATCAGTCCCCTAGAACTCAGGACTACTTAAACCTAACTAACCTAAGGACATCACACAACACCCAGTCATCACGAGCCAGAGAAAATCCTTGACCCCGCTAAATTATGTTTACAATGTTTATAATTAGTTAAAGTACGCCACATGGTAATCTGTATTTCACTCTATAGTTAGTACTCTTACATTATTAGGAGAATGTGTGGTTAAGTCCACCAGGGCGAGAAATGCAGCCGCTGTATATTGTTTTTTGTTGAACAGTGCTGTTGTGTACCGATAAGTGGTCAGCCTGTTGTATCGTACACCACAATTGTCAACGTGTTGGCAGAGGAACCATGTTCCGTTACTTTTTCGTAACAACTTTTCTGATTTCCAGTTGTCTGATGAAATATAAGACATTTATATTATCCTTGTAACGCAGTTGTCTGTAGAGTATCACTTTTTTTACAATATCAATTATTATATTATCTTTTTACCTAAAAGTGTAGTTCCTTGTGGTTTTGTCGGTTTCATATTTTCATGTGTGAACTACTAATGCCAACATGGCATCCTATCGGGAAAAGCTGTCACTCTACTCGTCGTGAAAAGTGGCCAAGTGATTTATCCCCATCTACAGGTCAGACTGACTTCTAAACCTTTTTATATACAAAGCTATCTCCGGTCATTCTCTCCCTTTGTGACGATTTTGAATTAATGAATTAACATCATTAAAACCACCTCTTTCCTGTTCTAATTGACCTAATAAAAAATCCGACTTTAAACATTAGGCTGCAGCTGCTTGGTATCGTTTAAGATGCTAGTGCATCAAGACACCCAGAAAAAATGTCCAACAAACACTGTATCCTGTTGGATGTCACTGGCCACATTACCCCCTTAGGTAAGAAGTGGTTACTACTTAAGCACTACTTAAGACTTCAGAAAAATACTTAAAGTTTCTATACATTACTTTCTTTCTCGCTCATAAATATTTTGTGTGATGCCTGACTATATGTAGATTCAAAATGTATAAGTGGTAAACTTGTATCAGCCAACATCGTTTCGTGAAAATTGAATTTCTCATAGAGTCACCGCCTTAACGCACCTTCCCCTACATAGCGCGATACCGAGACATCTATTATTTTGAAATAGGAATGCACATGCTTTATAAACATATAGGACTTCTTAGAAACTAGTTGTTTAATGAAATGACATTTTATACAGTTTTGAAGGTTTTTTTTAATATACAAGGAAAGCGTGCTATATGTGAAGTAGAGGGCTGCCAGCCGAACGCAATATTTGCTCATACGAAGTTAGCGCAACTCTTGTCCTTGTGCGAGTAGTTTTATTGCAGACTTAATCAGGCTTGATTTTATTCCACCTTTCATAAGACATTTGGTATGTTGTTAAAATCTGATACGCCGTTACACTCAACTTTGTTATTTCCGTACTGGAGAAGATTGATAATTGAAACAAAGAACCAAATTGAAAAATACTGCAATATCAGCAAAATATCTTGTAGAACACAGTATACTTATATCCCGAACTACAAAGTGTGATCAGCCGCCCCTACCAATGTGGTTTATGCAACCCTATATCTGCCCTTCAGAAAGCAAGAGTGAGATTTTTATATTATCCCGCCCGCTACGTGTGAACTATCAGTGCTACAGAAAAATGGAACAGGACATTTTTGTAGCAAATTTAACATAGGTAACATTTTTACTGAGATATGCCTTCGCTGAAGGTCACGGTTTTCGAGTCAGTCAAAAAAGGCATAGAAGAGTGGCTTTCAATCACAACTCCACATCTACATTGATTACTCAACAGTCAGAATCTCTGGTGTGCAATTCGTGACACTCCCTTCTATTAACGCACAAAAATTTCCAGCTACACGTACTATTCCCGATGTTAGACCTTATTTGGTCTCAGTGATTGGGCTATTACGTCACCAGCATAGTGGGCTACTTAGTTAATTTTATTATTTTAAACGTACACGTCAGGGAAATTAAAGAAAATGACATTTGTAAACGTTACGCTAACAATCCGATCCAAACTTAACCCTTACAGGTACGTAGTTTCATAATACGAATACAACGACGTAATCGTTTATTTTATGCTATTAAAATTCACGAAACTCTTTATGTAAAATTTTCACAAACGTCAGTTTGTAAGTACTCGACTAAGCCGGTGGTCTAATAAGGCTAGTCAATGACGCCCAAAAATTTCGATCGTGGGAATTACATGCAACTTTTGGCAACGGTAGGAGTGCCATGAACAACATACTGGAAATCCTGATTGGAGGAGGCTGAATGTGGGAATGAGAGTGTATTTGAAGGGCACTTTCGTATGTTTTTCTCGAATAACTCGAAAACTACGGACTTTAGTGAAAACATATTCTTTCTTTCTTTCTTTCGCTTATGCCATAGTCCTGCAGCGATCGCAGGGTCGGCGTGGTTACAACGGACTTGGCAATGTTAGTGTGAGGGATGGCCGGATGCCCTTCCTGCCGCCACCTCGTACCCCACAAGGCGGAGTCAGTGTACCCCATCTGCCTGCGTCTAGTGTAAATCGTGAAATAGTACGGACGTGTTTCAAAAGTCTGCGACGCGTGTAACTGAGGCGGAACGTGGGGGCCAGTCCAGTATTCGCCTAGCGGGATGTGGAAAACCGCCTAAAAACTACATCCAGGCTGGCCGGCACACCGCCCTCGTCGTTAATCCGCCAGGCGGATTCGATCTGGGGCCGGCGCGCCTACCCGAGTCCAGGGAGCAGCGCGTTAACGCACTCGGCTACCCTGGAGGGTACTTTAGTGAAAACATATCCCAGTATAAAATGTAACTACATTACATTTCCTACACTAAGGTGCTTGACTAATAGTTTGCATGTAGCGAGGAGAGAATATGAAAACCTTGGGCACCGTTTTTGAAGGCTAGGTATAGAACTGATAGTTGTATAAAACGTTATCGATAGGGGCAGCTGAATCACCAGGTATGTGAACTATCAGTGTTGCAGTTTAGTCCATAGACACGGTAGATTTCATGAATGACATCAGTTTGCTCACTGACTATTATTGACAGGATTAAACAATACTTTAATATTATGCAGTTGGCAACTACATAGGATGTTTAATTCTAACAATGACAGCTGGTGCTCTCAAGTGATATCATTCAACGTATGTGAAGTATTAGGGGTGGATATTTTCAGTCGATTAAGATATAGGGGATGCAATACTGAGAAAAGAATTAGGCAGATCACTCAAATATCAGAGTCGAGACAAGACATCACGACAAGATGACATTCCTTGAGAATAAGATCCTTGGGAGAACCAACAATGTCTAAATTGTGGGATCTGCTATGCAGGATATATAGACACTCTGACTTCGAGAAAATGCGATAGCGCCTTCAAAGAAAGCACTGTACCGAATATTTCCGAACCCTCATTGTAATAAGTTATGATCGTAAAATTCAAACACGTCTATTTGGAGATAATGAAACTACTATTTTCTATGCCAAAGATAGGTTAAGTAGAGATAGTGTAAATCTTTCTTTTTTCTGGTACTGTAATCATGGATGTGTCTGTTGTTTTTAAACTGGTCCATGTTGTTGAGAACAAATTTCATTACTGAGTAAATGTACTGTGAGGCTGTAGTAAAAATTGCTGATCTTTTAAATAGATGCCTATAAGATGTGCGACTATGAGCCCCACACATTCTAACCACTTTCTTTTGAGTAGTGAATACTTTTTGCCTAGGTGTTGAGTTATCCCAAAATATTATTCCATATGACATCAGAGAGAGAAAGTATGCAAAGTATCTTAGCTTGCTAATTTCTATATCCTCAGAATCAGCAATTATTCTGATTGCAAAAGTTGCTGAACCTAGTCGCTTTAGGACATTCAAAACATGAATTTTCCAACAAAGATTCTCATCCATATGTACACACAAAACCTTAGTATGCTGTACCCTGGCTACTGACTTCTGTTGATGCGTTATATTTAGTGAAAGAACTGTAGTCCTTGCAGTAGAAAATTGAATGTACTGTGTTTTTTTTCAAAGTTCAGACAAGCACATTCGCAGAAAAGCAATCAATAACTTTTCCAAAGACATTATTTGTATCATTTTCTATTGGAGCTTCTTTTACTTGATTAATAACAGCGGCGACAATTCGACGCCATAGGTTCACAGTCATCTAACATGCTTCATACAGTCCTGACACGGCCCTATCCGATTTTCACCTGCTTCCAGAACTTAAAGAACGCCTCCAAGGAGTTCACTTTGTCAATGATAAAGTGGTGCAAGCAGAGTTGAGGTTGTCCCTCAGTCAAAAAATCTAAAATTCTACTCTGACGGCATCAACGAACTGGTCTCTAGTTGGGAGAAATATGTTCGTCGCCAGGGTGACTATGCTGAGAAACAAATATGTAGACACGAATATGTAATATGTAAAATCTTAATAAAGTTTGTTTTATTTAAAAAGGTTTTAAAAGCTTTGACATAAAACATTCGGAGTCTTTACTTTTCAGCATGACGTCGTACATTCGGTGCGTTCACTCAGAAATCCGTGCAGTAGCGCTAAATTCAAAAGCGTGCTGTGTGTCTCGGGAACGGAAGTTTCCCGGTGACAGCGACAATGAGTGCTGGTCGCGGAACCGCCGTGGCCACCGTTACACAAAAGAGCTCGTCGCTTCCCGACGACAGAGCCAGGGGCGCGCAGCCGGTAGTCGCTTGGTGGGCCGTTCGGTAGATTTCCATGGCCCGAATTGCCGTATTAAGCACGCTATTAACTCACTTTGTTTGTACAGCTGCCGCCATTCCTTCTGCGCGATCGATGGCAAACCTCGGATTTCATTTCGGTGTTTTTCCGCGCTGCCTCTCGATTTTCGTTCCCGCTCACGACGTTACCATACCGCGCCCAACATTCTTTCTATGAACCAAAACAGATACTGTTGTAGGTCCTTGCATGTAACGGGGGAATGTAATGGCTATTCATTAGCCATATGCAGTTAATAGATATTTCTTGTTCCCATTAGCCTTAACTGTTTTCGTCCTTACGGCGAATTTTCTTCGCAGTCTCGATGAACTTCTCCCTCTATTTCTGTCTGGAGAGTGTTATCGCATTCGGATGCACTATAATCCCAAAAAACACATCGATTATGTGTGTTACGCATTCTTGCTTGAGTCTTCCCCATAGTGCTCGTTGCATTCACTATCGCCAGAGTCTCAAGATTAATTACTGAAAGTACTACAAGAATTTTTAATATGTATGATTTACCGTCAACCTATCTACTACTAGTTCTTTAAGGTGGTCAGCTCCTTATTTTCAACAGCATTCTTTCCGCATGAAATCCCATTTCAGCAGTTCTCACTTTCAACTTATATACACTGTTGTGTTCTGACTAAACGTTTTCATACAATTTGAGTCCCGTTCTAGTCAAATATTCAAAATTATTACATATCACATATGATAACTATAACTGAAAAGCAATCTAGTTAAGAAGACAGGGAGAAAAGACTATTACGTATAAGAGTTTAATATATCTAGGTCACAATAATGCTGGGTTGTACAACAGGCATGACGCAAGAAATTCCAGTACCGTCAGTAGATAACTGAGAAGTTCTTCATGCTTCACTTATTTAAGTCCCATTGTGCCCTCAATCTTAGTTTTTCCCTGTGGGAGGTATAATTGACGCCGCTATTTATATTTGTGTGGGAATCAGGATTTCTTACTGCCGAGAAAAGGTACATGCGAACAACGCCGATTTCTCTAACAGCACTGTTTAGTGTATACTGTAATAAAAACCCCTAGTCCTCGAAAGAGTATTAAAAATGAACATGAGGGTTTCCTCTCTAACAGGAATAGAGGACTGTGGACCATTTCTTATACAGGGTAACTCAGCTTCCCCTACCGATACGTTTTATGTAACCCAGAACACTTCAAAAATTATTCCTGCGATTTTCACATTCTCTCGCTTGCTGTGTGCAAACTATTACGCCTACAGGAAAAATGAAAATGATATTTTTATAAGAAATTAAATGTAGTTAAGTTTTGAGCTGTAATACGGTTTTCCTGGAGGCTACAGTTTTCGATTTATTCAGGAAAGACGCATTTGGTGGTCACTTTCGTACGTTATTCTTGAATAATTCGATAACCACTGCCTCTAGCGAAAATGTACTCCAGATTAAAATTTAACTACAATACATTAAATGTCCTACAAAAAAGTACTGTTTATTTTTCTGTAAGTCTAACAGTTCGTGCATAGTGAGCGAGAGAATATGAAAATTTTGCGGATAGTATTTGAAGGCATTGAGAGTTGCATAAAATCCATGCGTTCCGGTGGCGGAATCACTCTGTGTATTGAGGGTATGACCCAGACATAGCGTATTCCGACCGTAACTCTAGCTCACTGTACTCCACAGCTGTAAGCGATCAAACACGTGCGGTCATGCCTGGAGTTAACGTTGTCGTTGTCTGTAGATTCATAAAGGTAAAAAGCTCGTGTAAATTTATTTCAAACAGACGCTATTGTCAAGAGTGTTGTAGCCATTCAAAGTCATAAGTCAGTTGAATTTTATATCACTTTATGCTTTGTCATTAAGGAGGGACTGATAGAAAACACGGACGTAAATTTCATGGACAAAGAACTTAAAAGACGGATTGGATACAGAGGTGTAAATTTCTGAAGTACGCCGCAACATGAAAATGGACTCGAGAATCGAAAAGTTACATATTTTCGGACACAATCATTTACAATTACTTTCGTTGGCCAAAGACTTCCGGTGACTACCCATTACGAATTAGGCGCACTGCAGACCTAATGTTAAGCATTTCGTACCATGCTGTAAATGTCACACCCAGAAATAGCATCGCAGCGATGTCCAAAGTTTACCAGTCCGCACAATAGAAACGAAAGAAATTTTGAAGGAGTTGGTACGTTTACTGAAGGAGTAATGGTTAGCCACAGAAAAAAATCACACCGAATTTTTAATGCAGACGCGTTTGCCAGCTCTCTGTAGCACCGCGCCGCTAAATCGCTAGACGGCCCGACACGCAGCTACAAACCTGACCTACAATGTGCAAGCATTCTGTGTAAGCATGCAAAATTCCCGTTCACCTCCACTCGGTCCAAGAAGGCTTGTAAAAGCATAAGTTCGTGCAATGAGTACGTGGACGTGGAGCTAGGGACGGCGACATTTCACTTCCAGTGGTCGGGCTTTCTCTGTGGTGTGAGAAAAAGAGGAAACGTGGCGTCTGAGGTACGGAGTGGTTAATAAAATTAAAAATGTTTTCCTTTATTAAGTTACTCTGTGAGGTGAGGAGATATCCGTATGAGTGATGTAACGATTTCAGATGAATGGACAACGTAGGTTAAAAAGCAGGATCAGTCATAAGAAAAACTAGAACACAACATGAAAGACTGAGAGCAATATTGCAGTTTTTGCGAACTGAAGTGCAAGTCTCATATTGCATCGAATGTATACAACTACCTATTAGTCGAGTGTTCACATACATTCCTACCTGCACTAGATTAAAAAATACTCCCTACTTTTTCACTTCTGTGGTGGATTCTGAAAGAATGTATGTTGTCAAAAACGATAAGTCTGTCTGTGACAGAGTCAAGTACTTTGTACTTTGTTAAAATTACCAGGAATGCAAGATCCATTTTTGCCTCACGGTGATAGAATCTTACGCAAATATTTTCTTTTCCAACAATTTGCCGAATAAATTGCTTCGCGTCGATCGACATAGTCCCATTACGAAGATTACCTTACAGCTGACATTTGCTTGTACAAGCTGAAAGGCGTGCGCTTAGGTATCCTTGCACGAACTTGCCCAGTTCAAAAGTTCGATCAAGCTTCAGACCACTTGAACAGCCCGAATGCTTATGCAAAATTGCGCCAGACACTAAAGTACGTTTGAACAAACTACTGAATCAAGCATGCTTGTCAAGCTTCTGTTCGAGACCAGTGAGGAGCGCATACGAGTAGCTGCCGCTGACCATGGCGCCACTGTCTGCTCACCTGGTATTGTTAAGCTTCTCTCAGCCCAGCAGTAGTCAGCATATAGCAGCGGAGGAACCACTAGCAAGAGAGAACCAGCGAACACAACCAGCGGTTCGAGTAGCCAGCGAGCTGTGTGTGTGTGTGTTTTTTTTTAACGTAACTCTGAAACATCTGGAGTAAATTCAAGCATAATTGGTTTGTGATCTTGGGAAAAAAGAAAAATAAAAAAATTGAAGAAAAGACAACAGGCACTTAGGAGTGGATTGCTGGTCCTACAAAAATAATCTGGCGTTAAAGGCGTTTAGCTTTCACGGCGTATGGAGCTGGGATGAATGGGCGGTAAAAAGGCGTGGCATTTAAAGCATTCTTATAATTAGTATGGACAAAAGAATTATTAAGAGGCTAGGAAAATCTTATCACTCCAAGAACAGGAGGTGGGGATAGGGAATGGGCAGTGACATTGAAGCATAACTCTGGAACATCTGAAGGTACTTGGATCAAAGCTGCACAAATATTCAGTCAGATCGTGATCAGATTTCAAATTAGTGAAAAGATTGGTAAACTGCTTAAATATTCAGAAATGAAAAATAGTGCATTTCACAAAACCCAAAAAGACAGTGTCCTATGGCTAAAATATCAGTAAGTTACAAATTGAATCAGTCAACTCAAGCAAATACTTGATGATAACAGTTTATAGAGATACTAACTGACAGATCCGGCATTTCCCGGTTGCTCATTTTGCCAATGTTCTACTAGAAACGAAAACATAAAGATTACCTGTGTTTGCTGTGTACTATCGAAAAAAGAACGCTATTTCCATGTATTCGTGCGAACACCGTTGAAATTGTGCTGTATATTTCGTGTGAGATGCCAGACAGTTTCTGCACGCTGTGCGCAGCTGCCTCGCGTGTGTACAACGCGATTTTGTAAACGTCGCTATGGTAACGCCTCTTCATAGCTCTATAGGCGGCTATTGTTCTCGCCTAATGGCGTTTGCTTTTCCCAGCTGAAAGCTGTCAACACCGCTGCCAGGTGTCATGGATTTCCGTCAGTTGACTCGGCTGTAGGAGTGTCTTAGTAGTAAAGAATAAACGTATTAAAACTTGGTGCGTAATGCGGCATTTTTTATGACGTAATTCACTTGAACTGTGTGTCGCACAATGACATATTTGTGTAGGTAAATTCAGCGGCATAAGTGGATACTCTTTGTGAAATATGTAGCGAACAGAGTTAGTAGTAAATAAGTAATAAATTTGCCCGCATCTCGTGGTCGTGCGGTAGCGTTCTCGCTTCCCACGCCCGGGTTCGATTCACGACGGGGTCAGGGATTTTCTCTGCCTCGTGATGGCTGGGTGTTGTGTGCTGTCCTTCGGTTAGTGAGGTTTAAGTAGTTCTAAGTTCTAGGGGACTTATGACCACAGCAGTTGAGTCCCATAGTGCTCAGAGCCAAGTAATAAATTTAAAGGACATACATGATGCGGCCAGTTTTTAATTCATCCCAGTGTTTATGAAGTCATATTTCCTGGACTATGTATGGTATCATGTTATAATTTTATAGGTGCATTTCGCGGCGTATGTGAATACTGTCTGCGAAATTTATTGCGAATTGAATTAGTAGCACATAAGCAATAAATTTAAATGCCGGTATGATGCTGCAGTTTTTCACACATCTCATACTTTATGGCATCATATCTTCTGGACTTGGATAGTAGGCGGTTCTTACCCACACAGCAATTGTTGTCTGACACGTGGACAACGTTTTGTTGAAATCGGTTCATTAGCTTAGGAGAAGATATGAAGCATGCACACATACATACAAACATCCATACATTTTTATAATATGTATGGATGAAGTAGAATGTCATATAGGCCCAGTTACAGGTGAATCAGATGGTAGATTTCGGTTCATTTCTAGGTTACTGGTAAAAAAATATACACAGCAGATTACTTACAAAACACTCATGCAATGTATTTTCGAATACTTCTCAAGTGTGTGGCGTTCGCGCCAAAAAACTAACAGCGTTCAAAAAGTTTTGCACAGTCATCTCTAATTTTTTTTAATTTTTTGCAGGAGGACAATCAAATTTTTTGTGAACATACTTGGAACATTTAGCTATAAGTTGGTGTAGAAAAGTGTTTTCTTTTATTTACAGGTGAGGCATAATGGACCTTGAAGTAGACGTCAGGTTGCGACAACGGTCGGTGATAGACTTCCTCTTCAAGACCGGCGATGACTCTAACACATCGATTCACAGGAAATTGGTCCCTGTTTATGGGGAGGACACAGTGGATCGCAGCAGTATCCAGTGGTGGTTGCAGAGGTTTAAAGAAGGTGATTTCTCTCTACTATGCAATCTACTATGCGGTAGACCATCGACGGCAGTGAGTGATGTGAATAAGGAGACTTTTTGGAACTTGGCTCCACAATTAACCGGAACTGTTACTGTTTGTCATTGGACAAGCAGCGGCGTGTCATCAAGACCCACAGACCACAGCTTCAGAGTCAGCTCATCAGACCACAGCATGGCAATAACAAACCCCATACAGCCCTTATGACGCTGGAGAAAATCAGGAAAATGGGTTGGAAAATTGTTCCTCGTCCTCCCTATAGTCCGGACTTGGCTCTGTCTGATTTTTACCTCTTTGGTCGTGTGAAGGCCCACCCGCGCGGTAAAACATTTGATAGTGAGAAAGACCTTATATCCTGTGTCAAGCGATGGTGTAAAAGTCAATCCCCAGAATTTTAACAAAGTGCATTTACATCATGGAAAGAACGTTGGGTCAGATGCGTCACAGCTGATAGCGGCTACATTGAGTAGGCTCAATGTATAGCTAAATGTTCCAAGTATGTTCACAAAAAATTTATTCTCCTCCTGAAAAAAATTGTAACATTAGAGACGACTGTGCAAAAATTTTTGAACGCCCTTTGTATGATTAATGTAGGACCTTTAATGTTTACAAAGAACGACAGTACGGCTGATCGCATGTTTGTTTGACACATTGTACAAAGTCATGGAGATACTCACAAACCTGAACTGGGAGCAGCTAGAAAACAGACTACTATCCCTTGAGGGCCTACACAGAAAGTTTCAGGAAACAGCTGTAAGCAGGCCAACTAGTCGTATACCAAATTCTCTTACATATCGCTACTGTAGAGATCGCAGAGACAATTTCAGACTAATTACAGCGAGCGGCGAGGCATACAAGCAATTGTTCTTTACAAGCTCCATATGCAAATGGAATGGGAAGGAGGCCTAATAAGTAGTACAATGGGAAGTACTCTCTGCCATGCAATTCCCAGTTGCCTGCTGAGTGTGGATGTAGATGCAGATCTATGGATCCCCCACCACCTCGATTGTACCGATAATATTGCGACAGCAGCCGTAATTGTTTTTCCAAGGGAAAATGACAATTTGAGGCACGGACCGTCAGTGTAATATAAAACAGTGGTCAGTAACCAATCGAATAAAGTTACAAAAACATTTGATATTATGTAGGAAAGTCAGCGACAACGATAAATATAAACAAAATGTATCAATCCACAACGTTTCGTCTTTCCTGTCGTAACCGGTTTTGGTTGTTCAGTGTCCACTTTCAGGTCCACATGAGGAGCCAATGCATCCGTTTCTAAGATGTGGTGAAACCGTAGTAATCACTCACATAGCTAGGTTCAATGTGTCAATCATACTAACAATCAGGAAATAAATTTTATTACTTTGGATACGATGGTGACTGATAATTAAATTCCAAACAGTGTCATCATGTGGGTACAGAGGGAAAATAAATCAACTCATCAAGTGCAGAAATCATTGTGCATATGAAGAAAAGTATCTAGACTGGACAACGAAACTCACAATACGGTTACATCCGATGGACTTGGTGCAACTTCCATCACACACTGAAGCGCCAAAGAAGCTGGTACAGGAAGGCGTATTCCAATACAAATAGATGTAAACAGGTAGAATACGTCGCTGCCGTCGGCGACGCCTGTATCAGACAACAAGTGTCTGGCGCAGTTGTTAGCTAGGTTACTGTTGCTACAATGGCAGGTTATCAAGATTTACGTGAGTTTGAACCTGGTCTTGTAGTCGGCTCACAAGCGATGAGACACAGAATCCCCGAGGTAGCGATGAAGTGGGGATTTTCCCGCACGACCATTTCACGATTGTATCGTGAATATCTGGAATCTGGTAAAACATCAAATCTCCGACACCGCAGCAGCCGGTAAAAGATCCTGCAAGAACGGGACCAACGACGACTGAAGAGAATCGTTCAACTTGACAGAAGTGCAACCCTTCCGCAAATTGCTGCAGATTTCAATGCTGGGCCATCAAAAAGTGTCAGCGTGCGAACCATTCAACGAAACACCATCGATATGAACTTTCGGAGCCGAAGGACCACTCGTGTACCCTTGATGAACACACGACACAAAGCCTTATGCTGCGCCTGGACTCATCAACCCCGATATTGGACAGTTTGATGGCTGGAACGTGTTGACTGATCGGACGAGTCTCGTTTCAAGTTGTATCGAGCGTATGGACGGGTATGGAGAGAACCTCATGACTACATGGACCCAGCATGTCAGCATGGGACCCTTCAAGTTGGTGGAGTCTCTGTAATGGTGTGGGCGTGTGCAGTTGGTGTGATATTGGATCCCTGACAGGTGACACGTGCGTAAGCATCCCGTCTGATCACCTACATCCATTCATGTCCATTGTGCCTTCAGACGGACTTGGGTAACTCCAGCAGGACAATGCGACACCCCACACGTCAACAATTGCTACAAGGTGGCTCCAGGAACACTCCTCTGAGTTTAAACACTTCCGCTGGCCACCAAACTGCCCACACATGAACATTATTGTGTACATCTGGGATCCCTTGCAACGTGCAATTTAGAAGACATTTCCAACCCCTCGTACTCTCTCGGATTTATGGACAGCCCCGCAATATTCATGGTGTCAGTTCCCCCCAGCACTACTTCAGACATTAGTCAAGTCCATGCATCGTCGTGTTGCGGCACTTCGGCGTGTTCGCGGGGGGCCCTACACTTTATTAGAGAGATTTACAAGTCTCTTTGGCTCTTCAGTGTATGTTTACCTACTAGACCGGTTATCGAAGAAAAATTAGAGGAAAAATATGTGTAACCCCAAATTTCTGTTCAGTGGTAGGAGGAAGTTCCATGAACAACATGCTGAAAATCCTGACTGATGCGGTGTGAGCGTGTGACTGTGGGCGGTTGTTTGAAGATCACTTTTTTTTTATTTGGAAACTCGAGAATCGCGTCTTCTACCTAAAATATTCCTGTGCAAAATTAAACTAAATTAAATTTCCTAGAAACAATTTTCTATTCATTTCTTCTTTAGGACTAATAGCTACCGCAGTGTAGTGGAGGCAGAATCGCTGACAAAAAAAAAAAAAAAAAAAAAATGCTTTCACGGTATATAATTAATATTTATCTTTGAATGAAGTGGGTTCAAAACAAATATTAAATGTGTGTACCACGTGTAAGTGTAGTAGAACCTTATTAATGGGTAAATCGTATTCTGGGTTGAGTAACAGGATGGAGGAGGAGGGACTGTGGTGTAGAAGCGCAAGGATAGGTAGAGCGTCCGACTTTGTTTATGCACTTCCCTCTGCAAACGGAAGACCAAGCAAATGTTTCCCCACTCACTCTATGTCACTACGTCACAAGGAGCAACTACAGGGTGTTTCGCAACATTACACCGTCGCACCACACCAAGCCTTATGACTCACTGGCGAAGTAATGTTTATTTTCCACAAAATGAGTTAACGCTGCATGGGCTGCGGATATGAGTTACTAACTAATAACAGAAACGCAGGACATGCATACGGACAAAATGTACGTAAATCTCTGCACACTATTCTATCCTGCCAGAAGGGACATTGCCCGCCCCCGGTAGCTGAGTGGTGAGTCTGCTTTTAGGCGGTGGCGCGGCACGGACCTGCTGTCCCGGCCGCGGCCGCGCGTGGACGAGGAAGTGTTTACACCGCCGGTACTCGCTCGTGTTGTCTGACTCGATCGCCATGGCCACAATTTTCGAAAGACTACGCTCCAATTTACGTTCGACAACGAATTTGCCAGACCCGAAGCTTGCGAAATAGAGCTTTTTTTGAGGGAAGAAGTTCGTTTACCTGCTGCAGACATAATTGGAACACACCTGTCCATTGCCAGCAGTACAATGTACGTAAAGATGACCGATGAAGCTGCGTGTGAAAGAACTCTCTCCGCTGCTCAAAGAGGATTTAAATTTCGACATTCTGATGGCCATATCGGCGACGTAACAGTAGCTCCTTCAGGCTTGGGTGTGAGGGTCATTCGGATCTTTGAATTGCCGTTTCAGGTGCCAGAATCGATGGTTACTGAATCGCTGGGACCATATGAACGGTACTTAGTTATACGCCTGAACGCTGGCCAAGTTTTAGCCCCTATCCTGTGCTAAACGGCGTCCGACAGGTGCGGATCGTCCTTACTAAACATATCCCTTCTTATTTATACATTGGAAGATGTCGAGCTATTGTGATTTACGATGGCCAGCCACGCACCTATTCTGGCTGTGGTGGAGAAGGACATATCCGTTCGGAATGCATACAACGCCGCGTCGTGCAACTGCCACATGGAGAAGCGTCACAGCGAGAAGTTCCCACGCAACTGCCGATGACGTACGTGTCGGTGGCCCACCGGGAGGTGTTGCCAAGTTCGGAGCGTGACAATGACGTGTTTATGCAAGAGCAGACCGAGTTACGGGAGCATGGAGGTGACTCGGAGAATGTCCCTACACCCACGTCACGTCAGTTGAGGAAGGAACCTTCCGAAAACTTAGATGTAGCACGCGGCGTGGAAGTAGAGGTCGAGACAGTGGCGCCGGCAACAGACCAACGAACGATCGACGAACACAGTGTAAGTAGGCTGTTCAGATTTTTATATTGGTAATGCCACGTAGCACTCTGTATGAAAATCACTGGCTGTGCTGTGTGCAGTCTGTGGCTAGTTTGCATTGTTGTCTGCCATTGTAGTGTTGGGCAGCGGCAGCTGGACGTGAACAGCGCGTAGCGTTGCGCAGTTGGAGGTGAGCCGCCAGCAGTGGTGGATGTGGGGAGAGAGATGGCGGAGTTTTGTAATTTGTCATGAACTGCTATAAATATTATGACTATTAAGGTAAATACATTGTTTGTTCTCTATTAATATCTTTCATTTGCTAACTATCCCTATCAGTAGTTAGTGCCTTCTGTAGTTTGAATCTTTCATTTAGCTGGCAATAGTGGCGCTCGCTGTATTGCAGTAGTTCGAGTAACGAAGATTTTTGTGAGGTAAGTGATTTGTGAAAGGTATAGGTTAAAGTTAGTCAGGGCCATTGTTTTGTAGGGATTATTGAAAGTCAGATTGCGTTGCGCTAAATAATATTGTGTGGCAGTTTAAGCACAGTCTTGTATAAATTGTTCTAAGGGGACGTTTCAACGCAACAATTCACTCCGAACGCATGACCTGCTCCAAAGGGTGGACTACACTAATGTTCACCTGGGCTCGCGACTGCCGCACCTGGCACAGGTACTGCCAATGCCATATGGTATTGCTGACAGATTAATGGCGGCCTTTGGATACTATGTCAGCCAAGGAATGTTGTTTAAGATCAAATACAAGTTTTTAACTCTCCCACACCACTCTGGAGGACTTAAACTCACGGATGTGTAGAACAAGGCTCTAGCTCTATACCTGCGAGTGACGTTACGAACTTGGAACCAACGGCAACACGCCATCACGTCGGCCATCCTGGATGTGCATCTTCCCACTTCCTTTGAACCACCGGTGGCGGTAGGCACAATCTCGCCCTCTTTTTCTCACGTCGCGCGATTTTTTGTTGATTTTAGTTATGTTCAGTTACAGATACCTTCTACGAGAATCCCCACTACCCGTGAGATATATCGATACTTGCGGCGTCATCATGGCAGCAATGTTGTCGAACTTAAATACCCAACACGAAAGTGGCGACAGATTTGGCGAGCTGTCCATACACCTCTCCTCACCAGAGCAGCGCGATCGTCATGGTATACACTAATCAACCGCAAGACTGTCAACCGCCAACGATTGTACGACATTCGCATGGTAGATTCCCTGCTCTGCCTTCTATGTGGCATGCAGGACACCGACGAACATTCTCTGCAGTGCGGTGAGGCAAAGGATGTTTGGCGGATGACGCAACGCATCACGGCCCTCCTCCGACGCACCGACGAATCCACGATCACGACGGACGCTTTATTTTTCCCTGACTCTGTCTTTTCCCCCTCACAAAAAACATCGGCAATCCGATGGATTGGAGGACACTCATCGCACTACGTGCTCTCGCGGACCTTGATATCGGGCATGGACTATTGGCATTATCTACTAGAACAACACGAAATCATCCGACGCCACTCTAAATATAAAACGCATTTTGCGAACTTCCTAGGCAGCATGTTTCATAGCCCCCCAAAGCGGTGGGGAGTCCCAGGTTTACGTAGTTTCGAGGGATAGGATTTACTCCCAGTGAAGTGATGAGGATGTCACTTCGGCCCTATATTTCTTTCCCTTCTTTTTTATATATGATTTTTCTTTTGGGACATTAAAATTAAATGAATAAATAAAATATTATTGTTACTAACACAAAAAATTACAATGTACAATGTTTCCTTCCTACTGCCTCTCCCTTATCCTGTCAGGAGACGGGGACACCGTGGCCAGGCCTCCAAGTACGACCCCTGCCCACTCTGCCCCCTGACCTACTTCATCTAAAAAAAAAGGAAAAAAATTTTTAAAAAAGTTGTAAAAATAAGTGGTCAGCGCGACAGAATGTCAATCCTAAGGGCCCGGGTTCGATTCCCGGCTGAGTCGGAAAATTTCTTCGCTCAGGGACTGGTTGTTGAGTTGTCCTAATCATCATCATTTCACCCCCATCGACGCGCAAGTCGCCGAAGTGGCGTCAATTCGAAAGACTTGCACCTGGCGAACGGTCTACCAGACGGGAGGCCCTAGTCACACGACAAGAAGAGAGGGGATACTGGGGATACTGATTCTTAGGCATCCTGTACCGCAGTTGTAGTGTTCTTCCGGGGAAACGTAATTTCCCCCACCACGAGCGCCAGTAACTTTTCGATTTATAGTCAGACTACACCTTCCCAGCATCTTCTGTCCAATTACCTTACGTGAAGAGACAAGATAACTTCACTGAGTGCTTGTTTATCTTTTTTATCAGGATTTTATGTATGTTGTTCTTGGCATTCCCTCCTACCACTGTAGAAAAATTTGCGATAACACGAATTTTTCCCCCAGTCGACCTTTTTTGGTCTGGACTGGGGTATACGGAAAATCATATGCTTTAAATGTGCTTTTGAAAAAACATATTCCCAAGCTAAATGACGATTCAATAGGGACACACACTGCCACCCGGAATTCTCGGGTACTTTCGCAAAAAAATGCCTTCATTATTTTGAAGGCTCATGTTGACATTTCAGAACATTTCAAAATCTACGTTTCACATCATTGAGCAATAGATGAAGAAGGGCCATCCACTGCTGAAATCACGTCTGCGAGACAATGGTCTGGGCTGTAGAAAAATTATGACGGCTAGAGGCGTACGGTATAGTTATGGTTAGTGTGAGAGCTAAAACGAAGCGGGAGCTTAGTGCCAGCCCTTCACCTGTTCTGTGATACTGAGGTATTTGTCGATTATACTGATCTCGCCTGATTACAAACACCTTAATCCGTCTTTTCCTTGCCTTATCAAAACTCCTCCGCCAATAGCCATTTGATTAGTGGTCTGAGGTGTTGACATATACCTCATTCTCAAGACAGGAACTCTCGACTTAACATGCCTTCCGATATTGTCTGTTGTTATCATTGTCAGATGTATGTCTGCAGGACGTATGTGCGTTACTTCTCTACTCTCAAAGCGGCTCCGTGTCACAGAGAATGACTCACCTTCCATAGGTAACTCGTTTGACCTGAGTGCATGTGGTTCAGAACTTTAACTGAGTTAGAAATCCCTGAGAGGTATCACTGTTTAGTCAACATATCACTAATTTCCTTATCTAATTGTTGTCAAAATATGTATGTTTCCAAGTTTTAAAGTAACGTGACAAAAGCACGTTTAAGTGCCAAGACATGCACCCAATTTCGGAGCCGTTCTATTCACAATGGCTGGGAAAAGTTGAAAAATAAGAACTATGCTAGGAACACAAATTTGTTTATAATTCAAAGAACTACACATTTCCACCAGCCTCCTTGAATAAACAAATACATCACAAAGCATTGTTGGCGAGGAGAAGTCACTTTGTCTATGATTAATGCTAGTGCACAACAACTAAAGGTGCTTTACTTCCTGTATAGCCCAAGAAACTACACGTCGTCAGCGATATAACGGCACCGCGAAGAAATCTGCCACTTACGTAGTTAGCAGTTGTATTCAAAAGTTCAAACCTGCCATTCTGAACGTAGAGTGCGAATCTACATCTTTCATGGGTTCTAAGACAGCCAAAGCCTTTGAGGGATATGAAAACTAGTTTGACACCATGTTTCTTCAAGACGCGGCCAATCTCGTTTGAAGTGCTTCCTGTACATAAGATTGGATGGCGAGGAATGGGAAGAGGAGAATCTGCAGTCATTATCATAGTTTCTGCAAGCAGGAAGCATTTCAATTAGGACTGGAAACATGATGTTAAGAGCGTGTTAGGAACTCTCTTCAATTTTCCCGGCTCTTTCAGCGTATGGGAAGACTCCAACATCGCATTCTTGAAGCTCTGAATTCGATAATGAGAGACCAGCTGCTTCGTGTATGGCAGGAAATGAGGTACCGTTTTGATATTTGTCGTGTAACACATGGTGCTCACATTGAATGCATGAAAATTTGAACTTTTCTCTTTCCAGGACCGTTGGAACTCTGTTTCTGTCTTTCGTAGTTTGGAAGCAATAAGTGTTTCAAATCTGTTCCTTCTTTTTGAATTGCCCTACGTTGGGAGGTGTCCCATGACTTCTGCCACATCAGTGTACGTACTAAATAAATTGTCAGTGGCCAGCCTAAACAAACGCAGCGCAGTTGGAAAAATGGTGCAAATGTGCTTCAGCAGTATCTTAACGTCTCATGTTATTTACCTGAACAAGAAACACCATATTGATTGCCTTTCGGAGCCATTCTTGTTGTAATGATGGCGCAGTTTTTGTACCACCATACTTTGCCGGGAAATATCTTGAATCTGCGGCTGCAATTTACGTGAAACGACTTACGACAGCAAAAACTCTTAATTATTGCTTTCTTCCGTAAATGGAACCACTGGTAGCACGAAATATCAAAATATTGTAGAGCACACTGTGCCGTGGAACTTACTCAACCACTGTTCACTTGCTGAAAACTGCACTGCGCCGCACACTTTTCCCAAAGAAAAGGCGTACCAGAAAAACGGGAAGAACAAGGCCGCCTTTTATCCTTATAACGATGCTGTCCTCTGGGCGGGTTTAATACGCCTTTCTCTAAATGAAAAGGCGTTCCAGAAACCCAAGCGACAAAGGAAAGAGCTTGGCAATTAAAAGGCATAATGACTGTAATGGCTTCCCTATTTCGTCAGTTGAATACCAATCTCTACTTTATAATGAATTATTCCTTCCTCTGGAAGACAATAAACATTCACAGCTATAACAGTTGCAAATACATAAGTGCAGAACAGTACTATAAAGTGATCAATTGATAACTTCAAAATTACAATAATCTTATGACATCTCACTCACAATATCAGATACACTGAAATAATAATTAAGCAATTATGTATGTTATGGACAACACATCAAAAAAAGTAAATGTAACGATGTTCCATTACATGATGTCTATCGGACCCCTCGTTGTTGCGGCTTGAGATACGTTGGGCAGTCTGTCACGACAGTTAAAAACCGTCACTTCGAACATAACCATTAAAACATCCTTACAATATCGCAGCGACTTGGCAGTTACAGTGTGTTGCGATACTGCTCATCATCTGAAGTGCAGCAATACCAGGATTTTAGCATCCACTTCCAATTAGTGGACCAATAATACAGGGTGGCCTTAAAGTAACAAAGGGGCTATAACTGTGAACGACTATTTAATTTATTATTAGTTACTGAAGTGTGAATAGGTACTACAACTGTGAACAACTATTTAATTTATTATTAGTTACCACTGACATTTCACAGGCGTAAACGCTGAGGATGGAAGATTTCTTGCACTTATGTTTGTCATAATCTGCAACAATTCAAAGTAGAAAAGGATAAATAAAAAAGTTATTCTAAGTTATAGCACCTTCATGACTTTTGGCCCAGCCTGTACAAATGAATCTGTAAAAATGAAAGTAGCAAGAGGTATTATAAATGTGACGGGTTTTGTTTGAATTTTTCATTGGGTGTTGTTTCTCTAATGGAACAGCGTGGGGCTAAAGTGAACACTCGCCGTCAGTCCGATAGCGTTTATCATTGATACACTTGTTTCTTCCCACTATTCCCAAGCATACGCGTACATCACATATATCACCCACACCTCAGCGTCCTCTCTCTCTGTGTCTATATGCTCCCCTCCTCCCCTCCTGTACATCTCCACCTACCCTCCCTCTCACTCAGTCCATATTCTCCTCCCCGCCCTCTCTCTGTCCATCTTTTCCGCCATCCCCCCCCCCCTCCTCTCTCTGTCATTCTCCTTCCCCATCTCTGTGCATCAAACGTTTATCGCTCCCACTTCCAAGGTAGGTTATGCTTTTTACCCTAACAGCATTTCTTTCCAGACAGTAAGTAATCTGTGCACCAAGTTTGCTCGAAATCCATCTAGGGGATTAAGAGGAGATTCTGGACATAGGTGCATGTGACATATATTGCACACAGATATGTCTGGTCCTTTGCTGCTTTACACCATACCACTCCAGATGAAGTCCGCATTCTATTAATCTCTGATATTCAGCCATGTGGCTTCGTCTTAAGCCCTAAATAAAATTATTGGCTCACTGCAGTACCTATTCTCACGACATGGTTGACACAATTAGCAGCACAAAAAAGAGAAAAAAAATGCATTTTATTCTTTTAAAAGTATTCCAAGTAAAAAAATACAGAAAATATACCAACAGGCCATATTCGAACATTTATATGTCACCCCTTCTCATCCAGATCCCCTCCCCCCCTCACCCCCCCCCCCCCCACTAGTGGTAGTGGGAAGTCTTACTACCACAGAAATTTTATACAAATGATAAGGCATATTCTTAAGAAATTTGGTTGAAATTGTTCCATGTATTCCTGAGTTAGGCTTCAACGTCACCCACTTTTCATCCCCAACCCTATGGAATGTACCCCCACGGTATTTCTGTACAGTTAGTAAAGTAAGTAGAACCCCTTTAATCCGACCTTGGATGGTCCGTCACTCCAGTTAGTCCGACCATGCTCAGGCTCGCGAGCCTGTGCCGACTTGTCACTGACTGGACGCCGGTCGGGCCATTGTTGCGGTGTCTATCGCTGTGCATATTGTTATACTGTACGTTATTGTGCAGTTTTATTCTTTGTTTGGATTAAAAAAGTCATTGTTTGCTTTATTCCGTATTCTCCATAGTACTTATTACTGTAGATTCATTGTGTGTACAGTTGTCTCTTTTTACAACATGTCTGGATTCAAACGTAAACACGTAACTCTTTCACTAAATGAAAAATTAGCAGTGCTACAAAGACTGGACGAAGGATAATCGCTCCCAAAATTGAAAAGGAACTGAATGTAGATGTTACGACAATTAAGGTTTGGAGGAAGAAGCGGAAAGACACTGAATCCTATACAGTTACGATTGGTGGTGAAAACACTCTGAAGAATCGCAAAACATTAAAAAAACCTAAACTTTAACTGCTTGATAACGCATTCTGGATGTGGTTTTATCAAGAAAGAAAGAAAGAAAGGAACTCCAATATCCGGGCCAATTCTTAAAGAAAAAGCGATAGGTTTGCACAAACAACTGGAAGCCGAAAGTAAATTTGCTGCCAGTGAAGGCTGGATTGATCGTTGGAAAACTCGTCATGGTGTCCGATTTGTTTCTATTTCCGGTGAAAACCTATCTGCCGATGCCGCAGCTGCTAAAGAGTTTTCTGTTAAGTTTCAAGAAATTGTACAAGAAAATGAACTGTTACCCTGCCAAGTGTATAACATCGACGAGGCAGGGCTGAACTTTAAAATGTTGCCAACAAAAACGTTCGCAGCTTCAAATGAATCCGTGGTAGGAACGTAACTTATAAAAGACAGAATAACAGTCATTCCTTGTAGCAACCCAGATGGTACCAACAACCTCCACTTGTTCGTCATTGGCAAATATAAGAAGCCAAGTGCATTCAAAAATATAAACTTATCTTCCTTGCCGGTTTATTACCGCAATCAAAAATCTGCTTAGATGAACTGCAACCTTTTCAAGTCCTGGTTTTTCGATGAGTTTGTGCCATCGGTCGAAAAAGACTTGAAGCAAAAAGATCTGCCTGTTCGTGCTCTACTGCTGTTTGATAACGCACCATCACATCCATCTGAGGAAGATTTGATGAAAGGGGACATAAAAGCTCTCTTTCTGCCTTCTAATGTGACCTCACTCATCCAACCAACGGATCAGGGCATTATCGAATGGTTAAAAAGGCGATATCGCAGAAAGTATATCAGCTCAATCTTGGAGAAATCTGAAGGAGGTCATAACTTATTTGAGGCAATGAAATCCCTGAACATCGAAGAGGCTATCTACACAATCGCTGCAGCATGGGATGAACTGAAACCTGACACACTGCGAAAATCGTGGCGTAAGCTTTGTCCACAAGTTATAACTGCAAATGAGCATACAGAAGATGAGCAAAACAACGACGCACTGGAAATCGTTGAAGATCTACAAACTCTGGATCCGAACGTCCCTGCCAATGAATTTGAAGAGTGGATCAACGAATGTAACAAAGACTGTGACACTTTTGAAGAGCTCAGTGACGACCAGATTGTTGTCGTTGTTAGCCAGGAAACTGTGAATGAGGACTGGACGGCGAAGACGATTCCCCCACCCGGATTTCACACAATGATGCAAAAAGCGCTTTTGACATCGCCCTTCAATACATCGAGCAGAATCCCACTTCAGCTCCAATGGTCGTTTTGTGGATTAAAAAATGGAGGGACGCTGCTGCTAAATTTAGAATAACATCTGCTAAACAAAAGTGTATCAATGACTTTTTTTCCAAGTACTTTGTTTTCGTTTTTACTGTAAAAACAATGCATAAAGTGTAATCATTTCTTAGTTTATACATACAGTAGTTTATTTCTTTGTAAAAATTTCTTTTTATAAACAGTGCTATAAGCATTTTTAGTTTACAGTATATATCGTTTATACGTTATTAAGTACAGTACAGTACTGTAATTTGTTTGCCATTTTTCCTTTTAAAACCAATACATATTATAATGTGTGTAGACGTTTTTTAGTTAATATATTGTTTAATTCTGTATACAAATCATCTTTTTATATTACTGTAGACGTCTTTTAGTTCATAAATCGTTTAATTTTTTGTACTAAATATCTTTTTATATTTTTTGCAATAAATATTAGATTTTTGAGATAATTCGACCTTTTTTTAGTTCCGACCATGGTCCCGGTCCCGAAGGTGACGGATTAGAGGGGTTCTACTGTAATCAATAAACCTTCCAATTGAACCCTCCTCAACTACACCCGGTCACGTTTCCGTGTGTTATACGACCATTGTATACCATGGAAAAAGCTTAATGTTCACAGTGCTTACCTCTATAGGTAGAAAACGCATAAGTGCTCGCAGAAGCAACATTAAAAATGTTTCTGTCAAACGTTGACTATAATCAGTTCGGATTCTTCTTCTGAGTTATATAGAAAATGCAGTGAAACCAGTGCTGCACTGTATGCTCACATAAAATCGATTAACGGGAAACAAGTGCCAGACTGTCAGTCGTAAGACGCGTTCCGGGAAATCCAGATTTATCGGCGACGTACTACGCTTGCCACAAACCATTTCCTGTAAAGCGCTCGAGTATATATATCCCACCAATTAAGGTGTTATCTGATGTGAATGAGTTAACAGAATCACAATGCCTGTAAAGAAAAAGTTGCGTTAAGAGTCACAGATATTATTTTCCCGTCGTGCACACCACAAAAATGTAGAATTTTTTGAAAGTAGTTTCCGCCATTTGACTGTAAATTACTGTTCATTTATTTCACACAATCATAATTTCGGCTTTATAGGCATTCTCAGGTATGTGTTGAAATGTTACAATATATCGGACATGTCTGCGTGACATGTAATCGTCGAAAAAACGTATATAATACAACTGGTTTATACGAACAAAAATACGTTTATGCGACGATGACATGTTACGTAGACAGGTCATATACAAATTATGACATTTCAGTAAGCACTAGAGAATGGCTATGAAGCCAATGACATGATTGTGGAAAAAATGAGCAGTAGTTTACAGTCAAATGGCCAATAGCTCGAATGCGAAGTATAAGGGACAGTCAAATGAAAAAGAACTACATGGGAAAAAAGTGAGTAAACCGTTTATTGTTTCAAAAGTAAACGATATAGCTGTTAATACATTTATCCCACTGCGGGACAAGGCAGTCAATACCGGCACGGGAAATGTTTGAGGGTACCTACGGAACCATGATTATATCCAGGCATGCACCTTTTAGTCCGAAGCAAATCCATGGACATGAATGTCTTTCTCCAGGGCTACAAAAATATGGCAATCGTATGAGAAAGGTTGGGAATGTGTGGAGGATGTGTAAGGGCTTCATAACTATACTTCTGCAACGTAGTAGAAACAACCTTGGCAACATGTGGGCCCATACAGTCCTCTGCTCTTGAGATTTCCATAATTTTGGAGCCTTGAAGAGAGACATTCGTAGCTGTAGATTTGCTTCGCTCGAAGAGGTGTATGCCTGGCTGAAATAATCGTAAACCCCTACGGAGTTTGGCCGCCGTATTGCAAGTCTTTTTAGCTGACGCCACTTCGGCGACGTGCGTGTCAGTGATGATGAAGATGGACACACAACATCCAGTCCCCAGTCGGGAATCGAACACGGGCCCCCTTACATGGTAGGCGGTAACGCTACCTCTAAACTACGGAGGCGGACTACGCCTGGATATAATCATGGTTTCGTAGGCAACCGCAAACACTTTTCCATGAAGGCATTGACCTCTTGTCGTTGGAATATATGAGACGTCTGAGAATGTACACAATCTCTTACAGTATAAGAAACGCATTGCTCCAACAGGAAGAACAGGAATGCCAGTACTGAACTTCGTTCGACAACGGAATATACGAAGTGTTACAAGACTGTGCTACATGTCCTGTACAGAACTCTTCGATTTTTTGATGTAAATGTAGTAATTTTCTTCTCTGTGTCCAAAACAGAAGATTACATCGTAATTGTCTTATATCACTAGAGAAGAATTTATACGAACCAATGTGTACAGAAGTTGGAGATTGAAATAATGAATCCCACAGAATGTAAATCATTTCAAGGAGAATAAACGTCTCTAAACTCGGTACTCGTAGAGCTGGGACGTATAAATTGAAGTATAAGTTAAGTAACTGTAAAGAAAACTTCGGTAAAGGAAGAAAATGTTCAGGTGATGGACGAGAGAAGGAAGTACAAAAATGAGCAGGAGAAAAATAAATACAGCAAAAATGCTCGATTTGTAAAGAAAGAGGTTCCGGTACTGTGACCTTCCGTGGCATGCTTTTTGCAATTTATACTTCTTAAAAGGTTATTTAACGCTTTTCTGAGAATTTTAAAAGTGTTAATACAAGTTTTCTATGCTAAAATGTAAAAGTTCAATGTGTACCAAGAATCTTTTATTAGAAGTTTTATTAATTAAGTTAAATATTGATTTTTCAGTTTACGAATTGTTACAAAAAGAAATTACATTAACGTGAGCACACAAATTTGAAGGTACTGAAAAAGGGAATATAGTTAAATTAAATGTTTTAACTTTTAGTTTATAGAACGGTCCAAAGCTTTGAAAGGTTTTCGTTCTATGTTCCTCCCGTATCACTGTCTCCGCTGTTGGTCTCCGTAGCAGTGTGCCATCCGCGAAGTAAGATTCCGCGTACTTGGAAGGATCTTAACCAATCAGTGGTGGACCATTCAACCTCAGAAAAAGTAGTGAGGAAGCTTTTTCCGATAACATAGAGACTCTACCGTCAATAATGATCAGATTCACTAGATTACATCGGAATTGTCTTTATGGCAGTCGTCAAAGGAAGCAAATTTATGCGATATTTTCATTCGTTTCACAATTTCCACCAAAGTTGTCACAATTGTTGAAAATCAATTCAACTGAAAGCGAACTGCAAGTGATTCAACATCTTTTTCCCGGAAATTATTGTCTTTAATGCCTTTGGGCCAAATTCTTGTGTCAACTACGCGGGCTGAATTGGCCAAAGCTGCATATTCCCCACTCAGCATTCTCTTTCCAATTGCTTGTGAAAGATTGTCATAAAAGCGAAAAGGATTAATGGGCAACTCTTTAGTTTATTCTTATAGTTTGATTCCCATATATCTTTTGTTGTTGACAGTTGTCACAACCTGATCATAAAAAGTTCCCTCACTACTTGTACGAGCAATAAATGTATTAACCAACATTTGAAGCTTTTTTATTAGACCGCAACAAGTCTACATCTCGGTATTTCAGTTCCTCCATAGCTTCTGAAAGTTCCTAAAGTGCATCACACGCCTACAATAAATACGACTGAAACTGTACGAAAATTGGGCGCTACCTATCTTGCGTCAAACACCTTTCCAATTTTCAGCAGCCGGCCGTGGTGAAGGTGCGGTTCTGGCGCTGCAGTCTGGAACCGCGGGACTGCTACGGCCGCAGGTTCGAATCCTGCCTCGGGCATGGATGTGTGTGATGTCCTTAGGTTAGTTAGGTTTCATTAGTTCTAAGTTCTAGGGGACTGATAACCTAAGATGTTAAGTCCCATAGTGCTCAGAGTCATTTGAACCATTTTGAATCAATTTTCAGCATTTGAACACCAAGTTCGTCTACTATCAAATGCAACTCTTGGCTGTTCTTCAGTAAGGCGTGGCACAGAAAACAAAGTTTTTTGTGATAATTTTAGATCGACTGAAACTTGCCATTTTCTTTACTACGTCACTTACACAAAGTTCAAGCCTATGATTAGAACAATACCAAACAATAATAGGTGAAAACCTTTCTTAAAAGGAGTCCCAGATCCAGATTTTCGGCCAATCACTACTTGCAGCACCGTCGCACTCTAGAGGGATTAGCCTGCTTTTCATTTTTTTTTTTTTTGGTCTAATTTATTGCCCTCAAGACATCGAATCTCAGCATGGAAAATGCCAAGAGACATCAGACTTTCGAGTTCAGTCAAGTCCAAAATGGGGGATCCCTTACTCAATATTGTGAGACAAGCTCTAATGTATACAATTAGAGATCATTTTTTGCTTGAAATAATTTATCTGTTCATAGTGATTACAAAGTTATCGTCCGTTTGTACTACTTCCTGTACAATACGTTTTCTGATATCTACACTGATTTGGCTAACGATATTCGCACACGCCTTATTCGAATGCAGAAGTCGCGCCACATTAAGTTTTTGAACATCAATTTTTGATTCAAAGTTGTTGAACGATTGGTTCTATTTTTCAACCTTGTAGGCAGTATGGAAGATTCTCACTTCTTTCTCTTTTGCTACGGTTTTCATACAACCGATTTCAGTGTTCCTTGTTGGGACCCTGCAAAACGTTTTTGTGTTGTTCCGTGTGCAGAACTGTCTTTGTGATAAAACGTCTTTTTGCCTCATCTCATCATATTATTTTTGAACGTTTAGGTAGACGAAGATTATTAATTAACGAGGGTATAATTAATTTAATACCTAGAATGGCTTTATGGTGATTCCCTTTAAGATAATCAAATTTGGCTGCTCCTCCATCACTGAATTTGGTAGGTGAACTTAGATTATAAAATAGAATTATGTCTTGATCTTCTTTTAGATTTTTTGCTTTAATCTTTTTATCTTTTAATAAAATTATAAACAGCCGACCAGTTGCAATGAATAAAGAATTCTTTACCTAGGTTTCAACAAATGTAAATTTGACTTCTTCAGAAGGAGGCCTAAGGACAATGAACATCATAGCTTACATTAGAAAAGTATGAAACTTAAGTCAAGAATAGATTTTAACACAAATTAGAGAGCTCTTGTATTACAGAAATATGAGAACGACGTCTGGTACTTACAATTTACATTAGTAAGGACTAATGTACCATCGCCGTTTTTACAAATGTCGGCATGGATCCATTTGTCAAAATTAAATTATAGCCCTAGAATTAGGGTTTGTCACGTAAATATAAATTAGTACATGGATCTTGCAGAGCTCACAACCGACTGAGTGTAATCGGCCAGCGTAGTTACTCTGCGGCCAGGGCAAGTGGCGCTCATGGCGCGAACCATGTGCCAATTGGCGTACGAAAGCAACGTGTAAATTATCAGTATTAATAACGTTCTTAGATAAAGTAACAATAAAAAGAAGGAAGGCGTTTAACACTCCCGTTATAACAGCATGGGAGCCTTAGTACAATTAATGTAGTTATACATCACAACGGCAGGTGGCGCTTACGCCTAGAGTTACGCACAGTGACATATACAGCCGAAATATGAAGATTACATTACGATATTAGTGAAGCCTACAAACGGTATATATGTCAGAACTTTAAAATTGACAATAATGGCTCTTAAGACAGAATTACGAACCCTGGTCCACAATCCAGTTAATACACATTCGCTAGGGAACCAACGTTTTAGAGCCAGACAAAATCACGTAAGGGCCGATGTAGTGGCAGCCATACATCGTGTGAAAACCACATTACATAAAGGGTAGTGAGCTTAAAGCACTGAAAGTGCATCATAGCTTCCTGGGAAAATAGACCACTAAGGTTACCAGCATTAACGTTATACCATAAACAGTACAGGTTTAAAGCCTTCGAAAAATTGTCTACAAGCAAGGTTCAACTGGTCGTTCAGTATATTACCGTCCTTGAGCTCTAGATGTTTAAAAATTTGTAACTCTTCCCATAGATCTAATCTACGCCCTTTGACTTCTCTGTGTAGGATAACAGTGACTTCTTACTGTTTAGGCGTATGACCGGCTATCAAGAGGTGTTCAGCAAATTTACATTTGTTGAAACCTAGGTAAAGAATTCTTTATCCATTGCAACTGGTCGGCTGTTTATAATTTTATTACGTGGAACCGTTGCTGTTGTGCAGCTATGTTTAAAATACTTTTTATCTTTTTTTAGAGCTGTTTATACGTTGTATATATATATTCTTATTCTCAGCATGGAAATTATTATTCTGGGGTTTATACTTGTTCTCTTGGTTATTTTCGTGAATATCATCTTTTACTTTTGTATTGATTGCCATTAAATATTCTTTGTTTAAAGGGTGAGTATTTCTTTGTATAAATTGCTTAAGTATTTTAATTTAAAATATTGTTTTGTGGAATCAATGACGTGAAGTTTTTCATCTTAGGCCGTGAATTTATTTTCTATTTGTTCTTTGAGTTTTTTTCTTTGTTCTTTTCTAGAACTATAATTTTTATTTTAGAGACGATTGCTTAGACATTTTCATACCATTTTTTGAACGCCCAGAGATCCAACTTTCCGGTAAACATAACAGCACAGTTTTTTGTTGTGAATAGTGAGCCAAATTTGTTTTTTTCAAAACTTGCTATCTTTGCTTAAATGTCAAACAGTCTGGTCACTGTCTATCACCTTCTTTGACGTCCTTAACAGAAGATGAAGTGACGTTAGATAAAGCAGGAAATGTTGATTCCGTCTGAAATGTTTCCACTGGCAGTGGCGGGTATTTTTCAGCTTCTTCGTCTACGTTTTGTTTCTTAGTTTTTTTTACTGAAATAACTAGTTATTTTATCCGGTGAATACGGCACAAGTAAAAACTTAACGTGCTTTGATTTTAGAGCATTGCTCGAAAGAGCTGAGTAAGCACACAAGAACAGTGACAGATAGGTCGGGCACTTGGCAGACCAAACCGAGTCGAATTGAATAAAGTGACTGGTGACAGTAGTGGAGCACATGCAAATCGGTGGACCAGGCACGGATGAGGAAACTGAGTCAGCTGGCCGTAAACATCTAGATAAAGTGCAGTCTCCTCTCACAGCAAGTAGGCATAGTCTTACATCGCTCCAACCGCCGCAGAAGTTCTGTCGTGCCATGTCTCAAAATCTTCGGTTCTGGTTTTTTGTCAGATGTACGAGTACGGGGTACCGGTGGGTACCGTCACAAAACAAGCACTGTACAGCAATGTAAGTTACTTGCGAATACAAACAGTAGAGAGAGCAGAAGTTTAGGGGAAATGGCATGCAGTAAAAATGTGAATAAATCGAAAAAGCAGTGATCATCGAAAGGAGATAGTTAGCAAACAAGAAGGACGAAGCCACTTTCGTTGAAATTAAAAGCAAAGGCGTCAATAACAGGAATGCTAAAGAATAAATTCCAATGTTAAACGCAGAGGACGAAGCAGGCATCATGGAATAGCACATGGAGGTTTCTTAACGGACTACTGACTTGATTCAAGAGTGAATTCGGAAGATACAGTAGATCCACCATTCCACCATTAGAGTTTGATAGAGTTTCTGAAGAGTTGCAACTAAACAATGTCGAATGATTGAATTTACTTGTAATTTCTGGAACTGGCAACCAAATGCTAATTTAAGTTAGTGTAAAATCTAGGAGACTGGAGACATACTATCGCACGTTCGGAAGAATATCTCCCGCACAGATCCATACATAGCAAAAGACAAAAGAAATGAGAGAACATCTGGACTCTGGCCACAATTTATTTGTTATGAAGAGGTTAAAACTGAAGAAACTGCAAAAAGATAGTAAATTAAGGAAATGGGATCTGGATAAGTTGGAAAAACCCGCAGTTGTTGAGAGTTTCTAAGGGTCCCTTAGGCAACAGTTGACAAGGAAAGGGGCAAATAATACAGCAGAAGACGAATGGGTAGCCTTTAGAGATGAAATAGTGAAGGCAGCGAAGAATCAAACATGTAAAAAGACAAGAGCTAGTAGAAATCCTTAGATAACACAAGAGATATTGAATTTAATTGATGAAAAGAGAAACTATAAAAATCCAGCAAATGAAGCAGGCGAAAAGGAATACAGACGTTTAAAAAATGAGATAGACAGTAAGTGCCAAACGGCTAAGCAGAAATGGCTAGAGGACAAATGTAGGGATTTAGAAGCATATTTCACTAGGGGGAAGATAGATACTGCCTACAGGAAAATCAAGACGCTTTTTGGAGAAAAGAGAAGCAGCAGCATGAATATCAAGATTTCAGATGGAAAACCAGTCCTAAGCAAGGAAGGGAAGCAGATGAAGATGAGATGGGAAATATGATACTGTGAGAAGAATTTGACAAAGCTCTGAAAGATCTGAGTCGAAACAACGCCCTGTGAGTAAACGGTATTCCATCAGAACTATTGACAGCCTTGAGCGAGCGAGTCATGACAAAACTCTTCCATCTGATGAGCAAGATGTATGAGAGAGACGAAATACCCTCAGATTTCAAGAAGAATGTAGTAATTCCTATTCCAAGGAAAATAGTTTCTGATAAAAGTCATGGTTGCAACATACTAATACGAATTTTTTACAGCATAATGAAAAAACTGTTGGAAGCCGACCTCGGCGAAGATCAGCTTGGGTTATGGAGAAATTTAACAACATACGAGGCAATATTGACCGTACCTCTTATCTTAGAAGATAGGTTAAGGAAAGGCAAACGTGCTTTTATAGTATTTGCAAACTTAGAGAAAGCTTTTGATAATGTGACTGGAATACTCTCTTTGAAAATATGAAGGTAGTAGGCGTAAAATACAGTGAAAAAAGGCTATTTACAACTTTTACAGAAATGGCAGTTATAAGAGTAAAAAAATGGTTCAAATGGCTCTGAGCCCTATGGGACTTAACTTCTAAGGTCATCAGTCCCCTAAAACTTAGAACTACTTAAACCTAACTAACCTATGGACATCACATACATCCTTGCCCGAGGCAGGATTCGAACCTGCGACAGAAGCGGTCGCGCGGATCCAGACTGTAGCGCCTAGAACCGCTCGGCCACTCCGGCCGGCCTTATAAGAGTCGAGGGGCATGAAAGGGAAACAGTGGTTGAGAAGGGAGTGAGACAGGGTTGTAGCCTATCGCTGATGTTATTCAATCTGTACATTGAGCTAGCAGTAAAAGAAAGCAATGAAACATTTGGATCAGGAATTAAATTTAGGTAGAAGAAATCAAAACTTTGAAGTTCGCCGAAGACATTGTAATTCAGTCAGTGGTAGCACAGGAGAAGCAGTTTAACGGAATGGATAGTGTCTTGAAAGGAGGAAATAAGATGAACATCAACAAAAGCAAAACAAGAAAAATTTAGTCAAATTAAATCAGGCGATGCTAAGGAAATTAAATTAGGAGTCGAGACATTTAAAATAGTAGCTATTTGAGCAGCAAAATAACTGATGATTGGCCGAAGTAGAGAGGATATAAAATGTAGACTGGCAATGGAAAAGCAAGCATTTATAAAGAAGAGAAATTTGTTAACATGAAACATAGATTTAAGCGTTAGGAAGTCTTTTCTGAAGATATTTGTCTGAAGTTTAGTCGTATAAGGAAGGGAAACATGGATGATAAACAGTTTAGACAAAAAGAGAACAGAAGTTTCCGAAATGTGGTGCTTCAGAAGAATGCTGAAGATTGGATGGATAGATCAGGTAACTAACACGGAGATACTGAATAAAATTGGGGAGACAAGAAAATTGTGGCACAACTTGACCAAAAGAAGGGACGTTTGATGAGATCATTCTGAGACATGAAGGGATTACCAATTTAATATTGAAGGGAAGTGAGAGGCGGGGTGAGTGGAGGGGGATCGTAAAGGGAGACCAAGAAATGAATACAGTAAAATGGCTCTGAGCACTATGGGACTTAACTTCTAAGGTCATCAGTCCCCTAGAACTTAGAACTACTTAAACCTAACTAACCTAAGGACATCACACACATCCATGCCCGAAGCAGGATTCGAACCTGCGACCGTAGCGGTCACGCGGTTCCAGACTGTAGCGCCTTTAACCGCTTGGCCACCCCGGCCGGCTGAATACAGTAAGCAGATTCAGAAGTATGTAGGTTGCAACAGTCATCAGGAGATGAGCAGGGTCGCACAGGATAGCGTAGTAGGGAGAGCTGCATAAACCCAGACTTCTGACTGAAGGCCACAACAGCAAGAACAAGAATTAATTATTTGCAGCCTGAAGTTAATTATTCACGATAGTCAGAAACAATTTGAAAAGCTTGTAAATGTGTTGCCGGATAGGGTGTGCTGAGAAATAACTGTTAACAAAAAAAATCGATACATTGCGCCGTTCCCGAGTTAATTGGCATTGAAATCAGCAAATCAGACCGTTGCCCGCGCAAATATAAGCGGACTGCCTGAGACGGTGTTAACAAACGTGTTCATCGTTAGGTTTCCTAAAAGAGAGGAAGAGTGTGATACAAAAATTGGACATGGGGCCATAATAAAGATCAAACCCGAGTCAAAGGCTGAGCAGTCTCGTGCGCTATCATCTACTCTTTGAGAACAACTGACACTAATTGTACCTGGCGGACCATTCGAATCTGCGCGCGCAACGACCTGATTGAGTAAAATCAATGCTAATTAACTCGGAAACGGCGAAACGTATCAAATTTTTTCTCAAAAATTACTTCTGAGTACAACCTACCCTGCATTATCCTTGCAAGATTTTCAGACTGTTTCTGATCACTCTGTGTAATTCAAAATAACGCAACATGCCCCAGAATAACCACTTACATATTTAATGTTAAAGCGTCGCTGGAAAGCAGCTACACGAGCGTAATTAGACATACCTTCCCATAACACGATATTCTAAATTTCAGTAATATTACATCCGAAACACATTTTAAAAGTAATGTCTCATTTGAGTAACATGTTCAAACGTTAAGTAGCTGTGTTCCGGAAACGACATTTTTTTTTTTTTTACTTTCAAGCCAAATATAATTCCAAAGAGCCCAACGTAATTACATGGCCGTATCCGAAGCACATTAAGACTGATGTTTTCGTTGCTTGACTGTGTAATGTTTTTTTTTTTTTTCAGAACAGTAAATAAATAACTTTAAATTGAGCTTGCTGATTCCTTTTAATTTCTTAATCTGTTATGCTATAAGGAATACAGTTTTCCTTTAAGAAGTAAAGTGACTGACTCTCAAGCTACTTGAAAATTAGAAGTGTCGAAATTTTGTTTTGTCTAGGTTACGTTCACTAAGAAACGATAAAACTTTGTAATATTTATTTAACTTGGCAAGATTAAAGCCGTAAGTCCCTCTCTTACATCTAACCAGGCATGCTATACGTTTTAGCTCATCTTACTGCAATTTGTGGGCAACCAGAAACATTGCACACTATCTCCTGAGAATTGAGACCAGGAATCTAAAGGGGATAGGCAGATGGGAGGAATGGATTCAGATATTACAAATGGTGACGGGAGCATTTTACTCATAACGATTTAGTAATTACTGCAGTGCGGAGAGAGGAAAAAAAGTACAGTTCACATACATTCTTGAATACAACAGAGACAAAACACAAGGAGGTAGTTTTAACTTACGTGAACATGAGTGAAGGGGCGTAAGAGAGGGAAACAAGAAAGTTATGAAACACAGTATTATGAAGGTAGGGGAAAAGAATGTGACTGAGAAAAGAAAAGAGCAAGAAGCGTGAGTGGGGGAAAATGGTAGCACTAGCTTTACTGTTAGAAACAGGCAAAACTGGACATACTCGTTAATTTTTGAAGAAGCGTTGTGAGGGTGGCAGAAGGAAGTGTTTGAACTTTACTTAAAAGCAACAAGGTATTGAACGATGCGCAGAGTGGAGAGCAACTTGCTCCAGAGGTGGGCGGCAGCAACAGAGAAGTAGTATGCGAATATTATTTGTTTTAAAATTTTGTATTTGTGGGGATCCACAGCCTCCGGATATTTAATAAACGTAAACGTGGTCCGTGGTCTGTGATGCGATTTTTATTTAATCGTGCGATTAGCTAATTTCGACTACTTGTCGTTGTCAAGCAACTGTAAAAACAATATGAGAAAGCACTACCTTTTCTGCAAACATCGCTACGTATAAATAACGCTTTGCACACTTCACATTAAGATAAAACATTACTACACAAATTTCTTTTTGAGCTGCTATAAATATGGAAAGGCATTTTATTTCTTGGCATGAAATAAAATGTTTCTCCCTTTTTAAGCAGGGAGATGGAAACCCATCCTCTTCCTTCAAAGCGAATTAGAATAATCTGCACTGAAATTTGTGTAAGAAGTCAAAACCTCGAAAAATGAAAGACAAGTTCATCGTCACCAATGATGTTTATTTACTCAGTGAAAGGGAATTAAAGATCTGTAGTTGTTTGTCAAGCTCAGATAATTAGCGCAATATGATTTATTGATGATGCAGAAGTGGTAGCTATAAGTTTTCAGGAATTGAGTTTTGTGCTAAATGTAACGGAATATGTGTTAGCTGTAGGTTGAGGTAAGCGGGTAAAGAAGAAAGCGTCACAGGCGGACATCCTAGAGGCCTAAATTTTACATCAGAAAAAGAGAAACTTGATAGGTACACGCAGGTCACAGAAGCAAGGACAAGATCAAAAGGTCCTTTATAAGAATCAGTAGCAGTTAATGTGCAAGAATGTAAAACTCGCGCCTAGTTGTGAATGTATTAAAACGAGCCTGAAACCAGTAAAGAAAGTCACGAAACGAACAACAATTGGCGTAAAGTATCAGAACTTACTTAGCAAGCACGCGGATATACCTTAACACACCAGGTCAAAAATCAATTCTCTTGTTAAAGGATTGTCGATGATAAAATGACGACTTGGCTACTGTGAATTGTATACATTATATTGCAGTCAGATTTTATTGTTATACTTGTACATTAATATTTGCAAGTGGTGGTGAAATATTCTAATTACATTTCGCATTCATATAGGAGAAATATGATGATGATGATGTTTGGTTTGTGGGGCGCTCAACTGCGTGGTTATCAGCGCCCGTACAAGTTCCCAATCTTTTCTCAGTCCAATTTCGCCACTTTCCTGGATGAAGATGAAATGATGAGGACAACACAAACACCCAGTCATCTCGAGGCAGGTGAAAATCCCTGACCCCGCCGGGAATCGAACCCGGGACCCCGTGCTCGGGAAGCGTAGGAGAAATAACTGCCTGGTTTGGTGACTGGGAACTGCGAAACTAACAGCATTAAAAATAGTAATTTTTCGGTTTATGTCATGTGGTTACTTGTGCTATTAAATGCTGATCGTTTTTGGAGCATCACCTGCGACCAGCTTTGAGAAAGAAGCGGCGACACTTTCTGCGCAACCCACCCATCATTTTGCACGACAATGCGCGGGTGCATACAGCGCAAGCTGTGGCTGCTCTGTTCGGCCGATGGGACTGGGAAGTACTGTACCATCCACCATACTCCCCGGACTTAAGTCCTTGTGACTTTGATTTGATTCCGAAGATGAAGGAACCACTTCGTGGCATTCGCTTCAGAACTGTTCCAGAGATTCGATAGGCAGTAGACTGTTCCATTCGCACTATTAACAGAACAGGCTCTGCTAACGGTATACTACGCCTTCCACATCGCTGGCAACGTGTTCTACACAACGCTGGTGACTACTTTGAAGGACAGCAACAGGTGCAAACATGTAACTGTTTGTAATGATTGTGAATAACTAGTTGCCAATATTTAAGTTCCAACCCTCGTATAAAGCCAACATGACGCCACAGTCTACACACACACACACACACACACACACACACACACACTCGCGCGCGCGCGCGCGCGCACACATACACACACACACACATACGCACACACACACCTATTACAGGCATCCACGCGTAACAGATGAACAGATACACTTAAATCTCAGACTTCACGAAGGAAAGATACCAGTGTGCGCGAAGGATAGCAAAAACCATTTCAGTTGGGCCTGTAAACCTGCCCCTCAGGTTCTCCCAACCATTTTTGCCATTCTAATTTACACTGTTTTACAACTGACAGGTTCCTTTGCTCTGGCAGCCATAAGATTCGTATATCCTGCGACATTAACAGAAGCAGATGATGTGTATAGTTTCAGCCACGTTCCAGACAGAAGGAATGTCTGAAAGTTATTTGGTGGAAAAGAAGGCTGAATTCTTCATAATGTGCAAACTTAGTCAACACCAATAGCTGTAACGTGTGCTTCAGCACTTTCTACAGCAGATCCTTTGACAAGCTCCCAAGCTCCCCTTATCAGCAGAGTACGGTACAGTCCCCATTTTGCTTGCAGCGGCACAGCTCAGGAACGACCAGAAATTCGCGAGCCCGACGTGGTTCTTACTTATAGTCACTTAAGGATACGAGATAGTCGAGTAATACTGAAAGTAGAGAAGGAATTTCCGTTGTGAGGAGATATGGCTGAGGTAATGGCGAGTGTGAAACTATTAACCCTCTGCCTTAAAGAAAGATACGTAGTTAGTAATGTACATTGTACAGCTCAAAGTGGAAAGAAAGGAACTGGATGATTAGTAGGACCGATGCTGGCAGCAGAGGAGGATAATAACAATAACAAGGTTGGGTTGTTTGGGGGAGGAGACCAAACAGCGAGGTCATCGGTCTCATCGGATTGGGGAAGGACGGGGAAGGAAATCGGCTGTGCCCTTTTCAAAGGAACCATCCCGGCATTTGCGTGGAGCGATTTAGGGAAACCACGGAAAACCTAAACCAGGATAGCCGGACGCGGGACTGAACCGTCGTCCTCCCGAATGCGGGTCCAGTGTGCTAACCACTGCCCCAACTCGCTCAGTATAACAATAAGACTAGCATTGAAAGCTGCAATTCAGTTAGAAGTTCGTATAATGACATTGAATGTACTTTTTCCAATTAAGACCTAACAGACGTGCAAGAAAGGTAATCAAGGCAAAGAGCACTAATCACACTGCCGCCATTACAAAGAGACAGAGAATTTTAGGGTAAAAGAAAAACAGAGATGTTAGAAAAATACTATAGACACAGACTATACGACATTTGACTGGTTTAGAAGCAGATCAAAACAGGTAATATTAAATTTACAGATTGGATAAGATAGTTTTACTTATTATTATTCAGCTCTGCCGTATCTCTAACTGTCTTCCTTCCATCTGCAATCTTGATAGCTACACTGCCATGCTGGATCGATAGGTTCTGAAGGACGAAATGGAATGTGAGAGTGTTCAAAATCTTTTGCTGTTCTCATGTCAGATCTTCTCTTATTGTGAACCCTGTCTTTGCCAGTTTTTTTTTTCTTCTGGCAACATGTCTAAACCCTTTTTCGGTAAGAAAAATGTCCACCTTCCTTACTTTCACTCCTAGGTTCACAAGCGCAGACTGCATCAGGAGGTTTCTGCCTCTTCCGCCTTATCTTCTGTCACGCCTAATAGCCGCAGGCTATTGTGCCTTTGATACTATTCTAATTCGTCAGACGCAGCACAAAGTTTTTCTTCCAAATCTCGCGTTTTTCTTCTGATGTTAAGACACCGACATTTTACAGAACTAACTTCTGCAATACTGCTCGCTCAGTTTCACAGAGGTTGAATAAGACTGTAAGACTGCTGCTGCTGCTGCTGCTGCAGCTTGTAGGTAAGACTGAATGAAAGTTCAATTAGTCGTATGCTATGAATTATCACGTTGAAAAACCATGCGCAAACAAAAATTCGGCGTTCATTAAATGTGCTGAATGTCGCAATAATTATTTGTCTTCCATGTAAAGGATGCGCTTGGTGATGTTTTCAGTTTTAACTGCTCTGTACATTCCAGTCAATGTTTGAAATTCATGAATGCCCGTAGAATCTGAAAATAACTACAAAATGAGATTCAGACTGCAGGTTGACATTTCTTAAGGATGTTAGCTCTGTAACGACAAAGTGTCTTACCTTTTCTCTTGATCTAGACACCGCGTTGTTCGTATTCAGATCCTAAGATGACCGTGTAGGCGGTCGAAACGAGTAATCACTGCTTTCTACATTGCGATCTTGGCCAAATAGAGGTTTTAATAGAATCTACAACATTTGAAGTGTACAGGTCACTATCTCCATTATTTACAAAATTAATTACTTCCCCTTTCGGTTTCTAGGCCGGTATTTCTGCTAAAGTATGCTGAAATTCTTCTTATACTGCTACCTGCGAAAGCATTATTTTAAAAAGTTTCAGGTTGTTCTACGTAAATGAAGGCAACCAGTTAGAAAGCAGAACTGAATCTTTTTCTTTGGAGCATCTCTGAAAACAAGTCCTTCACTCATTTTTCTTATAATGTACAAAAAAGTGTCAGGCAATGTTACAGGTTTGTATATAAATAACTATCTGCTAACAGTCATCATTTTCTTTTATTTACAGTTTGCACGACGAACTTCGGGACATTATTATATTTTAAAGTGCGTGTCTGGCTACGTACTTTGCCATATTTTCGTGATGTTTTCGATGTGTGAGGTTATATTTACAAACAAACCCGTTATTTTACAATCTCAAGCTTTCATAAACTATCTATAATGGATCAAATCAAGATAATTTTGTATCAATGATTTTCCTCAGACCAATCTTGACGTATATATCAAGTTAAAACCACGATGGGATAATCAACGATCATCAGTAAAGTTCATTTTTACTCGCCAAAAGCGAATCTGATGCCTTGCTTCCATGATTGTTCGAGGGTTTGCATCTGCTCACCCGGGGTTATAGTGGTAATTTAATGTTCTACCGTTTGTGAATCCCGCCATGTCCGTAAATGAAATGAAAGTAGTGAACTCCGGACCATGAGCGTTTCGTCTTAGAATCCATTAGTACATTCATACAAATATGTAGGTCTATCAGTTGCTCAATAGCAAAAAATGGTTCAAATGGCTCTGAGCACTATGGGATTTAACTTCTGAGGTCATCAGTCCCCTAGAACTTATAATTACTTAAACGTAACTAACCTAAGGACATAACCCACATCCATGCCCGAGGCAGGATTCGAACCTGCGACCGTAGCGGTCGCGCTGTTCCAGACTGTAGCGCCTAGAACCGATTGGCCACCCAGGCCGGCGCTCAGCAGCCACTAAAGCTGTTTATAGTCCGCCGTTCATTGATAGGATACTGAGAAAAGGCGAGGGAGACTGGTTGCAAAACAGTCGTGGGCACCATCATAAAATATCAGTGCCACGTATAGTGACAAAAGATATAAAGATATTCGACGTATACGAACAAGTTCAGGTTTGTCATACTCACAGGATAGCGCCATGAAAAAAAAAAAATTGATGTGGAAGATTGCTGAAGATAGAAACGAACTATCCCGCCAAAAGACTGATTACGAATTTTCAACATCCAGTATTACAGTAAGAGAAGAATTTAGGAATATACTACAACGTCACATCTGTCGCTCCTACAATGTCCACGAAGAAAAGATTACACTAATTACAGCCCACGCAGAAGCATTTAAACAGTAATTTTTTCCGCAGATGGAACGAGGGGAAACAGTTATATATGGTGCAATAGTAACACGCTCTGCCATTCACTTCTCAACGGGTTACAGGGTTTGGATTTAGAACCATATCCAGTTGAAATAACTGTTCTGATTTGATGTTTCTACGCACAGTGTTGTCCAGTCTCAGAGCGAGATGACGCAGTGGAGAAACATGGCATTCGTATTCCACAGGATGCAGGTTGCAGATTCGGATCCCAGTCCGACCATCCAGACTTTGCTTTCGCGAGATTACTGAAAAATTGCGTGAGACAGATGTCGGGACGGTTCCTGTTCAAGCTTCTGACCGACTTCCTTTCGCATCCTATTGCATCAATTCTAATGAGCTTGTCATCCGAAGGGACAAAGAGCCCAAATATTCCCTCTTTAAAATTCGTTCAGCTTATTTATTCATTGAACGAAGTTCTACGTTCCATGATTACTTTGCAGTGTTTCCCTGACCCTGTACATTAAAATTAAAAGCGTAACAAATATGAATATACCTTTACGTAGTTCGAATTTCACACAAATCAGAACCGACCAATTCTTTCAAAACTGTGACACTGACAAGAATCTCTCGAGAGTTATCGGGCACAAAACGTGTAACTATCAAACCGGTAGCACTGATTACTGCTGTTGTAACTAAATGATTAACTGTACATGTGATGTGAAAGTATTTTGGATTACCTGACACGTGTACCACACCGTCGCCTCTTCAGGTGATATGCAGCTTCAAAGCAAACAAGTCCAAAGACCACTGATTACATCTGCTGTTTCCCGATAATATCAGTTTCTCACCGGACGCCCTGATACAGCTTCTCTGGTAGGCGTTACTGTCTGTTGAGCAACCGTCGACGTACCTGTTTCTCCAAGAGCAGATAATTTCAACAGATACTGGAAGAACAAAAGGTACGGAGTTAACATTTTTGCGACGACAATGTCACTGGACATGGAGAACGAGTTCAGACTGGCTGTGGGTGGGGAAGGAACTCAGCCGTGCCCTTTCGAAGGAACCATACAATGGACAAGGTAAACCTGGATGGCTAGATGGAGATTTCCACCTCCCCCTTCCCCCCTCCACCAGGATGCGAGTTCTGTATCTTGCCATTGTGGCACCTCGCTCGGTAATTGATGGTTGTTTGAAAGACGATCTTTAGTTAATTGTAATACTGCTGGCGCTGTGGTCTTCAGTTCGAATATCGTTTTTACGCAGTTCTGGTCGCTAGTCTATTCGGTGCAATTCTCATCATCTCTGCGTATCTACTGCGTTCTACACTGCGCTACAAAATAAAAGGATTACTTTTGCGAAACCCATTAGTTTTCTCCAGTTACGACACAAAAGTTTAAAATTCGGTTCAAAGCTGGCTACAGCCTTCCTCTGCAATGGTGAAAAGCGTGTCGTCCTGTGACGTCAGCCTCGGGCACGACAACTCTTCAAACAGCAAGATGTCGCCATATGTGGACAGAAGGCCAGAGCTCAGAAGTTCATATGACGCGTAAGATGGGTTAGCTGGCGCCAAATTTCACAACTATTCTGCCACCGTGAACGCGTCGTTTCATGGAAAGGTCGTCACACTCGCACTAACCAGCATTTCACAGCTTCTTTTTACGCACGAAGGTCAGAGCCGCGACGCCCAGCAGCGGAATCACGCGGTTGTCTTTTGTGTGGCCGAGGAAAATAATTCAGACACATCGCCGCTTAGAATAGACATGGGAAGACCTCCGGTGGTGGCATAAAGGACGGCAAAAAGGCCACCCCTTTCCTTGCGACGCAGATTAACTCACATTTCCGGTAGAAACTGACAGATCGTAGCGCGATGAGAAACATGATGATGTTCTTGACAACCTTTGACGCTGCTGACACCCTGAAATATTTTAATTATTCTCTAAGGGCGTTGTAGGGCTCCATCACCATTGCAAGTTATCGCACCACTTTTTAGGGCAGCAAGTTCACAATTCTTCTCTCACGTACGGGGTGGAACCACTATGGACCGTTCAAACCCATCTGATTAGATTAGACTAGATTAGCTTTACTTTCATTCCAATTGATCCATAGTGAGGAGGTCCTCCAGGATGTAGAACATCCCAGAAAAACGCATGATAAATATTTCCAACTAAGAGAAATAAACTAATATACTTTCCACAGACCCCAAGTGGAATGATCCTCATTTTTTTAATGAACACTATATGAAAGGATCATTTTAAAACATTCATTTACTAAGATTGCATTCATGCACTGAATTTAAAATAAAAAAATTATTTATAAGGTAATAAACATATAATAGAACTACTACAATACTTATTTACAAAGAACACTTTACTGTACTGAAATGGTGCAGAAGTTAGATTGTATTTTATGTAATCAGTTGGTTCTACTGAGAAATTCACCAGTGGAGCATACGGAGTTGGCCACCAATAAATCCTTTAGGCCTCTCTTAAACTGAATTTCATTTGTTGTTAAGCTTTTTATGGCTGCTCGCAAGTTATTGAAAATGTGAATAATGCGCACCTTTTTGTACAAGAGTAAGTGAATTTAAATCCTTCTGAAGATTATTGTTATTTCTAGTATTGATTCCGTGAACCGACCTGTTGGTTTGAAAAAGCGATATATTTTTAATCACAAATTTCATTAAGAAATGAATATATTGGGAAGCAGCAGCTAGTATCCCTACTTCCCTACAGAGGCCTCCGCAGGATCTTCTTGAGTACACACCACATATAACTTTTATTGCACGTTTTTGTGCTTGGAAAACTTTTGCTTGGCTTGATGAATTACCACAAAAAGCAATCCCATACGACATTATGCAGTGAAAGTAAGTGTAGTAGGCCAGCTTTTTCATTTTCATATCTCCTATGTCTGGCAGAATTCGCATTGCAAATAGAGATTTGTTACACGCTTCAGCAGTTCTGTGGTGTGCTCCTCCCACTTGAATTTATTGTCAAGCTGTAAACCCAAGAATTTAATACTGTCCACTTCTTCCATCTGCTTGTCATCATATGTTACGCATATACTTGTGGAACACCCCTTACAAGTTCTGAACTGCATGTAGTGTGTTTTTGCAAAGTTTAGTGACAAAGAATTGGCTAGGGACCAGTGATTAATGTCCACAAATATTTTATTACACGATCTTTCTAAGACTACACTTGATTTGCTATTTAATCTGACGAAATCTGAACGTGTTCCAAAGCTGTAATGGGTGCTCATGACCTTTCAGCCATCCTGATTCCCAACCGCCTGTAGCGTGATCACGGTGTGATGCTATATTGACATGTGTGTGAATAAAACAGCAAAGTATTTTTCAAAGAATTTCCCCCCCCCCCCCCCCCCCCGCCCTTGCTAACGAATTCGTTAACAAACTGTGTGGTACTCGCCAACCTTCACTGACAATTTTACAAATATGCCATTACAGAGGTAATCAGCGAGCTTGTCCCAGGACTTCAAATAGGTGTATCGGTACAGGCATATTTTTAAAATTCTCTATAATGGTCATAAGTAGTTTACCTTGTAGTAAAACTGAATTAGATATTTCTTGTGAGTTATTATGGGTAGAGGTTATACTTGAATAAGAATAAATTAATAATTGGTTCCTTCTACGGACCCTCCGACACAGATGATACAGTTGCTGAACAGTTCCAAGAAAACTTGAGTCTCATTTCAAATAGCTATCCAACTCATACAATTCTTTGGTAGGCATAAAACGTCGTCCGAAATCGTGCTGAATGCCACTTCAGAATATTACTTCGAACAGCTACTTTAGGACCCCACTCCAAATATAACTGATTGCGGAAACATACTTGACCTCTTAGTAACAAACAATTCTGACCAAATAGGGAGTATCATGGCAGATACAGGGATTAGCGACCACAAGGTTGCTGCAGCTAGATTGAATAACGTAACATTGAAACCTACCAAAACTAAGCGCAAAAGACATCTTCTTAAAAAAGCAAACAGAAGTCCATTTCACACCTTTCTAAGAAACAGTCTCTCGTCCTTCCAATCTATGTAAGCGAAGACCAGAAGTAGTTTAAATTCAAAGAAATAGTATCGACGAGAATTGAGGGATGATTATAAAAAGAGCACTCCGTCTTCATGCCACAAGTGGCCTACCGGGACCATCCGACCGCCGCGTCATCCTCAGGGAGGATGTGGATAGGAGGGTCGTGGGGTCAGCACACCGCTCTCCCGGTTGTTATGATGGTATTCTTGACCGAAGCCCCTACGATTCGGTCGAGTAGCTCCTCAATTGGCATCACGAGGCTGAGTGCACCCCGAAAAATGGGAACAGCGCATGGCGGCCTGGATGGTCACCCATCCAAGTGCCGACCACGCCCGATGAATATACCAAATAAATTTATTAGAGGTGATACAGATCCCTCGTGGTACACAAAAAAGGTCAGAAGACTATTGCAGAAGCAAGGAAAAAAGCGTGCCAAATCTGAAACAACAAAAACTCTCCAAGATTGGCGATGTTTTACGGAAGCTCGAAATATAGCGCAAACTTCAATCCGAGATGATTTTAATAGTTTCCACAACGAAACTCTGTCTCGAAGTCTGGCAGAAAACCCAAAGAGATCCTGGTATTTAAAGTAAACCAGTGGCAAGATGTAATTAATTCCTTCACTGTGCTAGGTACAATGGCAATGATACCGATGACAGTGCTCCGAAAACAGAGTTACTAAACAGGGTTTTCACGAATTTCTTCGCAAAAGAAGACGAAGTAAATATTCCATAACTCTAATCAAGAATAACTGCCAAAAAGAGTAAATTAGAAGTAGATATCCTTGGTATAGTGAAGCAGCTCCAAACACTCACGAAAGGCAAAGCTTCCGGTCCAAATTGTATACCGGTCAGATCCTTTCAGAGTATGCTACTAAAACAACTCCATACTTAGCAATCACACACAACCGCTCGCTTGTAAAAAGACCCGTACCCAAAGACTGGAAAGTTGCACAAGTCACACCAATACCCAAGAAAGGAAATAGGATTAACCCGCTGAAATACAGACCCATATCACTAACGTCGATTTGCAGTAGGACTTTGGAACATATACTGTGTTCGAACATTTTGACTCACATCGAAGAAAACGATTTATTGACAAACAGCCAACATGGATTCATAAAATATAGTTCTCGTAAAACGCAATTAGCTCTTTATTCCACGAAGTAACGAGTGCTATTGATAGGGGGCGTCAAATTGATTCCAAATTTTTAGATTTCCAGAACGCTTTTTACACTGTACCCCACAAACGACTTCTAATTAAATGCGTGCCTATGAAACATCGTATCTGTTATGTGACTGGACTCGTTATTTCCTGTCAGAAAAGTCACCGTTCGTAGTAACTAACGGAAGGTCATCTGGTAAAACAGAAGTAATATTTGGAGTTCCAAAAGGTTCAAATGGCTCTGAGCACTATGGGACTTAACTTCATCAGTCCCCTAGAACATACAACTACGTAAACCTAACTGACCTAAGAACATCACATATATCCATGCCAAAGGCAGGATTTGAACCTGCAACCGTAGCGGTCGCGCGTTTCCAGACCGTAGCGCCTAGAACCATTCGGCCACTCCGGCCGGCATTTGGCGTACCCCTCTGTTGTTCCTGACCTTCGTAAACGAATTAGAAGACAATATGAGCAGCCCTCTTAGATTCTTGGCAGATGGTGCTATCATCTAGACCTCAAATAAACTCATTAGATGAACAAAACTAATTGCAAAACGATTTAGACAAGATATCTGTATGGCGCAAAAAGTGGCAATAGACTCTAAATAATGAAAACCGTAAAGTCATCCACATGAGCATCAAAAGGCATCCGCTAAAGTTACATTAAATCCCACAAATCGAAAGGCTGTAAACTCAGCTAAATAACAGGGATTATAATTACGAATAATTAGAACTGGAACTATCACACAGATAATGATATGGGGACATCAAAACAAAGACTGCGATTTATTGGCAGAAAACTTAGAAAGAAGTCTGCTAAAGAAACTACATACACTGTACTTCTCCGCCCTGTCCTGGAATATTACTGAGCGGTTGGGTATCCGCATCAGATAGAACTGTCGTAGGACATCGATGAAGTTCAAAGAAGGACATCTCGTTTTGTACTACCGCGAAATAAGGGAGCGCGTGGCACGGATATGATATAGGAATTGGGGTAGCAGGCATTAAAACAAGGCATTTATCATCGCGGCAGGACCTTCTCATGAAACTGCAGGCACCAACTTCCTACTCCGTTCCGAAAATATTTTGCTGGCGCGTTGGCAACACTATGCGGAACAAAGTTCAAGTTTAACCCTCCATTAATGTCAGCCCTAGAATTTATTTTCTTATTCACTATTGGGGATTAATAGGTTTAGTGTTAGCAAACTTATCGAGATTTATTTAGGGAGAAATAATCATCATACAGAAATAAGATAAATCATAGCTCGCACAGAAAGTTTTAAGTGCTCGTTTCCACTAAGCGCTGTTCGAGAATGGAACGGTAGAGAAGTAGTTTAAATGTTGTTCGATGAACCCTCTGCCAGGCACTTAACTGTGAATTGCAGAGTAATCATGTAGATGTAGATGCAGATGAGACGTATAAATGGAAGAAACAGGAGGAAGCTAAAATAACCTCAAATTAAATCCATCGAACGCGACGATGAGTTGTTTTGGTAATTCCTACTATGAAACGTCCCCTTAGAAAAATTATACACGACTGTGCTTAAACTGACACACAATATTTTTAGCGCAACGCAATCTGACTTTCAAAAATCCCTACAAAAGAATGGCCCTGACTAACATTAAACTATACCTTTCACAAATCACTTACCTCACAAAAATCTTCGTTACACGAACTACTGCAATACAGCGACCGCCACTACTGCCAGCTAAATAACAGATTCAAACTACGGAAGGCCCTAACTACTAGTAGGCATAGTTAGCAAATGAAAGATTTTAATAGAGAACAAACATTGTATTTACCTTAATAGTCATAATATATATAGCAGTTCATAACATCCATTCTTACAAATATCAAAACTCCGCCATTTCTCTCCCCACATCCACCATTGCTGGCGGCTCACCTCCAACTGCGCAACGCTACGCGCTGTTCACATCCAGCTGCCGCTGCCCAACACTACAACGGCAGACAACAATGCAAACTAGCCACAGACTGCACACAGCACAGCCAGTGATTTTCATACCGAGCGCTACGTAACGTTGCCAAGAAGAAAACATAAACAGCCTACTTACATAAAGAAAACATAAACAGCCTACTTACACTACAATAGAGTGGGCGTTTAATTACAGGGTTCTATGTTATTCAGTGAGGCACTTTCATGTTTCATTGAAAGTGTTTGTGAGATTTCACTTTCAGTATTTCGTTGATTAAAGTAGCCTAAAATACGTTTTGTCAGCCAATATATTACTACATTCTGGTGAGGTATACGCGTGAATTGTACTTACATTTAGATCACTCTTCTTCTGAATGTAAATTTAATAAATCTCACACAGGAACATACGCTAAAGGCAGAATCTTTCTTTTTATCAATCGAACCATCCGATTTTACAAGGGTATTTATTTTACATCCGTAGACATTCAAAACTGGAGTACTTTTAATAATTACGTTTATAATTAAAATTTTGTTTTACCTTCCACAAATATTCTGATGCTTTCCACCAGATGCACGATAAACTCACACATGATAGTAAAACTCTTTTCATACTTCTGCGAGCTATTTCGAAGATATTTGCTAGACAGTAATGCAGCTTATCCAGAGTTGGTGAGAGGTGAGATACGTACGTTGACGGAATATTTCAAAACCTAAAATAAAAAATTTGAAACCGTAAGGTCTGGCGCTCTAGAAGGTCAATGCTACAAAGCGTGATCTGTACGCACCTCATGTGAAATCCATCGTTCAGTCAGCTCATTTTTAAGTGAAGCCCTTACATATTGGTGCCGGCTCGGTTGCGCTCCAGCGTGTTGAAAAATGTTCAGCATGCACTCGTGATAGTGGGAACGTCAGATTCGTGAGAAATGACGAATTGTAGACGTTGAAGAGTACGTGAAAATCTCCGTTGAATGCACTCAATGTCTCGTCTTGAAACTGCTGGCATCGGCATCAGATGCTTAGGAAGTGCAAGTAGCACAGTGGTGTTCCCTCCACACAAATAACATCACACCGATTTAACTGAATTACAGGTATTGAAACGGAGAGCGTTGCGACTGAGCAACTTACAACTGATGTTGAGGACAACTTTCAGTTTAGATGTGTAAGCTAAACTTCATCCTACGTTTTTATCATAGTTCATCTCGAATAGTGCCCGTCAAACTGCGGCCCGAACCAAATATCCGAGCACCCGCTGTTTTCAGCCATATTTTGTAATAATAGTAGCTGAATACAAGCATTGACCGGGTACGTATTTATTCCCGCCTTCTATTATTCCGTCTCTTCCTTCCCCTTGTCATCCAGCGCCGCCTCTCTGTCTATATTCTCCTCCCTCTCACTGTTGTAACTTTTCCTGAACAGTAATATGTGAATGTGTTGTGTTGTTAACTAAACCTGGACTCGTTTCGTATCTCAAACTTCAAGTGTGTGCCCGTGTTGTAGTGCTGAACAATGCAAGTAGTGTAATTACACAAATGCTATCTGATAAAATTAGTCGCCAAACTATCTGAAAATGTATTGCTGTACATCTGTGTTGTAGTTGGTTTCTACTAATGTAATTAGAAAACCAAAACTGTAAACTAAGTTAGCTGCCTTGTGAACTCTTGTCTTGTGTTGCAGTGAACAATGATGCAGTGCGAGACGTCACAATACGTGACTTGCAGTTTCAATCCGCAAAAGTAACAGAATAAAAATGCTACATAAGATTACTAATAGAATTTGGAACGAACAAATATCCAAAACGTTTTCTATTAGAATGCCCTGTGAATTTACGTGTGCAAAATGACTAAATAAAAATCTCATTTACTTAATATATTTCACGTATTTGTACATGTATTTCACCTGCATCTCTGGCGAATTGCACCCTGCAGTTTAATTTTCGCGTAGCTTAATGTTTATGACGTCATATCTTCTGATACTACGTCCTGTACAATGATATAATCCCGTACGTATATCCAGTGGTATATTAACTACTGTCTGCGAAATGTTTGTGAGTAGAGTTAGAAGTAAAGTAGTAATAAACTAAATCGTCATGCATGATGCGACAGTTTTTCACGAATTTCAGTGTATATTACGTCTTTCCTCCTGAAATTTGTATCGTACGATGATATATTTTTGTAGATATATTCAGCGACATATATGGATACTATCTGCGGAATGTGTTGCGAATAAAGTCAGTAGCGATGAAGTAATAAATTTTAGCAATTTGCGATAGTTTCTCACACATCTCAGTGTTTAATGACGTCATATCTCCTGAACTAAGAGACATACCATGATGTTAAGTTTTCTGTTACATTCACTGGTATCGTAAATACTATCTGCAAAATGTGTCGCGAGTACAGCAAGAAGTAAAGCTAATAAATTAAAACTTCATGCCTCACGGGGTAGTTTTACGGATATCTGACAGCGAAAGCCATATCTAGAAGTCTAGCACACGAACTGTGCATAGTTACAATCTGGCATGCGCTGGCAACTATAGGTGCGCCGCGACAGATGGGAAGGCAACACGTCCCTTTTGTCGCAAGTTAGCTGCAAATTAATTTTAATCATACTGTAATAAGAATATTGTGTCCAGTGTTAGTGAAAGATTCCGCCTCTAGAAGACACAGTGAGGACATGAGTCAACTGAATAGCTGCACAGAACGAGAAGCCATTAAAGTACATGACCAGGCCACAATAAATCTTTTTATACTTAATTTAACCTGTAAAGACAGATACTTACCATCTGGAACTGTTGTCTCTGCCGAGGAAGAGTGATAGAGGGAAGGTTTCGCTGTTTGTCTTCCAGTGTTGACAAATCATGGTCATGTGCGCCTCATACCGATCACCTGCAATGGGAAAATTTCGAACTGAATTATGATGGATTCGTGACTGTGCACTATAGAGACGATCATCTTCAAGTGCGGTACATATTTGTAGCGAGGCATATGAAATTAAATTAAGGCTGTAGAAATACAACGAAAACAGTAGAAGAAAAATTCCATTCTTAGCAAACATTTGTGGCGTTTCACATATTGCACAATGCACTGAAGTATAAGAGCAGTTACTGTTACTAATCAACTAATCATACACTAAACCAGACAAAACAACATCATTTCATCAGGCAACTACAGTATCACAACTTTGGCGTCAGTGAAGGCGGGACAGACAAACAGAGGACAGTCGACCCGAGGTCTTCCGAGTCGTGCCGACTTTTGAAGACTAATACTTGGTGGGCGGGGGGGGGGGGGGGGCGGTTGCTAGCTTAGCCCACCATTTCTACAGTTGGTATGTCGATGGCTGATGACACTAATTTATGTCGGTTAGCAAATCATTAACAAATATCGGTACATACGCGGCCCGTTTTTGCTGCCGCACAGTGGCTCTTTATCATAAAAGTTTGACGACCACTGATCTAGAAGATACATTTGTGTGAAATCTGATGAAATTTTTGAAACACCCTATATTTGTGTGTGAACGAATGACTGTGGGTCTAGAGACCTTTTTGCGCATTACAACAATCGTCAAGTAAAGTTTAATTTTAATGACCCAGCGATGAAGCGTTACGGCCCACGCTATGCCAACAAAACGGTATCATCTTTTTCCAATATCGCCATTGGTACTTATTATTAGAAAACATCGTCTGGCCTTCACAGTAACTATTTCGTAACTAGAGTTGTGATTCAGTCCACGAAAACCGTGTCACACAACCATGAACGGTCCCTCCGCGTGGCAATCCGGGCAGATGGGCAAGATTCGGTTTATCCGAGAGCATTTGTTTCGTGTTTAACTCTGCAAGTTTTTCATTTGGTTCGTCACGTCCTTCCATGAACGTTTAAGCAGAACCAGTTATTCTTTGTATACCTGTCAAAGCACATTTTCAAATGAAAATACGGTGTTCCAGAAGTTATCAATGTTTAGCACAATGGAATTAGCAAGATCATACATAATTTTTGGAAAAATAAATGAATTTGTGTAGAAAAATAAATTATCTTTTTCTTAATCTAGGTGGAAATTAGTACGAGAACTGTGTATCTGTTCTTGTTAATGTAATAACTGCTCCAGAATGTAAATGAATTTGAGGAACATCCTTTGAAATCCTGATGTTACAGAGAAAGACTTGTCTATGCAGCTATTGTTATGATTTGTGTTCGACACTGAATATATTCTGTCTTTACCAGCTGCAAGAATCATTGTTTTACTGTTAAATATTTCCATCATTTTAGCGACGCTAACTGTGTGTTTCCGATGCAAAACGGGCCACAAATGTCCGCCTTATTCTTCACGTGGTTCACGTTAATACATTTGCCGTTACGTGAACATTTATTTCCTAAACCTGGAAAATAAATACATCAAAAACTAACTGTTCCTCTTTGTCCTCCACACTCGTCACATTCCCCTCCTTTTTGAGTTTTTTGTTATTCTCTTATTTCTTAATGCGTTATCTTCTGTAACATTTCTCGACGGCGACTAGAATCCGCCTTTAAACTAGCATATGTGTCAACTAGCAAGAAGTTTGACGCGTCAGTTCGCAGGAGGTGACTCATTTCTTTCCAAGAGATACACCCTCAGGAATTTCTGCTGTCAAGATGTTCTAGTCAGTTCGCATTCTTTAAAAATGCAAGTCCAGATAAAAATGAAAACTCCCACATAATCAGATAAAGCACAACTTGATTTACAACTGAGAATAACGCACAGAAGAGCAGCTTTAAGAACGGGAAATATGTTGTGTGGCGAATTCTTCCGGGAATCGTTATCAAAAGCTTAGTAATGGAAAGAAGGGCCAAGAGAAACCAAGGTACGTTCAAGAAGCTTCTGGTCTTCTTCAGCAACGTAAAATGGAATACGAGGTACAGAAAGTAACGCAGATAAATACATAGATACACAAGCGATAATCTTTATAAAGTAATGCAAAATGATGCAAGTGATAATCCAAACAAGAATTAATCGTTACAAAATTGTTTATCACCGGCGAGCTTTAGTTTGCATATCAAATACAGAATAAAGAATTTAAAAAGGAAATATATTACGGGCATAAAGCTGGCACATTACTGAACGAAGGATTAGATTCGTAGATGAGTTAGCTCTAGTGCCGGAAATAAAGTAAAATGTAGTAGAGTTTCTGAACGATAAGAACGAACTGTCCTCACAGTGAGGGTTAAAGAAAACAAGATGTTAAATAAACGTACTGGGGGCTAAGGCAAAGGAGAATTTCAGCTAGTTCGATATCAAAATTGAAGAAAGACAGCGTAAGGAGCGAATATAACTTGTTATCTTCAGAATGATGTAGGTTGCAGTAGGTACTGGGAGATGAAGAAGCTTGAACAGGATAGAGTAGCATGGAGAGCTCCATTAAACCAGTGTCTGGACTGAAGACCACAACAACAAACAACATCCTGCAATCAAGCCACACAGAGTAGAAAGCGGCAGGAGAGTAGCAGAATGCTGTTTGTATCAGACATTTGATAGGAGAAAGGACGTTTGACTCGTGCCGGGCTATGAACTGAATTAATGCGCAGTTTGTGGAAGAACCGGAACAAATAAAAATTTTCAAGGATCTCGCATCACGTATGAAAGCGTAGGCGTCAAAAGAGAACAGGTCCAGGTGATGTCATCACTCTCTCCGGTGTGTTATCGTGTAGGTCCATTACCTGGTAAGAGATAGCAGCTGATGGAGTCTGTTAATGTACAATACAGGCAGCGGCAACGTGAGAGAAAGCTCTGGTGCGTTAGACATTAACAGACGTTGCTGAAGGTCCGAGAGCAAATCCGTCTGGTTGCCGTTAATTTGGTTCCGCGAATCTCCATTACCGACCTCTTTCCTTGTGAAAGACCAAATCCGACACATTCGATCACGCCAGACGAAACATTATTGAAGTAATGTCGACTGTCGACTAGTCCTTAAAACATGCAAAAGAAGGTATTGGCTATCCGATTACGAAACAGTGTAGCTCTCTTAAATTATTGGACCCATGTCACATGAAAGCAATGTAGTTTTTATTTGTTGTTGTTGTGGTCTTCAGTCCTGAGACTGGTTTGATGCAGCTCTCCATGCTACTCTATCCTGTGCAAGCTTCTTCATCTCCCAGTATCTACTGCAACCTACTTCCTTCTGAATCTGCTTAGTGTATTCATCTCTTGGTCTCCCTCTACGATTTTTACCCTCCACACTGCCCTCCAATGCTAAATTTGTGATCCCTTGATGCCTCAAAACATGTCCTACCAACCGATCCCTTCTTCTAGTCAAGTTGTGCCACAAACTTCTCTTCTCCCGAATCCTATTCAATACCTCCTCATTAGTTACGTGATCTACCCACCTTATCTTCAGCATTCTTCTGTAGCACCACATTTCGAAAGCTTCTATTCTCTTCTTGTCCAAACTAGTTATCATCCATGTTTCACTTCCATACATGGCTACACTCCATACAAATACTTTCAGAAACGACTTCCTGACACTTAAATCTATACTCGATGTTAACAAATTCCTCTTCTTGAAAAACGCTTTCCTTGACATTGCCAGTCTACATTTTATATCCTCTCTCCTTCGACCATCATCGGTTATTTTACTCCCTAAATAGCAAAACTCCTTTACTACTTTAAGTGTCTCATTTCCTTATCTAATTCCCTCAGCATCACCCGACTTAATTTGACTACATTCCATTAGCCTCGTTTTGCTTTTGTTGATGTTCATCTTATATCCTCCTTTCAAGACACTGTCCATTCCGTTCAACTGCTCTTAGTTTTATTTACGTTGGAGAATTTCTTTTAGTTCTAAGCGGCAGTCAAACGAAAACGAGACGGATGGAAGAATTAAGTAAACTGTATTTTATCTCAAAAGTAATCGCCATAAGTGTTAACACATTTACCCCACTGTGAGACTAGACGTTCAAAACCTTCACACAAAAATATCTGCATTTCCTACGGAGCTGTGATTGCACCCAGACGTGCCCCTCTTCGTCGGAAGCAAAGACACGAATGTCTTTCTTCAGGGCTCCAAAAGTAAGGAAATCGCATGTGAAGAGATCGTCACTGTATACAGGTTGTGTAAGGCTTTCCCAGCAGAGCTTCCGCAGCGTACTCTAAACAACCTCAGCAACATGGGAACACTTACTCCGCAACCCCATGTTCAACAACGTGAGCGCGAAGATGTGCTCCGGAACACCTGTAACTGCACCAGCATTACAATCTGTCGACAGATCTTCCACCTGTTCTGCCTCCGACCTCCACTTTCTTGCAATGAAAAGTGGACGTCCGATATGTTGTTACCTACTTATGGTTTTTTTCTTTTCTGAACAGCAGCTCGTTAACAGGTGACCATCTTCACCGTTTCCGACATGCTCGTTCCCAGCCTCCGAGTCACAGAAATCTGCCCTTTGTGAAAATCGCATTTGTCAGTGGACTGTTATTGTTTCACTAGCATATTGTCAGATTCCTAGGAACAGCCCTCCATGTGGTCAGAGCAGCTATGTGCTCGCAGACTGCATTTTAGGTAATACGAAGTCATTGCTAGGAATACCTGAAGAAGAGCACTTAGTTAATCCTTGGTAAATTATGTGCAAGATGGAATCATCAGCTAGACTATAAACTACAAACAGTATCGTAAGTCTTATCGAAAGTGTCGGCGAATTTATCCACTTAAACAACAATCCATAAAAGATCGAGCTTGATGACAGTGCAGAGGTCATGAAGTACATTTCACTAAGAAACTGCAGTTCATCTACAGTTTCTTACACAATTACTTTTCTAAAGACTTTGATTCCTCGAAGCTGAAAAATCATTAGTCACCTTCACTGGACCTAAGATACGGAATATAGAAGATAGAACTTATTCTAACTGCAACTGGATACTAGAACATTATACTTAGAAATTTGTTTTTATCTAGTATTTTACTTAGTATTTTACGTAAAATTTTATACCCTCATATCTTTGGGAACGGAATAACACTGCCTTCTAATTTACCATGCATCAGTGAGTATTATTTTTCTTTGTTTGGATATGTTTAATGGGATAAAATGAAATACGTCATTTAATTTATTGGGCAGTTAAACATTAATATCATAGGGTCTTCAAAGCTTCGAGCTAATTTTCTAAGGAATATGTTTCAGCTTCATTAGTGAAGACGTAAATTTTGTTTAGCTTATTATCCTGCAGTACTTTTAGCTTGATGTAGCTTTGTGCAGTATATTAATTGTTAACAACTCTCCAACTACTTTAAGGATTTCGCGGCTCCTGAAAGGATAAGTTGTAAGAATTCAAGGGGAATCCGAAATCTTCCGACAAAATTTCAATTGTCATTAATTGTTATTTCTTGTTTTAGGATAAAGGGCCCTTGATAGCCGGTGGTTCGATACTATTTGCATTTCGCTCCAGTCCTCCCACATTGGAAAAGCCTTCAGAGAGGAGATTTTGCCTGCAGTGCACCGGCGAATGCGAGAAATTTCTACTCCTAAGCAGACTGCAGGTACCTTATAGAGTGGAGTGGCAGCAGGCACGTGCTAAAGGCATTACGCGGAGGCTAAGGTCAGCATTTTCTTTCTCGGAATATATAAACAAGTGGAATGTTCACCAAACATAGAAAATCAACACGTAATCGAGATACTTCAGCGAATTCGTATCTACATCTGGATTCAGGGAACTGTTCATTGCTGAAACTGCAGTCTAAAGGTCTCAGGTGTTAGTTTCACAAGAGCGTGGTAGCAGCCTCTCATTTCGCGTTCTCGGTCTCCCGGATATTATGTACCAACAATTTACTGATCTAAATTTCCTCCGTCTTAGACTTACCTGAATATCTCTCTTACATAAGGCTACTTACTGTACCGCCAACAAGAATTCCTTTGCCGATCTATAATCGGACTTGCTGATTGATTCTCAAGTAAAACGCAACACCTTACGAAGCAAAACAGTACGTACCTGCTACCGTGCATTACTACAAAGCACCAAGGTTAAAATGTTTCTGATGTGAGAGACTACCGACGCTGAAGAAATCACACCACTTAGATCGCTGCAGCAATCGGATGATAATCACATTATATGAATGTAGATGCATGGGGGGGGGGGAAACATAATAAATACGTACAATGGTTTGACCTTATTGGATTAACTGAGCAGTTTATCGCATTTGATACCACTAAAATATAGGAACAATACCCTGAATAGACAGTTGTTGATGCCTTCATTATGATGAGAAAACTAGTTTCGTAAAATTTTCGGGATATATTCACCCAAGTAGACACTATCGACTGCTCGGTATTACTCATTTAATAAAAGTAGTCTTCAAGAAAATGTGAAGAACTCGAAAAAAATAATGGTCATCTGATGGATAGATTCAGCGTATGCAAAAGTCTAAACTTAAGAAGAATTTAAAAGAAAAGGCGCCACGATTATTCTGCTAAATGTAGAGAGTGGATATTTGGGAAGAGCTCATTGAGCGCCTTTAAAAAAAGAACCATTTTATAACGTGGCAGAGGAAATAGGAGTCGAATTGGGGCGGATATAAGAGAATCGAGTATTAGAGTCAGACTTTAACAGAACTTTGGAAGATTGCGAACGAACAACGCAGAAAGACAGACAACATTCTTTCAGAATAAGCAGTATCTTTGAGGGAACAACCAAACGATTATTTAAATTAGTTCTTAGCATCTATGAAACTGGAGACATAGTGTAGCGTCTTAGGCTTCTCTGTTTAGAAATTATTCTGGAAATAAAAGTGAAAGAGAGCATATGATCCAGTAAGCTGTTTAGTGGATTCTAACTTTTTGATGTTCATCAACAGTGCTGATTATATTATTCAGTATTCAAAATGTATATTTCCTAAACATCAACTACGAATGGAGCTGAGAATCATAACTGAGGAACGTCTTTTTTAATCGGGACTGAATAAGAAAATCGAGCGCTATTTATGTGGTGCAATGCAATGTTTCAGAGAGTTTTGATGCGAATTTATGCAGATGGTAGTGTTTACGCTTATTTAATTCTGAACAAGGCTTTGATAAGGTATCATCAGAATATTCTACCATGAGAACTGGTGCAATCTACTCTAAATTCTCAGGAAAATAATTATATGCTACAGAGAAAAACGGGAATAGTCTATTATGTACAGAAACCATGAGGGAACAATAAAGGTGGAAGACCGTCACCTCAGGATTATGTCAGTCTGTTTCTTCGACTGTCTACCCGGTATATCGAAGGAGCAATGAATAAATAAAAAGACGTATTCAGATGTGCACTCAGAATCACGGCAAATGGATATCAATGAGGAGATTCGCTAATGACATTGCTGTCCTCTGTGAATGCGTGGAAGAATTACGCTTGACCTGTTGAATGAAATGAACAATTTATCCGGCACAAAATATAGATGTAGCGTAAACTAAAGAAGGAGGGACGACATAGGAGAGGTAGTAGACGAAACGAAGGTACCCTAACACGTCGGAAGCAAAACACGAATGACTGACGAAAGAAGGAGATCATAAAGTACATGTGAAGAGGATATTCAACGCCAAAGGAAGGCAGTTAGTATCAAACATAAGCTTTAATTTAAGAGAAAAAAAATATAAGCATAAATTTGAGGCATAACTTTACATGTAAGTGATTCATAGACTATGGGTAACCTGGAAAACACGAGAAGAGTTTGAGATTGAGATCGAGATGGAGCAGCTTGAAATTGAATGGAGTCACAAGATAAGTGAAATGGGCCTTTGGGGAATCGGCAACGAAAATAGTTTGCATAGAACACTAATTAGATGAAGATGCGGGATGATATGACATGTGTTATGACATAAGGGAATCATTTTGTGCTACTTTAGGAAATAATTTGGTAGGGGTAACTTCCAGCGCAATGATAGCGATGTCTTGCGGCTAGAACTCAGTTATAGAGGAAGGAGAAGTGCAGACAAAGTCACAAGTATTTATTTCGCTTCTGAGTCCGTTGTACTGAATTGACACCTTATGGAATTTCGCCATGATCAAACTTCAATTTTTTCTAAACATTTTCAGGAGAACCACGCTTGCGAAGATTGCCAAGGAACTCTAGAGGCACTTCTGGTACGGCAGCTTCGGATAAACGTAAAATCACTGCAACATTGCACTGAGTCATTCTCAAACCATCTCATTTATGTTCGCTGTAGGACAATGGTCTTAGCTAGGTGGGCCTAGGCTACTCCATACTGTTGTCCTGCTGGAACCTGATCATAATACACACTAGTGGCTGCCAACATAACTTTCATTCCAATGGAAAAAAATGAAATGATCGTATGGCATTGTTGGCTGGGAGGCCCCATGCGGGGAAGTTCGGCCGCCGTATTGCAAGTCCTTTTTAGTTGACGCCACTTCGGCGACTTGCGAGTCAATTATGATGAAATACACACAACACCCAGTCATCACGAGGCAGAGAGAATCCCTGACCCCGCCGGGAATCGAACCCGGGACCCCGTGCGTGGAAAGCGAGAACGCTACCGCGAGATCACGAGCTGCGGACTTTCAGTCCAATTGTAATGTATTATTTATAATAGCTCTTTTATTTTTAGTTATGAAGTTACTGAAGTCTTATTTTCTGCTAAATAATGGAACTGAAGTCATCAAAGACCATAATTGATTAGCTTACAATAAAGTTAGACTTATTTTTAATGTATGTGTACACTAAGAGCCCAAAGCTGTAATACAGCAGCATCACGATATCAGTATGGAGATTACGATGCACTATTTGTCCAAATGTGTGATTTATTTAATTTAAAAATACAACGTGTTTCGTGTAGGCGTGATCCAGTCATAAGGTCCTGAGCCACCTGGATAGCCTTGCGCGGTAACACGGCCCTTCCGGGATCTGGAGAGGCGTGCTGGCACCAGATCAAATCTGCCCGCCGGATTAAAGACAAGCGCCTATATGTCAGCCAATCTGGTTGTAGTTTTCAGGAGATTTCCCACATCCCACCTCTCACCTCAATTACACCCTGAGCAAACATTTCAAATGTTCTGACACCATCATATGGGATAACACTCGACCCAGACAGTAAGGATATACATGCTTCGTAAGAGGGAGGGTGTCAGGAGCGAAATAAACGATAGAAAGGGCACATGGACGACCTCTACAAGTAACGTAGCCAAACGCAGAATAACATGTCGATCCCGTGAAGACACGGGGTAAGGTCAGTAAGCAAAAGAAAAAGGTGATCTCATTACCTCGTGCTATAAACAAGGAAATCACAAATAATTATTTCGCATTACTTCAATGCTGAGAAATGTTTAAAGGATATCTGTTTATAATACATTTGCTTGCGTGAGCATCTTCCGCAGCAGATGTTAAAATCTGTTACCATTGGTTATCCGTCTTGAGTTGACTGAATTACACCAGACGTGTATTGCTTTTGTTTATAAAGCATCGTCCGTGGTTATTCTACAAATTGGATACATTCGTTTGACATTTTTGTTTGTTTTAGTTTAAAAACAGCGTTTTATTCATAAACTCTGTGTGCAAGATACTTATTGTGTTTCTTTACATATTCTGCTCCTTCCCTCCTTGCTAGCAGCGGTTGACGTCGAAAGACTTCGATTCATATTTGCACTTGGTAGTTTTTGCCATTCTGCAATATTTCTTGCGCTACATTATTTACACTTCACTTTTGTAAATTGTTTCTCCTTCCGCACAGCAACAGTGTTTATGTCTGTTCGTTTGTTTTCACATTGTGAATGTTGCCAACCTGTGAAACTATTTTTTGTTTTTTTTTTTGGGGGGGGGGGGGCAGGGGGCGGAGAGGGGATGGGCCTGGAAGGTGATTATAGGACATAATCTGGGAGGAGATGATAGTGGTAAATGGAGCCTGTGGTTATATGTGTATATTTAATGCTACATTAAGTTGTCAATCAGTTTAAAGAGTGTGAGGTATGCCAAGTTGGTCTGATCATTTATGTTGTTTCTGTTCTTATATGGTTTTTGGATGTGGTAGTTTTCTTGTAAGGCGAGGAAATGTTTTTTGTTGTTTATCCTTATGATTTCCATGTCTGTTTATCTGGCTGTTTTTTTTTTTGTGTTGATGTTGGTGTAAGTGTTGTGCAAAAGTTGAATGATTTGTCCTATACTTCAATGGTCTTACATGTTCTACGTATCTGGTGTCAAATGTCCTCCTGGTTTGACCTACGTATCTTCCATCACGTGTATTGCATTTCAGTTGGTATACTCCTGATTTCTAACATATATCAGTTTTTCCTGTTGTTTTTGGCAAATGTTTCTGAATTGATCTATTAGTCGTAAACTTATTGAAACAAATATACGCATGTGGGAACTAACATTAACAATCAATGGGAGGCTACCTTGCAAGAAATTAAAGTCCGTATTGAAAAAGCCGGAGCCGCGATTCGTAAAATGACTAAAGTGTTCAAGCGGCATCACCTCTCCGTAGCAACAAAATCAAAATTTCTATGTTTCTAAAAATTTCCAGTCTTTTTCTATGGAACTGAGGCCTGGTCTTTGACAAAGACGCCGGGCAAACGAGTCATCTGAGATGCTGCTGTGCAGCAAAATGCTAGGAGGGTCATGGACTGATAAAGGTACTATCAGCGACATTCTTCACAAAAGGCAGAAAGAAAAATAAGTCGTTAACACAGTAAAACGCGTTGAAAACTACGTTACCCTGGCCATACGATGAGGAATGGAAACTGGTATTAACTGCCACAGAACACTGTTCAAGGAAAGATACGAGGTAAATGAGGGCAAGGAAGAAGAACATCTTGGCTCGTAAATATGGACTTCACTCACTAGCGAGAAATTTGTATGAATAATCAAAATTCATACAGCTATGAAGGTCACCAACATCTGATACAAATAGGCGCTAGAAGAAGAAGAAGTATTACGTAGCATAAAAGTATTATTTCATTAGGAACAGTCTACAGTAAGGACGCAGCAAACATGCAGTGTGAGAGACATAAGACAGTCCACTATAGTCGTGCATATCATGATACAGAGCTCGTACAATTACTGGTGGTGCTTAACATTCTCACAGAGCTATGTTTACCATAGACAATCATCTGCCATTTACCTACCAAAGATTTCAGTACCTTGTTGCGTGTACATCAACCAACGATACAGCTGTCGACTCAAAGACCTCTGACCGCCTATGTGTCTATGTGACACCAAAACCTAAATACAATGATTGCCCCTATTGAGTTTTGACAAAGCATAATATTCACTGACATGGCAGTCCAAATACGCAACTCTTGGTACCGAATCGAATCATCATGACTAACACTTCATCGACGTTTCAAAGTGTGCTCAATAAATACTACATTCAAATTAAATGTTACGTCGTAACGACCATAAGTTAATATAATTAGTATAAAAATTACAACAAGTAGTCAAAATTGTAGTTTACACAAATTTCAAATAGATAATTTCTTTCAAACTAGGTCTCAAATTGCAAACAGTTAAAAATGGTTTTATACCGCGTGAACTTGTAAAATACTCTAATGGTCTATTGAAATTTCAATAAAAACATCTTTAATATTCAGTTTTAATAGCAAATATAAGCATCACAGTCTTTTATATTTCGGAGCAAATAGATACCGATAGTGGCAAGAGGCAGTAAAATATCAGCCTACATATTTGGTTTAACATTTGGTTTCCCGCGTACACAGGTTATCCAGTATTCGGTAGAGTGCTTTGTAGTGTCGTGCAACTTCGCAGCAGCGCCGCCATATGCTCTGGTGTTGTCGGTCCTGACGTCACCACCGCGTAACCTCGAGCATCATGGCATTGTTTTCATTCTGGCGCGGCTTCACCTTCGCGGATACGGTGTTTCATGCCTCCCTCAGCTGTAAGCCGCCCTTTGATCTAGATTCTTACGTGTGTATATGATTTATCGCTGTTTTCATCGTAATACTACGCTAGCCGTTGTTTGACCAAGTACCTATGTTATGGTCAGTGTATAATACTCGACATCATTTCAGTTCATAGCTTATAGTTCGTCTAAACACAAAACACAAACTCACATTCAAAGGACGATAAAGGACATACGTGCAAAATTATAAAATATTTTCATTTGTTCTGCTGTTGCTGTCGTTTAGATGTGATATAACGTTTTTTGCATCTGTTGGAGTGTTGTTTCACTGACAATGTGATAAGTAATATTTATTTGTAACATCCTCGTATTTAATGGAGTAATAGTATCTTAACGTTATGTATCACTACTTTCGTTGCCGTTCATCAACCACGGCTCCACAGTTAAGTTTTGGAAATTTGTGGTAAGGTTCTCTGGAAACAAAGAGCTGACGTCATCGGTCCTTAGGCTTACACACTAATTACTCTATCTTAAACTAACTTACGCTAAGAACAGCACACACACCCGTGCCCGAGGGAGGACTCCAACCTCCGATGGGGGTGGGGGGTGGGGGGGGGGGGAGCCGCGCGAACCGTGACAAGACGCCCAGACCGCACGGCAACCCCGTGCGGCGCACTGTGAAGTGATGAAGCGCGAGTACAAACTGCTGTGATGTACGACGTGCGGTAATTCACAGTGAAAAACAGTGTTGATGGTGAAACGCAAAAGAAATGCGACGCTCGAATTCAAATGCACCAGAAGCTGCCACTATAAATTACTGAAGACATGTTATTTTTCTACTTTTCATATTCAGGTCCATCTCCGATGTCAACTTCGACAGACAATGTTGGGTAATGTTCGAAACAAGACCTAAAAAGACCACATTGTTCTGTATCCAGAGGAAATGTGCTAAAAAATGAAAAAAGAAAGCTTTAACATAGTTGTACCAGGGAGGCACATTCTTTCTAGGACCTTCTTCCCTGATATTGAGACCATCGTTTGGAATTCTCAGATAAGAAGGAAAAAAGAGGGTCCTGATCTGTTTGATAAAATCGTTTGGTCTTATACCACAGTGTTCTATGTGTGTTTCTTTTTTGTTGGTAAACATCACTGCTATTATTGAATTTACTCTAATTCAAGTGCCACTGTCGAAAAAATATACAGTCATTTCCAAACGGTATAGTCCGATGATGTACGACGTAGAGTTTCAAATGGGCCCATGCTAAATAGATCTACGAATGGTAAACATTATATGAGTGTGTCTGAGAACAATGCTGACTACCGTTGCCAAACGAACTGGTGTCTGAGAACACGTATTAATACTAACATACGCTTCGCTATTTTCGACGGGCGTTTGCTAAGTAATGCAACACACTTTTTTTTCTGAAAGCAGGTTGGTCTTTCTCAGGATTCCAATACACCATATTATTCCCCAGACTCTCGGCTATATAACCCCATTCTTCCACATAAAATCCGCCCAATGCAACGGCCGTACGCTTCCTTGCTGGGAGGGCTCGTACGTCCGCATGCTACCACTCTAGTGGTCGACGCCGGAGACACTGTCTTGCACCACACCATCAATAACCTCCCAATCAAACGCGTACTGCTCCCGCAGGGTGCATTCATCGTTGGGCGAAACAGATGGAAGGCGAAAGGTGCGAGATCCGGGCTGTAGAGTGAATTAGGAGTTTTGTGAGCTCCTCTCGAGGGTGCAAATTTGTCAGGCGTCCCGTTGAGCGGTGAGGTCACTTATCCGTCGAATGAGGGTGACTGCACGTTCCAAGATTGAGGAGTCACAGCTGTGTGCAGGCGGCTAGCATGCGAAGGTCGGACAAGTTTGCGACACTACTTTTGTTCACTGCCAGGTCTCCGTAGATATTCTACGTCTGTTTAACGTCTAGGATGCCTCGGTTTTCCGCCAAAGGAATCTCAATGACAGCTCTCCTCTTGGACCGCACCTCCGTTACTGTCGTCATTTTGAAGGCTACGTATAGAGCCGCCACCTATCTAAATCTCATGAAACTACACGGACTTAAGTGGGAATATTCCACAGCGTCCCACTATACATTCCGCATTCTTCAGTCTAAACTGTCCAAGGAAAAGAAGTACTGCATTACTTCTTGAGCATATCTTGAATATTCGCAATTAATTTCACATTCACATTCCAAAACGAAACTTCTATCGACGTGAATCACCAAATGTCTTCCTGGAAGCGGACTGAGGAGTTGTCCAAAGGAAACATCTGCGATACTTGGTCAAAACATCTCGTCATATTACAGAATGAATCTGTGACATACAATATTAAGCATAACTGCCCGTAACGTCCTGAGAGAAATTGTAGAGCATTTTCTAAGACGTTTACGTAAGTGACAAACCTCACAATTTCGTTGAGTTTAATTTACGACGGTAGTAACTATTTCACAGACTCTATGTTTAAAAGAAAGTCAGGTTCTTTTACACTCCTGGAAATGGAAAAAAGAACACATTGACACCGGTGTGTCAGACCCACCATACTTGCTCCGGACACTGCGAGAGGGCTGTACAAGCAATGATCACACGCACGGCACAGCGGACACACCAGGAACCGCGGTGTTGGCCGTCGAATGGCGCTAGCTGTGCAGCATTTGTGCACCGCCGCCGTCAGTGTCAGCCAGTTTGCCGTGGCATACGGAGCTCCATCGCAGTCTTTAACACTGGTAGCATGCCGCGACAGCGTGGACGTGAACCGTATGTGCAGTTGACGGACTTTGAGCGAGGGCATATAGTGGGCATGCCGGAGGCCGGGTGGACGTACCGCCGAATTGCTCAACACGTGGGGCGTGAGGTCTCCACAGTACATCGATGTTGTCGCCAGTGGTCGGCGTCGGCGGAAGGTGCACGTGCCCGTCGACCTGGGACCGGACCGCAGCGACGCACGGATGCACGCCAAGGCCGTAGGATCCTACGCAGTGCCGTAGCGGACCGCACCGCCACTTCCCAGCAAATTAGGGACACTGTTGCTCCTGGGGTATCGGCGAGGACCATTCGCAACCGTCTCCATGAAGCTGGGCTACGGTCCCGCACACCGTTAGGCCGTCTTCCGCTCACGCCCCAACATCGTGCAGCCCGCCTCCAGTGGTGTCGCGACAGGCGTGAATGGAGGGACGAATGGAGACGTGTCGTCTTCAGCGATGAGAGTCGCTTCTGCCTTGGTGCCAATGATGGTCGTATGCGTGTTTGGCGCCGTGCAGGTGAGCGCCACAATCAGGACTGCATACGACCGAGGCACACAGGGCCAACACCCGGCATCATGGTGTGGGGAGCGATCTCCTACACTGGCCGTACACCACTGGTGATCGTCGAGGGGCACTGAATAGTGCACCGTACATCCAAACCGTCATCGAACCCATCGTTCTACCATTCCTAGACCGGCAAGGGAACTTGCTGTTCCAACAGGACAATGCACGTCCGCATGTATCCCGTGCCACCCAACGTGCTCTAGAAGGTGTAAGTCAACTACCCTGGCCAGCAAGATCTCCGGATCTGTCCCCCATTGAGCATGTTTGGGACTGGATGAAGCGTCGTCTCACGCGGTCTGCACGTCCAGCACGAACGCTGGTCCAACTGAGGCGCCAGGTGGAAATGGCATGGCAAGCCGTTCCACAGGACTACATCCAGCATCTCTACGATCGTCTCCATGGGAGAATAGCAACCTGCATTGCTGCGAAAGGTGAATATACACTGTACTAGTGCCGACATTGTGCATGCTCTGTTGCCTGTGTCTATGTGCCTGTGGTTCTGTCAGTGTGATCATGTGATGTATCTGACCCCAGGAATGTGTCAATAAAGTTTCCCCTTCCTGGGACAATGAATTCGCGGTGTTCTTATTTCAATTTCCAGGAGTGTATTTTCTGGCCAGGATGTGCTCAAAGGTAGATATTCAATTGACGAACCCATTGTACGTCAGCATAAACTGTTCTGACGCATTTTTGAATTGACTTTCGTAAAGTGAATAGTGTTATTTCTTTAGATCACATTTGAAGAAGTCTGTGATTTTATAATGTTTCAGTTGTTTGTTGTCCCTTCCACCTTCTTCCTGTTGCCAGGTCAAACACATGGGCGAAATAAATGTCTTGTTGAAGAAGCCGGTGATTTGATCTACACTTCGTGCATTCATTTTAAACACAAAAGGGCAAGTATTAGAATAAAGACTGGATGTATTGAATATTTTAACGAGCAGTTTGAAGACGACGTAGCACTTCGTTATATTTTACGATTTTGTGTACATCGAACATCGAAATCTATAAGCAGCCGCTAAAATGATTCGTTGAGGGGCTTGTAGCTTCACCTTAAAAATGTGTGATGTTACTTGCGTCTGTACTCCATAATCTTTCAAAATCTTTTACTTTAATACAATTTGTGATTTTGGTCTGTTACGCGAAAAAAATCTGAAAGCCTACGCTATAATTTCTTCAGGCTGGTTTACAGATCGGGTTTCATATCCATGCAGTTTGAGAGAGAGAGGATAATTACAATCTCAACTTTACATCATAGATAGATAGTGTAGGTACAGAGCTGTACATAATTTTTGTATCTAATGACACACTTCATTTGTTAACTATCTGCCAAATCAAATGATTTCTTACCAACGATCCATTTACTACATGGTGCAGATAGGTTCGGATTGCATTTTCGTTTTCTAATGCCATAGAGATTAGAAAACAGTGTAGAGCCACATTCGAAGTTGTTGCGGTCGATAATTTCTATTGCATGTATCGCTTCATAATTTAAGGCCCGACGTCACTGTAAAACAATGACCACTATCAGCACTACGAAAAAATATTTTATGCATCAATCACTATTATGTAACAAAGACCAGTATAGTTCCGTAGATTACTGCTGCATTCTCACCTTGCTGACAAACTACGCTTTATGGTACTAGTTGGGATCTGAAGCTAAAGCTTGTACAGGGGCTAAACCTGTTCCCTAAAATGTCAAAGACAGTATTTTTCATAGTGTAAAAGTCATCTGTCTCCGTCATTATTCCAATGCAAAGGGAATCCGAATGTTGTGAATAAACCAAAGGGATCAACGACAACTCTTTTCTATGATCACAGAACATACGTCAGACCCACGGAAAAGAAAAAAACGTTTAATGACAAAGTATGAGTTTCACAATCCTATCTGTATCCAAGCAAGGTGGAAGAAAGAGTTACACAAGAGGAAAACCTGCGTTCAAACCTACCTCTGACTCAGCCAGATCTTTAATCGGATCTTGCATTCCTCCCATTCTTATGTGAGAATGATCGTCAATGGGACTGATCTGAAGTTATGACGCACTGCTTTTGAATTTAGACTTTAGATGGGCATTGGCTGCTGCGTGATTTGCCTCGTGTTGTTCTTACAGACGGCATTACGTCAAGGACATGACGTCAGAGAGTTGCGTGCAAGCCTATCTTATCTCCTCCACGAAACCACTCGACAGTCATATCGGTGCTACGTGACGAGGCTGTGTCTCTGCCCGACTTTTTCGTTCATTCGCTTCGTACGGATTATCTCTTCTGCGAAGTTAATCTGGCCCACAGCTGCTACTACTACCCCAATCTACTAGATGTCTGTTATTACGCCAACTTTCTCGTATATTTTTGAGTTCCAATTACTAACTTAGTGTCAGGAAACACGTGGTTCACACACACAATTTTCAGCTTAAAAATTTCCTGATGTGCTGCCTTACTTTCCCTGTTTACTAACCTCTAGAATAATGTTACAATAAATTTTAATTGTGTGGCCGTCCAGAAAACGTCCATAATCTTGAATGTATGATATTTATACTGTAGAAAGCGGTTAACAACGTTGGATGTAAGCAGTTGTGCCTCTAGGGTCACTACCAAATAAAAATGTTTCCAGTAAAGTGAAAAATAGTGCGTATTTGTACTTGTTTTTCTAGTTCTCATGTAGTACTTGTCATGTTGCAAGAGCAGATTCTTTCTGAGACACTATGATCGACCTCATTTCAATTTTTCTGGCAGGAGAATTAATTTGGAGTCGGAACAGCTGGTTGTGTCTGGTGCAGCGTTACCTATTGGCGTGGGGTGTGGTGCAAAAAGTGGCAATTGACTCTGAATAAAGAAAAGTGTGAAGTTATTCACATGAGTACTAAAAGAAATACACTAAGTTTCGATTACGCTATAAGTCACACAAATGTGAAAGCTGTGTAAATTCTACTAAATACTTGGGGATTACAATTACAAATAACCCACGCTGGAACGATCACATAGGTAATGTTGTGGATAGAGCTAATCAATGACTGCGATTCATTGGCAGAACTCTTAGAAGGTGCAACAGATCTACTAAAGAGACTGCTTACACCACACTTGTTCGCCCTATTCTGGAGTATTGCTGTGCGGTGTGGGATCCGCATCAGCTGGGACTGGATTGGAGTGGCAATCATTAAAACAAAGGCGTTTTTCGTTGCGACGGGATCTTCTCACGAAATTTCAATCACCAGTTTTCTCCTCCGATTGCGAAAACAAGATCAGTAACACTGCCTCTGAAAACATGTATTAGACACAAGAAATATTTTACGATAATTTTGTAAGTATCGAAATGATTGCAAAAGGTTTTATACTTGGTTTTACACAGTTTTATTTGAAATAGTTACTTTACGTAGTTTCTTGGACAGAAAGTTCCAATAAGCAAATTCACATATTAAGAAGAATTATTTACTTTACGTACTTTCAATGCAATCTACAATTCTCCACATTTACTTCAATTGTTGCACTTGAGTGACGATTTAAATTAAATCTGAAGGAAAACACTCAGTTGCGCAATAATATTTCACGCCAATGGAGTCTCAGTTTCTTTCTCTTGAGTATAGGAAAGGATCCCTACTCGGAACAGTTTTGGGTAAATGAGTCGTTTTGCATTTAAATAACAATGAAATGATTACTGAATAAAACACACAAAAACTATTCAGCCCAGCTCATATACAGAACTATGGACGATTAATTTCAGTATTGTCATCGTGAGCACATTTTCTGGAGGTTTAGGTGCTTAGAAGAGACGTACGGTTTTGCAGCGACGGAGATGATTACTTGTCTTCGTGGCGTCGAATTATGCGACTTATACCAGCGCAGTTACGAGTTGGACTTTCCTGGGGATCTGCGTCGGTCTAACTAATGGATGGCTTAGACCTTTCCCATCCAGGAACCAACACTCGTTGCACACGTAATTTTATATCTCCTCTAAAGCGTTGCAAGCATGTAGCTTAGCACTTCCGCTTCACTCACGTCTAAACATTTGTTAATTACATATAAACATTAAACTTCACATAGTCAAAGAATATCGTCTCCTGCAGGCACTCTTATACACTACCTACTGTACAATTCTCATTCTTTGCTTCATTAACGCAAAATCTCTCGACTCTCAAAAGGTCGATAGTTTTAAAGGTAGAGACAGCTTGAAGGTGGTTCATTCAACCCTCTGCCAGACACTTAATTGTTCAAAAATGGTTCAAATGGCTCTGAGCACTATGGGACTTAACATATAAGGTCATCAGTCCCCTAGAACTTAGAACTACTTAAACCTAACTAACCTGAGGACATCACACACATCCATGTCCGAGGCAGGATTCGAACCTGCAACCGTAGCGGTCGCGCGGCTCGAGACTGCAGCGCCTAGAACCGCTCGGCCACAACGGCCGGCTCACTTAATTGTGAATAGCAGAGTAATCACGTAGATGTAGCTGTAGATGTAATTCTGTTAGTAGATGCAATTGTTCAAGGCATAGCCTTCATCTCAGCAGGAAAGGGAAGGGTAAACTGATTGGGCCAATGGAAGAAAATTTAGGGAGACAGATTGGGGATGGGCACTATCGTGAGTGGAATACCAATGGTTACAGAAACACCTTTTTTAGTATACGGTGGCTAGAAAGAAACTAAATTTTGAGGGATGTTAAGATTGAAACAAACGATAAGTAAACGAAACAACACACGCCAAAAAGAAAACGACGCACCTCGACGAAATTATGCAAATTTGTCACAAATCGACATTTCTACAGGTATCGAAGGCGAATGCTAAATTGTAAGGTTTTGTGGCCGATCGATGAATGCGTGACACTGCGGCGCACTTTTACTGTGCAGATGGGAAGGATAGTAAACAGGGGACATGTCGATACAAGGGGGTAAACTCATTTCGTGCACCCAAACGGACAGTAATTATGCCTCGCAGACAAGCCTGTGACTAATATACGCAGATTTTAGCATTTGAGAGAATATGTGTAGTTGGGCTCAAAGAAACCGGTTGGAGTAATCGGCGAATCGCTCGACAATTAAATAGGAGCGATGCCCCTATTCGAAGTTGTTGCCAGGAATATGTGAATCATGGCCGCACACAGCGTCAACAAGGAATCGGCCAACTTGGACAGAGGAACGAACATAAGAACAGAGCAGTCGTCAGAGATGCACTCAGAGCCCGGAATTCATCAATATCATCGATACAACGTGAAACTGATTCTTCAGTGATTTCAAGGACCACTAACAGCGGCTCGTAGAAAGGGGGCTGTGCTCACGGTGCCCCTTGCGCCGACTACCAATTGACCTCTGTACATAAGCAAGCCCGTTTGCAGTGGTTTAGGGTACATTCGGCCTGGAACATCATTGACTGGTGTAGAACTGTCTTCAGTGATGAGTCTCGCTTCGAATTAGCCTCATGACAGGTCTGGAGAGGCCAAGGACAGTGATGGTATACCATCCAGATTGTCGCCCGCCGTATGTCCCAACATCCATGAATGATGATCTGGAATGCCATTTCGATTCATAGCATGACCACTTTGGTTGTCATCTTAGGCACCCTAACAGTGCAGCGGTACGTCGAAGATATTCTACCCTCACTGTTTTGCCCTTCATGGCAAGCCATCCTGGGCTTTCATTTCAGCAGGACAATGCCCGCCCACACACGGCGAGTGTTTCTACTGCTTATCTTCGTGCTTGCCAAACCCTACCTTGGCCTACAAAGTCACCGGATCTCTCCCCGGTTGAGATCGTTTGGAGCATTATGGACAGGGCCATACAACCAGCTTTTGATTCTGACTATCTAATACGGAAATTAGACAGAATTTGGCACTATGTCCCTCAGGAGGACATCCAACTGTACCAGTCTGTGCCAAGTCGAACAACAGTTTGCATATGGGTGGACCAACACGTTACAGACGTGCCCAATTTGTGTAGCTCTTTTTCTCGAATAAATCAACCAATTTTTCTGAAATTGTAATCATTTCTTTGTCTGTACATCTACATCAAATCTTCTGATTACCTTCACATTCGGAAAATCCCTTCGTGGTACGTCATTTTTTTTATCTTAGAGTGTATTTGTGGCATACTGCATCCGCACGAACAGTCGTTAGTTAAAAAGTTTCAGAAATCAGCAGAAATTTTATTTCCATGCAGTTTGATCTCAGTGCGAAACGCTAGTTGTATTTAGTGCATCAAAATAGGACTGAGAAGTAAAATTAATTGCTTTTCTGCATTGATGAATGAGAGTCGTCAAATCTAACTAACATAATCTGGCTCACTGAACATCATATGAGCACTGGTACAGATGTGTTAAGCGTTGCAGGATTTAGATTAACATTTCACGTTTGTCGACCAAAATTTGTGACGGTACAGGCCGTCACGTCTGCGAACCACTTTGAAAACCCGCCTATTATCTTCGATGCAGTGTTTAAGTCGGACGCAGCTGATTAGAGGGCACTTCATAGCACCTTTCGGCGGTGCTGCGTTCCCTGGCGGTCTCATTTCTGTCGAGCGGCAAACAGGCAAACACGTGATAGATGACACGCGCTGCACGGGCGCAGTTCGCTACGTGTCTCGGCCCAGCGGCAAGTGGGACCCATCAACAGATTGTCCAACAGGCATCTGATCTCCAGCCGTGGTTTCATCTACTGGGTTTCAAGTGCGTTGAATTTTTGGCTCACAGGAAACATGTTGCGTGCTGTGATATTCTGGACTACGAACGTGCGACGAACCTTACTTTTGCCAAGTTGAAAACGTGATGAAGTTTGCTACGAACGCTTCATCAATTATTAATTGAAAGTGAGGAATTCTTTGTTAACTTATGTGGCCTGTTGAATGGCCGTTGCTGTGGGTTATTTTAAAAACGCCTGATTACTGGTTACTATTTTGCGCCCCTTGTTTGACTAGTGTGGGCCCCAATCAGACTGAAGCGTTCCCTTACTTCTCACGTGGTTACCTTTTGAAGCTGTTTCTGTGTAATTGCCAGACCGAATTGGAACTGTACGTGAATCTTTTAATATTGATGTTATCTTAAAAGGGAATGTAGATGATTATCTAAGCTTATGATTTCAATACTGTTCCTTCTAATCCTGATTATTGTCACAATTAAAATTATTCACTGATAAGATAGTGATGTCTTTTTTTTAAACATTGTATGTTGGGGTTGTTATACATTGCAATAAAATTGCAAGTCTAACTGTGGCCTCCTCTCTTTGTTGAATTTTGTTTCGAGAGTGTGCTTTTGTGAGAAAAAAAAACACCTTTTTAATGATCTCGCACATACCTCTCAATTCGGCATCATCACTCCCATTTACCGTCAAAGGAAAGAAGGTAGGAGGAGTTGCCACATTGATCAGCAAGTGTCATAAATTTAAGATCATAGACATTACTAAATTCTGCCTAGAGTACCAAATGAAAGCATCGCAACAGAAGTAGAATTTCCTATTAAATCCTTCATAAAAGTAATTGTAAACTGAGCACCTGCTGGTAACATTAATCAGTTCATAAATCACCTTGAATCTTTGCTGGCCCATTTAATAGCAAAAAAGCAAACAAAGAAATAGTGATTGTTGGCGATTTTAATGCAGATTTCCTAAAAATTCTTCCAGTAAGAGAATTTACTACACTCGGTAACACTGTCGTTCAACTTTATTCCTACTGTAAACTTCCCAATTAAGATACCTAATGGCTAATAAACAGTGACTAATAATGCCTTTGTAGAAAGGTCTAATGAGCACAGAATAGTCAAAGGCTCCTCAGACCATGACATGAAACTCCTTTTGTTAAATATTAATATTTAACAGGGTATAAAATATACTAAGTCCGTATTCAAGAGGATGTTCCGTAAGCCAAACATTGATTATTTTAATACACTCCTTTAAGAAATTACCTGAAATGATGTATACAATGCTAATGGCCTGAATGAAAGTTACAATCATTTATTAATAAACTATTTACTTTATTTGAATACCGTTTTACCGTAAAACTAACCCATATTGGACCAAAGCCAACAAAGAAAGCATGGATTACTTAAGGAGTAAAGACACTATGTAAAACACAAAGGAAACTGTACCTGTCAGCCAGAAACATGGCTGATTTTGATGCTGTAACTCTTTATAAGGCATACGACAACATATTAAAGTTAATCAAAGCAAATACACTACGAGGAAAAGATAATCACAGCAAACCACAAAATCAACATGGGATATAGTAAAGGAGGAGAAGCAGACATGAAGTGGAGCAGATAGGATTACGATTAAATGATGCATTGGTAACAGATGTGTGCAGAGTTGCAAAACGTTTTAACAAGCATTTCATAACTGTTATTGAAAATATGGGGTTGTCAGGTTCAGTAGATGCTGCCATGAAATATCTCAGGCAAGTTGGTACAAATAACTTCGGTGATACGAATATGAGCTTCACTGCACCAGAACTCATTAAAATAAAAAAATGCTAGTGATTACGGTAAAATATCAGCAAAGTTAATTAAAGAGTGGGCTTCTGAATTTGGTAGCATATCCAGTTACCTTCGCCAGTGGAACATTACCTGAATGGTTGAACCCACCATACTTACTCCGGACACTGCGAGAGGGCTGTACAAGCAATGATCACACGCACGGCACAGCGGACACACCAGGAACCGCGGTGTTGGCCGTCGAATGGCGCTAGCTGCGCAGCATTTGTGCACCGCCGCCGTCAGTGTCAGCCAGTTTGCCGTGGCATACGGAGCTCCATCGCAGTCTTTAACACTGGTAGCATGCCGCGACAGCGTGGACGTGAACCGTATGTGCAGTTGACGGACTTTGAGCGAGGGCGTATAGTGGGCATGCGGGAGGCCGGGTGGACGTACCGCCGAATTGCTCAACACGTGGGGCGTGAGGTCTCCACAGTACATCGATGTTGTCGCCAGTGGTCGGCGGAAGGTGCACGTGCCCGTCGACCTGGGATCGGACTGCAGCGACGCACGGATGCACGCCAAGACCGTAGGATCTTACGCAGTGCCGTAGGGGACCGCACCGCCACTTCCCAGCAAATTAGGGACACTGTTGCTCCTGGGGTATCGGCGAGGACCATTCGCAACCGTCTCCATGAAGCTGGGCTACGGTCCCGCACACCGTTAGGCCGTCTTCCGCTCACGCCCCAACATCGTGCAGCCCGCCTCCAGTGGTGTCGCGACAGGCGTGAATGGAGGGACGAATGAAGACGTGTCGTCTTCAGCGATGAGAGTCGCTTCTGCCTTGGTGCCAATGATGGTCGTATGCGTGTTTGGCGCCGTGCAGGTGAGCGCCACAATCAGGACTGCATACGACCGAGGCACACAGGGCCAACACCCGGTATCATGGTGTGGGGAGCGATCTCCTACACTGGCCGTACACCACTGGTGATCGTCGAGGGGACACTGAATAGTGTACGGTACATCCAAACCGTCATCGAACCCATCGTTCTACCATTCCTAGACCGGCAAGGGAACTTGCTGTTCCAACAGGACAATGCACGTCCGCATGTATCCCGTGCCACCCAACGTGCTCTAGAAGGTGTAAGTCAACTACCCTGGCCAGCAAGATCTCCGGATCTGTCCCCCATTGAGCATGTTTGGGACTGGATGAAGCGTCGTCTCACGCGGTCTGCACGTCCAGCACGAACGCTGGTCCAACTGAGGCGCCAGGTGGAAATGGCATGGCAAGCCCTTCCACAGGACTACATCCAGCATCTCTACGATCGTCTCCATGGGAAAATAGCAGCCTGCATTGCTGCGAAAGATGGATATACACTGTACTAGTGCCGACATTGTGCATGCTCTGTTGCCTGTGTCTATGTGCCTGTGGTTCTGTCAGTGTGATCGTGTTATGTATCTGACCCCAGGAATGTGTCAATAAAGTTTCCCCTTCCTGGGACAATGAATTCACGGTGTTCTTATTTCAATTTCCAGGAGTGTAGTTCGGGACAATAAGTTGAGAATGTGGGTCTCACGGGAGGCGTGCCAGAGATAAGTCCCTGCAGTCGCACTATCCGCTGTGTTCTCGGTGGCTCAGACGGATAGAGCGTCTGCCATGTAAGAAGGAGATCGTGGGTTCGAGTTCCGGTGCTGGCACACATTATCAACTGTCCCCGTAGACTTATATCAACGCCTGTATGCAGCTACGGGTACTCATTTCATTGTAATTTCAAATTATATATTGTCACAATACGGATATATATATATATATATATATATATATATATATATATATATATATATATATATATATATATGGGCCTCTGATACTGAAAGGGCTGTCTGTACATGCTGCGAGAATGCACTTAATTCATTATACAGCAAATTAAGGGCTACCGGCATATAGAGTGTTCAAAAATTCTGTGCCCGGACTAACAGCGATGATACAGGAGACAAAAACAGATGTACTCTGTCAAGCAACCATGTGTCGGAAACTCATATTGTGGTGTTACTGAGCATGTGGAGATAATACAACGAATGGAGAAGATAAGAGTCGTTCTGTCTAATGTTGTTACAACAAATTCGAGTTTGAGATGTGTAGTATGCCGTGATGTCATGCACTTTGACACTGAGTCAGAAAGCAGCGGGTAGTAATAGCGCCTTCATGACAGCTGCAGTGTCAAGATGGAACATTACACACGGGCGGAACGGCGAGATGGTCACTTTGTCTACGGTGCGATTGAAGGCAGTAATCGAAGAGCTCAGCGACTGTACCGCGAAAGTTTCACTGCACGCAAGTGTCCACATTATCTCAGATTTACTGCAGTCCCAGCTCGAACGAGAAATACTGGCACGTTGATGGTAAGCAGGGATAATGCTGGCAGACCACGGTCGGTGCGTACACCTAACATTGAATAAGGACTGTTACACTTTAAGGACATCCTAAACAAGTACGCGAATGACTGCTACTGTTCTCGGTATTCACCGTAGTTTAGTATGGGCTTGTTGCTTGAACAGATGCTTCGTCCTTATCTTCTTATGAAAATACAGACCATGGGACCAGGTTATTATCCACCTCATCTTCAATACGTACGCTGGTTCCTGCAACAGGCTAGTGAACACTCTCATTTACCTAAATTGTTATGTTTACAGTTGAGGCTGAATTTACTTGAGAAGTCATTTAAAATAGTCACAAGTTGCATGTACTGTCAAATGAAAACCCACATATTAATCTTGTGCCAGGTCATCAGAGACGTTTTGCAGAAAACATGTGGGCCAGTGTCGTGGCCGAGTACTTACTTAGACCTTACGTGTTGCTTTTTCGGCTCAGATGTCCAATGTTTGAGTGTTCTTTGGAGTTCACCTGTGGACTTTTTTGGAGGAGGTACCCCCAGATGTCAGGAGGATAGTGATATTTCAGCTTGATGCGGCCTCGGCGCACTTTGCAGAGCCAACCCGAGCAGTAATAGCCAGTAACGTCCACAACGTGGCCGGCCGCGGTGGCCGAGTTGTTCTAGGTGCTTCAGTCCGGAACTGCGCGACTGATACGGTCGCAGGTTCGAATCCTGCATCGGGCATGGATGTGTGTGATGTCCTTAGCTTACTTAGGTTTAAGTAGTTCTTGATGACCTCAGATGTTAAGTCCTATAGTGCTCCGAGCCATTTGAACCACAACCTGTGGTTCGGCCACTGAGGACTTGTACATTGGCCTGCATGATCCCCTGACCTCGCCCCATAAGACTTCCTTCTACGTCTGTTGTCTCGAAGGCAGAATTTGTTGCAAGAATTCTAGCAGCAGCCACACAAATACAGAATACACCATGCATTTTCCAGCGAACACAGGACACCCTAATACCGGCTTTGTGTTGAGGTTGGCGGTGCTCATTTGGAACATTTATTGTAATGAAATAGTGATAAGAACAATAAAACAATGAAAAACTTTTAACATCGTTTTATTCTGAACCACAATACTCTTCTGCATACTCTACTGGAATAATATCCGTTGTTAACACATAGTTGCTTTACGAAATGAAATATTTTTTTGTTTCCGTCATCACCAGTATTAGACTGGGAACTGAACTTTTGATCTGTATTTTGTGATCTGTCAAATCACAATACCCATTCAAATAAATTAGAATATTACGAGGTAACAGGAAATGCAACTAAATGGTTCAAATTCCATATCTCTGAGGGGAAACAAAGCGTGTCATTAGAAAAGAGACATGTATAAAGCTATCAGAGATCATCCAACTGGGAACTAATTACATGTGATATAACGCAGTTTTCCATTCTGAGAACACTTAGTTTTTCTTGCGTATTTCATTGCAGTAAAAACCAAATCACGTATAATCTTAGACTGATCGGTTGATGAAATTTTCATGAAAATTAGTAAATGATTCCTAGAGAGTTCTTTGTCATTAAACTTTGAAAAACACACTATACGCAGTTTACAACTCGTAAGAGTTTTCTCACCAGTATACAAATACGACGACAAATCGATAGATTATTTTTACTGCGAATGTTGTCGGCATAGGTGGTATAAAAATAAAAAGGCTAGCATACTATGCTTACTTTCATTCCATGTCATACGGTTTTTTTTTAGTAACTCAACAAGCGAAGCTAACGTTTTCCGCGTCCAAAAACGTGTAATAGTAAGTATTTACGGTGAAAGCTCGTGAAAATATTGCAGAAGCCTGTTTAGGGAACTAGGGATACTACATACTGCTTTGCAACATATTTATTAATTAATGAAAACTTCCATTAACATGCATCTTTTTGTTTAAATAAACAGCTGCCTTCATTGAATCGATACTAGATGTAAGAATGATCTCCAAAAGATTTAAAGTCACTTACTTTGGTTTAGAAAGGTGTCCACTACTCACGAACACACATTTCCAATAGCTTACCAGTAGCCATAAAAAGTTTAACTACTGATAAAGTTCAGTTTAAGAGGAGCCAAGGGAGTTCTCCATTGACGACTTTCTACGTAGAACCAACTGATGTTGTTCCCAGATGAGCACACGTGGCTAAGGCTAGAACGTTTTATTTCACTTTTGACTTGAGCGTAGCTGCTCTAAATTCTGACCATTGCTTTTTGGCAGTGTAATTTTACGATTTATCAAAATTTCATTCTTATGAAGACCCCCGGGTAGGTGTCGAAACCTAGGTTATGTGCCTACCAGTTATATGAAAAAGGTTGGCTGTATAATCCTATGTTGAAACTAGTATACGGTTCCTGAGTAGCAGCCATGTTAAAAACCTTTTGTCTTGCTGGAAAGTCAGCAGGAGGCATCTCCTGAACATGGGTGATTTTGCACGGATTGAAATACAGGTTGTTTCGTAGGATTTTGTGTACCATCCTCGCAGGCTTGTCCAACGTGCGGGCAATTCCTCGTACTCTGCATGTTTGTGCATCACCTCTCGATCACTCTTGCAGTGTTGTATCCACATCTTCGAAGACGTCAGATCAACTCTTCCCTCTGCCACATTGTGCTTCAAAAGAACCTGTCTTTTCGAATTTTGCAATCATTTTCCGTAGGCGCATAAGATGTATTGGACCAACGCCTATTTTCATACCCTTATATGCCCGAGACTTCTGCAGGGCTAACGGCGTACAGTCGCCGTTCTTGTAAAACTGGGTAACAACCGTGAGCCGCGCGACTGTTGGTAGTACCATGTATTGGTCAAATTTATATTAATTTTTTTTTGTTCCATGACGTTTCCCCTGCGTCAACAAAACGTCGTTCAAATTTGTCATTCTGAGCAACTGTTCTCTTTCTAATGCGTTTTGAAACTGGAACTTTAATTACGGACGCCCTGTAAATATAACCTAATCTAATCTATAATAAAGGTGATTGTAGCTTAAGGACTGAAATGATAGTTTACTGGTTCTAGCTCTGTAGTCCCATATTTCATTATTTTTCTTTTCATTCTCCTTACCATGTTTGTTTGACAGATGTCAAACGGTATATTTATCCTCAGTGGAACGAATAACTCCAGTAATATTGGAATAGAAACCGAGAAGACATGAATATTATGGTCAGAAGCACTACATGATCAACTATTCAGAATGCAATTAATGCATTATTAGAGACGTATATTGGAAAATATGATATGTGACGATCAAACAGTTCATAGAATTTTCAACTTGTCACTACGTTCCGATTATGTTCAAAATTTTGTAGGTGCTGCAGTTGCTGGCATGCAGGAACAGGTTAACCACTTACAGTACTCTGTTCAATAGGTGGTCGCCGGAATGTGGACTCTCGGTTGGTTTTCTTCCTATGAATACTGTCCAGAGGTATGTCTCGGTATAGATAGATAGTTATTTGACATGAATAATCTTCATAAAATAAGAGACAGAGTTCTGCAAAGTAAGAACAAAATATTCCATTGCCATCACTCAAACTCAGGAAGAGACAGCCACAAATACGTGACTTTCGCTCAATGAACACATTACAATGTGTCGCCGTCCTCCAAGTTATTCTCACAACAGCAGTCCAGAGTGCCTTGAACTAAAACGCAGCATTGTTGCACAAAATGGAGAAGTTTTGTGACGACATTAAGATATACTGGCACCAAAGGTCGTATATTTCTGGGCTGCAGCATTGACCGTCAAAGCAACGTATACTTCGGAATTGTGCTCTGAACCGCTGACGTGGTCGAAATTTGATCACAGTTGTTAGCGGAAATTTGCCTGTTTACAGTATCGAAGCATATTGTTTGAGATTACTGTCACATATCGTTACGCTGTATTGATTTATTTTTACCACCATTTCTTGGTTAATTTTATTCGGAGTGTACTAGGCACATTTGCTAGGAGAAAAGCTTGGCGTTTTTCGCACTGAGAAGCAGTTCTCGATATGTGATTTCTGGTCCTCTTTGTTGGCAGAAGGCGGGCAGTAATTCTTATTAGCGAGGCCGACGGTCCCCTGTGAGTTGGGCGGTCTTTATGGAAGTAAGGCTGTGGCGTGCTTCGTGCTTTTGTCGGCAGAGCCGGTTCGTCTGCTAGCCCTGAGCGGAAGGCTCCATGCGCCTCTGCCATCTCCAGAGAATAATTGAGCACGACGTTTCTCCGTGTTCTGTTCAGACTTCAAAGGACGAGACACCGAGATGCAGCCCAGCCAGCGTGGGAAGGTTCGTTGCTTTCGCCCAAAATTCGATGTACTCAATCGAAGCGACTGGACCCGTTACAGTGCTTGGCACGAAGAAGTCAGGAAAGTGATGGGACACTGATCCATTCCAGTGCAAACTTCTTATTTGTTAAGGTACTTTTTGTACGTCAAGAGCGGAAAGTTTCTGCAGCGTTCCCCAGTCTTATTTCTTTTTTCATGATGTAACTAATGTTCTATTCTGTCACATTGCCAACCATATTGAGTCCTCCTTTCGATACTGACATTTTTTTAACAGAGAGTTGTGGAGGGAGATCTATCTTTCGTGGCCATTCGATCGCCGCCCGCCGTGGGGGTCACTAGTCTCACCACTGCCGTTTGTGCCGATGGGCGCGCGGCTTGCAGATTTTGGGGAAATGTAAGTGTTGCAATTGTGGCAGCGTGAGCCATGTTCTGAACATCTTGTTTCTGCTTACTTGCATTCCTTCATTAGGTTATAAAACATGGCGTCTTGCTGTATCGTGAATTTAGTTTTCGTGAGCTGCCCAGATTAGCAGATCTTGTTGCTCTTTCTCCATACAGTCTTCCACAAGTTTTGATACTTCCCCACAGTGTTCACGTCATTTTTAATTTGATTTGAGCTTTAGAGAACTTAGTTCTCTGTTAATTTTTATTGTGATTTTGTCATCCATTAAAGCAAATAAATATCTGTTAACCTCGGCCTTGACTTAAGTTTTCAAGATCCTTTGCATTGCCCTACACCTCTTGCATGGTTGGGCGAGCACTAATAATAAATACAACCCGGTGTATCATCTAAGCTTGTTGTTCTCGCTGTGACGGTTCAAATGGTTCAAATGGCTCTGAGCACTATGGGACTTAACATCTGAGGTCATCAGTCCCCTAGAACTTAGAACTACTTAAACCTAACTAACCTAAGGGCATCACACACATCCATACCCGAGGCAGGACTCGAACCTGCGACCGTAGCGGTCGCGCGGTTGCAGACTGAAGCGCCTAGAACCGCTCGGCCACAGCGGCCGGCCGCTGTGACGGCGTTGGCGTTGTACACTGCGGTCAAAGTCAATGACCAGTTGTGTTAAGAATTCAGAGAAATGAACGAGCATTCCATTCAACCTTCTAGTATGTCAAAGATTGGTTTTACTACGAGTATCGCATTTACGATACTCTACATTGATACTGAACAGGGCCTCAGCTTCCAACTGTTAAGACTTCCAGGTAACTGTTGAGAACCTTAAAATGTGCTGTTAGCATCCCCACGCCGCGAATCACTAGTTATTGTACGAGGGGTGTTCAGTAAGTAAAGCGACACATTCTTTTCTGAAATCAGCTTGATATCTTTCAGGAGTCCAATACACCATATTATTCCCCACTCTTTTGGCTACAAAATGTTTATTTTTCAGCACAATCTCCGTTGAACGCGTTGGCTTTACGCCACCTTTCTAGGAGGGCCTGCATGCCGATGTGATATCACTCTACTGGTCGACGTCGGAGCCAACACCTTGCTGCTTCAATAACCTTCCCGCGGTGTGCATCGTTCATTGCGCCGAACAGATGCAAGTTGGAAGGTGCGATGTCCGGTCTCAAAGGTGGACTAGTTTTGCGAGCTCCTCTCGGATGCGAAGATTTGTGTGAGCCGTTGCGCTGTCATAGGGAAGGAGAAATTCGTTTGCACCTTTGTGGCGACGAACACGCTCAAGTTTGCGTAATTTCCTGAGGGTAGCACAATACACTTCAGAGTAAATCGTTGCACGATGAAGGATGGCCTTAAACAAAATAATTCCTTTGGAGTCCCAGGAGACCGCCGCCATGACATTACCGGCTGAGGGTGCGACATTGAACGTTTTCTTCGGGGGAGAGATGGTGTGGTGCCATTTCATGGATTGACGTTTTGTTTTCGGTTCGAACCCATGCTTCATCGCCTGTAACGATGTTCAACAAAAATGTCACTATCAGCCTCGTAAGGTGCCAGCAGTTCTGACCAGATGTCCTTCGTTCCTCTTTATAGTCGTGTGTTACGTGGCGAGGAACCCAGCGGACTCACTCCTTTGAGTATCCCAACTGGTGGAAGAGTTGCGTCAGCACTGCCAACAGAGACGTCCAGCTGAGCAGCGAGGATTTGTGATCCGAGTATCACCTCGAATGAGAATCGCCGTACGTTCCAACATTGCTGTGTTCGGTCGGCCAGCACGTGAGAGATCGGAGAAACCTTGTCACTATGATGCCAGACATCTCGCTGAACGACTTACCGTGATTTTGTTCAGCGTTGGGTCTCCATAGGCATCAACTTCCAGGTCTCCGTAGACATCGAGTTGCTGCACTACGCCAACACCCCATTACCTCAATGTACTACAGCTCATTCAATTGCGAATGAATGCGAGACAACAAGCATAGGCAAAAGTAATAATATAGCAAAAGTGAACAAAACTAGTAGGCTACTTATGGATGTAATGAGATCTTTTAAATACTTAGATTAACAATGGTGATCGATAAGTTAGCTCAGTAACCATAAGCATCATTACTTTACGGTATTGAGAAGACAAAGCTGATTCCGTATCTTGCGAACCGTCGCATACTTGTTCAGTTTGTAACAGGCACTCCTACGATATCTTGAAACCAGATAATTCGAAGAGATCAGTATGGCGGCTTAAAGCAGCATAAATTATAGGCAATAAAATTTTACAACTGCAATATAATGTATCAGCGAGCTTTGATAGTTTTTTTATTAGCTATGCTTTCTATTGACCAATCTGCTTCATCAGTAAAATTAAATTCATGTGACACTGTTGGCAGCTAGAGCACGAGTGTAAGGGTCAGTCACCTGATTAGAAATGTTCTCTTCCATAGCGCACGTTTGAATTTTTTCCTTTGCGATATATGCCTATTACGTCACAAGTATACACGTTGAGTATAAGTGACTGTGATGAGTGCGTGTGAAGTGCTAGTCTTATGTTTATTTTGCTGATGAAGATATGGCGATGAGCGGGAGCGAACTGCAGTACACAGATCCTGCCGAACTTAACGTGAACATCTGACTGTCGGATCTCTGTCAACAGTGTCACACATCAGTCCCTGAGACACTGGAAAGAAGTGTGGGCATTTTCCCAATTTCTGCTTGTCGGAAGCCGTATGCCACAAGTTCTTCCTTTGCCGGCCAGATGCTGGCGCTGAAAACTACTTTCAACACTAGAAATCGAAACTAATATTGCTGCCGCACGAGCTATTATCAGTGACTTCGGCAATGGAGACGGACTGATTTAGCGGTGAAACGGATCACGTCATTCATATGGAACAGGATTCTGATTATCTTTGGTTTTCTGAAAAATGTTCAAGCGACTTTTTTTTACTTTTAAATGTACAATAGATTGTTTCAAAAATATCAATTTCTGTATGTTGTTTCCATCTCATCATCGAATACCACATATCTACTGTAGTTTCTGTCATCATGCTTCCAAACTTATGGTTTTTCCGGCATACATCTATTAAACGAAAGGAAAAAACTACGTTTGGAAAGATCTACATTTGATTTTCCTAGGAGGTGAGCTTAAATTCTTCACACATCCAGGGGTCGTCAATTATTACAAGTAACATTAACATTAGGGTTCTGCGTCATCTTAAACACTGTGATGGAAACGCAACGAATGTTCTACACAAGTACTGATTATATGGTTTTCTTCTTTTTCATACAATATAAGCTTTAATTTCGTTACTTATTTACGAGATACGAGGTGTGATCCAAATGCATTAAGAGCTTGTCTTAACGTCAGCGAACGCGTAACAAAGGGAGACGGTATCCGACATCAGTGTCTTACTGAAACATGCGTGGTTTACAGAGGACAAATTCTTAATGAATATTAAAGGAGTACCCAAGGGCCATATTCTTTAGATTAATTGGCATATTAGGCGCCTCTCCTCACTCTTGGCGGATATTCTGAAGACAAATACACCGCCAGAAGCTACCTCTAGATTCTGCAGTGATTTGCTGCCAGCTACCAGTGCACCGTATTTCAGCTTAAGATCTCATTAGACCTTATTTTAGTGATTAGGGACACTCCAGTATCCTAGCAAACTGTCTATCAAATGCGGACAATCGTCAGTTTTATATGGACTGTTGCATCGCTAATCGAAGAAGGATAGTAACGAATGATTCGTAAAGTTGCAGTGAAACGACATGATTTTGTTTCATTTCTTGTCAATATTTCGCATACTGTACAGTATCAACTGTATGCACCAACGGCTGCTGCTTACTACAATACGACATTTATCAATCACGATTAGCAGCTTAGAAAATTGTCCGTAGAGTATCCTACAAGTGCTTCCTGTAGTATCAGACTGACAGTCAGCAGGTGGTAGGAATATGCCAAGAAAATAAAAACTACTTTTCAGTACATAGTAATGTTATTTACGGAATATAAGGACCTTCAACATCGCAGCGCGTCATCAGTCGTTGGTTAATATATTAAAAAACTAAAAACCCGCCTCGATTGCGAAAAAAGCACCTAGTGTTAAGTGTTAACCCAGGTTTCGGCGTAGATAACTACACCTTCTTCGGAACAACAATAAAACCCATAAGTGCCTAAGAAGACCATTGTCAATGATTAAAAGAACACCATAGCCATAAATTTATAAATGAAAAAGAAAAGGAAAACACAAACAGTACATATGTACAAAGTCACAAGCACTACTTAAGTTAATGATGTACGCTCCACCTCACACCGGCCTATGTTCGATGGGCCATGACCCGCATGAGTTTATGGCGGGTCATGGCCCATGGAACATAGGCCGGTGTGAGGTGGAGCGTACACTATTAAGTTAAGTAGTGGTTTTGACTTTGTACATATGTACTGTTTGTGTTTTCCTTTTCGTTTCATTTATAAATGTATGGCTTTGGTGTTCTTTTAATCATTGACAATGGTCTTCTTAGGCACTTATGGGTTTTATTGTTGTTCTGAAGAAGGTGTAGTTATCTACGCCGAAACCTGGGTTAAGACTTAACACTAGGTGCTTTTTTCGCAATCGAGGCGGGTTTTTAGTTTTTTAATATATTTACGGAATACTTTAAAGTGTGTTTTAGCTCCTGTTTTATTCCTGATTCTTCATAAATGATGTACCTTACCCTTAATCAGGGGCAGAACCAGCTTTACTCGCAGAAGATACTCCCTATTTATGAAAGGACCAAAGGAAGGTGACTTACAACAGTTTTCTGTGACAACGGAGGGAACAATCGGTTGCTACATACACAAATATAAATTTGAAGAAAACAATATGGGTAAACATTTGTGGTGTATTAAGAAAACGTCAGAAGCAAATTTTAACGCTATAGTTAGCATCTGTTACAGTGAACAGAAGTCGTACAGCAATGGGAGACCTGAATTTCTCCCGGGGCGTACAACGTTCAGATGACTTACGGAAATGTAGCCACGTGACGTCGTCGATGACGGCCGAATTTTCGACTGGTGCACACCTTGCCATTTTCAGGACAAAACTGAAGCACGTAAGCGCTGTGCAAACGAACTTAACACCACGGTTTTCACAGGAACTCCGCAAAGATAACACACACACACACACACACACACACACACACACTATAAACACTAGTGCCATCACAAATCAAAGATGATCGACATCAGAAGCTATCGATAGTGAAATTAGTAATCAACGGTGAGGTAGCATAAACTCTGTCCCTCTGATTTTTGAGAAGGAAGAGAGCAGGAGCCCGTGCAGAATTTAAACACAAACAACCATCTCAATAAAAAAAGTTACTTGCTACTTTAATTCCAACAGCATCCTTAATAACATTATGCTAATAGCTGGAAGTGCATATCAGAATCTCCGTGTTATATTCCATAGGATGGTCGGTGCCAAAACAATGTTCCGCATTAGCAGATTTGGTGTACTGTTGTAAGCGCGTGTGTACCGCTTACACCAAGTACACCGGCCCTCCACGGTCCTGGTAGTCTGATCAATGTATGACATGCCACAACTGCAAGGCATACGGTAGATTCCCGCCTTACGCAAACCAAGATAATCCTTTAACGAACCTGAAAGGACCCTGATCTTAAACTGTGGTCGAGAAACAAACTAAACATTATATTTCTGCAAAACACGATTAGTCCTGTTCGAAATACTTCCTGCGTAAGGCAAAAAAGCAGTAAGACTTTGGTGCCACCTTGTTATTGTCATCATTCACCCAGTTCACACTTGGTCGATAGCTCAACGTACGTTTCATCTGTCTTTCATTGTACCCATTCCGACGAAAGGTAGCTTCGAGGGATGGGTTAACTCAGCTGACAAACTCTCAGGGTCCGAGGTGGCGCCCTCTGAACCAAGGTACGAAGTATACTTTCACTTTGAGACGGATGGTGATAACTGTTAGCTTGCAGATACAAGTCAGTGTGAATAAGTTTCCTATAAACGACATGTCCCAAAGTACCATTCACCTTCCTCGTGACCAGCACATCAAGGGGGAAAAGACAGCCGTCTTTTCCCACTCCATCAAGAAATAAATATTCGAGTGGACTGAATTCAGATGTTCAAACAGGTCGTTCAGATTCTTACTGCCATGAGACTAAATAATAATAGTATCATCCACATGTCTGAAAAAAAGAACATGCAGATTTAAAAGCCATCGACTCTAACACATGTTCCTCGAAATCTTCAATAAACACATTGGCAACAACGGGTGACAACAAGTTGACACATGTCGAAATAGTTTTTCCAATTCAGCACCAAAACTAACTCCAGTCAACCGTAATGAATCGGACAGAGGAACGAGAGTGAAAATACAGACCACATTAAAACTTAATAATATATCGGAGTCATTCGAACGCATACGTTCTAATCGACGTAAGAAACATGCTAATTTCTTAATGTTGTGCTCACACCGACCTACTATAGGGCTCAACGGAATAGCAAGGTGTTTTGCTACACGATTTGTCGGAGCACCAATGTTACATTCTGGCGAAGAGGAACCATTTCCCTGTGCTCCGTCAGGCGGCCATATAACCTAGCGAGTACAGCACAATAAGAACTAAGACTTTTGACAGTCTCCTGTGGTAAGGAACTGCTCTTCAGGAGACTGTCAGTATTTCTCTCAACACTTTTTCTGAGTTCAGCATCAATCTTGCGATACGCTGAATTTGACAGTAAACACTGCATCTTTCGAAAGTACTCCTGCTTGTCCAAAACAACGGTAGCACTGCCCTTGTCCGCTGGCAAAATAACAACATCCGGATCAAGTGGAACATAAAGCAGCCCTCTCAGCTGCTATGATATTACCCTCGGGTGGACGTGCACCAGTCAACACACGACATGCCTCCCTCCTAGCCTCATCTGCAACATCAGGAGGTAGTGTAAAAACAGCCTGATCAACAGAACTAAGGTCCAACAGAAATAATGAAATTAACCACTAATATATGGTTGGGAGCCATCGCAAAATTTAAACTTTTCCCTGGCACGGATAAAGCTGCGTCATAAAAAGCTTTGTCCGGGAAATTTGTCACATAACTTATAGACTCCAAGCCACGGAAACCTTCAAACCTCGTCAAATGACAGGCAGTTACAGAATAAAATTCCTAGTTAGCTTCCTTGAAGGCTGACTTTTTAAATTCCCTTGCGCAGGGTTCCCTTGCAATTTTTCCTTAAAAATGGCAGGGTGTGTTCCTGTGAAAATATCGGTCCTTGTCGACAACGTCTACTGGTTACATTCGCATAAATTATTTGAACGTCGTACAGCAAGTTTCAAGGTGTTCGATCATTCAAAGCGAGCAAAACCTATTGGACTACCGAACGCCGGCCGCTGTGGCCGAGCGGTTCTAGGCACTTCAGTCCGGAACCGCGCTGCTGCTACGGTCGCAGGTTAGAATCCTGCCTCGGGCATGGGTGTGTGTGATGTCCTTAGGTTAGTTAGATTTAAGTAGTTCTAAGTCTAGGGGACTGATGACTTCAGATGTTAAGTCCCATAGTGCTTAGAGCCATTTGAACTACCAAACAAAAGGTAGAATAAATACTATCGTGTCTTATGAATGTTTAGTGACACTGAAGCAGTAACATTTTCTTATTCTGTAAATGTTCGTAGCCTGTTACACTGTGGTGTGGTGACGAAATAAACATTTTGCTAGAAACTAACTAAAAATTAAAAACTATCAGTGAGGATAATTCAAGCTGTTATCAGTGGGGGATCATGAGGGAACAATGTGAAATAATATATTATATATAATATATAAGATGAGCATCAACAAAAGCAAAAAGTGGGTAGTGGAATGTAGTTGAATTAAATCAGGTGAAGTTGAGGGAATTAGATTTGTAAATGAGTCACTTAGAGCAGTAGATGATTTTTGCTAATTGGGCACCAAAATAACTGATGATGGTCGAAACAGAGAGAATATAAAATGTAGACTGTCAATTGCAAGAAGGGCGTTTCTGAAGAAGAGAAACTTGTTAACATCGACTATAGATTTAAGTGTCAGATAGCCTTTTCTGGAAGTATTTTTATGAAGTGTAGCCATATACGGAAGTGAAATATGGACGACAAACAGTTTAGACAAGAAGAGAATAAAACTTTTGAAATGTGGTGCTACAGGAGCATGCTGCTGATCTGATGGATAGGTCACGTAACTATTGAGGGGGTTCTGAATAGAATTGGGGGCGAGAAGAAATTTCTGTCACAACCCGACTAGAAGAAGAGATTGGTTGGTAGGACATCTTCTGAGATATAAAGGGATCACAAATGTAGTACTGGAGGGAAGCGTGGAGGTAAAAATCGTAGAGGAAGACCAAGGGATGAATACAGCAAGTAGATTCAGTAGGATGTAGGTTGCAGTAGTTACTCGGAGATGAAGAGGCCTGCACGGTATAGAGTAGCATGGAGAGCTGTATCAAACCAGTCTTCCAGATGAAGACCACAATGACAATTCCGAAGATAGCAAGGTAGATAAGTGCGAAATTATCGCACAATAAGTTTAACAGTTCGTGCATACAAGCTACTGACAAGAATAACATACAGTAGAAATGACGATCAGTTTGGATTTAGGAAAGGTAAAGACACCGGCTACTTACAGGGATAACATACAGTAGAAATGAAAGAAGAGGTTCTGTTAAATGACGATCAGTTTGGATTTAGCAAAGAGGAAGGCGCCAGGGAGGCAATTCTCATGTTGCGCTTGATAATGGAAGTAGCCTGAAGAAAAATCGAGACACGCTCTGTTGGATGAAACGAACAGTCTGAAACGTCCCTTAGAAAAATTGTATACGAGACTGTGCTTAACCTGACACACAATATTATTTAGCGCAACGCAATCTGACTATCAAAGATCCCTGCAAAAGAATGGCCCTGAGTAACATTAAACTATACCTTTCACAAATCACTTACCTCACAAAAATCTCCGTTACTCGAACTACTGCAATACGGCGAGCGCCACTACTGCCAGCTAAATAAAAGATTCAAACTACTGAAGGCACTAACTACTGATAGGGATAGTTAGCAAATGAAAGATTTTAATAGAGAACAAACACTGTATTTACCTTAATATCATCAAAAGTCGTAATATATGTAATTTCAAAACTCCGCCATCTCTCTCCTCACATCCAACACTGCTGGCGGCTCACCTCTAACTGCGCAACGCTGCGCGCTGTTCACGTCCAGCTGCCCAACACTACAATGGCAGACAACAATGCAAACTAGCCACATACTGCACACAGCACAGCCAGGGTTTTTCATACAGAGCGCTACGCGGCATTACCAATATAAAAATCTAAACAGCCTACTTACAAGTCTAATGAGTACAGAATATGGATTGAGAGTAAACAGGGAAAACACGAAGGTAAAGGAGTGCATTAGGAATGAGAATAGCGAGTAACTTAACTTCAAAATTGGTGATCTGCTACCTTGGATGCAAAATCACCCATGACGGGCGAAGCAAGGAGAACATAAAAAGCAGACTAACACAAGCAAAGAAGGCATTTCTCGCCAAGAGAAGTCTACCGATAACTAACATAAGCTTTAATTTGAGAAAGAAATTTCTGAGAATGTGCGTTTGGAACACAGAACTGTATGTCAGTGAATCATGGACAGTGAGAAAACCAGAACAAAAGGGAATCGAAGAGTCTGACATATAGTGCTAAAGGCAAATGATTAAAATGAGTTGGGCTCATAAGATAAAGAATGAGGAGATCCTCGGCACAATCGATGAAGAGAAGAACATGTGGAAGACACTGCCAAGGAGTTGGGATTGCACATGCGTTAAGACATTATCGCCGGAGAGGAATTTGCGACAAGACGCATCAAACCAGTCAGAAGACTGATAACTAAAAGATTTCGTTAAATATATCATTATTGCATTAATTACCCACACTGAACAAGGCCTTATCATTTTTCAAAAATACATCTGGTGCGTATATGTCTCTCATATAAAAAATATTTTAATTGTTGCTTTCCTTTTCTAACATTCTGCGTGGTGTCTGTTGTTCTATATCGTGTCTCCCTACCACTTTCGCGCAACGACGCTCTGAGCGTGTTTTTTAGGGAATTGACTAGTTTGAACCTGGGACCTGTTGCTGGTAAGGAGACGTGAGACGACACATGACATGTAGAGTTCAGAAGAGTTCAGTGAGACTAGCGATGATATAACCAAATACTTAATGAGTTCAGCGTCAGCTCCACTGCACTCCCTGTAAAAGAATCTTAATACTAACTAAATTTAGTGGAAGGGGTTCAAGGCTTTCCTATTTTTAGTTAGCTGGTAAAATAACGTCGAAAAAGCAGTTAAGTTTACCATTGTAAATTTTATTCTACTCACAAAACATTGTATATAAATTGCACTATTGATAAAAGGAAATGTTTTAATACAGGATAGTAAAAACCAACTGCGTTCAACAAAAATGTGAACGAATATTCCCTGAATGGGTTTCCAAGTTTTACAATGGACCGAAGGATGACCTATGCCATATCACATCTATAATCTTGGTTTAAATTTAGTTTCACAAGAGAGAAAACAATCAAAATGGTCTACAGTGACCTTCAATTATCTTTAATTACTTATCTAACTTGTCGTAAATTACAGTGGCTGATGTGGCTTCTCAATAACTATACAACAGAAAAATCATCGCGTTTCAGATTTTTACTTCAAGTGTCAAATGTGAACACCAGAGCTTTAATTGACGATCGACACTAGTATTACGCAAAAAGGGGGTGTAACAGATGAGACTTCTGCAGTTCTGAGTGATGCTTTATGTGCTGTTATACGGCATCGCGTGCATTCATTACCTTGTCAGTGTTCGTCAGGGGGCGGTGGGCAGCACAGCTCCGCTCACCACGCTGTCTCGGAAGCAACTCTCTCCTAACTTCTCCTTACTACAATTTACCAAAGCAGGTTTAAAAAAACTATCTGGCTGTGTTTTCATCTGACCAATCAGGGTCTCAATGTTAACCTTAAGCTCTGTCTACAAAAATTGTCTATCCAATGAGAAACATTATACTTTTCGTGGTGGGGCAGTGTTTTTAAAGTTTGCAACATAACAGAGACGCGAAAAAGTCTCACGTTAAAACTTGCAGCTGGTGTGGTCCTTTTAGTGTTATCGTAAGATCTATACTGTTCTTCTGGAGGGCTCTATCTTTTAAAATGGGCTGGGGGGTGGTCCAGACGTAACAGAGACGCGAAAAGGTCTTACGCTAAAACTTGCTGGGGTAGCCCTTTTTGTGTTATCGTAAGATCTATACTGTTCTTCTGGAGCGCTCTAGCTTTTAACATGGGCTGGGGGGTGGTCCTAGCGGTTAGATGGCGACGTGGTTGTCCGTCCATTATCGTAGGGACTTCCAGCTTAACACGGTTCTGCTCTCGGCTTCTGTTCTCGTTTTTCCCCTCGGAACGGCGTCTGTCTCACGGTGGGAAGGTATGACATCCATTTAGGCATTCTTGTGTTAGTCTGTGGTATTCCATTTGCTCACTCGTTACTTGTATTACTTTGGTTAATTCAATGTCACGATTTATTCAGAGCTATGTGACATACTACTGGATTTGCTTATCATGTAAGGGTTTTCATGGAAGGTGTTGGATTTGCCTGACACCTTACACTTTGTTTATTGTTTCAGTGCAAAAAAATGGCTCTGACCACTATGGGACTTAACTGCTGAGGTCATCAGTCCCGTAGAACTCAGAACTACTTAAACCTGACTAACCTAAGGACATCACACACACCCATGCCCGAGGCAGGATTCGAACCTGCGACCATAGCGGTCACGCGGTTCTAGACTGTAGCGCCTAGAACCACTCGGCTACTCCGGCTGGCCTGTTTCAGTGCAACTGGTTTAATTAAATCTTTGTACAGTTTAGTTATTAATTTTTCACTAATGTTTGGGTGTGAGAGTGCATAATGGGTTAAGAATTGTTTATGCATAAAAGACTGTTGAATCGTGATTACGTCTATAATAAAAATAAATGATGACCCCAAATAAAAGTTCCGCAGTCTTCATTTTGCTTTTATCTATGGCACAATGACATTTCAGACAGTATGGCATCATTTTCAAGTGCTCTACAAGATCTACATGAGTTAGTTCATACTGTTTATATGTCCATTATTATCATAGTTGTGTTATATAGAACACGTACTGATATAATATAGTTACAGACTCAATTTGATGGTAAGTTCCATATCCGTTATAGCACAGCAAGAGCTGCTAAAACTCACAACACTTAACCTAAATATGCTACACGATGTAAACGTTGCTTGCAAAGTAATTAGAAGCCCACGTGTAAATTTCATGAATATGATAAGGTATATAACGCACTTTTATCATGAAAAGTAAATTTTGAAATAACTGCTAAGAAAAAAACATGCCAGGGGTGTATCAATACTAATCTTCTAAGTAATGCCCCTGTACGAGGCCTGCCGTGAATTAGGAGATTCACGAAAATTGTAGATCACCATGTTGTTCAGTTTGACAAATAATAATAATTATAGTATTTTGCCTTACACAGACTACATGCAGAAATCTTACCAGTAAAGTTGATACCAGGCGAGCTTCTGCTGTTAGTTGAAGATTATCTTCTGAGCTCAAAGTTGGGTAGAAACATTATTTAACAAAGCAGAAACAGATCCCTACGACTAACCAATCACGACTCCCGTTGACGGAAACATAACACGAACGATGGAATGGAAGCGGACACATTTCGTAGCTGCTCGCCACATATTGCTATGTTAACCATATAAAATAATGGCATGAAGACCATCGGTGAGATACATGTATGTTTGGAACTATAGCTGTTAATGAATGGAAGTCAGTATGATGATCTTCTTCAATATTTGATTAAACTTTACCAAAAGGGACTTTGTATCCTGAAAAAAAGTATCAGTAAGTAATCTGTCTACTTACTGCATGCGATTTTTACAGAACCCGAAGAAACTTCACAAGATGAACTAAAAATAAAAATTTTATTTCTAATAGCCATGTTTTTCATAGCTGTCAATGATAACGAAAGTCAAGTATCTACTCTTCAAACAAAGCGCATTTGAAACTGTTCGCTGGTGTCATTACATTGTGTCGTCCGTCCCGGTAGCTGAGTGGTCAGCGTAACAGACTGTCAATCCTAAGGGCCCGGGTTCGATTCCCGGCTGGGTCGGAGATTTTCTCCGCTCAGGGACTGGGTGTTGTGTTGTCCTAATCATCATCATTTCATCCCCATTGACGCGCAGGTCGCCGAAGTGGCGTCAAATCGAAAGACCTGCACCAGGCGAACAGTCTACCCGACGGGAGGCCCTAGCCACACGACATTACATTGTGTCGAAAACCAAACTGCTTAATCTAAAATACCAGATGAGGATAGCAAATTATGAGCTGGTGGCCCATATTCCTGCAATGGAATATCTTTTTATATTAAGAGTTTAATTCTGTTTCACTGTCGTTGCATCCAGAGCCATAAAACTTTCTGCAGCCACACCTGTGAGAGCCATAAAGCTATCTCAGCTGCCAGCTCACACTTTCCCGTAATTCGCTTACGCGAAGCGATTATTAGAGGGTAATTCGGATAAGGCTCTCGCACAACGCGTCTCAAAATGATAGCACACAAACCCTCTGCAATATATAAGGATGCGCTCGAGTCGCTTCAACACAGTCGCTTCAGTGGTAGGGCACAGACAGTAGTCTTGAAAGGTATATCAACAGGCGAGGCAAGATGTTGCTGCAGGGTAAGTTGTGACGTAATTTATTGAAGTATGCATGGAAAATAATAATCCTGTGCTTATGGTACTGATTGAACCAAAAATTTATAGTTTACTTTTAAATTCCATTGTAATACTAACCGCATTATTGTCACACCTGTCAAAGTGTTCCAAAGTCACAATGGGTATGGTAAAAGGCTCTATTGTTTCGTGATCCTGAAGCATACTAATCATCAAGTCTGTTCCTGCGGTGTGTGAAACATCACGTCCGTTACCGTAACAAAGTTATTCACTCTAAATTTAGGTATTTACTGTTGTCTGGATGCAACAATTCATATTTTCGAAGTAGCTCTGCTTGAATTATTACCGTCGTAGTTCTTAAGTATTCTCCCTCTATAGTCAGCCGTACGTATTTTAAATACTGTCCGCCCCCGGTAGCTGAATGGTCAGCGTGACGGATTGTCAAACCTTTGGGCCCCGGTTCGATTCCCGGCTGGGTCGGGGAATTTCCTCCGCCCAGGGACTGGGTGTTGTGCTGTCCTCATCATCATCCTATCATCCTCATCGATTGCAGGTCGCCGAAGTGGCGTCAAATTGAAAGACCGGCACCCGGCGAACAGTCTGCCCGACGGCGGGCCCTAGCCAAACGATTAAATAAGCTGAGACACACTCCATCCCCTTACGCTTAACTTACTTACATTTTTGTCACATAAGAAAGTGAGAAATGGGAAAGACTTAGCTTTATTCAGTAAGGATTAGAAAAATACTACCAAATTGTGTTAAGCTGCGTGGTAAATCCTAATTTAAGCCAAATCATCGCCGAAAAAATGGGATCACTCATTATGGCACCGGAATGGAAGATGGCAAAATAAAGATTTGAACTCTAAATTATTTCTTCTGTTGTGGTTTCAGCAAAGGGAAGTTACGATTCTCAGTAGAGAAAAGACAATGGACATTCCACAATTCTCCTTAGATTCTGCACTGGAAAAACTGTCGAAGTATTTTACAGCGTTCAGTGTGATAGGAAGAAGAAAGGGTCATTGTCACCTTCCAATAATTTTATTTAATTTCTACAACTCGGCAGCTGTCTCTACAACTAGTTTTGCAGCGATTAGTAATTTTTTTTAAATTATTATTTCTTTTTCCTTGGCGCACAGATCTGTAACGCAAAACGAACCGTTGAACAGCATCTCACTTTGACAATGTTCCCTGCAGTAAATATTTCGGGATTGCTAATGCTGTTCTTGACAAGATCCAAAGTAATACGCATATACAAGTTGTTCCAGAACGTAAAGTAAGTATTTATAGACATAACAGAAATGCACATTCGATAAAAGAAAGCTTTACATTCTTAATTGTGTCTGAGATAACACATATATAATGTACATTGTTATTTATGAAACTGATGCATTTAAACACTGAATCATACCTAATAATCAGAATGTAAAAAGATAGAAAAATTTAGTGATGGAGGAGAAATCACAAAGGGAATCCCACAGACATGAATTCTGCATTCAGTTCTAATGCTTTGGCAGAAAGACATCTCTAGCAAAGAGGCTGAAAGCAAGGAGATAGACTGGGCTAGAATAAAATGTCAATGAGTGTAGGTGGGTAAGACACACAGCATGCGCGCCAATAGCCCAAAATCAAATTTACGTTAAGACTTACATCTCTGAAGGAAGGAAGATTGAGCTTAACGTCCGGTCGACATCGAGGTCATTAGGGGCGGAGCGCAAGCTTGGATTGTTTCAAGGATGAGAAAGGAAATCAGCAGTGCCGTTTCAAAGGAACCATCCCGGCATTTGCCTAGAGCGATTTACGGAAATCACGGAAAACCTTAATCGGGATGGCCGGGTACAGGTTTGAACCGTCGTCTCCCTGAATGGGAGTACAGTTTTCTAACCACTGCGCCATCTATCTATCTAGGTAAATGTTCGGAATAGTGCTTACGTCGCTATGAAGTTTTTTACTTCAGATCAGCGTTCCTGTCGCACCCCTGAATGCCGACCATTTTTCCTGGGACACCGTGCGCATGTAGTTGATTAAAGGCTCATAAGTGTCTGCCATTGTATTACATAGCCCCATATTTCAAGATTTCTTAAGAAATTCCTGCAACGGATCACAATGCCCAATTTTTTTTCTGAGGGTTGCGGAAAAGAGAAAAGGAAACTGATTAAAATATGAGAATAAGGAATTTAATTTACTTATTAACACGGCTATACAGTGATAGAACTAGCCACACTGTATATCTCCTTCTATTAGGCTCATATACTGTATTATTAACTCGTGCAGCCTCTATTCCTTGTAGTTACAAAACTTAGTTAATACATACGTTTACATTAGAATCTAATAATTAATTCTGTTTCTGTTCCAGTACAGTTTTCCCAACGCTAGCTGACAATAACTTTCCATATGAGAACCAAATTTATAATACACAAAAATAAAGGACTGTACATACTCCAGGAGGAACAATAATGAACATAACAACAATACCAGAAGGAAAAATAACATTCATTACTCCACATTAAGGTTGTCTTTAGCACAAAAATGGGTGCACAATGCTGCCACAAAAATTTTTCATGACTTACCCAGTGATGTAAAATGTCTGACACACAGCAGAGTAACATTTGATAGCAAACTGAAAAAGTTCTTCATTGATAACTCCTTCCATTCAGTAGAAGAATTTCTATTATTTTAATGTGAAAGAAGTGGTGGGTACAAATTATTTTGCGATGTGAATGTAAAATGACTCATCCAAATCAGTGCGATTTATCGTGAAAATTGAACCGTGGAATATGAAAATAAGTAACTAACCAACTATGAAACAGTACAAAAGAAGCTTCTCGTATTCCACTTTCTCCGAACCTGCCAGTCTCCTAGTAGGCCTCCAGCATCCATCGGGTCACTGACCTCTTGCCTTCAGCTCCTCCTAGGTCGTCGACGCTTTCTTTTACGTCCATACTACTTTAGCCGGTTCCTCTATAATAACCTGGTTATCAGTGGAGATAAGTGTGTACACCATTTCTTGCCCCACAGCGACGACTTCATATTTGCTCCTCTAGGCTTGCCTCTTCCACGTAGATTCTGAAAAGTGCCGGCCCTAAAGCACATTTTTGGCGTAGATCTTTTGTAACAGGAGACCCCCAAAGACACTGGATTTCGTACTTTGGTAGCACTGACACAGTCCGTAAAACACTGTTTAACTGCTTTGATGTAACTAATGGACAAGCCACTACCCTTCATACTTGTCGACAGACTGTTCTGTGGTAACATACATGCCTTCTACGAATCCATGAAAATTAAATACGTCTCCATCCCTCTAGAAATTATCTCCTGTTTTAGATTTCTTAATGTGAATATTCGTTCAAAACATGAGGGCCCTGGTCTAAAACCATTCTGTGCTTCAGATATTGTTTCTTTTAAGATTCTCCCGTGTAATCGTGCTAATGATTGCATCAGACTTATGCCCTGTTAACTGCCACAGTCATGCCTATTCCCCTTCTTGTAGACTGAGGTAATAATGGACTTTTTGCAACTGAATGACAATAATAATTATGATTAGGTGTGGTTCAACAGCCGGATACAAGTCCTTAAATTCGACGCCACTTCGGCGACTGGCGTGTCCCTAATCCACACCAGTTACCCAAACGGGGGATGGGAACCACACGTTAACGTGGTAACCCAAGCCATGTGTCATTCCTGGTTACTTCCCCACATCGTTGAGAGGTGAAGGCTGTATTACAGGTCGATTGCAAATTTCCGTGTTCCAGCTGGCATTCGCTACCGCGACCTCTGGGTTCACGGCACGCACTAACCCACTGGACAAGCAGTCCCGACACGTAGTTGATGAAAATGTTTATTAAATTTGAAGTACTTTCAGATTTCAGTGCCAATTAATGTGAAGCTTTGGTTTCAGGGATCACAATAATCGTTTGTGGACTTCTCACTGCATCAGTCGTCCATGGAACACCTCTGGGAGACTGTCGACGGGGGTACACTCTGAGCCAAGCATACCATCTCGCAGATGATAAGAACTGTACCATATTCTACAAGTGTGCCCACGCCTCGCCAGTTAAACTCGTGTGTCCAGAGGGCCTTCACTTCAACAGAAGACTGGAGGTGTGCGACTGGCCAGCGAGCGCAGGTTGCTCCGACTCGAAAGACAATGCGCCGACAACTTCTACGGCAGCAGATGGCACGCGTAGCCCAATGAAACAGCCTCCTCAGCGTTGTCCAGCCCCTGTAGCTTGTCCAGCAAACGAAGATGAAAAATCGAATACTAAACACTTTCCTCACGCTTACAACTGTAGCCAGTTCTGCAAATGTGATCATGGAGTACCCATCAAATTCGATTGTCCAGTAGGACTTTATTTCAACCCTGTTCTAGAAGTCTGTGACTGGCCACATAGTTCAAATTGCTCCAGTATGTTATCAAATATTCCGAGCACCACTTCTGAATCTTCTCCAACGTTTACCGAACTCACTACCACGACCGTAGAGCTACTGACTGATGTTCCAAGTACCACATCTGAACTGTCAGCTGAGAATGCGTACGAATCCACTACTATATCAACTGAAGAAACTAGTCCTGATCCTGCTACTCTAACTGTAGAATATACGACTGGCGCACCAACTAATTTACCAACTGACACCACTGAATCATTTACTATGGAAACTACGATAGTATTTAACGTTACTGACGATACCACTGTTGCCCCAGAGAGTACCACATGGCAAGAAACACCCACTTCTAGTTCCGCAACGTCACCTCCACCCGAGACAACTACGGTAATAACGACTGCCTTCACTGAAGATACTACCGTGTTATATGGAGATAAAGATTCTTGTGACATCATTCAGTCGTGTCCAAAATACCATCGGCACTCCGTTGTTAAACATTTTCCTCATCCTACAAACTGCAGTCTGTACTGTAGATGCAACCATGGAGTAGCTATCACTGAGAAATGTCCTGTTGGATTGCTTTTCAATTCAAAGCTTGAAGTATGTGATTGGCCTTCAAATGTAAATTGCAAATAGGAAATTGTTGATCATATTATTTAAATTTTAGATCTGGATGTTAATTCAATAAATTGCCTATGCATTATAAATAAATTGTGGAACCCCGAATCTACGATTGTCTGTAAATCATTTACTCCTCTCATTCTGAAAAGTTTTAAAGCTGTTTAAATAAAACAAACATCATTAATTTTCTCAATCTCTATTCTTTATGTCTACAGTCTGGCGACACGTAAATTACAGCTTTCTGGAAAGCTAACGAAATAATCGCGTCCTTAGCGTGTCGTAAAGTAGGAGAGGACTTACAGGTGAAACGCTCAAAGAAGGAAACGCTATCCAATAGTAGTTACTGTGAAACCTAAATGAAGACTGTCTGACAAAAGAAGTGAAGCAACCAGATGACACTGTTAGACGTCAATGTAACTTTGTACATGCACACTGCAAAACAGAGGGAATGCAAATGATTAGACTTGCTATTGTCTATAACGGCCACTAGAGTGTATTAGTGTCGATTGTTCTTAGTGTTGTTACCAGCCTTGGCAGGGGATACAAGGAGCGTGGACAGCGTCAGATGAGCTATGGCTGTGGGAGACAAGGAGATGATGCACACTCGTGTGAGACAACTTTGTCGGCACCTGACAGAGTTCGAAACGAGCGGCATTGTGAGTCTCCATTTGGCTGACTTCGAAATATGGAATATCTAGATTTGTGGGGCATTCAGATGTGAGAATGTCCATGATGTTGGACCGCAGAGCAGGTATAAATCGTCAGTGTTTCCTTGGGCTGTATCTGACCAACAAAAGGAGGAATGGAACTCATCGTAATCCTGCACATCTGCACCTGTCGCCCAGAGCAAATAACGGTCTCCCTGTTACATTCTGTACCGTCCTGCACCATTGGTCTAAGACTAGGAGCAGAATGACTAGGGAATTAAAGCCACATATATAGGATGCTGTTAACACCACGCGTTGGCCGGACCTGCTGAAGGATTAAGTTTTACTAATCCCCCAACAGAGTGTGTTTAGTTCGCCCACAGGTTTCCACCAGCAAGGGCGAATCAAGAAGACAGGTTGTATGTATTCTCTCCCCCTTAGGAACTTCAGGAATCACAATTCTGTCTAAACTGCACCATCTCGAGCCAAGGACCGGCCCGTCATATAGCGTCAGCGTCAGCAACCACAAGGCAAACAGTTGCTTCTGGGGTGATCCCTTTACCGGGGAGCACGGACTGCTGATGAAAGTCATCAGATTGTGTTCAGTAGCGAATCTCGTTTCTGCACTATCCCGCGTGACCATCGTCGGTGAGTGAGGCGGCGACCTAGAAAGAGGTCCCATTCTTCCTATGTTTTGGAGAGGCACAGCAGTGCATTCCTGGCATCATGGTTTTGGGGATTCAGATCACTACTGGTAGTGACTGAGGACATAAGGACGGTACAACTGTACGTCACGGACAACTTGAGTCCTCGTGCGTTATCCCTCATGGGAGAGTATCGTGGTACCATTTTTCAACAGGAAAATGCTCGTGCACATATGGTGCGTGTCTCTATGAACTGTGTGCATGATGTTGAGGTACTTTAGCAATATCCCCAGATCTGTCAGTGACATAACATGTGTGGGACCAGCGCGGACGTCAACTGTCCTAATGCAGTTAAACAGGATAAAAATGATAAGGTACAATAGTCGTGAGCCAGCTTGCCTCAGGTAAGGGACGAAGGCGTTTTGACGCACTACCCAACCGATTAAGCTTATACTCCCAGGTCGGAGTGCGGTGGTGGTGGGAGGGAGGGCGTCATAATTATAAGTTTGTTTATACTGGCAAGTTATTTGTAAATTTGGTTCGATATTGTAATTACAGAAAGAACATCAAATACATTCGCAGACCGTGAAGTTTCAATTCGTTTAGTCTTCCACTTACGTGTGCTCCACATTTTTGTCTTGCAGTGGTGGGCAAAACTTAAGGACTCAAAGGATCTTCCGAATGACGTGTCACTGCCAAGTAATACAGCTCAATGAAAACTGGACCGTACATAGAAAAAAATCTGCAGCATTATAGTGCAGAAGATAACTAAAAGAAATATGCAGTGACGAACGGGAACAACCCTTTTACTCCGAGATATTAATTACACTGATGCGAGCGCTATTTATGATGGTGCTCTGGACGTTACAAAATGCGGTAAAAGTGGCTACTTGTGTCATAACAAAGTTCACTTAATCTGATAACAAGGATTTTGGGCAGCTGAGCGCTAACTGTGCACAAACACCGTTGCTAATACAATTTATTCGGTCCTGAGTGCCAAGTCGTCTGAAGTTACATAAATTTTAACTGATCATTAGTTCTGATCTCTCTCTCAAATAAAAAAAACCTACTTTTTGGGTTTGGATTTTGTATACTGTTTATAATTACTAAATTCCAGAAGGGTCGTTCAGGGTCACATTTTGTTAAAAATAGTAGGTAATTTTCTCTCACAGGGTACAGGAGTAAAGGATAGAGGGCGCGGGGAAACGAGCTGATACGCACTTCGGGGCGACGTTTAATGAATTAAATAGCTGTATTATTAACATTTATTTCACAGACAGCGTGTACTCCTGAAATCGCATTTACGTCGAATAGACATAACCACTCGGATCCTGTGGTTCCACACAATACCAACTTGCCGATCATTTGTCAGCAAAGGATTGGATGGAACAAGGAATCGCAACATGGACAATTACTCACACACAAATATTCGAAGGCGAAAGATCAGTACTTTCCACAACTAAATAAATCATCAAATCCAGCTCGAGACTCGCAGCGTGAAGAATCGTGACAATCAACTGGGCACATATTGCATGAAGCGCTTCGTTACCGATGAAACACCGAATTCTGTTCAGTATGAGTTTAGATCAGACGATAATGATATCATTTATCGCGAGAATTCTGCACTATTCCTGAAGATGAACTTGCATCATCACAGAGAAACTCAACTTGAAGTTGATCTAATTCCCATTTAAAAATTACTATTTACGTGATCACGGAGGAGCGACTGTTTGCTGTGACTGGCCTCTTCTACATCCCGGCAAGTCATCCCCAGAACTTAATCTGTTTCACCTCTACATACAGAGAGCCACAAAACTTGATGGGGGGCATACTCATCAATCATGAAACTGCCTCTTTTAGCAAAAGGAGGCGTTTCCTCCAGTCAGAAGACAGGAGAGGAAACGCCCCCTTCTCTCGGCGTACAATTTTCCATTTCGTTCTAATGGTAAAATTTTGATGAACGCCTCGGTTTGAAAACAGCCAACCGCGAAGGTCCAACCATGGAGACGCGCTGCCGCATATGGCGACAGTGTGGCGCACCAGAATATCGCGACCGGAGCTGGCTTGAAAAATAATGTTCAACTGCCTTCCCAGGTTGCTTCCTCAAAGTTAAACCAAGACCTTCCACCTGAATTTACCTAATTGCAAGACTCTGTCGTTACATCAGCATTCATTCAAAACGAGCGTTCATCCATGTTTGGGAATTTGGTAATAGGTACTTGTTGTACTGTCAGTTGCAATTAAGGTGAAAATAAAAACACACAAATTCAGGTTCCCAGCGTGACCTTCCTCCCCAGCATGGAAAATAAGAGTATGGAAAATACGTGAAAATGCAGGCAGAGGAAAGATATTCAGCCGCACTTGATAAGGTAAGATCCCAAAAATTATATTTCAGGCTGATTGATTGATGCTTTTCGGCGAGACATGGTCGTTAACAGAGTGTATGATCACTACGGACGCAAGGCCACAAAGCTAGTAAGGAGTTCCTGTAGTAGGACGTTCCACTGTTTCACCAGTGCTATTAACGACTACTGGAAGGTCTTTGGTGCATGTGGACATGGACATGTTGCATTACATCTCCCCAACGCATCCCACACGTGCTCGATTGGATTTAGGTCGGGTGACCGGGCTGGCTAGTTCATCTACTAGGTCGAAGAGATCCTCCACCTAAGGTGTTCGACGTGCTCAAGCACTGTCGTCATAAAAGTGAAGTCGGGGCCGAATGCACCTTTGAAAATACGCACATGCGGAAGGAGTACAGCGTTGCAATGACGCCGACAGTTGAGTGTTCCGTTGTCAAATATTTGGAGGCCTGTACGCCCAAGCAACATTATGCCTCGCCACACCATAACATGTGGACCACCAAAACGATCGTGTTCCACAGTGTGCACCCACGGCATATGAGTGTACGTCCAGCATCACTACTAAGACTGAAACTGCTCTCATCTGAGAAGCACGTGACGCCTTTCCTCGTTGGTCCTGTTGGTATTCCCTTGACACCATCGCAAACGGAGCTACCGATGCGCGGCTGTCAGCGGAACACAACGTACTGGTCGTCAGGCAAAGAGACCATCCCAGTCGCACGTGACTGAGGGCTGAACCCTCTGCTGGGGACGAAGTTCTAGCGCGTGCTGCGCTTCGCCTTCTTGCATGGTGTGGTGAGGATGAGTGATGACTTGGTAGTGGTGGCAGGTACTTGACAGTTGTGCTGGAAGAGACCATCCCAGTGCACTCTCCGTGCCACTGTGGAATGCCTTGCAGTCCTATTACACACTGTAGCGGTCATCTGCTGCTGCAGATGACCGTAGTCAACCACCTTCTCAACTTCGGGTAGAAGTGTTCGTGGTTCGGAACACCCCCCTCCCCCCAGGCCTATGAAACAATGAAGTGAGGAATACCAAACGCCTGAGCTACACTCGTCATACGTCGCCTTTCTTCAACTTTCCCAATGACTCTTCCCCTTGTGAGATCCAAATGTCTGCGGGTCATGTTTTAATGAAGACCGTATGCTGATTAACATACATACACACACACACACACACACTAGGCACTAGGCACTTAAAGTAACGTGTGGCAGCGTGTGTATGTGTATACACACGCTGCCACACGTTACTTTAAGTGCCTAGTGCTGGAGTCCTCATTTGTCGATATAGCCACGCAGACCCCACGCCACGTGATGTCCAGCTTTCTGTGTGCAACTGGGAAACCTCTGGCAACATACTCCCACATTTTCATTCGTTTCCATTGATTTATTATAACTCGTCCATAAGTTTTGGAGAGCAGTGTAGTTAAGTTGGTCGTAGGCAGTGGTTTTGATACAAACGTAAGTAGATTTTACTGCATATGACTGCCGAAATACGAACTGATTTGGTGTGCTACCACTGATGGCACCTCCGACTGTGGCACTCGCTCTTGTTTTTAATTCTATACAGACTATGAACTTAACGACGGCGCCTGCGACGAACAAATAAACTTGAGGAGACTTATGCCACTGCTGTAAAGGTAGCAGAACAACTTGTCATGGCTGCTCAAACATTCTTATTTATTGACGTGTTTCGGGCACAGCCCATCATTAGAACATCAGAAAAGAAAGTCTTCTGACAAAGTATGCAGTCACATGCGTCAGACATGAGCATCAATTGTCATTTGAATAATCACGATGGTTGACACACGTGACTCCATACTTAGTATGAAAATTACATTCTGATGTTTTCATGATGTGTTGTGCCCAAAATGCGTCAGCAAATAAGAATTTTTTAACAGTATCGTGTAGTTATTCTAGCGAGTGTTCGACAGTGGCATAGGTCGTTAGTCATAACCAGACGTCCCAGTATAGGGGTGTTGTTTGCCATAGTCATAATAGTAAGGAGAATGACGCTACAGTAGTTAATGTCAAAGAGTTTGCTGGTTTTTTGATTTCATCATCCTAACCTACGAGTATTCTATAACGTGATAGCGAGAACTGTTGCCATGAAAGAATAAGACGCTGGCTCTGTTCACAGAAGAATGTTAACGTTTTTGAAGCGAATAATGCTTTCCAGGCAAGATATCAGGTCTTCTTTAGGAGTGGAGAAACTACATCTGTATCTACTCTCCGTCAGTCACTGTGAAGTTCGTCGCGGAGAGTGATTCCTAAATTAATACCCTCTTTCGTACTCCATTCACATACGGAGCGAGGTAAAGACTACTGTGGTATGCTTTCGTGTGCGCCGTAATCTCTATTATTTTATTCCGCTAGATCCTACCCGAGGTACATGACTGAGGAGCAGTATTAATGGACAGATCCCTCGAAGAATGATTTATTACGCGACAGTTCGAAGCGATGAGAAGTGACAGCCACGAAATCATACGTATATGAAAAGAGATTAACAGAGTTCTTGAAGATGCGGGATATCCGCATATTATTGCAGCAATAAATTTCGGTTTTTCCCATACCGAAGGTGTTCACGCATGTTATATCTCTAATATGTTTAGCGAGATGCATATCTGACACGTGTTTATCTCAACTAGAGTCTAAGGAATTTCGCACCGATATATCAATTTCTTCTGTGTTTCGTATAGAGAATAACTCAGTAACTTTTATCACACAGAAATTCATAGCTGAAGGACGTTGCTCTTATGTGTAGACACTATGAGTTCATTTACACAAGAGATCCGGACTTACGTGTGTCATCAAGTATGGCAAAGTCGTTTGTTAAGTTTTGTATCAGCACGTGACGAAGAACGTATCGATAAACGGAGATTCGGATAGCATTGGCTACTTGGTTTCTTGAACAGTAATAGCATCTGATAAATGTTGATACACATATCAGTTACTATATGTTTTGAGGAAACAAGATATTTATAGTTAAGCCAACAATCAATTCCTTTGTAGACTAGGTAGATGTGTGAAACAAATTCGTAGAAGACAATAAACATTCACGTCGTATTCAGATATCAAAATAAGTCTTGTGCGCCATACTTTTGTGAAGTACACGTACTGCATTGTTTTTCCTGTTCCCGACTCCATACTACCCAACTGAAATGTCTAAGGAAGCTCTACCTACATGGAATCTATTACAAGTACGTCCAATCTACTGATATACACTATCTGAACAGAAGTATCCGGACATCTATTAGTGGATGTGAATATCGGCTGTGTGTACCCTTCGCCTTTATGGCGGTTTAAACTTTACTGTGAACACTGTCAAGGAGAAGAGCCTAAGCCAGAGCATCCAACATAAAGTTGGATAATGGGATCTGGAGCAAAGTCGACGTACTAACTAATACCAAAAGTCTTCCACTGGGTTCAAATCAGGAACCAGGACAGGCCAGTCCATTTCAGGAATGTTATTTACCACAAACCATTACCTCACAGGTGCTGCTTATGACAGGGTGCTTTGTGATGCTGATACAATCGTCCTGTCGGAACAGTCCCTCTACTGTACACAATACACAACGTTGTAAAATGTGTACACATATTGCTTTTAGCACTTTCGGAAGCAAAATACACAACTAAACCCTAGCAACTAAAAACACCCCTATAACATAACACCACATCCTCCGTACTTCACGTTTGACAATACACATGATGGCAGGTAAAGTTTTCAAGACATTCGCCACACCCAAACCCTTCTGTCGGATTCTCCGAAGATATAGCGTGATTTATCTCTTCAGATAATTCGTTGCCAGTCATCCACCGTCCAGCGACGTCGTTCTTTACGTAGTCTGAAGCGTTGCTTGGCATGGACTATAGAAATGTGTGGCTTATGAGGAGCTACTGGATCATTGTACCCCATTCTTTTTAACGTCTTCGGACATATCGACACATGTGTGACCATTAACCCTGTGTTGAATATATTGGAGAATATGAGATCCTGCCGGCCGCGGTGGTCTAGCGGTTCTGGCGCTGCAGTCCGGAACCGCGGGACTGCTACGGTCGCAGGTTCGAATCCTGCCTCGGGCATGGGTGTGTGTGATGTCCTTAGGTTAGTTAGGTTTAAGTAGTTCTAAGTTCTAGGCGACTTATGACCTAAGATGTTGAGTCCCATAGTGCTCAGAGCCATTTGAACCATATGATATCCTGCAATGGGCAATGTTCACATTTGTGGCCCTTATGTTCCCATAAATTTGTTGCCCTATGCCCAATTGTCGATCTTCAGATGTTATGGAGAGAGATGTTTAATGTTCGAGGATGGTAAGTGACTGCATGTGGTTCAGCGTGTGTATCTCAAACCATAATTTATATATTCTTGCACGCGGATTTTGCTTCAATAATTTTGTATTATATGCTTTGAACATAAATTATTATATTGTTAATGTTAAAACAGTGATATCTGGGCACGATTTCATTTAAATCGGTTGTTTACAAACGTACACATTTGTGAACAACGCGTGAAAGGTAACATAACCTCAGCGGCTGCAATTCATACTGAGGGTCAATCTATAGATGAAATGATTGTCCTCTTCAACGCTAGAAGCAGAGAAAAACAGTATACATAATCTAGACCCAAAAAGTATGAATTCGAAGCATGGGTACGTTCTGGCTAAGAATGATATGTGACAGTTTTGAGATGTACCAAGGGAAAAGGCAGAAACACACTTTGCCCTACGTTTAGTCCTGTTGACAACACTAAGACTGTGCCAGAGGCAAGATGGAAAAAAGCACAAGCTGATTCTTGACAATCCATCCACATCAATCCCACCGCTTTCATATCTGAAGCAAAAGGAAATTAATGTTCAAAAATGGCTCTGAGCACTATGGGACTTAACATCTGTGGTCATCAGTCCCCTAGAACTTAGAACTACTTAAACCTAACTACCCTAAGGACATCACACACATCAATGCCCGAGGCAGGATTCGAACCTGCGACCGTAGCGGTCACGCGGTTCCAGGCTGAGAAATTAATGTATTGAGAATCATTGGGTCGAACAGGCTACAGCGTGCAAAGAGTAAAATAACTGACAGCAAAACTCTAACAAAATCAGGCCGAGGCTCAATGTCTATTGCTACCTCTAATGACAATATAGCATTTGAGCGATTGGTGGACAGAAACACTGTCCAGATGCTTTTTACTTTTGCTGGAATGGCACCTACTGATACTGTCAAAAAGATGGCAAGTAAAGAGCGATGCTCACATAGAAATAGAGAGGCCATATATGCCGTAGCATGCTACAACAAATTTATGGGTGCAGCAGACGTGACTCACCGAATGATGGACACCGTGCTCACACTACGAAGAGCACGAAGAGCTATTTGAGACAATTTTTTTTCACTTATAAAACGTCGCAATGGTAAACGCATGGAGTCTTTTCAAAGTCACACTACAAAAAAAATTCTTTTGTGGAATTCAAGGCATCATTTGCTACTACAACAATTATAGAGCTGGAAGACTGCAAAGGAAGTGTGGCAGACCATAAACCACTCTTGACCATGCTCACGTGAAGAAAAACCAACGTCACGGTTGTTCGGCAAATATTAGGCGGGTTTGAATAGCCCATTACCCAGCAAAAAATGTAAGTAGCAACACCTCTAGCTGCAAGGATAAAAAGTGCAAAATAAGAACCGATTTATTTGCAAAAATAAAAGTGCCAGTTTGCGCAGAATGTATTGAGTTATTCTATAATAACTAATATAAACTGTGGTGTCACCGCCAGACACCACACTTGCTAGGTGGTAGCCTTTAAATCGGCCGCGGTCCGCTAGTATACGTCGGACCCGCGTGTCGCCACTATCAGTGATTGCAGACCGAGCGCCGTCACACGGCAGGTCTAGAGAGACGTCCTAGCACTCGCCCCAGTTGTACAGCCGACTTTGCTAGCGATGGTTCACTGACAAATTACGCTCTCATTTGCCGAGACGATAGTTAGCATAGCCTTCAGCTACGTCATTTGCTACGACCTAGCAAGGCGCCATTATCATTTGCTATTTATCTTGTGATGCATGTACCGTCTGACCGATGTTCACCAGTTATGGATTAAAGTTAAGTATTCCAGAAGATCCGTACTTTTTTACTAGACTCAACTCCTTTAATGTTCCAGACCTCACGCCAGCCTGCGTGAGCTTAACGCGTGCCTTTCGGCTACCAATCATAGTGGCTTGGCTGTCTTCCCGCCGCCACAACATAAACAATTTCATGTTCGGTGAATTTTGCCTTTATTTATAGCATTTCTTGGTTTCTTTATGCATTGCCCCATGTTTACTCTTACGGAAGCTGATTTACACTAAGTACACGAACGTGGAAATTACTTTTTTTCATTATTGAACAGTAAATTGTGGCATTTTCACCAAAAATATACAGGACACGAGCTCAGCCTTGTCTTGGTTCAGTCGTGGTTGTTACTTCACGTTCCCACTTCATAATCACATCACCATTACTCGACTTTGGCGGGTTTAGAAGAACTGAAATGTTCCTGTTGGAATTGATACATGGGTGACATCCAGCAACTAATCCGCCTTCGGAGCCGCTGAGCTCTCCTGACATATGCAGTCTGCTGTTTCTGCTTGTCTACTGAAAACACAATAACCCCTCCCCCTCATTTCATACTACTAGTTCGGCTTCCCGTGAGATATAGTGATAAATTCCACACTACACAGGGATGTCCGGATACTTTTGATCTGATGGTTTATGGCTGACCGAATTGCAGAGAATCACTCATTGAAATGCTATTGCCGTCTCAATTTATTATCGTAGCTCAAAACCGCACGCAAATTCTTATAACGTTGGTGTTCGGCTTTATCACGTCACAACAGAATCGTCCTTCAGATATGATGAATGGGAGCGTCACACCGATAACAGTGATATCACTGATCTCTTAAGAGGACACTAAAGATAACGTAACGTAGCGATGGGCAGCAGCGTGCTCACAGCTGAATAAACTTGTAGGTACAAGCGATGGCGAGAGTCATTCGACGTTCTTTCCCGGTACCTAAAACAGATTTCACACTGTAATCTCTTCATATTAAATTAATGGTACGCGTCTCATACTTCTTTGAATTATCACCATATTAGCTGGAAAACAAAGATTTTGGTGCGCAGAAATACTTACAAATCAAAAGCAGTGAAATATATTAATATTTTTATAATCAGTACAGAAAAAGTGCAAATTCGGGATATCGTGAATAGAAGAGTCAGCTGTAAAATAATGTTGAAATTCAATTTTGTGCATAAAACCGCTGATACATTATTCGGAGCTTTTACCATATTGAACACTGCCACAGATAACCGCAGATACGATGACTCCTTCTTTCTTTGGCATTAGTTTAGATTTTTTATATGCTGTACTTAATGTAAACTGGCTGATTTTGAATTTACTGCCAATTTGTTTCTGACGGCGCAATGTCATATTAATGGATTGAGACGTACTTACACAGTTTGGGCAGCAATCGTTTATTTTTTTCTCGTTGTTTTCATATGGAACTGAGTTATATGGTTCTTTGGCAGAAAAGTGGAACAAGCTCAACATTTTTCCACGCTTCTTAATAACATACTGCGGGGTATGCAACTAGTTTGAAATAACTGCAGATTTGTCGTAGCACCAACCATTCCGGTGACAAATACGACCATAAAAGCAGTAGTGGTCCAACTCCAAATATAGCAGACTTAAGTACAGGAGATACTGTGTAATGTCCTGTGTTTCAATGCAAGGATCTTTTTATAAGTTTTAGTAGTGATCTGTAGAAAGAAGAGTGTTTTAAATTACTGAATATCGGAATTCTATACAAATTTGATTACCATCATCTACACTAATACATAAATGGGACACGTGGTAAACAAAAATCTCGATTATTTCTTGACCAATTTACTTCAGATGTTTATACGACCCTCCAGTGCTTAATTCGCAGAGGTTTTGGGCCGAAACGCATCTCTTCTTCTTATCAGCGCACACTCCGCTGCTGGATGAAATCCTTATTCTTCACCATAACTTTTTGATTTATGAAACTAGTGACAAAATTTACTATGAAAAATAACCTTCTTACAAAATGGTGTTCTGAAATTCATGTTTCTAAAACATAATTTCTTATTATCACGACAATAAAATCACAATATTTAATATAAATAACAGGTGCCACCTCCATCCCTGTAGGAGTGTCACTTTGCTCCCTAGTTCTACCGATACATACCGGAAGTCGTTGGTCTTCGTGACTATGACGTCAAGTTTTCAACTGCAGCCAACTCCTGCTTCCAAGCAACTGTACTGTAGCTCCGCTTCGTGAACTTAGCTTCAGTATACTGTATGTACATATACACATGCGCACGCGCGCAGTAACTCGACCCCCTGCCTATTATATCACGTTGGTCACCCGAGCTGTTCCACTGAGTTAAGAAATTTTCTGGGAGGTGTGCTTTCCGGCCGAAATGAAGTCCTGCGACACTAATAAACAATCGAACAGCGTAGGCATAACAATGTACAAATTTTCCATGGAAAACGACCGTGAGAAAGAAAATGTTATGTTCTGCTGTGAAAATATGTGATTCAGTTTCCTCTCTCGCAGGCCGTGTTAAATACGATAACAGGGTATTTAAACAGTTACACAAACTATTTAAACTCGTAACAAACGTTGGGGACGGGTTCCTTACAGTAAAACAAGAAAAAAAAACTTCTATTTCCAACTATTAATGAAAATTTACAATTTAGGTGATTTGAGTTCATCAACACAAACTCATAATAAATGCTCCATATGTCCTTCTCTTGCTTCTAAACACAAGTGAACTTGTCAAATCATAGACTGTCGCACCGTTTCAAATTGACTCCGGCAATCTAGGATGATTTCGCACCCTTCCATGACACTTCAACGAACAGTTTCTGCATAGGGTGGTCTGCTGCATAGACCAACTGCTTCAGGTGCCTCCAAAGATAATAATCCAGTTGATTGAGGTCGAGGGAACTTGCAGGACATGGGACTGGTTCTCGTCTACCTATCCATCTGACATGGTAGATACCAGGCACTGTAAAAAAAAAATGGTTCAAATGGCTCTGAGCACTATGGGACTTAACATCTGAGGTCATCAGTCCCCTAGAACTTAGAACTACTGTACTTAAACCTAACTAACCTAAGGACATCACACACATCCATGCCCGAGACAGGATTCGAACCTGCGACTGTAGCGGTCGCGCGGTTCCAGACTGAAGCGCCTAGAACCGCTCGGCCACAACGGCCGGCCCAGGCAGTGTATCTCGAACTATGAGACTGAAATGTGCTGGAGTTTCATCACGCATAAACCAATATTTCTTCTTACTTGCAGGGGCCCATCTTCTAATAGGCCTTGGAGGCTGTTATGAAGAATGTCCCTATAGACAGCACTTGTAAAATGTGCTGGGAGAACGTACGGTCCTACCAAAAAGTCATCCACTATTCCAACGCATACATTAATAATTCCAACCCATACATTAATCTTAAACTGATGCTGATGTCCAGCCTATACTGTAACATGAGGATTGTGATCGGCTCACATGTGATGATTGTGGAACTCTGTCATTGGATTTTATACAAACGCTGCCTCGTCTGTAAACAAAACCGAAGAGGCAAACAACGGATTAGCAGTTTATGCAATAAACCATCGTCAAACATCCTCCGATTATGGGTTAGGACTTGCACATTTTGAAGATGATACGTATACATGAGCTGCTCGTAAAGTATCCTCCATGCTAAACTTGGCGCTGTACAACATGCCAGGGCCGCTTGCCTTGGCTGATACCTGACTCTTCTTGGACAGCTCGTCAGGCATACGAGCAACACGTGATCTTCCTCGGTCAGTAATCTGTGGTGCTACAGATCCTGTCCCGGCAACGCGACGATATACTGCACCAAACGTTGGAAGACTCGGTTTTCGATCCGGAAACGCCGCCTGATACAGTCGGACAGCCTCGTGTCCATTACGAACCGTGCGGCCGTACGTGAAAGTCATTTCAGTCTACACATAATCAATATCCTGTCAAGTTTCCGGGGAACCGTTTCAGCTAACTGACTACCTGCAGTACATGTACACAATGAACTCTTTGAAGACTGACAACACTACGTCACCTAGGATGCAATGAGTCAAATGGGTGCTAGCCGGCCGCGGTGGTCTAGCGGTTCTGGCGCTGCAGTCCGGAACCGCGGGACTGCTACGGTCGCAGGTTCGAATCCTGCCTCGGGCATGGGTGTGTGTGATGTCCTTAGGTTAGTTAGGTTTAAGTAGTTCTAAGTTCTAGGGGACTTATGACCTAAGATGTTGAGTCCCATAGTGCTGAGAGCCATTTGAACCATTTGAAGCAAATGGGTGCTGTAAGTGGGAACGTCAACTTTTATTAGTAAATCGAAAACGATGGAATTTTGGACATATGTTTATGCGTATGTTTTTTCTTGTTGTAGCGTAAGGAACTTGTCCGCAAAGTACGTAGAAATATTTTTGAAACACATCGTATAATTTTAGACAAAAATTATATAAAACAATATAGTTTTGTTTTCCTTCTCGCAGTCGATATTAACATACTTTACTTTAGATTACTTTACAAAAGGTACAACCATCGACCTATGTTTACAATACCGTAACACAGAGTGGAACGTCCGAAATTTTATGATGATAACCGTTCGCAGATGAAAACTGGAAATTTATGGTAAGTTACTATGAGACCAAACTGCGGAGGTCATCGGTTTCTACGCCCACACACCAACCAACCCAACTTAAACTAACTTACACTGAGGATAATACACACACCCATGCCCGAGGGAGGACTCGAACCTCAGTCGGGGGGAGCCGCGCGAACCGCGGCAAGGCGCCCTAGATCGCGTGGCAGATGAAAAGTGTATGAAATACTGTGATTAAATCCACAATCTTCACAGTTACTGGAATGGAAGAGGTCGATCTCATCCCGAGTATGGGCTTATACCAGTAATCCCAACCGATTTACCATTCATTTCAATTCCCAGACAGGGATTCGTTTGCAATAACGATACGAAAAGTCTTTTCCGCCGGGCCATCTGAATGTTGCCCCTTCAGGGACTGGTAGTTTACAAAACCTATTCATACTCTTATCATATAGCATTAGAAAAACCGGAAAAGGTGTATATTCCGAAGTTTTAAACTTGTACTGTGACAAAAAATTTAAAAAAAAGCTAAAGAGAAAAAACCATAAATGTAAACAAAGGAATCTTTTTCATTCATATTCCATATGGTTTATTATAATTCCGAGTCCCATAAATTCAAAGTGGGCGAGATCAGAGATTAAAACGTATATCCAACTCCCACACATACAAGGTTTTCTAGAAGGAATGGTCAGTATACATGAATGCGACAGGAAGTATCATTTGAAGTAAAAGAGTCAAGTAAACTAAGGCTCTAAAACGTATATCTACGATCTATGAGCACTTCTTCATCTTCCATACCGTATAACATATCTCTTATACTGCAAGCTCTTGTTTTGGTCCATACGATCACCTCTTAAAATACGGAAAGCAAAGAGCTTTCAGTATAAGTGATGAGTTAGACTGTATCGAAGATGGAGAAGTTCTCTTAGTCTTTAAGATATACATTTAGCGGTCATGCGGTTCCAGACTGTAGCGCCTAGAACCGCTCGGCCACTTCGGCCGGCGTGAACGTTAGGAATGTGTTTATATGTGTTTGTGTATATGTTTGCCACTGCATGTCTGTGTGTGTGTGTGTGTGTGTGTGTGTGTGTGTGTGTGTGTGTGTCTGTGTGTCTGTGTGTGTGCCCGTGCGTGCGTGCGCGCGCGGGCTTTCTGCAATTGTAGAAAATAGAAGGAAAGTTCAGAGGGATACATGTTTTCTTATTCTGTTCTATCTGCGTTTTCAGTGAAAGCTGGATATTAGCTGGAGGTAAATCAAACCAGTGATCAGAGATGCAGAGATGAGGACAGATGACATGAAGGAAAAATGACTAATAGCGAACCTCACCAATTAAGGCAAATTAAGACATTGTTAATTTATATTTTCAATAACTCAAGGACGTTAAACAGTTTCCATGTGTATTTCACTTGGGCGTCTCAAATAACCACGATAGATGTTTTCCATCGACCCCCAGGAATTATGTATGCTGCTCTGAAACAAGAGTCTTTCTCAAACTAATGCCTCCTATTTATTTTCAAGGAATCTACAATACAAATAAATAGAGTAAGATTTGAGATACACATTGTAATTTTACCAGACGCTACCAATCGTTATATATTTTTGTCAACGTGCAAGAGGCACACTCATAAAAATCAGAACTGGAAGAAGCTAGGCACTGTATCACAGCTCTGACGACTTCATGTGTCTGGAAAATGTTGACCATTTAATCAATATTCCATGGGCCCAAAGAGATGGTGAGGTGGTCCGCAGTAGATCCCAAAAGTTTACTTTCACCTCGTGGATGCACCGCATCGCTGCCTGCTAAGAGGTGGGCGAATCGTGCCATCCATAGGAAAGTTGGTATGCGGGTGGGGAAAGTTGGTACGCCAGCGAGCTACGCGACAGTCTGTTGGCGCACTCTGCCTTGTGCCTTGGCTGAAGTGTTAGATTTGAATGCTTTCGTTTTGAGTTGATGAAGTTGTAACGGGCACACTGTGATGTGGGGCCTGTACTAGGGCACGGTGTGCTGTGCATCCAGTCACACAGTACAATGCTTCCCAGGTTCTGTATCATCGCTAAATCACCCTTCCACTACTTTATGAGTACCGCAAACTAGACTGCGAATGCTGATAGATGACTGTGCAGTACGTCCATTCAGTCATATACACCAAAGTATACCAGACAGCGTCCTATACCGATGCAGTTACGTTAGCACATCGATCATAGTGCAGAATTTACGATTATGATTGGCCATCTTTCCCAGTGTGGATGGCAGTCATAGATTATTTTCGCACTCATAGGATAAACACGGAGATTCAAAGACTTTCCTGCGTTGCCATGAACCAACCCTCCCTGAAACATGGTCGCTTGTTTATTCTGCAACTAACCAGAAGTAGAAGGGTATTATCATTCCAGGTCTTGTGAACGAACAGAATGAGCTGAGTCCGTAACTGCTGTTCAGCAAATAGTGTTATGCACCAGTCTTACTCACGCCACCCACACAAGTGCACAGTATCTCTCCAAGTGCATGCATGTCGAAGAGGTTAGCATTCCTCATCGGTGTATAGCAGACATGAGAATGTTGTGGTGATAATAACAGCCGAGTAAGAGGAAATATGTGTTTTATGCATAATGGAGCTCCAGAGGATGGAGTTTGAAACATTCTACGTAAATTAACTGTGCTATCAATTCTGGATTATTATTCCAGTATCTGGAGTAAGTACCAAGAAGGTACCGGCAAGAGAGAAATCATCGTACTGTATAAACATACACATACCGAAGGCTACATGGATCTATACTAAAAAGCGCTATAATATTAAAACCAAATGGTTTCTTAAGTATTTAGTCACATGGAATGCAACGCTCTTAATACCCTAATGCAGGACACATAGGTCCAACATCTGACATACAACCACCATGCAAGTTTTCTACCACAGTCACTATGGTGACAAGCTTTAAAGCGATGAAACTACTTCCTTCGACACTGTTCTGGTGTCCTAGGAGGTGACCAAGCTCTTCCTCACTAGAAAGGTATAGTCACTTTATGTCCGCCATTCGAACTGCTTATAAACCAACGAGAACGAAAACAGGAGACTTCTATTCTGTCTCTTAGGAAATTGACGTCCACTTAAGTCACAAACGCATATAGCCTGAAATATATTTTCATGTTAGTCGTGCTTATTAGTAGTAGTAGCGGATTTGACGGGTCCATGCCTCACTAGGAAAAAAGTGGGGAAAAACAATAGGAATATTTTCGTTACTTGATACATTGAGTTACCAGCCTTGTCCTGCTGCAAGAAAATGCACACAAAGAAATAGCGACTTCTTATGAGGAAGTAAGCACCACGATCAGTAGCCAAACGATATGTAACATTTTACTGCTGTTTACAGCAACAGCACCAAAGCCCTGGTAGCATTCGTCTTGCACACAGAAGTCATGGTCTGATGTTAGGTAGTGCATTCAAGCATTGTGTTACACTGTATCACCCGACTAATGTGCTGTTCTATCTCACATGTAAGAATAATACTCACAAAGGACTGTCTCCCTCCATTCAACAGCCATCTAGCACACAAAATAACGGAATCATGTGCTGTCATCTTGGATCCTTAAGAGTATGAAAGGAGGTGTGGTAGCCGCGTAAGGATACCTTGATTTGTTGTTATTACTGGGGACTCAAGCTAATGGCTTGACAATAATATAGAAATTGCAGAGCGTTTTGCTGTGTGATCGGCTGGCGTTGGAATTACGGAACAAAATGGTTCAAACGGCTATGAGCACTATGGGACTCAACTGCTGAGGTCATTAGTCCCCTAGAACTTAGAACTAGTTAAACCTAACTAACCTAAGGACATGACAAACATCCATGCCCGAGGCAGGATTCGAACCTGCAACCGTAGCGGTCTTGCGGTTCCAGACTGCAGCGCCTTTAACCGCACGGGCACTTCGGCCGGCAATTACGGAACAACTAATAAAATTGCTAAAACTGATCACGCTGTCAACTGGGTTGCTTGTTACAGTACATTGTCCCATATCGCTGGTGTCTTTTCCATCCCATCCATCACCGGTATACTGTTGATTACCACTTAAAGATTGACCGACACCACCTGTCTGAGATGGAGAGAGCCTTGGCGGAACACTGGACACCTGCTACTTGTCACTGTGGAACATGGAATTAAATGTAGAGGGCATCACATTTAGACGGCTGTTTGAGGACGTTCCTAAATGCTGCAGACTCGTCCTATTTCCATATGCTGTGATGCCCACCACATTATTTTTCACCAATAAGATAACATGATCTCTTTTTATTTATACTACCTTGCACGTGTTGTGCACAGGACCTTCTGGTGATCGTCACCATGCGAACAGTGCTCATGTACGTGGTTGCAATGTGAGGAAACAATGGTCTTGATCTCCTTGAAATGGAACACCGAGACATCTGCAATCCGTTACTCTGGAAGATGAGATTAAATGTATAGGTCGTCACCTTCGCACAGCTGTTTGGAAAAACTGCACAATGCTGCAAGCTCTTCTGGTTTCCATATGTTGTGATGTCTTCCACATTTTTGTCAATAAAAAGCATCATCTCTCTGTTTCATTTCTACCATCCTGTGTGTTGTAGGAGTAGCATAGTTTACACCATGCCATTCCCAGCTTTCTGTGAGAGCCAATGGATCAAAATATGTTAATGTCAATTTAGCACCTGACACAGACCTCGAAGATATGGTAGGGAAACGAAATGTATGGCTGTGTACAAAGCTATAATCATACAATGCTTTGATGTGTTACAGCAGAGAAACAATGTATCAAACTGCTTATGAAAGAACAACAGAGGAACCCTCTCTTGCGATTAATAGTCTGTGGGATATTGTTTTCCTCCAGTACCAGTGAATAAGGATTACACAGGTTTGTGCAAGCGAGTTCGATCATTGACCACCTGCTCCAACAGACCAGTGACAGTATACGTGACATGGTCGATGTCAACATGCAGACAGAACTTGTTTTTTGGTATGGTTCAAATGGCTCTGAGCACTACGGGACTTAACATCTGAGGTCATCAGTCCCCTAGGACTTAGAACGACTCAAACCTAACTAACCAAAGGACATCATACACATCCATGCCCGAGGCAGGATTCGAACCTGCGACCGTAGCAGTCGCGCGGTTCCGAACTGAAGCGCCTAGAACCGCTCGGCCACCGCAGCCGGCGTTTTTGGTATACCGCAAGAGAGACCCAGTAAAATTTTATAGGAGATTCTAGCAGAAGGATAGGTATTATAGGTTAAAGTTTGGATTCAGATAGTTCTCAGCTTATTTTAAAACTATTCTGGGTGTCACAAAATAACGCTGAGGAGCGCTCTCAGACATAATAAATAATTGTATAGATGCCGATCTGTATCCGCACTCTATATGTCTAACATGAGTGTAATGTCGTCATGCATGACAATTTGTGATTTGAAAACATGGAATGCTCTGAAACTCTACAGATTCTGCTCATAAAACTAACAGAAATCGACTGTGTCTATGCTCATGGAATTATGACTGTTTTTGTCACGATTGCGTGTTTAAAAATACGGACACTATGTGATCAAAAGTATCTGGGCACCTGGCTAAAAATAACTTATAACTTCGTGGCGAACTCCATCGGAAATGCTGGAATTCAATATGGTGTTGGCCCACCCTTAGCCTTGATGTCAGCTTCCACTCTCGCTGGCATACGTTCAATCAGGTGCTGGCAGTTTTCTTGGGGAATGGAGCCAGTTCTTCACGGAGTACTGCACTCAGGAGAGGTATGGATGTCAGTCGGTGAGGCAAGGCGCGAAGTTGGCGTTCCAAAACATTCCAAAGGTGCGCTATAGGAATCAGGTCAGGAATCTGTGCAGGCCAGTCCACTACAGGAATGCTCTTGTCGTGTAACCACTCCGACACAGGCCGTGCATTATGCACAGGTGCTCCGTCGTGTCGAAAGATGCAATCACCATCCCCGAATTGATGTTTAACAGTGGGAGCAAGAAGGTGCTTAAAACAGCAATGTAGGCCTGTGCAGTGACAGTGCCACACGAAACAACAAGGGGTGCAAGCCCTCTCTATGAAAAACACGACCACACCGTAGCACCACCGCCTCCGAATTTTATTGTTGGCACTACACACGCTGGCAGATGACGTTCACCGGACAGTCACCGTACCCACACCCTGCCATCGGATCGCCACATTGTTTACCGTGATTCATCACTCCACACAACAGTTTTCCACTGTTCAGTCGCCCAATGCTTACGCCCCTTACACCATGCGTGGCGTCGTTTGGGATTTACGAGCATGATGTGTGGCTCATGAGCAGCTGCTCGACCATGAAATCCGAGTTTTCTCATATCGCGTCTAACTGTCGTAGTACTTGCAGTGAATCCTGAGGCAGTTTGAAATTCCTGTGTGATGGGATGGATAGATGTCTGCCTATTACACATTACAACCCTCTTCAACTATCGGCGGTCTCTGTCAGTGAACAGACGATGTCGGCCTGTACGCTTTTGTACTGTATGTGTCCCTTCACTTTTCCAATTAACTATCACATCGGAAACAGTGGACCTAGTGATGTTTAGGAGTGTGGAAATCTCGCGTACAGCCGTGTGACACAAGTGACACCCATCACCTGACCGCGTTCGAAGTCCGCGAGTTCCGCGAAGCGCCCCATTCTGCTCTCTCACTATGTCTAATGACTACTGAGGTCGCTGATATGGAATACCTGGCAGTAGGTGGCAGCACAATGCACCTAATAAGAAAAACGTATGTTTTTGGGGTGGCTGGATACTTTTGATTACGTAGTGTATTACCCTAACTCCTGCGTTACTTCATATTTCATAAAATTTAATTATAATCTAGCCACCATTTGAATTATAGCTCGCTGTGGAAAATAGAAATGATAGTGTTTTTCCCAACACGTGAGTAGATCGCGTGAAATAGGCTGTTGTGTGATGACCAAATTGCTTACAGAAGTACAACACAAGAAACTGCTGCTATTTCGAATGGTGGTCTGCTGGGTGACAGAAACTTTACACACAGATTGGTAGAGGCGCGTTACGGAGCAAAAACGCCTGATGTCAGCACGCAAACTGTATTTGTTTTCGATGTATTGGTGGGTTCATATAGGTTTGTCTACTAGGTGATGTTAGGCGGTTCTATTACAAGGCAAGCTCTCGTGATTTGTTTTTTACGTTCCATAAGCACTGCAGAAATATAGCATTGCACTAGCAAAACAGGACCTGCCATAATGTACAAAACAATAACATCTTGATTTATTGCTTGTTATTGCCGAACGTTAAATGATTGAGATTTTTCGAACATGTAAGCAAATAGTGTGCAAGATTGTATTCTGTAATTTTATTGCACGTGTTTGAAATGTTTGTAACATACATGTCCATGACAATTTATTTACGGACATTGATTTGAGCACCAGGGATTCTCTCAGAACATGTCATTTTGTCCATCAAACTGAAAGAAATAACTTAATACAGACGTTTCGTCAGACTGCATTTATTTTCTTCAGAGTTTAAATTCTCACATATTCTTTGCTCCAATGAAAGTTTGAAAATAACCACATCCTGTACTGATTGGTAGTTTTTGCAGCAAATAGGGATAGTTTTTTCGATTTTACGCAAGGTGGACATGTACAGGAGACGTGAGGTAAGTTAACATATCTGTCAGATGTATCGCTATAGAACTTCGACCTCTGCGGTAATCGGTAGAGGTGCTGTATCATTTTTTTTTTGTTTTTTCTTTTTGTTTCACGTCATTGGAAGTAACTAAACAACGAGAGAGGGGAGAGAGAGGGAGAGAGAGACAGAGAGAGAGAAAATGGTTCAAATGGCTCTGAGCACTGTGAGACTTAACATCTGTGGTCATCAGTCCCCTAGAACTTAGAACTACTTAAACCTAACTACCCTAAGGACATCACACACATCCATGCCCGAGGCAGGATTCGAACCTGCGACCGTAGCGGTCACGCGGTTCCAGACTGTAGCGCCTAGAACCGCACGGCCACACCGGCCGGCAGAGAGACAGAGAGAGAGAGAGAGAGAGAAAGAGATGTGAACTGTATCCTGCAGTCGTATGTAAAAGAATGGTTGTATATCCGCCGTTCTATACAGGGTGTTACAAAAGGGTACGGACAAACTTTCAGGAAACATTCCTCACACACAAATAAAGAAACGATGTTATGTGGACATGTGTCCGGAAACGCTTAATTTCCATGTTAGAGCTCATTTTAGTTTCGTCCACCTACGCTCAATGGAGGACGTTATCATGATTTCATACGGGATACTCTACCTGTGCTGCTAGAACGTGTGCCTTTACAAGTACGACACAACATGTGGTTCATGCACGATGGAGCTCCTGCACATTTCAGTCGAAGTGTTCGTACGCTTCTCAACAACAGATTCGGTGACCGATGGATTGGTAGAGGCGGACCAATACCATGGCCTCCACGCTCTCCTGACCTCAACCCTCTTGACTTTCATTTATGGGGGCATTTGAAAGCTCTTGTCTACGCAACCCCGGTACCAAATGTAGAGACTCTTTGTGCTCTTATTGTGGACGGCTATGATACAATACGCCATTCTCCAGGGCTGCATCAGCTCATCAGGGATTCCATGCGGCGGAGGGTGGATGCATGTATCCTCGCTAACGGAGGACATTTCGAACAATTCCTGTAACAAAGTGTTTGAAGTCGCGCTGGTACGTTCTGTTGTTGTGTGTTTCCATTCCATGATTAATGTGATTTGAAGAGAAGTAATAAAATGAGCTCTAACATGGAAAGTAAGCGTTTCCGGACACATGTCCACATAACATATTTTCTTTCTTTGTGTGTGAGGTATGTTTCCTGAAAGTTTGGCCGTACCTTTTTGTAACACCCTGTATACATAATTCAAGCGTCTGAAAAGAATGTAATGCATTTGTGCACGACAATTTTTAATTTGAACTCAATGATGCTCTCGGATGATAGCGATTTTGTTCATACAACTTAATAAAATGAACTGCAACTGCAATCGGTCGTGACAAGGGGAGGTCAGAGCAGTTGCACTTTTAGACAAACAACATGTGGTCTGTATAGACGTCATTTATCTCGCTTTGTTCTGTGGCTGTCAGGATTGCCTGCTCGGCCTGAGACAGGGAGCCTCTGGCTACAACTGGCCGAAGACTCCACTCACATACGATAGGGGCTGCTAGTAGCAAAGGCGGTGGCAGCTCCCTGTTTCCCAACCAGCAGATGTTAGAAAAAGCATTCTGGGGAGTTCCCTGGAATTACGTTGTTATTCCAGGGGGTCCTGTCCGTCCACAAAATACGTTTGACACATTGCAGGAAACGTCCCGTTCTTTGGTCTTTCGTCCATCTGTCACTGATTTCCGCAGACTGGAGACTGTATATCACTGTCATCAGATGGATCTCTTTTTGTACCACCAGTGACGGGATAGAACAGGCCTTTATTCCTACTTGTGATGAGGAGCGGAGGGGGGGAGCAGGGGAATGAGCAGTGCTAGGAGGGAAGTTAAGACTGGCTATAAGATGCTTAGTTCGTGACTGCACATTGAGGTGAACACTTGTCCAGCTGCCGCCTCTCTCTTACTGGAATCTTTAGGGGTCGGTTTTTGTGATGGTTTTGTTATTGCAATGATTTTTCTCGGGTACCAGTAAATGTGTTGGATTATGACGCATTGTTTACGAGTGCTGTTTTCTTCATAATTTCGGTGTAATTAGAACAGTGAAACATTTTCCAACAACTGTTGGCCTTCGTATACTTCCGTGATGGTTTGCTGCCTATCCGTTCTTACCATAACGAGGTGGAACAAGATAAAGATGTCGAGAAGTAAAGAGAGCGCTGTTTATTTAAATTTTGAGCACAAGGATGTTTGTCGAGCAATGCAGCCGGTGGCGTCTGTAGCGAACCCTGACGTCAAACAGCGATAGACACAGTCCTCAGCTGTATGCTTACAAGTAATACCCATATTAAACTCCTCTCTGTCCAACACTAACATCAAGTCAGTTGAACACATTTCCCGCCAAAAAGAAAGATAGTACCTTCCACTTGATCCTTTTTCTCATCAGTTCACAAGTTGAGCCGAGAGATTTATTTCGATTTGTAGATGAATGGATTATCCTACGTAGAGTTTATTTTGAGTATGTCTGCCACTAGTTACGAGTGGTATTGTGAATTACTTCTTCCCATACCCGATATCTACTTCCTTTTCCTACCCAAAATAAACAAAGCTTCCTCTCCCGCAGATGGACAGTATCACTGTGTAGGGAGCTGACTTCGGCTTTTTGTCCAGAGGTACTGCGGTTCGAGTTCTGGAAAGGCTACCACCAATTTGAATTTCCCGCCCATCCCCGGGTGTGGAATGGGGTGGGACGTTCGCAGACCCTTGGTACAAAGATATTCCCGTCATTTTTTAAATTCCCAATATGTTTGGATTTCTCTACAAATTCAAAATTCCTGCCAAAACTCAAAATTCTCGCTAATAGGGCAGGTGGCGGATGGGAGCAGTGCTAAAGGGAAGGGGGAGGTGGTGCGAACCAATGCGCCGGCTTGGGAAAACTCATGACGTTATCAGGGGCGATTTAATTCATTTGTGTAATTAATCTGATATCAATTTGATATCAAAAGTGAACCAGAAAACTACTAGAGCAGTTAACAGTTAGTGTAGTTACTATACGTGATCAAAAGTATCCGGACACCCCCAAAAACATACGTTTTTCATATTAGGTGCATTGTGCTGCTACCTACTGCCAGGTACTCCAAATCAGCGACCTCAGTAGTCATTAGACACCGTGAGAGAGCAGAATGGGGCGCTCTGCGGAACTCGCGGAATTCGAACGTGGTCAAGTGACTGGGTGTCATTTGTGTCACACGTATGTGCACGATATTTCCACATTCCTAAACATCCCTAGGTCCACTTTTCCGATGTGATAGTGAAGTGGAAACCTAAAGGGAGACATACAGCACAAAAGTGTACAGGCCGACTTCGTCTATTGACTGACAGAGACCGCCGACAGTTGAAGAGGGTTGTAGTGTGTAATAGGCAACATCTGTCCAACCCATCACACAGGACTTCCAAACCGCATCTGGATCCACTGCAAGTACTATGACAGTTACGCGCAAGGTGAGAAAACCTGGATTTCATGGTCTAGCGGCTGCTCATACGCCACACATCACGCTGGTAAATGCCAAACGATGCCTCGCTTGGCGTAATGAGCGTAAACATTGGACGATTGAACAGTGAAAGAATGTTGTGTGGAGTGACGAATCACGGTACACAATGTGCCGATCCGATGGCAGGGTGCGGGTATGGCGAATGCCCAGTGAACGTCATACGCTAGCGTGTGTAGTGCCAACAGTAAAATTTGGAGCCGGTGGTTTTATGGTGTGGTCGTGTTTTTCATCGTGGGGGCTTGTACCCCTTTTTGTTTTGCGTGGCACTGTCACTGCACAGGCCTACATTGATGTATTAAGCACCTTCTTGTTTCCCACTGTTGTAGATCAATTCGGGGAAGGCGATTGCATCTTTCAATACGATTGAGCAGCTGTCCATAATGCATGGCCTGTGTCGGAGTGGTAACACGACAATAACATCCCTGTAATGGAATAGCCTGCACTGGCCTGCAGAGTCCTGACCTGAATCCTATAGAACACCTTTGGGATGTTTTGGAACGCCGACTTAGTGCCAGGCCTCACAGACCGACGTCGATACCTTTCCTCAGTGCAGCACTCTGTGAAGAATGGGCTGTCATTCCCCAAGAAACCTTGCAGCACCTGATTGAACGTATGTCTGCGAGAATGGAAACTGTCATCACGGCTAAGGGTGGGCCAACACCATATTGAATTCCAGCATTACTGATGGAGGGTGCTGCAAACTTGCAAGTCATTTTTAGCCAGTTGTCCGGATACTTTTGATCACATAGCGTATTGAGAAATGAGTCATTAGTTTCGACTGCTGTATTCACCAGCTTGGTTTAATATTTTGTTTTGTTTTATAGATAATTTTGTTAATCTCGTGTCAATATCTGCACGTTTGGGCAATATATGTGTTTTATCACTTTTAAGTGTTGTTAATTTTTTATCCATTTGTTGGTTAAAAGCCACGTATAGTCCTGATCTCGGATGCGTTTCCTTTTAAAAGGGTGTTTTACATTAACTCAATTGATTTTCGATATATTTTATGTTGGGTAGTAGTTTTATGTTAGGTGTGTTTAAGATGTTCCAGTCCATACAGGTGTAAGCTACTGTGTCAACTGAAATCAGGCAGCTGACGTTGGCGTTCAGTGAATGCCTGTAGCTGGTTGCTTCAGCAACTAGAATCATTTGTTGAATGCAGTGTTATAATGATTTAATTTCATGAATTTCCATTTTTAATCATCTCTGTATATATTTTACGCAATAATTTTTTTTTTTACTTTACAGTTCACTTCCTCTGTGTGGTCCATTTAAGCACCTTACGCTATCGATCCTGAGCGTTTATTTATGTGGATCTTTACTGATTAATTCTGTGTTTCTACACTCCTGGAAATTGAAATAAGAACACCGTGAATTCATTGTCCCAGGAAGGGGAAACTTTATTGACACATTCCTGGGGTCAGATACATCACATGATCACACTGACAGAACCACAGGCACATAGACACAGGCAACAGAGCATGTACAATGTCGGCACTAGTACAGTGTATATCCACCTTTCGCAGCAATGCAGGCTGCTATTCTCCCATGGAGACGATCGTAGAGATGCTGGATGTAGTCCTGTGGAACGGCTTGCCATGCCATTTACACCTGGCGCCTCAGTTGGACCAGCGTTCGTGCTGGACGTGCAGACCGCGTGAGACGACGCTTCATCCAGTCCCAAACATGCTCAATGGGGGACAGATCCGGAGATCTTGCTGGCCAGGGTAGTTGACTTACACCTTCTAGAGCACGTTGGGTGGCACGGGATACATGCGGACGTGCATTGTCCTGTTGGAACAGCAAGTTCCCTTGCCGGTCTAGGAATGGTAGAACGATGGGTTCGATGACGGTTTGGATGTACCGTGCACTATTCAGTGTCCCCTCGACGATCACCAGTGGTGTACGGCCAGTGTAGGAGATCGCTCCCCACACCATGATGCCGGGTGTTGGCCCTGTGTGCCTCGGTCGTATGCAGTCCTGATTGTGGCGCTCACCTGCACGGCGCCAAACACGCATACGACCATCATTGGCACCAAGGCAGAAGCGACTCTCATCGCTGAAGACGACACGTCTCCATTCGTCCCTCCATTCACGCCTGTCGCGACACCACTGGAGGCGGGCTGCACGATGTTGGGGCGTGAGCGGAAGACGGCCTAACGGTGTGCGGGACCGTAGCCCAGCTTCATGGAGACGGTTGCGAATGGTCCTCGCCGATACCCCAGGAGCAACAGTGTCCCTAATTTGCTGGGAAGTGGCGGTGCGGTCCCCTACGGCACTCCGTAGGATCCTACGGTCTTGGCGTGCATCCGTGCGTCGCTGCGGTCCGGTCCCAGGTCGACGGGCACGCGCACCTTCCGCCGACCACTGGCGACAACATCGATGTACTGTGGAGACCTCACGCCCCACGTGTCGAGCAATTCGGCGGTACGTCCACCCGGCCTCCCGCATGCCCACTATATGCCCTCGCTCAAAGTCCGTCAACTGCACATACGGTTCACGTCCACGCTGTCGCGGCATGCTACCAGTGTTAAAGACTGCGATGGAGCTCCGTATGCCACGGCAAACTGGCTGACACTGACGGCGGCGGTGCACAAATGCTGCGCAGCTAGCGCCATTCGACGGCCAACACCGCGGTTCCTGGTGTGTCCGCTGTGCCGTGCGTGTGATCATTGCTTGTACAGCCCTCTCGCAGTGTCCGGAGCAAGTATGGTGGGTCTGACACACCGGTGTCAATGTGTTCTTTTTTCCATTTCCAGGAGTGTATTTATGCTGTTTACTCTTTGCATTAAGTAATTTGGTTGTTCTTGTGATTAACTGAAGGTAGGGCTTAATTTGAATAATGTAATCAAAGCACGACATAAGATGATTATTAAGCTAACGTATATCGACCACAGCTCAGACGGAACTGTGCTAAATTTAGACCGTAGGGTAGATGCGGTAGGACAGTTCAGCCAAATTGGCAATGAGTTCCACGGTTGTAAAACTATTATGGGGCCTGCCATTATCATGGCACAAACGGAAGTTCGTGTCTTGCCTGGCCTGACTCTGGAAGTTCAGGTTTTTAACCTATTCATTGTTGTCTTGTAGCATTCTGAATTTACAGTTGCTTTAAGTGGCAAGACAACTAAAGGAAAACACCCCTCTACCCATCCCTGAAGACTGTGAACATCACTCCACCTGTAGCTGGCTGTGTTTTGAACTTCTTCTTTGTTAGTGAATGTCGCCACCCAAAGTATTATTCCGACTATAGTCTGTTTAAAATTACTTGCTAGTTGACGTCTGTCACTTGCAGCGACAGCGTTGCCACATCGACTGCCGGCTGCATCTGTTACAGGCGGCACATGACGCGTCACTTCATAGGTGCTGTTAACGGACCTGGTTCAATATTTATTGACAATGCTTGTTTTTGGTACCTTTAAAATACTAAAGCGACCTGTATACCATCAGTAATATCGTCAGTATTGTCAGTGGACAATGCCGTTTAACAAAGACATATATGCATGACATTATATCATTCTATATTGATATGAAAATAAAAGTAACAAACTTCAAACTGCCATGATCTATTTAGTAGACCATTTATTCAAATTACCGGTTTTGGCAAATAGCGTTGCCATAATCTGAATAAATGCTTTGCTAAAGCGATAGTGACTTTTTTTTAGAGTTCGTTACTTCTACACTCCTGGAAATGGAAAAAAGAACACGTTGACACCGGTGTGTCAGACCCACCATACTTGCTCCGGACACTGCGAGAGGGCTGCACAAGCAATGATCACACGCACGGCACAGCGGACACACCAGGAACCGCGGTGTTGGCCGTCGAATGGCGCTAGCTGCGCAGCATTTGTGCACCGCCGCCGTCAGTGTCAGCCAGTTTGCCGTGGCATACGGAGCTCCATCGCAGTCTTTAACACTGGTAGCATGCCGCGACAGCGTGGACGTGAACCGTATGTGCAGTTGACGGACTTTGAGCGAGGGCGTATAGTGGGCATGCGGGAGGCCGGGTGGACGTACCGCCTGCTACGCTTCCAAATTAGAGAAGAAAACAATGACGGAGAGAATGCTCAATTGATCACTGTATAGTGATAAACAGTATAGTGAAGAACAGTCCTTTTAAAAGTGTTTTCTGTTAAAAGACTACTACAAAAATTGATGTTATGCTCAAAGACGAACTGATAACCAGAAGAGTGTACACTACTACTGTGTGGCTGGTTCATGTAGCTGTGTCAACATCTGAATGCCGAATAATTGCGAACCGTGAATTGTCGGCGCCACCCGCTCAGTAGGCATTGAGAACATTTTTGGGGCCATCAATACTGCTCGTCAATATTTCTGGTATTGACTATACGTCAATGCGCGCCCTCAGCCAGACTGATATTACTGAACGTGTGACGCCCCATTTTCTTACGTCTAATGCGAAGCAGTGTTGGCAATGGCCATTTTGAGGTATGATGGAAAACCGAGATGCTCCGTCGACAGCCGATTTGAGGTGTCTGAACTGCTGACATAACCACAACCTCGTGATATGCAATGTATCCGAGGAGACGGCGGTCAACAACTTCTGGCAAAACTATTCATCAAGCTCGCTTTATTCACAGCGATTAAAGTTAATCTCTGCGAGCAAACTAAAGAGAGAAATCAGTGCCAAAAGCAAATTGTAATTTCTCCTTTCAATTGGTTACGTGGAACTATCCTCACACTGCTTCAGGATCTGACACGTTATAGGCACACAGGAATGGAACATAGCAATATTGTACACTGTTTAGAAGTAATGAAACTTTTTTTGTGTACATACCTCCACCAACTGGTAGCTGCTGGCAGCTGCACTGACTAAACGAGGGTGGGTACACTCAGGAGAGAGTCACTTGAACTTTCACAAGTGGATGAACGGCTGGAAGTAAGAATTCCGAAGTGGATGAACAGCTGGTAGTAATAATAAGTTCCGTAACGCTATCTTCGAGGAGACTTAAATTATTGCACTCCTCGTCAATTACTCGATTCGTATGCATGTCGCGATTGTCCTTTAGGCACGTTCCTTGTACGGCTTTCTTTTCTGATATGTCTGCATCCCGGATCCCGGGTCTCCCCCTTTTTCTTTCGGATTTCAACAGACATGATAAAACACACGCACAACCATGGAAACGGAATACGCAACTTTGATGCACAGCGCGCGCCAAACAACGGAAGTCAACTGAGCATTATTGTGGCAGTTTGGCAACGACGAACGGTTCTGGAGTGACGTTAAGCACTTTCTTTGGAGAAACCCCGCTACAGCCCATGATGTGTCGACTATCAAGTAATTTAAAACGGATTATAGCTGTGGTGCAGTGGTGAACAGCGTCTCATCTTCCGAAAAATGTCGCCTTCAGCTTCATATTGGTTCCCGAAAAATTTCCAGACAGCGCTTTTTTTCCTGTATAGGCATTCACGGGACCCATCTCACACACACTTTGCGGTAACTAACGTTAGATAGTCTGCCTTCGTAACTGAGTGGCCAGTGTAGATGGCTGCCATGCAGAGGAACAGGTTTGATTCGCAGCACTTCCAAGGAATTTTCCTTGGTGAATGACTGGTTCGAGGTGCACTGAACCTTGTGATGCTAACTGAGGAGCGGGTTGACCGAGCAGCAGCGGTTCCACGGTCTGGAAAGTCTGCAAAATGGCCTGGAGAGCGGTCTGCTGACCGCACGCTTCTCCACACCGCATCCGCTTGACGTCGCAAGTCAGAGGCTGACAATGCGGCCGGTAGACATATCTTGGGCCTTCACGGCTTGGCGAGGAGCTCTTCAAAGTTACGTAACTACTTGGCTAAGGCATTACAGCAAAAATTCAGCTGTGCTCACAATTCGTTGGTAGTAACCTGCCGCTCACCGTTGATGGATTGATCGAGATGCTGTTCATTATGAGTGATAGCAGCTGAGCAAGGGTGAACCAGGCCATGGCCTGCTGTCAGCATCCGTTTCATCTCTACTGAAAGGCAGTACCTACCCCCTCACACTACCCGCGTCTACTGTACCGCCAGAAACTTTAGGAAATGGCCATGAATGTCATCTTGTGTAATCTGTTCGCAAGGGAGTAGTTTTCTACCACACAACTCTGCTTTATACCCGCATCGAAGACAGACATTTTGAAACGCTCCAATTTGTTGCCATAAGCCTCAGGACAACGAAAGCAGTATGACATTAATGGGAACATATAGAAGATAGAGGAGAGTCTTGTAGCATCAGCAAAGGTAACAGTACCGGCCACCACATTGATTCTGCTTTCCGCCACCAAATGGCAGAAGTATACAGTAAGCAGGAGATAGCTTGTGAATCCATGTACACTGGTGTCGGATATCTTCTTCCTTTCTGCAGCACTTTGTCTGTTTTGAGTGCTTGATGTTGTTGCTGTAGCACACGGAAGATATTTGGAGGCCTGTGGCACCTGTTTTAAAGGTAAGCGACTAATTTCGGTTGCCATATTTCTACTATTTTATTTAAGGAACGACTTCTAACAGAAATTTCATGATAATTTCTATAAAAGAACGTTTAATGTGACTAGACTCTACTTCGTGTTGTCTTGCACTATTGGCCACCCGATTGCCTTTGAGTATCGGTAAAACTGGTATTTACTGGGCATAATGGGTCAAAGAAGAGATTGAAAAGTGCATTATGTGTTTGGAATCATTTAAAGAAAACTAGTGCTGTGTAATAAGTGTAGTGGCTGGGTACATGAGCGACGTGGCCATTATGAGAATATTTTGTATTATATTTGCGATTTGGGTAAGACAGTGAGCTAAACTTCGTTGAACTGAACTGAAATAGTAATAGTACGCTCGCACGCTTATCTGTTCTAGCATTATTCAATAAGTATCAGTGCAGTATATCGTTAACAACCGATATTATAACAGAAAACTCAATGCAAGACACATTCCACAACCCTTGTAAAGGTAGCTCTTTTACTTTCGATGTAATTACCTGCTGTATACAACAAATAAAAATCATTATAATGTGCTATTCATACGTGACTTGACGAAAGATGGTAGTATATTAATATTCCGATTAACCACCACAGTTACGCAGTAAAGTCAAAGACTTTAATCCAGTCGATACTGCACGACTCTCCTCTACACCACTCTCCGACACTCATAGGCAGCACAAAAAGGAGATATCATTAGTTTCGGAAAAGGCTGTCGTACGCGTTGCAGTCAGTGTTGGTCCAGGCAACTGCATATTGCCGACAAGAAACAGGCTTAGCTTTTATTTGCAGCCTGCAACGACTTCCGGATATCTGTTCACGCTAGTAGTAGTTTTAATACAAGGAATGTTTGCAGTGTCTTTTTTGTGAAGTGTTAACGGGGAGGGCAAGCGCCGCTCAACAAAGTAGGCTCTCTTCACTGCTAAGAGATTTCCCAATACTGCTTGACCGATAGTACAACTTGAGACTGAGTGGAATGTGACATTACCAGAGCCGCTTTCATGTCAACAAATGTTTTAACATCTTACGGACGTCGTACCGAATTTAATGTTCTGTATGGCTTGGCTACAAGAGCAATAGTAGCTTACGATGACTATCTGGTGCTCTTCCAGGTTTATTATAACGTCACGTTCCTCACAAGTGACTTCTTATCAAATTGCATGCCTATGGAGTTTCGTCTAAAGTGGCTCTGAGCACTACGGGACTTAACTTCTGAGGTCATCAGTCGCTCAGAACTTAGAACTACTTGAACCTAATTAACCTAAGGACATCACACACATCCAGGCCCGAGGCAGGATTCGAACCTGCGACCGTAGTGGTCGCGCGGTTCCAGACTGTAGCACCTAGAACCGCTCGGCCATCCCGGCCGGCGAGTTTCGTCTCAATTGTGCGATTTGATTTATGATTTCCTGTTAGAAAGTTTACAGTTCGTAGTAAATGACGGAAAGTCACAGAGTGAAACAGAAGTAAATTCAGACTTTTCTCAGGGAAGTGTTATAGGCCCTTCTGTGTTCCTGATGAACATCAACGATTTAGAAGACAATCTGAGCAGCCCTCTTACATTGTCTGAAGAGGACACTGTCCTCCTTAGAAGGTCATCAGATGATTAAAACGAATTGCACATTTAGATGAGCTATCTGTATTGCCTGAAAAGTGGCAGTTGACTCTAAATAATGAAAAGTGTTAAGTCATCCACATGAGTACTAACAGGAATCCGCTACATTTCGGTTGCAGGATAAAAAACGGAAATTTAACGGCTGTAAATTCAGCTACATACTTAGTGATTACAGTTACGAATAACTTAAATTGGAATGATCAATGCCGGCCGCGATGGTCTAGCGGTTCTAGGCGCTCAGTCCGGAGCCGCGCGACTGCTACGGTCGCAGGTTCGAATCCTGCCTCGGGCATGGATGTGTGTGATGTCCTTAGGTTAGTTAGGTTTAAGTAGTTCTAAGTTCTAGGGGACTGATGACCATAGATGTTAAGTCCCATAGTGCTCAGAGCCATTTGAATGATCACATAGATAATGCTGTGGGGAAAGCAAACCAAAGACTGCGTTTTATTGCAAGAACACTTAGAAAATGCAACAGTTCTACAAAAGAGGCTGCTTGTACTACGCTTGTCCCACCTTTTCTGGAGGACTGCTGTACGGTGTGGGACCCGCATCAGATAGTTCAAAGAAGGGAATGTCTTTTGTATTATCGCGAAATAGGGGAGAGAGTGACACGGATATTATACGCGAATTGGGGTGGCAAAATTAAGGCAAAAGCGTTTTTCGTTGCGCCAGGATCTTCTCATGATATCTCAATCACCAACTTCCTCCTCTGAGTGTGAGCAAATTTTGTTGGCGCCCACCATCATAGAGAAAAATGGCCATCATAACAAAATAAATCAGTGCTCGCACGAAAAGATTTAAGCGTTCGTTTTCCCTTCGTGATATTCGAGAATGGAACGGTGGAGAAACATCTTGAATGTCGTTCGATGAACTCTCTGTCAGGCACTTAACTGTGAATTACAGAGTAATCGTGTAGAGGCAGATTTAGATGTAGATGTGGACATTACTCTGTAAGCCATGTGCCATCACGGCATTTCCTCCTGTTCCGAAACATACTTTTTAAGATCTTGTGTGAAAAAGAGTGCTGGTTCATTGCTTTCGAGGATTTTTTTTTCTCTAGACGCGAACGAGTGTTGTAATTCAGGAACTAGCAATGGAATTACCGACACTGCAGTGTAAATTTCGCCAGACGTGCAGGATGCCACAGAGCACTCGTAGTAACTATATCGTCTTCTATTTCCCGTTCGTCTGCATCCTTACACCTGGTACTAAGATAGAATTATTTGCACGCATGACATCGAGGATTTTAGTGCACTGTCACTTCACTGTTCCTCAGGACAGAAAGGATATTTTTCATTATGACGATAGGCATAGTTTTCTCATATTCTCGAAGACCCATTACGTTGTTTAAAATGCGAAGCAACGCTTCCCCTGTCTTAGAAAAAATTAATTTCACTCCACTTCTCTGTGACTGACTGAAGCGTACGAACAGCAGAAAGATGATGATTTTTCTGCGCATCTTCATTAACAGCATTCATCATATCTAAAGCACTGCCAGTAACGAGTACCAGGAGTGCCTTAACAGTTTTTATCATAGTTACAGTACAGACAGTAACGACTTCTGAGAGTTTAATTTGAATACTCAACGCTGTGAGAGTCGTAATCAGCAGCTTACACAAGTCTACTCACGAATGTCAAGAAGCCGTACTGTAAGTTGATGCACGGTCTAGGAGTACATCAGCCTGTAATATAAGAATGTAGGTGAATGCCACGAACGATTCAGAGCTCTGTCAGAAGTCCTTCTATCTATGATGCTTGACAGGAAATTCATTTCTGTGAATATTATTAAAATGCTCTTGTCCTCTTCATAATACAGAAGCAACAACGCTTCTGTAAACTGTTTGGCAGTTGCTCATAGAGCTTAGTTTAGAAACTAGCTGAGGAAATACTTAATTCTCAACAACATAATTAAGATTCTGTATCTGTTGTTTTCATTAATATATGGCCAATGTTTTAACCGTCTTGAAAACTTAGCTGTGTCCTCTTTCGAAAAGGATTTTTTTTTCTCCAATATGTGAACACCGCTTCCTAGAAATAGTTACCTTCAATGGTTTTATTGGGAAAATATTAACTTGTAGCAATGAAAATCTTTAGGGTATTTAGGGTTCTGTTCTGAAGATGCAGGTGTCCAACTAATCCGCTCATGACGAACAGAGGTCGTTTAAAACACTACATTCGTGTCATAGAAGAAGTGATACTTAAACGTAGGGCAGAAGGTACATTCATTGCCAGCTAATAAGGGCAGTTATTCCAAGATTTCGCAGTTCACTTTATGATTTTTGTGAAATAATGCGTCTGACCGTTGTACTGTTTTCATTTTTTTCCATCGGACATAGAAACAGAACGCACTAATGAGCCAAAACTGTTATGACTGCGCCTGTCAAGAGACTTAATGGTGACTCCTGGCTTTTCTGGCACGTGACACTGTGAAGAAAATACGAGTGTACAGTCTGAAAAGCCTGCAAGGATGTTGTAGATTAGGTTTTATTGAGAAATAAACGTTAAGAAAAAATTTCGATACGTTGCGCCGTTTTCGATTTAATTAGCACTGAAATTAGCCGATGAGGCCGTTGCACGCGCAAGTTCAAGCGGCCAGCCAGGGAAGGTGTCGCTAAACGTGAGCACCGTTTGGTTTCCTAAAACGGAACAAGAGAACGATTCAAAAATTGTACTTGGCACGGTAGTAAGGATCGAACCCAAGCCAAAGGCTGAGCAGTCTCGTGCGCTATCGTCTACGCTAGGAGAACAACTGACAGTAACTGCACCTGGGCGGCCACTTGAATTTGCGAGCGCAACGGCCTGATTGGCTAACTTGTAACGGAACATATTAAAGGCTTTACTTTACCGAAGTATGCGATACCTTCCAAATTCAACCAGTTTAATGAGTATTTATGATTATAGAAAAGTTATTGTGTATGTTAACAATGATTGCATAACATGTCTCCATAAACAGTCAGCCCATTAAATAATACTGAATAACTGACCCACACAAAAGTTTATATCACTTGATCACTGATACAGCAAATGTCATCATGTAAAAACACTAAGTTCATCTTAAATAATTAATATGAAGTACGAAAAATAGTGGCCAACTTAGGTATTTTGGATCTCCTTAAATAAAAATCACCCAGTGAAACCTATTTGTTCACTAGGAGCATTTTCACTCAGTATTCACGAAATCAATCCTATTTTAGACGAAAACCAATGTAATTCTTAATAATTCATGTTATTTACTTATTTATGCAAATTAGAGAAGTCAATTGACAAACTTCTAAAAAACGGCCTTTTTGTAACAAAGAATTATTCTGTCAAGTCAACAAATCTGTCTGTCATTTTAATAACATGTTAAATTATGTCACTCGATGCAAATTAATAACTTTTCTGCACAAATTATGATAACACATGTACATGTGACTTGTAAACTATATCTCTTTTTAGTAGTTCTTTGACAATGTTATAAATACAAGCAGCAAGAACGGTCGAGAGGCAGTCGGAATGTCACTTTGGTACAGTGTGTTTGTGTCTTATTGTTTGAGGTGGATAAACAATGCAAAGAACATGTAAAGGAAGTTGTGTTGTGACATGGTCTTTCGTGGACAGTGGAATTAAGATGGCCACCAGAGTAATAAATATTTGAAGTTTACATATTTGTTGGTTTCGCTCGTTCTTTATCATCAAAAGCACATAGAAAACACGGGACCTCATGTTTTTAACCCTAGACAACCAGATGTAGAGCCAACATCAGCATCGAGAGACAGCAGCGATCCAGCAAGTAGCAGCGATTACTACAACACAATGCATTTTAATGGCGCCAACCTAACATCAAGTGCTAACAAGCTCCGTAAATTGGAGTGAAATAGTGCGATTATAGCGATTAGCAATATCTACGACCAGGCGACCATTACAAACTTCAGTCTAATTAACTCAGAAACGTCGATTTTTTTCTTAACATGACGATACAATACAATGCTGCTTTCGCAACTAACTGTTATAATCTACATACATGCTCTGCAAGCCACCGCACGGTGCGTGGCGGCAGGTACCACGTACCACTACTGTACACTTGCTTTCCTGTTCCACTCGCAAACAGAGCGAGGGAACGACGACTGTCTAACGTCTCTTTAAGGGCCCCAATACCTCGCATCTTATCTCCCAGCTACTTACCCAAAACGTGACAAAAGCACAGCCGTTACACAGTCAGCCTCGAACGCCAGTTCTCTAAATTTCCGCAATTTGCCATCCAGGAATTCCCAATGGAGTTCATGAAGTATGTCCGTAATAACTGCGTGTTTATCGAACCTACCAATAACAAATCAAGCAGCCCACCTCTGAATCGCTTCGATGTCTTCCGTAAATCCGACCAGATAAGGATATCCAAAACATTCCAACAGTACTCATGAACAGGTCACACTTGTGTTTTATATGCTGTCTCCTTTACGGATGAGCTACACATCCTCAAAATTCTTCACATAAATGGAAGTCTACTATTCGCCCTGTAAGTAGGCTGTTTATGTTTTCTTATTGGCAACGTTATGTAGCGCTCTGTATGAAAATCACTGGCTGTGCTGTTTGCAGTCTGTGGCTAGTTTGCATTGTTGTCTGCCATTGTAGTGTTGGGCAGCGGCAGCTGGATGTGAACAGCGCGTAGCGTTGCGCAGTTGGAGGTGAGCCGCCAGCAGTGGTGCATGTGGAGAGAGAAATGGCGGAGATTTGAAATTTGTAAGACTGGATGGCATGAACTGCTATATATATTATGATTATTAAGGTAAATACATTGTTTGTTCTCTATTAAAATCTTTCATTTGCTAACTATGCCTATCAGTAGTTAGTGCCTTCAGTAGTTTGAATCTTTTATTTAGCTGGCAGTAGTGGCGCTCGCTGCATTGCAGTAGTTCGAGTAACGAAGATTTTTGGTGAGGTAAGTGATTTGTGAAAGGTATAGGTTAATGTTAGTCGGGGCCATTCTTTTGTAGGGATTTTTGAAAGTCAGATTGCGTTGCGCTAAAAATATTGTGTGTCACTTTAGTGAATGTTTGAGTACGTTCAGTTTTGCTCATCTGTTTGAAAAGCAAATAGTGTTAAGAGGTTTATTAGCACAGTAATTTAGAAATTGTTGTAAGGGGACGTTTCAGCCTTCCCTACTACCAACCAGGCGTACTCATTCCATAGTAGCACCCTACTAATGCTGTATTCGAACACTACAAAATCGCTTCTTCTATTCATCCGCATTAACTTACATTTTTCTCAACTAGAAATTATAAATTGATTTGTACTCTTCTACAGTCGCTCAAGGAGGGCACCTCCCCGTATACCGCAATACCATCGGGAAACAGTTTTAAATTTCTACTCATTCTGTTCGTTCGTCAGATCATTTATTTATAATAACAGCGGTCCTGACACATTTCCCTGAGGCACTCTTCACGATACCCTTATCTCTGATGAGATGTTCGTCGCACACTATTGAACACAAGGCTCGCAGCAGACGACCTTTAAGTGATCCCATGTTGATACAACGACGTCGTCAATTATGATTGAAGTGGAAACGGGATACTCGAGATTGGACCGTAGATTACTGTAAAGTGTCGCCTGTTTGGATGAATCATGTTCGTTACGCTGTGTCTACGGTTGTGTCCATATACGTCTTCATACGGGCGACTGGTTGTTGGAATGGTGCACTGCGCAACGGATACCAGCTTTGGAGGCACTATTTTGCTATGGCATACATCCATCTGGGCTTCTATGGCCCTTGTGATAGTAATCGTAGTCGTCATGCTAGCTAAGCACTGCGAGAGTATTATTGCACATCGTCTTCATTCTTCATGTCTTCCACGACGGCGATGGCATCTTCCAGCCGGATAACAACTGTCCTTGTGGTAAGGCTGGAATAGTGCTGCAGTGATCAGACAATCGTAAAAATGTACTCACGTAAATGTCTTGGCCACAAAATTCCCCTGATCTAAACACTACGCCACACAAGTGGGACACTGTCGGGCGCCAGCACCCTCAAACCATAGGCCCTTCCTTTACCGGTATTGCTTGACCTTTACGCAGACAAATGGTGCGACATTCACCTGGAAAATTTTCAAGAACTTTTCAAGTCCGTACCACACATGATCACTCCTAATTGCGTTGCAAAGGTGGCCCGACACGCTATAAAACAAGCGGTGATAATGTTTTGGCTCTTATTAGTGTATAAAGCCGACCATTAAAATCACAGCGCCAGGAGGATAGCAAATAACGAAGTTTTACTCACTGTGCCTATACAGTACCCTACATAGAACACATGATTACGTTGGTTGGTGATTAGGGGGTACATACGGTGAGTAACTTGGTACACACCTGGTCATGGGTCTAAGTCCGCTGAGCATCGAGTCGTACTGAGCTTCTTTGCGAGATGCGTGGCTTTTATTCGCTGCTGCTACAAGTCTACCCCAGAGTTAACGAATCGTACTTTCGTATTCTCCAGAGAAGAGAGATATGAAGACTGTGGTGCCAAGGTCAATTGTTCAAAACCTTCAACACCTCCTGGACAAATAGTGAGTATAGTGACGAATATAGGGATTAAGGACCACAAAGCAGTAGCTGCCAGTATGAATACCGTAACTCCTACAGCCATCATAAAGAAACTCAAAGTATATCAATTTAAAGAAGCTGATAAAAATGCTCGTAACGGCTTTTTAAGAGACAGTCTGCACTTCTTACGATCTGATCACGTAAGCGTAGAAAAGTTGTGGAATAACTTCAAGGAGATAGTACCCACAGCAACTGAGAGATATATACCCCATAAATTAATAGGTAATGGTACTGGTCCCCCATGGCACACAAAACGGGTCAGATCGCTGTTGCAGAAGCAGCGGAAAAAGCATACCAAATTTAAAAGAACGCAAAATCACTAAGATTTGCAACGTTTTGCAGAAGTTCGAAGTAAAGTGCATACTTCAACGTACTTCAATGCGAGATGCTTTCAGTAATTTCCACAACGAAACTCTGTCTCGAAATCTGGCAGAAAATCCAAAGAGAATGTGGTCATGCATAAAGCACACCAGTGGCAAGACGCAGTCAATACCTTCACTGCGCGATAACAACGGTGAAGTCACTGATGACAGTGCCACTAAAGCAGAGTTATTAAACACGATTTTCCGAAACTCCTTCACCAAAGAAGACGAAGTAAATATTCCTTAATTCCAATCAAGAACAACTGCAAAGATGAGAAACATAGAAACAGATATCCTCGGTGTCGCAATGCCGCTTAATTCATTTAATAAAAGCAAGGCTTCCGATCCAGATTGTATACCAGTCAGGTTCCTCTCAGAGTATACTGATACAATAGCTCCATATTTAGCAATTATACAGGGTGAGTCACCTAACGTTACCGCTGGATATATTTCGTAAACCACATCAAATACTGACGAACCTATTCCACAGACCGAACGTGAGGAGAGGGGCTAGTGTAATTGTTTAATACAAACCATACAAAAATGTTTTTTAAGACAAACCTACGTTTTTTTTAAAATGGAACCACGTTAGTTTTGTTAGCACATTTGAACATATGAACAAATACGTAATCAGTGCCGTTTGTTGCATTGTAAAATGTTAATTACATCCGGAGATATTGTAACCTAAAGTTGACGCTTGAAACCTCCGACGTTCAGTTGCGTTGTTGTAACAAACACGGGCAACGGTCGGAGAGCAGCATCTGCAGGGACATGTTTAGGATGACGACCGTGTTTACGAGTGTGGCTGTAGTGCACTGTTGTGGTTTGGTCTAGCTGTCGCAGTGTCCGCATGTAGCGCTTGCTGCTATTGTTATTCTGCATTCGTCTCCGCACGCAGACCAACTGCAGTACACCGTGTTACCAGACGTCTGTGATAGTGTAGTGTTGTAGGAACTGTGACCATAGTGTATTCGTACTCTGAAAAGGCGGAGATGATACTCATCTATGGCGAGTGTCGACGAAATGCAGCTGAAGCCTGCAGGGTGTATGCAGAACGGTACCCGGACAGAGAGCATCCAACGTGCCGCACATTGCAAAACATCTACCGCCAACTGTATGCAACAGGTATGGTCGTAGCACGCAAACGGGTCCGTAACAGGACCGTCACAGGAGAAGCGGGTGCAGTTGGTGTAATAGCTGCTGTTGCCATGAACCCACACATGAGTACACGGGACATTGCGTGAGCCGGTGGACTGAGTCAAAGTAGTGTCATGCGCATACTGCATCGTCACCGCTTTCACCCGTTTCATGTGTCGCTACATCAGCAATTATATGGTGATGACTTTAATCATCGAGTGCAAATCTGTCAATGGGCATTAACAGAGAATGCGTTGCAGTTCTACCCGTTTACCGATGAAGCGGGTTTCACAAACCACGGGGTAGTGAATCTATGGAACATGCATTACTGGTCCGTGGACAATCCTCCCTGGCTCAGACAGGTAGAGCGACAGCAACTGTGGACTGTAAATGTATGGTGCGGAATCACTGGGGACCACATCATTGGTCCTCACTTCATTGCATGGGCCCAAACAGCTGCAACATACATCGCGTTTCTACAGAATGATCTGCCAACGTTGCTCGAAAATGTCCCACTGGAAACGCGTCGACGTATGTGGTATCAGCATGATGGTGCACCTGCACATTCCGCAATTAACACTAGGCTGACCCTTGACTGGATGTTTGACGGGCGTTTCATAGGACGTGGAGGACGCATAAACTGGCCAGCCCTTTCTCCCGATCTTACACCTCTGGACTTCTTTCTGTGGGGTACGTTAAAGGAGAATGTGTGCCGTGATGTGCCGACAACCCCAGAGGATATGACACAACGTATTGTGGCAGCCTGCGGCGACATTACACCAGATGTACTGCGGCGTGTACGACATTCATTACGGCAGAGATTGCAATTGTGTGCAGCAAATGATGGCCACCACATTGAACATCTATTGGCCTGACATGTCGGGACACACTCTATTCCACTTCGTAATTGAAAACGGGAACCACGTGTATACGTGTACCTCACCCCTCATGGTAATGTACATGTGCGTCAGTGAAAAAGACCAATAAAAAGGTGTTAGCATGTGGACGTAATGTGCTGTTCCAGTTTCTTCTGTACCTAAGGTCCATCACCGTTCCCTTTGGATCCCTACGTAATTCGGTGCTCTCCGATAAACACGATCGAACAGCGGAGGAGTGGTACTCAAGAGTCAACTTTGGGTTACAATATCTCCGAATGTAATTAACATTTTACAATGCAACAAACGGCACTGATTACGTATTTGTTTATATGTTCAGATGAGCTAACAAAACTAACGGGGTTCCATTAAAAAATACCTAGGTTTGTGTTAAAAAACATACTTCCGTGCAATTTTTTAAGGTTTGTATTAACCAATTACACTAGCCCCTCTCCTCACGTTCGGTCTGTGGAATCGATTCGTCAGTATTTGATGTGGTTTACGAAATATATCCAGCGGTAATGTTAGGTGACTCACCCTGTATACCACCGCTCGCTCACAGAAAGATCCGTACCTAAAGACTGGAAAATTGCTCAAGTCACACCAATACCCAAAAAGGGAAGTAGGAGTAATCCGCTAAATTACAGGCCCATTTCACTAACGTCGATTTGCAGTAGGGTTTTGGAACATATACGGTATTCGAACATTATGAAGTAACTCGAAGAAAACGAATTGTTGACACGTAGTTAAGCACGGATTCAGAAAATATCGTTCTTACGAAACACAACTAGCTCTTTATACTCATGAAGTAATGAGTGCTATCGACAGTGGATGTCAAATTTATTCCATATTTTTAGATTTCCAGAAGGCTTTCGACACCGTGCCTCACGAGCGTGTTCTAACCAAACTGCCTGCCTTTGAAATATCGCCTTAGTTGTGCGACTGGATTCGTGATTTCCTCTCAGAAAGTCATCGAGTAAAACAGAAATGATATACGGCGTTCTTCAGGGAAGTGTTGTAGGCCCTCTATTGCTCCTGATCTATATTAACGACATAGGACACAATTTCAGTAGCCTTCTTAGATTGTTTGCAGATGATGCTGTCATTTACCGTCTTGTAAAGTCATCAGATGACCAAAACGAATTGCAAAATGATTTAGATAAGATATCTGTCTGGTGCGAAAAATGGCAATTGACCCTCAATAAAGAAAAGTATGAAGTTATTCACATGAGTACTAAAAGAAATCCGCTAAATTTCGATTACGCAATAAGTCACATAATTCTGAAAGCTGTAAATTCAATTAAATACTTTGGGATTACAATTACAAATACCCTAAATTGGAACGATCACATAGATAATATTGTGGGTAGAGTCAACCAAAGACTACGATTCTTTGGCAGAACACTTAGAAGGTGCAACGGGTCTACTAAAGAGACTGCTTACACCACGATTGTCCGCCATATTCTTGAGTATTGCTGTGCGATGTGGTATCCGCCATCAGATGGGACTGACGGATGACATCGAAAAAGTACAAAGAAAGGCACCTCGTTTTGTATTATCGCGAAGTAGGGGAGATAGTGCCACAGACATGATACGTGAATTGGAATGGCAATCATTAAAACAAAGGCGTTTTTCGTTCCGACGGGAACTTCCCATGAAATTTCAATTACCAGTTTTCTCCTCCGATTGTGAAAACATTCTGTTGGCACCCACCTATATAGGCAGAAAAGATCATCACGATAAAATAAGAGAAATCAGGGCTCGCACAGAAAAATTACGTGCTCATTTTTCCCGGTCGCCGTTCGAGAGTGGAACGGTAGAGAGACAGCTTGAAGGTCGTTCATTGAAAACTCTGCAAGGCACTTTATTGTGAATAGCAGAGTAATCACGTAGATGTAGATGTATAGAGGTAGATCAGGACAGCATCAGAAACACGCGGTCTTGAGTTATGTTGTGAAAGATAGCTTTACGGAGGCCACGAAGGGAGGACGTAGCCACCGACATTCTCACTTCAGAATGTAATGGCTATTCTCCAAATTACCAGCTACTGGAAGTGGAGATGATCACGAGGCGCAGCCAGTGGTATCTCAAACCATCATGCCTGACCATCGACCCATACGGCTATGATCACACATGGATACATTCAGAATTGGGACTCTTACGAAAAGACGACATGGAGCCACTCGTATGTCCAGTGTTATCGTTGGCCGCACCGCTGTCGCACATCTCTGTGGCTGTGGCTGTGGAAGGAAGCCGCAACCTCTTGTTGCCTTCCTGACAGTTTTTGGTTCTCCAGACATGTCTGTGTGGATATTGATATTGCTGCAGACAAGCTCATTCCCTGACTCAGTGTGCGTCACGATCCTGTGCGGCTGAGCGAAAGGAAGTCTCTCGGGCACTAGTCGCGTGAGGCCGTTGACACCCTGCATGGCGTTGCGTACGGCCGTTCTAAACTAACAGAGTCTACATTTGTATGACAGTCGTGCCACTCTGATGAACACGAGCAGAAATGTCGCGGAACAATAAACCGCACTCTCGATAGACAGCAGTCTTGCCACTGTCTAATTTTAATTTCGACAAGGTCATATAAAATTTCCTCCTACTTACGCGAGGCACAACACGATCTTCTGACAAACATGCAGCAGTAAAATGAGAATTCTGAATTAGAAACCCTCTATGTAATCATTCCTTACACACAGAATATTGACTGTGTTACTCGTACTTTCTTTGTGCGGTTGTGCTGAAATTTACGTCATTTGAATATCCACGCATGTGCTACAGTTGACATCAAGTGTCCGTTTGTCGCGCCCACCTTCATGGTGTTGTAGTTTTAATGGCCAGTAGTGTAGACACAGGTGCGAAATTCGTCAACTGATACTCGTAAATTGATGTACAGACATCTATGAACTGCAACTAGTCCATTCAAGGATTTCAGTAGGGCCACGCTCTATTTCCTTCGTAAGTGCAATACAAAACGAATGCAAATTCTGCGGCGGAACGAAAAACAGACTGATGATCCGAGTTGCAGTTGTTAAAATGACACTAACAATGTAAAAATGATAAATTAACAACAAAATTTCTGCCAAACACAATGTCGTGCGCAGAACTGGAAGAATTTGAAACAAAAACTGTTAGCTTACCTCGGAATGTACGTCAGACGCTCTACACAGACAAAAGTAATCAAGACTGGAATGTGTGTCACAAACAAGACGAGCGAAGGTCACTGCACTGCTTAACAATTTCCAAGAAGAAAGATACGTGCGTCAGCAATGCTTTTAAGACAACATTCACCGCCACTTAAAACTGACCCAGCTAAAATGTGTTTCACATTTCACGGACAGAAACGATAACCTTATCTACAATGGCGTGTTATTGCCACTTGGGAAAACAGTTGTTACACGCTCTGCGAGACAAGTTTCTCGACACTGATCGCTACTTTCAGTAGTCTTGCAGTATGATAAGTAATGTGCCTTCCTGTGCATTTGTGGGGCGTGGACTGTATAGATTTGTTAAGCAGAATTGTGAGTTATGTTAAAGTACAGAAGTGGTCTTTTCGATGAATTAGCGTTGCCATTATTAAATTTGAAGAACAAAAGTATGTCGAGAATATTTTTTAAATTTGCTGACATGTTAATCAAAGCATAGAAAAGTTGATGAACTTCATGTACTTAACCACATATACGATTACTACATCGGAGTGCTGTCCCCAACCTGTTCCCACACTTTACTGATCAATGAGAACCGATAAGTTTATAAAAATGACAAAGTTACACACTGCCAAAAAACTACCTGGAAACACCGAAAGCGATGCCATAGTTACTTAATGAGATTAATGAGTGTATCATAATCAATAACGAAAACTGATATGCGTGGAAGCATACGATGAAAGAAACAAAGTATTTTCAGTAAACAAGGATCTGAAAAAGAGCCGTTTCCGAAATAACTGGCGTCACTGACACCAACATGAAGTAATGTGCTACTTCGTACACATGTATATGAACTGCAAACATTTCGAATAACTCTTTATGTAATTCGACTCAAATTTCAGGCCTGCCCCATAATTTGGGAATTTAGTGCAAGCATTACATGGTACACGCTGCTGTTGTAAAACTACATCACATACGCCAATTTGGTCCACGGTGGGCAGTACGAACGGGGTATGCACTCTGGCTGGCTTCCGAAATTAGTTCACCTCAGTCCACATTTGTCTGGCGTGGATCAACTCAGAACTGAAGTGTGCAGCACACCCATAGATACAGTTAAAGAAGGGGATCAGTCTTTTTAAGATTCAGGAGGTTATCCGGCTGTCAGGGTGCCTGAAACATTTCGTAACTCATTGCAGAGACGGAAACAGTATTGCATGCAAATGTGAGGGTGACGCATAGACACCTTCTTCAACATGTACGGGTTCTGAAGTTGATTTGTATTTCTTGTTAAAGTTGAGATCGATTAAATGGGGACTCTATCAACACGTTGACATATCAAATATATATTTACTAGCTAGGATAATATTTCACAGGGGACTCAGTGAAAGCTCATGATCAAACATTCGCTGTTATCTCGCCGACAGGTCGTTCGCGTACATATTTTTACTCGTGGAGGTATGTTCCACCTTTGCAAGTAAGTGAAAGGTAATTTGTTTTTTGCCAAACGCGTTCAACGTGTTTCCAAAGTTGTAAATCGTCTCTGAAGGTTCTTCATAAATAAAAGAAGCGAAACGCTTATGACGAAAAGACAGAACATACCTCCTTGAATTTTGAAGCAACTATGGAAAGACGGCAAACAGAAAAATGACATTTTTACTGTTTCAGTTAACCTATACTTTGAGGTACATAAGTCTTCGTTGTTAATTATGATATCTTAAATGAAACAAACTTTATTAACATTCTACATGTATACATATCTACACTCCTGGAAATTGAAATAAGAACACCGTGAATTCATTGTCCCAGGAAGGGGAAACTTTATTGACACATTCCTGGGGTCAGATACATCACATGATCCCACTGACAGAACCACAGGCACATAGACACAGGCAACAGAGCATGCACAATGTCGGCACTAGTACAGTGTATATCCACCTTTCGCAGCAATGCAGGCTGCTATTCTCCCATGGAGACGATCGTAGAGATGCTGGATGTAGTCCTGTGGAACGGCTTGCCATGCCATTTCCACCTGGCGCCTCAGTTGGACCAGCGTTCGTGCTGGACGTGCAGACCGCGTGAGATGACGCTTTATCCAGTCCCAAACATGCTCAATTGGGGACAGATCCGGAGATCTTGCTGGCCAGGGTAGTTGTCTTACACCTTCTAGAGCACGTTGGGTGGCAGGGGGTACATGCGGACGTGCATTGGAACAGCACGTGCTGTTGGAACAGCAAGTTCCCTTGCTGGTCTAGGAATGGTAGAACGATGGGTTCGATGACGGTTTGGATGTACCATGCACTATTCAGTGTCCCCTCGACGATCACCAGTGGTGTACGGCCAGTGTAGGAGATCGCTCCCCACACCATGATGCCGGGTGTTGGCCCTGTGTGCCTCGGTCGTATGCAGTCCTGATTGTGGCGCTCACCTGCACGGCGCCAAACACGCATACGACCATCATTGGCACCAAGGCACAAGCGACTCTCATCGCTGAAGACGACACGTCTCCATTCGTCCCTCCATTCACGCCTGTCGCGGCACCACTGGAGGCGGGCTGCACGATGTTGGGGCGTGAGCGGAAGACGGCCTAACGGTGTGCGGGACCGTAGCCCAGCTTCATGGAGACGGTTGCGAATGGTCCTCGCCGATACCCCAGGAGCAACAGTGTCCCTAATTTGCTGGGAAGTGGCGGTGCGGTCCCCTACGGCACTGCGTAGGATCCTACGGTCTTGGCGTGCATCCGTGCGTCGCTGCGGTCCGGTCCCAGGTCGACGGGCACGTGCACCTTCCGCCGACCACTGGCGACAACATCGATGTACTGTGGAGACCTCACGCCCCATGTGTTGAGCAATTCGGCGGTACGTCCACCCGGCCTCCCGCATGCCCACTATACGCCCTCGCTCAAAGTCCGTCAACTGCACATACGGTTCACGTCCACGCTGTCGCGGCATGCTACCAGTGTTAAAGACTGCGATGGAGCTCCGTATGCCACGGCAAACTGGCTGACACTGACGGCGGCGGTGCACAAATGCTGCGCAGCTAGCGCCATTCGACGGCCAACACCGCGGTTCCTGGTGTGTCCGCTGTGCCGTGCGTGTGATCATTGCTTGTACAGCCCTCTCGCAGTGTCCGGAGCAAGTATGGTGGGTCTGACACACCGGTGTCAATGTGTTCTTTTTTCCATTTCCAGGAGTGTAAATCTGAACATAGTCACCCTGGCGACAAACACATTTCTCCCAGCGAGAGACCACAATCTCACCTAGGTTTGAACGCTTCATCATTATCCATGTACAACGACCGTCAGTCGCTTTCGCGGCGGGGGGGGGGGGGGTGAGGAGGAGGAGGAATGTTACGTTCTAAAGATAGCGCCGACACGCCAGTCGAGAACGACAGAGAAGAGAAGGCTGTGAGATGAAGTCAGCCAGTCGCACGCTGACCGACCTCCCTTTCCAGGACGACACCATGACAGCAGCGGCCCCTAGGTGCAGAGGACATAAGGGCCGCGCCCCACCGGTGGGATCTACTTCGATAGCAGCTTCAATGTTAGCCACTTCGTTAGCTCTCTCCTTGCAGGACAGACTTATATTTGTAAAAGAAAAATTCGGAGTAGGTATTAAAATCCATTAAAAAGAAATAAAAACTTTGAGGTTCGCCGATGACATTGTAATTCTGTCAGAGACAGCAAAGGACTTAGAAGAGCAGTTGAACTGAATGGATAGTGTCTTGAAAGGAGGATATAAGATGAACATCAACAAAAGCAAAGCGAGGATAATGGAATGTAGTCGAATTAAGTCGGGTGATGCTGAGGGAATTAGATTAGGAAACGAGGCACTTAAAGTAGTAAAGGAGTTTTGCTGTTAGGGGAGCAAAATAACTGATGATGGTCGAAGTAGAGAGGATATCAAATGTAGACTGGCAATGGCAAGGAAAGCCTTTCTAAAGAAGAGAAATTTGTTAACATCGAGTATAGATTTAAATGTCAGGAAGTCGTTTCCGAAAGCATTTATATGGAGCGTAGCCATGCATGGAAGTGAAACATGGACGATAACTAGTTTGGACAAGAAGACAATAGAAGCTTTCGAAATGTGGTGCTACAGAAGAATGCTGAAGATTAGATGGGTAGATCATATAACTAATGAGGAGGTACTGAATGGGATTGGGGAGAAGAGAAGTTTGCGGCCCAACTTGACCAGAAGAAGGGATCGGTTGGTAGGACATGTTCTGAGACATCAAGGGATCACCAATTTAGTATTGGAGGGCAGCGTGGAGGGTAAAAATCGTAGAGGGAGACCAAGAGATGAATACACTAAACAGATTCAGAAGGATGTATGTTGCAGTAGGTACTGGGAGATGAAGAAGCTTGCACAGGATAGAGTAGCATGGAGAGCTGCATCAAACCAGTCTCAGGACTGAAGACCACAACAACAACAACCTTCTGAAGAAGAGTAATTATTCTGTATGAGGCATTTATCAAAGTTAAGTATTGTATCTGTCTTTTGTAATAAAAGTCATTAATACGAGTTGTTTGACTGTCTGTCTGGCGAGCCGAGAATGCAGGATTCGTAGACATAACGATTTATGCTATTAAAAAGTGATAATCAGGTAGTGCATGGTTTACATACCAAGAACTTTTTTTCAAACGATTGTGACATTTATTTATTATTTCATGTATCCAGGACGTGAAAGTATTACAACGCTGATAGAACGCCTATAACAGACAAAGAAGAATTAACTACAAAGTATCAATTATACAAAATTCAATAAAAGAAAGACAGAAAGAAACAACAAAAATGATTATTATGTACAACAAGAATTTATAAAATAGAGACAGGAAGATTTTTTTAAAAAAATGAAGAAAAAAAGGAACAGCAAAGTAATTTTCTTCATATTCTGTGGAGAGCCCAGTATCAGGTGGTTTTGACTGGCGTTTTGTTATCTGTAGCAATATGACCAGTAGTACATGTATCCGGGACGTTCTCCCAGATTAGCAATGTGATTGATCCTGCAGGTCAACAAGCTGGCAAATTTCATCATCACTGCTGAACCCTATTCCGTGACGATGATTTTGACACCCCAGTTCCAAATATGTTCAGGCACAGAATCTCGCCAAAGTTTCGTTCGGCGAGTTCGGGATCGGAAGGGATAAATTTAGTCTGCAAGAAGCCCTTGGTCGTTGAGGCTAACGTACGAACAAAGGATGTCTGAGATTACTTTCCTGTTCCGTTTTCTCCATTTCTGAAGCTGCTGTCCTGCCAATACTTGGTGGTGCTATACCCATACTTCGATGCAGTTTACTGACAGCAGTTGCTTGCAGACAACCTGTCACAAGGCGTCCAGTCTCGTTCAAAATTGTATCAATCGGTTTGGCAAGTATAGAATTTTGCCAGACTAGTCCGGACTGTTCTGCTACGGAGAATATTAGTGCCAGAGCAGATGCTCCAAGCACACTTGATTGAGCGTCCCAGGTAGTTCCTGTAAGTTTACGGTTGATGTTATTCAGTGCAGATGTTTTGAGCTTTATTTCTTCGCTGTGGACACTGAACGTTGAAAGGTCTCTGTTGGATTCCTTTCATGTTTAATTTCTTAAATCTGTTGTCATTTACGGCATAAATTCCTCGTCTAAATTTATTGTGGCGTTTCTGACTATCTGGGAGGAGACTGAGCAGTGGAACGTGTTACTTTTACACATAAACAAGAACGATCTGTCACACTACTACACTTTAAAGCACAGTTTATATGTAATTCTTATATGTAATTCATGTCACACAGTCTCATACGGAACCTACATCCGCTTTCTTTTATATACTGTATATGATAAGATACTGTCATCCCCCTTCCCTTTTGTGTGAGAGGATGAATGAGCATATGTATTTCTAGTTGCATGCTTGAGGGTAGCAGACAAGGCTGTCTGCTAGAGAACAGTAGGACCAACGTCGGAACAGGTAGCTACGCTTCCTAAAAGCAAAGAGGTTTCTATCCTTAGTATGGTCCTGTCCGTCCGTTGTCATGTTGGTATAGGAAGCTGCCCCTCTGGCCACTTCCGTTGGTCTTTGGGAGCCACCCTCAGGAAGCACGCTCGGCAGTAGGGCAGTTGCAGTGTGGCCATGGCGAGCGTCTGAAGTGGTAAGATCTCCGGCTAAGCGCGTGTCTGTTAAGTCCGTAGGACAATGGATTTCTTAAGTTCAGCCTAACTGAAAATTTAATCACCTTTATTTCAGGTTTAGCTCTAAAATATCTAATGCTATCTTAAAGTGCAGCGGAGTGTAATTCTCGTGTTAAATTCAGATTATTTTGCGGTAGTTGCTTTGTTACTACTTTGTGAGTAAAGTGGAACCACGTGTTGATCAGAAATCTAACTAAGTTCATCAATCTTAAATCCGAATGTGCGTGAGATTATAACGTCTCGTCTTGAGAATATTTTTTTTAATATAGCAACTTTTCTTTATGCTTTTCTTTATGTTCAACCCACGTGGGGTGTACTTTGCGAGACCACTACCACGTGCTTATATAACTGTTTGACCCATCAGGTTAATAGTAAGACGTTAGTAACCAGTTCAAGGTTTTTCTTTTGTCAATTGCTTTTCGATCTAATGTATTTTAATTATCAAAATTATTGTGGAGTTGTACGCTTTGTGTAAACCAAGTTGACCACATGAAGCATGTGGTGTAATCATCAAAGTAGCCCTCAGCTATTCTTTTTGCGAAGACTTCACAAAGAGTTAATATGAATTTAGTATACCAGTGTGTGGTAATTACATGACGGACAGGATTGTGGTATGAACGTAATTTCTTTGGGTAAAAACTGAATCTGTTGGTTGTGGTTAATTTCTTCTTGCTTATGTTTCAATGTTCTTCGTGTGTTATTCTATGAATGCAGTGTAGTATGCAGTCTCCCAATCTTGGCTCCATATTTTATGTGTTCTGTAAAATTACAATCTCACATTTTTTTTAATCGTAAATAAGGCACCAGCTCAGTTATAACTCACGTATAATATGCTGAAATTTCAATGAACAATCTTAAAATAAATTTCCAAATATAAACTGATTTCTTTCTTTTTATTTAAATTCTCCTTTTTATATATATATATTACCGGTTTTGTATGACTATTAAAAGATTATCATTAATGTTAGTCTGCTTTGTAAACCTAGACTAAATATCTGATGAAACAGTTGCCCAGTAATCCACGGTTAACGTCCCCAGACAGATCACAGCTTTTATTGTCTATTAGCACCGATCTCAGCATAACAAAATTAAAGTTACAATATTACACATCAGCATACCAAATAAAAGTACAACATTACAACGTACTTTACTCCAAAGCATTCTGGGGACTCGCACTGGAATAGTTGTTCTCGTGTCCAAGTGATGTTCTATTTTCTTTTAGCTTCCATATTTCTTAGATTAAATGCACGAATTTGTGTTATTCTATGATTTGATTTCAGATGGTTTCCATCATAGAAATTGCCCAGGTCTTGCAGACCTCTTATCATCCTTATCTCCGCCTCCTCAAAGATTTTTCCTTAGGCAGAAATCGCTGTACCATCAGCATAAATAAATGCTTTACTCTTAAAGATTATTAGTTGGTCACTAGTGTAGATATCCAAAGACGTGGACAACACTCTTCCCTGACGGAAGCCATTTTCTTGAAACCTCCATCTACCTTTTTTGTTTTTCCGCGTGAAAAAGTATCTCCTATTTTGCAGCAACCAGAGGATCAACTGTGCTTCGTGGTAATACTTTGTAACCGAATACATTTTTCTAAACAGCTTTTGGCAGTCAATACAGGTGTTCATAAGATTTAATATCCACGATTTTATAGCCGGTCCAAATATTTTAATATGTTCAGTTCGTATTTTGTCTAGGCCTGAAGCTTTATTGTTCTTCATAGATGAAAGGAATGCCGAGGTTGTCTTTCTCATCAGCTTATCTCAGGGATTTGAAGTTTTTAGATTTTCTTTGATCTTGCCATTCAGAAGTAACTGACGAGCAATTTGGTCAGGAGATATCTTCGAGAAATCAGGAGGAACAGTGGCTGGGTTGTGGGTGAGGCTCATCGATAATTTCCATATCGTTAGGCTGTTCTGTTTCGTATCAATATTTAATACAAGGTCACCTCGTTTTTTTACTTATGGAAGCTGATACTTTATGAAGCAGGTCTTCGTCTGCTTGGATATTTTCTCAGAGAATGGATAACTGTGAACTCCCCAAGGGAGACTTGGAGAATGCATCCTCTTGGAAAGAAATTTGCATGGATGGACTGAGTCAAAAAATTTTTCATACAACTCTGGAGACGGATCGAGTTTTTGGACTTTCATGTCAAGTACTTGTGTGAAATTCTGCCACTGCGCATTCTTGAAGCTACATTGTCTTTTCAATTGGACAGTCTCTGGTTTCACAACTGCTTCAGCAATACAAATACTAGGTCAATTCTGCGTACACGGGATTAGCTCGGAAACAATCTCCTTTACTTGTTGGGCAATATGTTCACAGACTAAAATGTTGTGTGGATTATATCCACAACCCAGGAAATTTGTGGTAAGATATTATGGGACCAAATTGTTGAGGTCATCGGTCCCTAAGCTTACACACTACTCAACCTAACTTACGCCTAACACCGCGCGGCTACCCAGCGCGGCACTGTTGAAGGATAGGGCATCTTCGCGACATGGATTAACACCGATCCCATCTATTCAGTTTCCCAGTTCGTCTCCGTCTGATCGGTTTCCTTGTAACCACATGATGTACTGTGGTAGCTATTGTCACCTCATGTAGCTTAGTTGACTGAGACTAGAAATTAGGTGGTTTCTTGAAGCTGAATTTAGTGCTACGTGGTTTCTGTACAGCTGTTACTGTAAATGCCTGGATTTCAACCGTCAGCACCTCTGTGGCATTATTTGACGTAGAATATACTGAAATGGTGTTAAGACAGGGCTTTGCAAACACTGCACTACCAGTTGTCGTATGTAGTCTTTCAGTGACCATATTCATTCTATTTATTTTCGGTTTTCGATCGTCTTAACCTCTATGGGTCTCTTGGATTAATATAAAATCACAAGGTGTTTGTTTACAGATGTCATACAATAAAACTTCTTTATCAGATGCAGCACTCCTTCAATGTTAACTCATACAATTCTCAAGGGCTGTCTTTGAATTAGCCGTTGTTCTTTTTGGCTCTGCTGGTGGAAGGATCTGCCGCTAGGATTTCTCCTATCGTTCCTATGGTGCTCCTGATCGTCTTAATACCTCATTTTTTTCTTTGAGAATAATATTCCATGCACGATCTCCGTGGAGGCTCCTTCAGTTAGTGCCTTTTCTGTCAACCTGGAAGATGAACTTTTGCTGGGAATGACTAAAGATTGTGTAGGTACGGCAGCGGCCGTAACTTTATTCATTGGTTGGAATTTAACTGAATGTTTCCTTTTAAACCATTTTTCATAGCTGAAATACCCATTAGACAAAAAATATAGCATTTACTTTAAACTAAGTTACCTATTTTCTATTACTTTGATCATTGTTTTTTATAACTTCGTTCCACAGAAATATCCGCACATCTCTAACAAGTCCAATTAAACTGAGTAGTATTCGATAAACTGGTACCTACTTAACGACATTTATCATCATACCCTGGGACAAACACTTACAAGCGGAGGCCGCCAATTGTGAAATTCAGATTAGATTCATACTGCGCATAATAAAACCTCATGGCCAGAAGTGTGATGTGGCAAAGCACCAAGATGCACTTCTCAGCCGTTGTTGAGAAAATCGACAGTTAAAAGAAACCGTCGCGGTGAAATACTCGCTACGATTAATAGTTTTCTACAGCGTCGTGGCGCAGCAGTAAGCGCTCGGGTTCGTAATATATATAAAATTCCCGACAATCAGTTGCAAGAATTATGTATATAATAAGTTGTTGAAAGTCGTTTGGCGTGGAAAAACTGGCGACTTCGAACATCATTATGTTTTCCGCAAACAAAGTTGTATCTCGCAAATGTTATTAATTGTCTTCATAATGGTTACCACGTATAGTTAACGGAAGACGTTGAAACGATATTCCGAAACGAATACGTATAGTGTAAGTCAAACGTTCGAATTAGAATAGAGACCCAACGAACACAAATTTGCCGTGGCAGGTATGAAATATAAACTCCGTTACTCGCTCGTTACACTTGAAGGACAGATGTTGAATGGGCCGAAACGAGCCGCCGTATAACAGCGTAGTTGCCTGATAACTTCGAAAGAAGGTAGATGCGGTCCCTAGCGCAACTTATAGAATCGTCGAAAATCGGTGCGTACGTGAGAGCTTTGGTACACCCTGTTAAACAAACGGAAAAATGGAGGCAGTACAATTGGAGAGCGATCCGGGCCCTTCGCATGAAAGTGATGTGATCGAAGAAGGTTCTATACACAGTGAAGTGGCGAAACAACAATTGAAAGATGCGTTGGTGTATTTTGAAAGCCTCCTTCGTAACAGTAATCGCATCGCAGCAGAACCGTCATCATCAATCAACGAAGAAGCCATCGTAATTGGGGAAGAAATGTTCCAAAATACTCTACAAATGCTCGCCGAAAAAACCCTCGTTCATGATGAGGAACTGATAGACATTAATGAAATCGACGATAATAATGCCTACGAAGAGGTTGAAACGAGTCCCATTGCCAACGAATCATCAGACGAATACGAGCCGGACGAGAAGAAAAGAAAAAGGGCACGACTATATTTCTCTGGATTACAAAATTAGAGCTCTCAATCTGGCCAAAGAACATCCAGGCTGGAGTCTCAAAACTCTACAAAAAAGGGACGCTCTCGTTTGACAAATATGGGCTCTTTGTCCAGATGGGAAGAGCAAATCAAACGTGGCGGTAGCAAATTTGATAAATATTGTACCATCGATTCATGGGTGCATGATCGCTTCGTAGAAGCTCGACAAAACTTCCAGCAAGTTTCTACCAGAAACCTGTAGCAGTGGGCCTTGTGCGCTGCATGTCAGTTCCCAGATTTCAACTTCAAACCTTCAAAAACATGGGTCACCGAATTTAAAAGAAAGCATGGGATTCGGCAACGGAAAATCACAAAATTTGTTTCCCGGAAAGAGACCTCGACCCAAGACGAAATTTTGGCCGCTGCGGAAACATTTCGGATCCAGACGCCAACGTTGATAACTAACTTCGACAAAGATTTCATAATTAATACTGATCAAACAGGTACGTAAAGAGCTGTTCACAAATGTCATATGACATGAGTAGTGCCACCCCACTCTCCATGGTGCCAAATTTATTCAAGATGACGGCGATGACGTCATCCAAGATGGCTTCATGTAGACTTGGCAACACCGCATGACGTCATCCTAGATGGCGGATTTTGGCGTTAAAATAGGCCAATTGTGCTACATCCACTAACCTAACCTCAAGAAAAAATGGCGGGAATTTTGAATTTTGGCGGAAAAATAGCCCAGTTGTGCTATGTCCACTAACCTAAGCCCACAGAAGAAAAAATGGAGGGAAGTTTGAATTCCAACACGATAATGCATGCAAAAACCGTACTTGTCTTTATTATTAGTATCATTTATTAGCATTCATTATCATTTATTATTATTTATATCATGCATGTGTGTATGCAATCCAACTGTGTTAGTTCATACCCTTGCCACCAGAGAGTGCCACTGTGATGTCATTAAAGATGGTTGATTTTGGTGTGAAGAAAGCCAATTGTGCTACCTCCACTGAACTACCATTACCGTTCTCCTGCACATTCAGTCACTGCTGAACTGTCGTTGCCATGTGTTCGATTCCAACAGGATAATGCATGCAAAGACCGTACTTGTCTTTATTATTATTATTGATTATCATTTATTAACATTCATTATCATCTATTATTATTTATTATCATGTATTATTATTGACCTGCCTCCACTAGAAAATACCATCCAAATTCAAATTCCAACAGGATAATGCATGCAAAGACCGTACTTCTCTTTATTATTATTTATTAACATTCATTATCATTCATTGTCATTTATTATCATTTATTATCATTAATTATAATTTATTATTATTATTAGCACTATTTATTATTATAGGTCTACCTCCACTAGAAAATTGCGCCAAATTCAAATTCCAACACCAGATTGTCACGAAAACTGTACTTCTATTTGTTATTATCATTTATTACTGATCCAAGATGTCCGATTTTCTCGGTGAGAAAGCTATTTTCCTTACATCCATAGCAAAAATCTATCACAAGTTCAAATCCCAACACCATTAATTGATCACACGTACGAGCTTTCTCCGTCACTTATCTTTTTTCACTAGTAGCCTGTCATAATCGCGTCAAATAATAAACTGCACTTATAGTAACGTAAGTCACGTCCTTTGATTTTGCAGGGGGGAAGGGACTGAAGAATTTATTTCAAGCAATACGGTCATCACTTGTTCTCCAACACAGTCGGCACACACATCTTTGATATCGCAGTGCAGTCACCACGACGTCTGCGCTCCAACTAAATTAGTTCAAATCTTCGCCACCTCCTGGCCAGCGCGCGGAGACACTGCCGCGCTCACGTCGTAAACATGTATTCGCTGGACACGCTGGAACTTGCCGAGTTTGACGTCACAGCGGTCTCTTGTCCGCTCACCTCGTGTGTTCGTCGCCTCCGCACGTTTCCCGCCAAAATTGTTAGCCTCGGAGCTGAATCACACAACGGTCAGTTGTTCCCTGCTACACTTTTGGCGCCAAAGTTGTTTTCCTGGGAATGTTCAAACCTGTCGAAGCCGACCGCACACCGTCCACCATGTGTCCTTCTGCGATCGAGAACGCAGTGCTACACTTTTGGTGGCAAAGTTTGCTCGACAGTGGAATCCGCACTGGAACGCTCGCAAATTGACTCGCTCTCACGCGCACATAATAACTGTACAATCGCTGCGCCGCCGCCCCGCTTACGTCACACACCCTCCATACACGCGACGGACATAGTCTTCTGTAAATACCCGGAAAATGACTCTTTATTTCAGACATTACAGTCATGCGGGTGTGTCCCAACTGACTTCTCCATGCTCACACAGCGAAACTCCAGAGTGCAGCTGACGTACGCGCGGCCAGCTGAGCCCGCTCCATCGGCAGCTCCCTGGCTGGCTGACGTCAAGCGACCAGCGGTGCCTGCACAGCCGCACGGCCAGCGCGCCAGGTAGGTGGCGAGCGGCGCCTCGGGGTCCAGCCACAAACGGTCAGCCACGCTCGCCTCAGAGTCTGACTACGTAAACATCTTTCCGCACCCGCGAGCACTTAACGCTGGACAGGATGGAACCTGTCGACCACGTGCTGGACAAAGGACACGTTCCACCCCAAATTTATTTTTCTGAACAGGTTTGAACCTGCCAATACCTACCTCACACAACCGCCCGAGATGTTTGGAAAGTTCTGTCACGTGACACGCTAAAAGCTGTATCGGTCCTAAAGTTCGCAAATTCTCAGCACCGACGGACAGGAACCGACACGCTTGCTCTGTCCAAACCACCCTCACGCCACATTCTGCCCCGCCAGCACGTGTGATAGAGCACAAAGGACGTCCTCATCCCCATAAACTTTCCAATTCAAGACCGATAGACAGGAACCGACACGCTCGAACTGGAATGTTTTTTCTACCGAGTTGGAAACTTCCTTGACGTCACAACGCGCGATCGACCACGTGGCTCTGTCGGACAGAGAACGCTCTCACTAAGTTAACTGATCACCTGATTCTCATTATTCAGCCCACATGCATCGATTATCTAATCCAGGATCTTGGCGAAAACACACGTCCGTGCACACGAGACATCGCGCGCACCTAACTTAGTACCTCCGCAAGTGAATGTAACAAAGTCCACATCACTATTTAATTAATCTGATCAATTAATTAACCTCTCTGATGCGGAAAACTGCCACGTCCACCTGGACTTGGAATCAAGTTTCGCCACTGCCACACCCACCTGGACTTGAAATGAGATAGTTAAAGTCCCTACCGACCACCACTTCCTTTTACCGACACATGTTCGTTGGCTAACATGTACTAATGCTTGCTTCCGTTTAGTAATGTGCACTAACGTGTACTAACCTACTTTCACTTATATCACATTCTGTCTATACAAATAAGCTAAGCTTCAATTCTGATGGTAAGTTCGTGTTTCGCTACCAAACACAAGAAAATTGTGGCAAACGAAGCAACTAACCTGTCACCTGTGATGACTCAAAATCGTCTGCTTTGCCTCTCTCACACACCACGAGCGCGAGACCGCCCACATCACAGTCTAGACCTTTATACTGGCGTCGGACATACTCCTCTATAAATATTCCAGCTAAACTATCACCCTAATACTGTTGTTCAATCCACACGGTCTACCACATGGCCAGAGCACACCCCCAGTACCTAAGCCGAGAACATTGCTCGCCCCATCTTTAGTTAACCGCTGAGAGACGAGATACGCTGCAATCACACTCCTCGCGCTCTCGTAGCTACTCGCCTCAGCAATTCGATCTAACAAACCCTCCAAGTAGAAAAAATAACAACCAACTCGAACTCTCTCATATTCTATATCGTCCCACCAATACTGATCTTACATTTTATTTACGCATCGAGTATACCTATCACTCTCATACAAAAAACACTCGCCCTGATATACCTGGTGTTATGTTGCACAGTCGGCAGACACGCAAACAACTCCTAATTTCAGTGCACAATATCAAACTGCTCCTAAATAGTGCAGTACACATAACTGTAAACACCATGAGTACTCGTAATCTGTCCAAATAACGCACAGTAACGTAACTCAACAGACGCGCGCAATCAACCTGTCCCACACTAAGTCACAAGTCCGACAGTTCTCAATTCGCTCAAAGCCCTCTGTTCGACCCTTCAAACATGACTTGATGAGAGCCGCATTCACACCTAACACCTGAGAAATTCATATCACCTACACGCCGAACATGACTATCCAAGCCAGGCCACGCGAGTCGTCTGTCACCGTCCCAACTCAGTGTGGTCCAACACACATGTTAAGGCTGCATTCCATTGCTTGCCGGCCTATATGTGATACATCTCAACCATCACGTCTGTTGTCAGAATAGTCGAGAGCGAGTTCGCACACACACCATCCGCACACATCCCAGTGCTTCTCTCCCCTCACAATCTAAAACCATCATTTGTAAATTTTTAAAAAAATAAGGCCCCAGTCAACCTCTCCTAAATTGTATAGTGTCCCAAAAATAGTTAACGCTCGCTTTCGTGTTTTCTCAGCTTATTTGTAGATTCAAATTCTTACCCTAACATAACTTGTTCACCAAAATAATACTGAATGCGCTCCCCACCTCCTACCTTTCCAGCTCTCAGCATACGCAAATGTTCTCAACCCTCCTATATCCCAGAACAACCGATTAATCATTCTTATTCCTTCTTATCGAATTTACTGGCCTAATTTCCTAAGGACCCGTTATCGAAGTACCATCCTGCTTTTCTTTCTGAGGCTTCCTGTGCTTACTTTTACAGAGATCGCTAAATTACCTCCACAGCCCCCTCAATCTACACACACACACACACGGTCATCCTCTCTACTCATCCCATAACATAAGCAATAGTAACTTTACAATCCATTATATACAAACCCTACACAATGTAATCCACATTAACTTTACAATACCCACTACATGCCCCAATTCTCTCAATTGCTAAGGAAGCACTGAGAACCTGCTCTTTTGTTCTCCACACGCCACACTCAGCGGTAATCAGCCCTTCTGCATCAACGGATGGAAGTCCCTCTCAGAACTGTTTCACAAATTCGGCGATCGCTCCCCCTCAACACAAACACGTTACTCTCTCTTCTTCTTCCTGGCCTGCTCGCTTTTTTTTCTACAAACTTATCCAGACTCATATACTACAAGAACACACCAGTTTTTTTTTCTAAGTACAACATCCTTTAAACCACTGAATAACTAGAAACAAACAGACCAAAAAATTATATTCGCACTCTCGAATACCGTAGTCGTTGATCTCATTATACTTATACAGTTAAATCTTACGATCGCGGTCTCATTTTATTGGCATTCCACAATAAGCTAAGTATCGGAAATACACTCTCTTGACCTGTCACTCTGGAAATATCTCTACCGTCCTTACGACTTCCTCTCTACTCGCCATGTAACATAATCAATATTAACTTTATAGTGCAGTATATACAAACGCTACACAATGTAAACCACATTAACTTCACAATACATTATATACACATTTGACACAAAACAGTGCACTTATCCATTATATCTCAACAGCATGCGAAAAAAATATCCAATTCCCACAGCCTCTATATACAGCAATGCTCCCCAATCCTACGAAAGCACCGTCAACTTGTTCTCTCTACAGACCCGACACTCAGAGCTAATTTTCCCTCTTACATCAGCGGACCTAAGTGTCCCTCAGAACTCTTTTTACAAATTCTGTATCGTCCCCCCCCCTCCCCTCAGCAGAAACGTCTCACTGTCTCTCCTTCCTTATCTGTTCGCTTTTCTACAAACATCCTCAGACTCATAGACTGCAAGAACACATGTACTTTCTCCATAATATTACACCATTTTAGCTGTACTTCTCAATATCATGCAGTAGGCTACAACCTACCGATCACTAGTTCATCATAATTCCCAAGATATTAATTCTCTACAAACGCCGAACTTTATCTATGTGCAGGATGCTGTAAACCACTGACTAACTAGAAACAAACATACGCAAAATGATATTTCCACTCTCGAATACTGGTCTCAGTCATGTAACATTTTCGAGATCTTGGCTATAATTTACACGTCAACTAAGGTCTGTCCCAGGTCTAGAGAACAGACAAGCATGTATCCAACACACCACAATCGATCTTCACTCAGCTAAATAAAGGAAGCAAATGTGCAGAATTAGTCAACAGAACAATCTACATCCCATCTAATAACACTCCAACCCAAATCAATCATCTTCTCAAATTCTGACTTGATCACCAAAGCTGCCCAACACATACTATTACTTCGCTATTCGGTCGTCTAGAGGACATCAAAGATCGCTCTTACAGATCCATTCACTCCAACAGGTCTCTGCATTCGGACAGCTGCTCCAGTTATTTATTATCATTTATTATTATTTATTATGATTTATTATTTATTATTATTTATATCATGCTACATAACAAAAATGGCTCGAAGTTCAACTGTGTTTAGCTCCTATGACAACCACCAGAGCGCTCTGTCATCACGTCAGTTGATGACGCAGTTACCGTTATTCAAGACGGCTGCACCCAGTGCGAAACGTGTCGCCTTTCCCGAACCTGCATGCTACATTAAAATTTCAACTTGGCTTTAGTCACACCCTACACATCGTTCAGCTGATCCCATTTCCAGATCTTTGCCCATCTGATATATGCAATTTTAAGTCGGGGTAAGACATATCAATTACCTTCTGCAGCCTATCAACAAGCAGAATGACCTCAGTTACTGCAACAGCACCTTGTCTTGACCATTCGCCTGAAATGCAAGCGCCGCCGGCGGCATGTCAAAGCCACATATCTGTCCATTTAATTAGTCGTCCACCAAGCCCGAGGACCAGCAGGCCGTAGTGGGCTCTCTCTCTATACCTGCTCTCCAGCTATTGTCTAACGCAGGGCTTCCTAACGTGTGGTCCGCGGACCCCTTAGGGGTCCGCCGGCTCTTTCTACGGGGTCCGCGGGCACCTTTCACAAATCGTGTAAAATAATGAGTTAAATTATTGAATAAAAACGTGAAAATCAAATTCATCACAATTTTTTTTCGTTTGAAAAACGTCTACTTTTACTTCAGGTGGTATTCCCAAGCAGCCTTAGCGGTTCCTAAGTGAGAACGCATACACAGTTTAATGCCGGAGAATGCGGCTTCTCTGATCCACTGTTTCGCAACAATACGGGGGTCGTTTGTGCGTCGGTTCACGGCGCTAGATGCGTTGAAACCTTTTACGCATGCGCGGAGCGAGCTTTGTCGACCAATCACAGCGCTTGCTGGCACGTATGCGACCCCACGCATCATTAAAATGTTTAGCTTGATTTGTCAGTGCACTACCTATTTCATAAGTCGACTTTTGTCCAGTTTATTACTTCTAACATGGATCGGTGGCTGAAGTCAGGATCATTAAAGAAGGGTGCAGTGTCTCCATGGCCTTCACAATAAGGGAGGTTTCCAGTTGAATGAGGAGGGAGGACGACCAAAGGAACAACAATCACAAGAAGCTCCACAGCCGGATTTATTATGTAAAAACGCCGCAAGTACTCCATTGGTTGCAATATCCTGTGGAAGTGGAATAACCAAGAAGCATAAGTTCAACGAAAGCTATTTAGAAATGGGCTTTATGGAGACAAAGGAGGGTAAAGCTCAATGTGTAATTTGTGCGAGAGTCTTTCTGAGCAGTTCAATGGTTCCAGTTAAATTGCGCCATCATTTTGATAATAAGGAAGAGTGCTGAACTAGCTGCTTCTCACCATTGCATGAAAACTCATGCAAAAAAAATTAATGAAAATTCATTAAAAGCTTCTTTCTTGGTTAGTTATGGAGTGGCAAAAACAGGCAAAACTTATCCCATTGCAGAAAATCTCATAAAGTCGTGTGTTAATGATATTGTTTCTTGCATGCTAGACGAAAAGGCGGTAAAGCTTGTATTTTCGGTGCCATTATCAAACAATACTTCAAGAGATGCATCGTTGACATGTCAAATGATGTGAAAGACGCTCTTGTTTCTCGCATCCAACACAATTCATTTTCTCTGCAGATAGATGAATCCACTGATGTTGCAGGATTAGTTATTTTATTGGCTTTTGTCCGTTATGAATATTCTGTATCTTTTGAGGAGGACATCTTATTGTGCAGACCACTACCAGGAGGACATCTTATTGTGCAGACCACTACCTGCCAACACAACATGTACTGAAATATTCCGTCTATTGACTGATTTTTAGATGTGTGCATAGATGGTGCAAAATCTATGACGGATCCTACAGTCGGAGCAATAACGGAAATAAAAGAAAACGCCAAGAATTGCAGCAGATACGCTTTAGCTACGAAACAAATGCCTGTTTCGTTCAAGAAAGTTTTCGACGAATCCATTCAAATCATTAACTACATAAAATCAAGGCCGTTGAAGTCAAGACTTTCCACAATACTGTATGAAGATGTGCGAAGCCTTCATCATTCCCTGCTTCTTCACACAGAAGTGAGCTGGCTCTCACGTGGGAATGCACTCTCTTGGTTGTACGAATTAAATTGGAAGACTTAGCTTTCCTTTTGGAGCATAACACCAACTTAGCAGACCTTATTAATGACGAAAATTGGCAGTGTATACTTGCCTATTTGTCAGATCTTTTCTCCAAAATGAACGAAATGAATATTTCACTCCAAGGGCAAAGTGAAACAAAGGTCATTGCTATCGACAAAGTTCGAGCATTCAAGAGGAAAATAAATTTTTGGGCAGAGAGTGTCGAGGAGTGGGAGGTCGAGTGTTTTCCTCTTCTCGAGGAGTTTTTGAAAAACAAAACATTGGCGCTTGGGAAGAATTTGTTTCATCAAATCCTGGAACATCTCCGAAGCTTGATGTCATTGTTGGAGCATTATTTCCCAACAGCTGAAGATGAGAAGCTGCAGAAATACGAGTGGGTGGTCAACCCATTCACTGTATCCAAAGAGCCGAACATTTTATCATCAAATGAATATGAGTTGTTGATAAAAGTTGCCACAGACCCTACCTTGAAATCAAGTTTTGACATTGACGGTTACTCACGCCTTTGGATCCGTTTGGATAACAAGAAATACTACACCGTCGTTGAAAAGACAAAACGTGTACTTCTTCCGTTTGCTACAACATACATGTGTGAATCTGGATTCTCGATCTATGCTGTCCACAAAACTAAGTACCGAAGCTGTCTAGATGCGGAACCAGACATCCGTTTCCAGTTGTCAAGAATTGAACCCAACTTTTCAAAATTGTGTCAGCAGAATCACCCTCAACCATCACATTAGGATTCCATTATTATTCCTACAGACTCTTCTACAGTAAAGAAGAAAGCATTTTTCTTTGTAGATGCTCAGTGAACATACCTGAACTAAACTCTGTAGGAATTTTGTTTCTGTCTTCTATTGTTTACAAAATAATTATTAATTGAATTCGTTGGCATTGATATTTTTGTTACGAAAATTAAAATGATCTATAAAGCTAATTTCTTTTCTTCATAATATATTCCGTCCTATCAGTTAAAAATATGGCCTGCCTATACTTCACTTACAATTACTTGCCATTACTCTGACACTATATTGTGGCAACTGGCTGCGGACGTAAACAAATGAGGACTTTTCACGTTCCAACTTGTAAAACGTAAACCTTCTGTGCCAGAATTGTTTCCTTTGAGAAAAAAAGTCTTACGTTCTATGAAATTCTTTGTCTTCTTATGTATAAATAAGAGAGTCTGTTTGTTTGTTTTCCTAATTTGTTTACAGTCGAGGCTGACTGCCACGATACAGTGTCCAAGTAGTAGTCGAAGTTGTCAGCTGTGGCTAAACTGTTGCCACGCCGTCTGCCAGTTGCCAGCTACCAACTGACAGTACAATGTTGCAACGCCGCCTGCTAGCTGCTGGTTATGGACTGACAGCTGCCGTTCAGTAGATACGGAAAGACGTAAAAATAACTAGACTTACATGGGCACGAAAATCGATTGTGGAACTGGAAAACGGCTTTATAAAAGCAGATTTCCAGAATCGATTTTGAAGTGTTTACCTGACCAACCAAAAGCGGAACCGGGACATCGGCTTAAGAAATCCGGTTTTGGAAACGCATGTAAACTGGGTGAATGTATTCCCACACATTGCACAACAGATGTCACAATAGTCCTTTAAAGGCAATTCCTTGGCCTCTTTTCTTTCGTGATGTGTTTGTATCCCGAATAATGGGTCTGCCTCTTTTCTTCACAGCCACGCGGAATGGCCGCACAGTTTAAGCGCCACGTCATCGTGTGTGTGTGTGTTGTCCTTAGCGGAAGGTAAACTTAGGTTAATAGAGTGTAAGACTAGGGACTGATGACATCAGCAGTTAAGCCCCATAGACTTTACATACATTTGAACATTTTTCTTCGGATTTCACGATAAACCACACGCAAAGACACACACACACACACACACACACACACACATACCACTATTACGAAATATGCATGCTTCTTACACAACAGTAGCCAAACAGTGGAAGTGAACAGACCACAACTGGCAGCTTGTCAACAGCGAACAGTTTGGACGTGACGTTGATTGCTCTTGGATGAAGGCAGCTCCAACGTGTGAAATGTCAATTACCAAGTATTTTAATCAGGTTACGGTGTGTTGAACGAAGGGAGTAAATACACTTGTAAGTGTCTGGATACAGTGGAAATTCAAACGGGATCATTAATTTCAAGTTGTTTTCATTCGTCTCTAAACCAAAGACTATTGATACTTCGGGGGGGGAGGGGGAGGGGGGGCGGGGGTGGGGGGGAGGTGGGGTCATTTGGAACATGGCACTTGCATTAAGAAGCTTTCAGTTCCCATGGGTTTCGCTCTGAAATTTAAAGTTACTGTGCTCTTGACTGACTAGGGGTCCGACATAGATTTTCGACTGAAAAAGGGGTCCGCCAGCTGAAAAGGTTGGGGAGCCCTGGTCTAACGACATACACTGCACAGATGGATTCCTGAATAGCGCAGATTTCTATTCTCCCCTGCATCTCCAACTCGAAATGTAAACAGTGTCTCCCCCAGCCAGCGAACCCGTCGTCATTCACGCGGCGCCGACAATTCTATCAAAACTCCCTTTCTAAGCAAAGATGAGTATTCATTTAGAACAAATAGACAAACATAACTCCAAGCAGAAGTCATACATATGACTAAAAAGAAAAAAAAATGACCTCAATTTAGATTATCCGACATTTATTTACATGTCCTAATGATACAGTCGTAGATGAGTCGTGTCATCCACTCGCTCACTCCTTCTACACACGCTTTCACAGAACTTGTTCTACTTATATGCCACCCACCCTGTTATACTAATTTTGAACAAGCATTTACGCCTCCACATACAACCCAGCTCAATGGAACATAATAATTCCTTTTTCCACAGACAGTCATCACTTAAATGTACTAAATTACGCATACCTGTAGTCAAATAAGCAAATAGCTTTACCGACATACACACCCCTCTCACTGAGGATAGGGCATTTACTATTATATACTTAAACCAATGGTAACAATATTCCGACGCGCACCTTGTCCTCGTAATAAAGCACACTGGCCAATCATGTGATAGCATGTTTTCCTAATTTCAATGTCATAGCTAAACCATACCTCCTCTACTTTGCTAGTATCATTGCGAGCATTGATAGATGACTGCTCAGTACGTCCATTCACACTTAATTCTCGAACACATAAAAACGATCAATGTATACCAGACAACGATAAACATATTTCTAACACCTCGCGCATAGTACTCGATCAATCTCTCTGCCTACGGCGGTCACAGAGCAATCTCGCCCTCTTACGTTAAAAGACCATCCTGATTTCGGCATTGAGCACAACGTCGCTAACCAATTAATCCTCAACCGAGCAGAGGAATATAGCTACACTTCACCTCTCTTGTCTGAATAGAGTTTTCCTAGGCCTAACCCCTCCAAGTGCACCACATTTCTCGAGATGTACCCAAGTATTGGAGCTTAGCACACCATATCGATCTATAGCAACAGATCTCAAACTGCCTTAATTTAATAGCATACAGTTAAGAAGAACAAGAACGGAGTGATATTTATACACAACGTAGTTCGACACATATTTACGTAAATCATCCAATCTATCATGTGTAAAGCACTGTAGCTGCATATGGCTAGAACGCAGGCTATATCACGTGATTAAAGCATCCAGATAGAACACGGGAAAAAAATTGACGTTCATCAACTTGTCCTTCTCTAGAATAAATGAGTCAACGTTTAAATCGTACCTGGTTACAACTCTATCTCAATCGATCATCCCGTACACTCTCTATCATTTAACACAGATGTAAGTTTAGATGTGAATGATTCTCTGTCCTCCTGAAAAGCATCAAATACAGTATTCAATTCGCGTGTATCACTGCACTTAGTAGACATACACTATAATACGAACTCAAAGTGAAAAAAATTGTCTACCATCCTGATTCAGCTCCCTTCGATGTCATCGTTTTCCTACATTCCTCTTGTTGCCGCATACTTGACTCCATGTACCAATTGCTCCCTGCGAACCAGAAGATAAGCAAGCACGTACTCACTTTCACCGCATCTCGGTCTATATTAGGTAAGTTTATACGTATGCGCTAATCACTTTTCGCATTTCTTTCGATTTTATGTCGGATCGATCCATGCGACCGCGACACAACATATCGTTCTGTGTTCTAAAATTGCCTGTAAATGTAACCCACGCCTATCCAGTCACCTCCACATTCGGAGAGCGCTTGCTCTGTTTTCGCATGCTGTAGAGGTATACTGGATAAGTGCACTGTTTTGTGTCAAATGTGTATATACTGTATTGTGAAGTTAATGTGGTTTACATTGTGTAGCGTTTGTATGTACTGCACTGTAAAGTTAATATTGATTATGTTACATGGCGAGTAGAGAGGAAGTCGTAAGGACGGTAGAGATATTTCCAGAGTGACAGGTCAAGAGAGTGTATTTCCGATACTTAGCTCATTGTGGAATGCAAATCAAATGAGACCGCGATCGTAAGATTTAACTGTATAAGTATTATGAAATCAACGACTTAGGTGTTCGAGAGTGCGAATATAATTTGTTGGTCTGTTTGTTTCTAGTTATTCAGTGGTTTAAACGATGCTGTACTTAGAAAAAAAATTGGTGTGTTCTTGTAGTCTATGAGTCTGGATAAGTTTGTAGAAAAAAAAAGAGAGCAAGCAAGGAAGATGAAGAGAAAGTAACGTATTTGTGTTGAGGGGGAGCGATCGCCGAATTTGTGAAACAGTTCTGAGAGGGACTTCCATCCGTTGATGCAGAAGGGCTGATTACCGCTGAGTGTGGCGTGTGGAGAAAAAAAGAGCAGGTTCTCAGTGCTTCCTTAGGAATTGAGAGAACTGGGGCATGTAGTGGGTATTGTAAAGTTAATGTGGATTACATTGTGTAGGGTTTGTATATAATGGATTGTAAAGTTACTATTGCTTATGTTATGGGATGAGTAGAGAGGATGACCGTGTGTGTGTGTGTGTGTGTGTGTGTGTGTGTGTGTGTAGATTGAGGGGGCTGTGGAGGTAATTTAGCGATCTCTGTAAAAGTAAGCACAGGAAGCCTCAGAAAGAAAAGCAGGATGTTACTTCGATAATGGGTCCTTAGGAAATTAGGCCAGTAAATTCGATAAGAAGGAATAAGAATGATTAATCGGTTGTGCTGGGATATAGGAGGGTTGAGAACATTTGCGTGTGTTGAGAGCTGGAAAGGTAGGAGGTGGGGAGCGCATTCAGTATTATTCTGCTGAACAAGTTATGTTAGGGTAAGAATTTGAAGTTACAAATAAGCTGAGAAAACACGAAAGCGAGCGTTAACTATTTTTGGGGCACTATACAATTTAGGAGAGGTTGACTGGGCTCTAATTTTTTTTAAAATTTTCAAATGATTGTTTTAGATTGTGAGGGGAGAGAAGCGCTATGATGTGTGCGGACGGTGTGTGTGTGAACTCGCTGTCGGCTATTCTGTCAAGGTTGAGATGTATCGCATATAGGCCGGCAAGCAATGGAATGCAGCCTTAATATGTGTGTTGGACCACACTGAGTTGTGACTGACGACTCGCGTGGCCTGGCGTGGATAGTCATGTTCGGCGTGTAGGTGATATGAATTTCTCAGGTGTTAGGTGTGAATGCGGCTGTCATCAAGTCATGTCTGAAGAGTCGAACAGAGGCCTTTGAGCGAATTGAGAACTGTCGGACGTGTGACTTAGTGTGGGACAGGTTGATTGCGCGCGTCTGTTGAGTTATTTTGCTGTGCGTTATTTGGACAGATTACGAGTACTGATGGTGTTTACAGTTATGTGTACTGCATTATTTAGGAGCAGTTTGCATGTCTGCCGACTGTGAAACATGATACCAGTATATCAGGGCGAGTGTTTTTTGTATAAGAGTGATAGGTATACTCGATGCGTAAATAAAATGTAAGATCAGTATTGGTGGGACGATATAGAATATGAGAGAGTTCGAGTTGGTTGTTATTTTTTCTACTTGGGGGGTTTGTTAGATTGAATTGCTGAGGCGAGTAGCTACGAGAGCGCGAGGGGTGTGATTGCAGCATATCTCCGTCTCTCAGCGGTTAACTAAAGATGGGGCGAGCAATGTTCTCGGCTTAGGTACTGGGGGTGTGCTCTGGCCGTGTGGTAGACCGTGTGGATTGAACAACAGTATTAGGGTGATAGTTTGGCTAGAATATTTATAGAGGAGTATGTCCGACGCCAGTATAAAGGTCCAGTCTGTGATGTGGGCGGTCTCGCGCTCGTGGTGTGTGAGAGAGGCAAAGCAGACGATTTTGAGTCATCACAGGTGACTTAGGTTAGTTGCTTCGTTTGCCATAATTTTCTTCTGTTTGGTAGCGAAACATGAACTGACTATCAGAATTGAAGCTTGGCTTATTTGAATGGACAGAATGTGATTTAAGTTAATGTAGGTTAGTACACGTTAGTGCACATTAGTAAACGGACGCAAGCATTAGTACATGTTAGCCGGGTCGGTAAAAGGACGTGGTGGTCGGTAGGGACTTTAAATATCTCATTTCAAGTCCAGGAGGGTGTGGCAGTGGCAAAAATTGATTCCAAATCCAGGTGGACGTGGCAGTTTTCTGCATCAGAGAGGTTAATTAATTGATCAGATTAATTAAATAGTGATGTGGACTTTGTTACATTCACTTGCGGAGGTACTAAGTTAGGTGCGCGCGATGTCTCGTGTGCACGGACGTATGTTTTCGCCAAGATCCTGGATTAGATAATCGAAGCATGTGGGCTGAATAATGAGAATCAGGTGATCAGTTAACTTAGTGAGAGCGTTCTCTGTCCGACAGAGCGACGTGGTCGATCGCGCGTTGTGACGTCAAGGAAGTTTCCAACTCGGTAGAAAAAACATTCCAGTTCGAGAGTGTCGGTTCCTGTCTATCGGTCTTGAATTGTAAAGTTTATGGGGATGAGGACGTCCTTTGTGCTCTATCACACGTGCTGGCGGGGCAGAATGTGGCGTGAGGGTGGTTTGGACAGAGCAAGCGTGTCGGTTCCTGTCCGTCGGTGCTTTAGGACCGATACAGCTTTTAGCGTGTCACGTGACAGAACTTTCCAAACATCTCGGGCGGTTGTGTGAGGTAGGTATTGGCAGGTTCAAACCTGTTCAGAAAAATAAATTTGAGGTGGAACGTGTCCTTTGTCCAGCACGTGGTCGACAGGTTCCATCCTGTCCAGCGTTAAGTGCTCGCGGGTGCGGAAAGATGTTTACGTAGTCAGACTCTGAGGCGAGCGTGGCTGACCGTTTGTGGCTGGACCCTGAGGCTCCGCTCGCCACCTACCTGGCGCGCTGGCCGTGCGGCTGTGCAGGCACCGCTGGTCGCTTTACGCGCAGACGTCGTGGTGACTGCACTGCGATATCAGATATGTGTGGTGACTGTGTTGGAGAACAAGTGATGACCATATTGCTTGAAATAAAGTCTTCAGTCCCTTCCCCCCTGCAAAATCAAAGGACGTGACTTACGTTACTATAAGTGCAGTTTATTATCTGACGCGATTATGATAGGCTACCAGTGAAAAAAGATAAGTGACGAAGAAAGCTCGTACGTGTGATCAATTAATGGTGTTGGGGTTTGAACTTGTGATAGATTTTTGTTATGGATGTAAGGAAAATAGCTTTCTCACCGAGATAATTGGACATCTTGGATAAATAATAAATGATAATAATAAACAGAAGTACAGTTTTCAAGACAATATGGTGTTGGAATTTGAGTTTGGCGCAATTTTCTAGTGGAGGTAGGCCTATAATAATAATAAATAATAATAATAATAATAAATGATAACAAATGATAATAAATGACAATGAATGATAATGAATGTTAATAAATAATAATAAAGAGAAGTACGGTCTTTGCATGCATTATCCTGTTGGAATTTGAATTTGGATGGTATTTTCTAGTGGAGGCAGGTCAATAATAATAAATGATAATAAATAATAATAAATGATAATGAATGTTAATAAATGATAATCAATAATAATAATAGAGACAAGTACGGTATATGCATGCATTATCCTGTTGGAATCAAACAAATGGCAACGACAGCTCAGCAAAGACTGAATGTGCAGAAGAACGGTAATGGTAGTTCAGTGGAGGTAGCACAATTGGCTTTCTTCCCAACAAAACAACCATCTTTAATGACGTCATGGTGGCGCTCTCTGCTGGCAAGGGTATGAACTAACACAGTCGGAGTGCATGCACACATTCATGATATAAATAATAATAAATATTAACAAATGGTAATGAATGTTAATAAATGATAATCAATAGTAATAAAGACAAGTTCGGTTTTTGCATGCATTATCGTGTTGGAATTCAAACTTCCCGCCATTTCTTCTTCTGGAGGCTTAGGATGGTGGACATAGCACAACTGGGCTATTTTCCTGCGAAAATTTAAAATTCCCACCATTTTTTCTTGAGGTTAGGTTAGTGGACATAGTACAACTGGCCTATTTTTCCGCCAAAATCCGCCATCTTGGATGACGTCATGCGATGTTGCCAAGTCTACATGAAGCCATCTTGGATGACGTCATCACCGCCATCTTGAATAAATTTGGCAACAATGGAGAGTGGGGTGGCACATACTTAGTCCTACTACTGACATGATGATAGGATATGATAATCTGATATATGATAGACAACAAGATTTCGTATATTTCTTATATAAACGATATTTTTATATTTTGTTTCTCAGAGTGCCAGTACCAGTCCATGTACAACAGAACTCCCGCTGAAAAAGGGTCAAAGGCTGTCCTGGTAACCCGACACGACATGAACATTCGTATACGGCACAATATTCAATCACGATGTCAGGACGAGTCTTGCCTCTTGTTTTCGTATGCCTCCAAGAGTCCACAGGTACGTTTCGACCCAGAGTACAGAAGACAGTGGGCGAGTACGCCAAGAAGGATACCAACGTTGTTACTACATTCTTCAAATCCGGTAAACTAACAACGGGTTTGTTCATGGACTTCTTGTGTAATGCTTTGCAACCATACGTACAAAAGAAAGAATTTCTCCTTCTGATATACTCTTGGGGTGGGCAAACGAACCCGGCGTTATACGATGAGATGTTGCAGGACGATAAGAAGTTACCAACGTGCACTATAAAAGTCATTCCTCCAAAGTGCACTCCTCTCGTCCAACCGTGTGACGTGTATTTTTACCGACAGGTAAAAAATTTGATCAAGCGTCTTCAAAATTGTGCTTTTGTAATCGAGCGAAACCGTGACATCAACTCCAGAGACGGTTGGATAAAAATCCAATCTATCGTACACCACCAGTTGTCTTCTCCGATTTTCGCCGATGTGATACGATACGCGTGGTATGCATCAAACCTGACGAACGGTAGAACAATTTTTCAGAATGTCAATCAGGTGTGTTTCCCAACAGATAATTTAAAAAACAATTGTTCTTGTAAAAACGCATTGTTTATCAGATGTTTTCGATGTCGTGCTGTTTTCTGCTTTACATGTTTCTATGATAACTATCACTCTGGTTCGTGAGATACTCCAGCTACTTCTGGTCACTAATTGTTAATTATGTGCGAGTGTATACCGAACTTTTCAATAAATTGTATCCACTTGAATATTATTTGTGATATTGTGTTTTATTTCAAGTATTATTTTTCCACGGCAAACGACTTTCAACAACTTATTATATGCATAATTGTTGCAACTGATTGCCGGGAATTATATATATATATATATATATATATATATATATATATATATGTGTGTGTGTGTGTGTGTGTGTGTGTGTGTGTGTGTGTGTGTGTGTGTGTGTACATTCGAATTACAAAAAACAAATAATAAAAAAAGTTGCATGGCGCGAAATTCGATCCGGCGACCTTTAGATTACGAACCCGAGCGCTTACCGCTGCGCTACGACGTTGTAGAACATTATTAATCGTAGAGAGTATTTCACCTCAACGGTTTCTTTTAACTGTCGATTTTCTCGACAGCGGCTGAGAAGTGCATCTTGGTGCTTTGCCACATTACACCTCTGGCCATGAGCTTTTATTATGCGCAGTATGAGTCGAATCTGAATTTCACAATTGGCGGCCTCCCCTTGTTAGTTGACCAGTGGAATAAAACAATTCAAAACAAAATGAATAAACTGAGGTAACGAATGTCTTGGGATACTTCCTAACATCGCGCCGGACATCCTGTTCTCCGGTATTGTTCAGTAACTCGACGTGGCGTGGACCCACAAGTCGTTGCAATTACGGTGCAGAAACACTGAGCCACGCTGCCTCTACACCCGCCATAATTGCGGAAGAGTTGCCAGTGCAGAATTTTGTGACGAACTACTTCTCGATTATGTCCATGGATTCACATCTGGTGTTATTGGTGGCCAAATCATTCGCTCGAACTGTCCAGAATTTTCTTCACACCAGTCGCAAGCAATTGTTGACTGGTGACATGTTTGGGAACATGAAGTACATGAATGGCCGTATATGGTGTCCAAGAGCCGGACATAATCATTTCCGTTTAATGATCGGTTCGGCTGGACCTGAGGATCCAGTCCATTCCACGTAAAAACCGGCCACACGTTATGGAGCCCCCACCAGCTTGCACTGTGGTTTGTTGACTTCTTTGGTCCATGGCTTCTTGGGGCCTGCGTCACACTCGAACCCTACCATCAGCTCTTAATAGCTGAAGTGGGGACTCATCTGACCACGCGACGGTGCCCCAGTCGTCTATGGTCCAACAAATAAGGCCGCGAGCACAGGAAAGGCGCTGCAGGCGGTGTCGTGCTGTTAGCAAAGGCACTAGCGCTGGTCGTCTGCTCTCATATCCCATTAACGTCAGATTTCACCGCAGTGTCCTAACGGATACGTTCGTCGCATGTCGCACTCTGATTTCTGTGGTTATTTCATGCAGTGATACTTGTCTGTTAGGACTGACAATTGTGCGCAAACTCCGCTGCTCTCGGTCTTTAAGGGAAGGCCGTCGGCCACTGCGTTGTCCGTGGTGAAAGGTATTGCCTGAAATTTGGTATTCTCGGCGCACTTGAAACGGTGGATCTCGGAATACTGAATTCGCTAACGACTTCCAAAATGGAATGCCCCGTGCATCTAGCTCCAACGACCGTTCTGCGTTAGACGTCGTTTAATTCCTGTTTTACGACCATAATCATGTTGGAAACCTTTTCACATGAAACACAAGAGTACAAATGAGAGGCCTGCCAATGCACTGCCCTTTTATACCTTGTGTACGCGATACTACCGCCATCTGTATATGTGGATATCGCTATCCCATGACTTTTATAACCTCAGTGTAAAAGAAAAGCCAATGCTTTGGTACATACATGCATTTTTTCCTTCTCCGCGAAGTGAAATTTGAACTCGTCGCAACAAACGGCAAACTGTTTTCATAAAAATATTGCCAGTGTCATTTTTCGTAATTTATCTTGCGATTAATAAATAATTTTCAGTATTAATCTTGAATAACAACAAGTGAAAATGATCGTCATTTGCAATACAGCAGATACTCGAGTCAGTCAGTATATTATTCGCTCACTTCACCTCATTAACGGCTACGTCCGAATTTATCCCTATCTGCCTGATCATCTTCACCTGACCTCCATGAGCTCGCTCAGACCTTAGCAGTTACGCATCATACGGTTACATTATTTTTTTGTGTAATTTTTTTAAATTTCACTACATACGCTTGTTACTTTGCCAAGAGTTTGGTACTTAGTGAGACGAAATTCATTCCGTTGTGTTTATTAAGGTTTGTGTAGCACGGGACTAAGAGGTCTTAAAAATTTCTAAGAGTACGCCTGTGAGAGGAACGCTATTTATTAGTTAAATATTTTATTAGGTATCACAGCTTTCTTTTACTAATGTCTAATCACTAAGCACTGTTGAGTTATTTATTCTTGCACTTCATCAACGCTTCAACTGTTACAGAAATGGACTGTTGTTAGTTATATACTAAGAACTTTTATTCTTGCACTTCATTAACGCTTCAACTGTTACAGAAATGGACTGTTAGTTATTTTTATTTCAGTGCTGGGTAGTGACTTGTGGCCCACTTCCCAGAGATATTTTGATGATCTTAAGGAGATAGAGTAAAATTCTAAATTGATTGTGTCTTATGTGCATGTGAATGCGGAAGTTCATCTTGTCTGCTCTGAATAAACAATGTTACAGTTACAAGATGTATCAAAATCAACAGCTTTCCTTAAGAGATTCCTATCAGACGCGCAAGCTTGAGTCTTTCCTGCCGAAATTCTGTGGTTGTGTTACCACCCTGTCGTTATGCGCATCTGCTAAAGTTTAACGTTGCGGCTATGTGTACTCCTTTTTCTCATTTTATCAGCCTGTTTCTTTTAATTTTACGTGATTTAAACGAGGGGTAATTGTTACTAAGAGACACTTTCGTCCCAAAGTATATTTCTCATAACATACACGACTTACTAACTTGGTAACGGAGAGATCAACAACGGCGACAGAGAGCAGAGTGAATAGGAAAGAAATGATGGTTAACATCCTACCGATGTCAAATATCTGGCAAGAATGGCGGAGGAAAGCGAAGGAAAGCAACTATTCCCTGTATTTGAGGACCTATCTGAATATAAACGAACTTATTTAGAAGGGTATGTAATAGCGGTAATGACTGAGTGTTCAAGAAACTGCAGAATAGGAGGAAGAATACATAAAATGTAAAAACTGATACTATGTAAACTACCCGAACGACTCAAGACGGAATCGAAAGAAAAAGCAATGTAACGCCTGCACAAAAAAAAATGTCGTCAAACTGTACCGTGACCACACGTTTGAGATGTCTGACAGCAGTAAATTGCCCGAGGCAAACTGAGCGTGCTGTTAATGCTGTTGTGATAAGGTTAAGTACCGAGAAAAGTGAGATATATCTCTTCCATCCGTCGAAAGGAAATTTTATTACTGATTGTGCAAGTACATTTATTCTAGTATCAAGCGCTAGTGGAATTAGATAACGAGAAAGTCACGAGTCGTTTGTCGACATCCTGTCTTCTAGAATAAACGTCTTTCTATTGTCACTGTCAGCGCCATACACCTGAAATAGACTCCACGTGGAAGTTGTAACTCAGAATTTTACTACCGTATAGTATTTTTTTTTTTTTTTTTTTTTTGTAGTTGTTTCCAGCTGTCAAAACTCCCGCGAACAGAATAAACGTGACGTTTCCACAGGCGTTTCAGTGCCTTGTCTCTTATGTGAAATTAAATCTGTACCGCTCCAAAAGAATGCTGTTAGTAGCTACGATACGTTTGTGCACTATACACGAGCACAAATATTCACAGGTGTCAAGCAATGGGAAATGACTGAGTTCAAAGTTAATTTTCATAAATTCCCTATCTCACTGTAGTGTATCTTAGAATTCCTTAGACGACATCACGAGTAGCTATTGTGAGGTCGTCTTGACGTTCTTTTATGTAGGCAGCACTGTTCATAACCCATACGCTCAATTCGTCACTTGGCTTTACTTTATTGTGGACTTCGCCTTTCAACCAACCCCATTGGCAAAAATCTAAAGTGATTTTCTACAGGGACATTGGTAGCCAGAAACATAACCATTTCTGCCAGTCCATTTTCCGGGGAACGTTAGTATTACATAATATGTCACCTGACGAGTGGAATGTGCAGACTCTTCGTCATACTGGAAGATATACCCATTCTAGTCGCAAAAGGAACCTCTTTCAATAATGCTGCAATATAGTTTTTAAGAAAGCTTATACAACGAGGACTGTAATACGACGCGGTAAAACGACAAGCCCAACCAGCCAACTGTCTGTCAAACCAAACCACACATTTAGAGTGAAGCTTTCTTGAAAATGTGTCTGCACAAGGCATGAGGGTTTTCGTCAGGCGACAGATGGCTTTACCACTGTTACTGATACCATCACGAGTGAAAGTGGCTTCATCAGGAAACAGTGTTTATCGGGTTACTCAGTAACTTGTAATTAGACAACTACAAAGTTCCATCGTCTACCTCCTTCTCAGAGGCGTTGAATCATCTGTAAATGATAACGATTGATGTCGTGTAAACAAAATGTCCGCGAAATTTTTGTGTGAGAAACACCGACACGTGTGGAAACTATGCATGCGCTTTTCGAAAAAGTTTACATTGTACTACCTGTATAGTGTCTTATACTTCATCCATACTATGTTTCTTTGGACGCTGAGATCAAATATGACGATTGGGCACTGCATCATTCTAACGAAGTTTAGTGAAAACACGAGTAAACACTATCGAATCTGTACTGTGGATTTAGGAAATCGTCTCCATATACTTTACAATCAGCACCAGATTTTCTATTACAAAACCCATTCATAAATACCACTAGGAAATGCTTAGTACTTCTAAATACGTGCTGAAAGCTTAAAAAATACAGCAGACTTTCCAACACAACCACATTTGGAAATCTCGGTTATGGAAACTAACGAACAATTTCAGAACTCGAACTTCAAAGCAAACAATCCACGAGGTCCATAGTAACTAGAGTGACAACAATGTCATCAAACCTTAGTCTCCTACTACAATGTATACCCTTACACACTTCCTTTCATTATAAAAATGACGATTCCTACATGCATCAGGACCTATCCTTTCAACCGACCCCTTTATCAAGTTATGCTATTAATTGCTTTTTATCCAATCCTGTTCAGTGCCTCCTCACTAGTTTTTCGACCTAGCCATCTAATTTTCAACATTTTTCAATTTCAATACATTTCAAAAGCTACCATTCTCCGCTTATTGTCCTTCTTTCATTTCCATACACAGTTACACTCGATATAAATACCTTCAGGAAATACTTCCTAACATGTAAATTTATATTAGATGTTAAAATTTTTTTGTTTCAGGAACGCTTTTTTTCCCATTGTCAGCCTGCATTTTATACCACCTCTGCTTCATCCATGGCCAGTTATTTTGTTGCTCAAATAGTAAAACTCATCTACTGCTTTTAGTGTATCATTCCAAATCTAAGTCCGTCATCACCATCCGGTTTATTTCGACTCCTTTCCATTACACTTGTTTTAATTTTGTTGATGTTCATCTTACAACCTCTTTTCGATGACCTATCCATTCCATTCAACTGCTCTTTCAACTCCTTTGCCGTCTCTGAATGTATTACGATGTCACCAGCAAACCGGAAAATTTTTTTTTCTTTTCCCTGAACTTCCCTTTGTTTGCTTCACTGCCCGCGCAACTCTTTATTACTGCAGTATGTTTTCTATATAAGTTGTATATAACCTTTTACTTTTAGTTTATCCCTTCAGAGTTTCAAAGGGTGTATTCCTGTCAAAGTTGTCAAAAGCTTTCTCTAAATCTACAATTGCATTTCATTAACCTCATTTTGTACTCTAGGTAAGCCTCGCATGTACCTTTACTTCTCTGGAACCTAAACTAGTCTACCGTGAGGTGATTTTCTACCAGGTTTTCCATTGTGCTGTAAATAATTTGCGTCACTAATTTGCACCATGAATTACTAAATTCATTATATTACGTTCAGTAATACTCACACGTCACCTGCTATCCTCTTTGGAATGGGAAGTTTTACCTTCTTCTTGAAGTATGTGGGAATTTTTTCCGTCAATTATATGTTGTATTGAGTAGTTGACGTTCATGGATCTACAAAATCTGCTCCGTTCACTGCCACCGTCTACCATCATGGAATAACTGGTCTGAAGATGGTCACATTGAAACGTCCCCTTTCAACAATTATTCATGACTGTGCTTAAACTGACACACAATATTTTTTAGCGCAACGCAATCTGACTTTCAGATATCCCTACAAAGGAATGGCCCTGACTAACATTAACCTGTACCTTTCACAAATCACTTACCTCACAAAAATCTTCGTTACTCAAGCTACTGCAATACAGCGAACGCCACTACTGCCAGCTAAATAAAAGATTCAAACTACAGAAGGCACTAACTATTGGTAGGCATAGTTAGCAAATGAAAGATGTTAATAGAGAACAAACAATGTATTTACCTTAACATCATAATATATATATAGTAGTTCATGACATCCAGTTTTACAAATTTCAAAACTCCGCCATCTCTCTCCCCACATCCACCACTGCTGGCGGCTCACCTCCAACTGCGCAACGCTACGCGCTGTTCACATCCAGCTGCCGCTGCCCAACACTACAATGGCAGACAACAATGCAAACTAGCCACAGACTGCACACAGCACAGCCAGCGATTTTCATACAGAACGCTATGTAACGTTGCCAATAAGAAAACATAAACAGCCTACTTACATAGCCCCCATGCTCCCCACAAAAAATTTTACAAATTGTTTTGAGCAGTGGCCAATAATGATTTGATAAAATTTTTCATAATTACAATAACAAAGATATCAAATGCACACACTTATTGATACAATGTTGGTCAAAAGCTAAAATTTTCTCACAGTCCCATAAAGACAGTTCTGATCATTCATCACAGTATTAATTACCATTTTATGCACAAAGTCTCAGCAGTAAATGAAAATGCACACGGAAGTACTGGATTTCCATGCAATCTTGTAGAAGTAGTGTTGTCCTTCCAATGGAAAGACAGTGCTGACTCTTGACATGCAGACAGGTAATGGGTCACAACAGAGCAAACCCACAGCAGAGTAATTCGACGTTTTGAAGAATATTGGTAGGTAGGTCATCACAGAGTAGACCCACTATAGTCTTGGTAGAGAGTATGGTATCGGTGGGCCACCAGAGGTGCAGACCCACTGCAGTCCTTGTAGAGATTACGGTATTGGTGGGCCACCAGAGGTGCAGACCCACTGCTGTCCTTGTAGAAATAATGGTATTGATGGATCATCAAAGGTGTAGACCCACTGTAGTCCTTGTAGAGATGGCCAGCAGCCATCTGTTGCGACTGTGCAGGTGCCACAATCACCATCGAAGAGTCTTGTGGACAATATAGCAAGTCCATGAACCACCACTTGTGCTCTCACAAAATTTTTGGAATTGTCCTTAGAACCAGCAATGCTGTTATCCAGTCCCTTGCTGAATTATTAACACATGTGCAAACACTAACAGTCCCTACTTCTCACATATTGTCCATATACTATGACCAAGAGAAACGTGTGCAGTGAAATGTAACTTACAAGTTAATAATATGATGAACTGGTGTCAATTACAATTTTATAACATAAGAATACAATTACAAAGGTACAAAATACATCATTAAAGAACATAACAATACAGATAACATTTGTAGTACAGGCCTTACAAAAGAATCGAAATAACATATACATCAGTGTTGCAGGAATTATGACATGAGTACATACATAAAAGATCAGAATAACTTTTGAAACATCACCTTCACATATGAGCATTGAAACAAAACAGAATAAATAATCTCTAAACATCTTTACAAAGTACATAACAGATTATTAATGCAAATTATATTTGAGGATAACAGTATTCCTTATCATAGTTCATTAGCTGAGTATTAGAAAAATTCTACAATATAAGTCTTATCAGATAAACATATAAAGATAGGAAGAACATAAATACACAAGGGTACCCAAACACATAGTGGGATAACACAAAAGGAAAGGACAGGGTTCGTTTTCAGTGTAACATTTGGTACTGCAGTCCAACCCAAAACTTCATTCCATAGATCTTTCGTCTTATTTTGACCTTTGCTTCCACCAAAAAAATCCTATCCAAGCGTGCTTTCTGTATTTTTCTTGTATAACATCTCAGTGCATTTCTTCAAATTCATTGCAACTCATTCTCTTATACAGTCTACCCCTTCTTAAGCTAACTTAAATCTACTGAGCTCAGATGCTAAACTAAGGGACGAGGCAATGCAGCAGCACAAAACAATTATCGCAAACAGCAATGAAAAAAATGCAGATTTGTGAAGCAAGCAGCATTATAGAAATTAGCAAAGCAATTGCAATATTACAACTAATATAAGGCAATGTGCAGCAAACAAGAAAAATAAATCAGTAGTAAACTGGCTTAGAAGAGTAACACAAAGTCAAATTCAGTAACACTATGCCTGGCAAACAGCAGCAGTAAATGCTATAACTTATACCTAAACATGACATAGCTCAAGCAGAAAAAATATTACAGTAAAAATGGCCATGTTTAATACCTATGTCACATCTTAACACTGGAGTGATGCATCACAAAAACTTACTCTACCAAAAAAATTACCAAGTAGTTGAAAAGAAAATTATGTATGCAGTTCCTGTGAAGGGAAATGTCTTTGTGCTCCCCCATTTTTGGGAAATGTATTACAAAATTAGTATTTACTGGATGTGTAGACAGAAAATATTTATAATAGTACATCTATAAAATTCTATTTTAACCAATGCTGCAGTGCAGCTAGAAACTAGATATTAAAAAAAAATGAAAATATGTACAAAGGAAGGCATGAAACATCATTCATTAACCATATGGCATTTGATAAAGTACTAAAAAAATCTCTCAACTCTCGTAGAAAGATACTTGTCATAATCAAGTGTGCAGATGTAAGAATGTTTCCAAGTAATGAGCGTGTCGTATTTGCGATGCTTTCTACAAAGGAATGTCAATAGTGAGGATAATGGCCTCCCTTTTTTTTTCTACCTGTGCCTCTGAAAAGGCACACCCCAATGGCTTGTTCTCCAGACGTCTGACACAGCTGGGTGCCCACGACGTATTACGTGCAGGTGGTCACTTAACTTTCTTACGGAATTATTTACGACAGCAGTTTCCACTACAGTGACAGTCTCATATACAAAATTTCACGGGTCGAGAATTTGCGTTGCAAATGTGTAGAAGCAAAATTTTATGAATATAGCAGTGTCCAAAAAATTTTCGCCGGCATTGTGATACATTCACGAATTTACACACATTTCATAACTCTTAAAGTACGATTCTTGGTTTCCAACATCCTTTTTCACAAGTCAGAGTCCCTAATCACTATTCATTACTCCTTACCTTATTACACATATATATGTCAATCTTGCGACGACACTTCAATATTTCATCTTAATAAATACATAGCACAATCAAATTCCTCATATAGCATCAGCTTATTGATCATAAACATATCGCAACAGCATAATACACATAGTCATCGTAATAATAACATCATAACACCTCAGTCAACTCTCAAAATCGTCGTAGCTTCCTCCAATAATTTCAAAACCTAAAAAAATTCTCTGCTCATGTCAAAAGTGTCATCTGCCATCAAACGTACTTTAAAAATTGTGATCCCATACCAAATATATCATTCAAAGCTCTCATAATATCACAATGGGTCCGAAAAAATATGAACAGTTCACAAAGTACAGACAAAATACAATTTCGTAAGTGGGAAGTTATCCAACGGTGTAATTACGTAAACATCTGTCACTGCCATAGTAAAAAAGTTTGTCTCTCTCAGTTAAATGATCAGATAGCTGTGTAATTTGTGTTAGAGAAATATGGTACCGATGTGTAAAGTTGTATAAGCAAACACCATATTAGCTAGGGCTCCTTGTGCTTGCCAAACACATGGTACACAAAGTAGGCGTGTACCCTCCTGAGGATTAATGTAATTATACCCTCAGGTGTTACAGATTACAACAATGGAATGAAATGTATTACGGAAAACCTTTGTATCATTGTACTTCAAATATCTTTAAAAATAAATGATTTAAGTACAAAATTAATCACTCAAATACGTGTCCTGTAGTGCTAAATGTGCGTCTTGCTGTAAGATAATCTCTGTGCAAGTGTCGTAGTTATTGTCCTCTGAAAGCTAAGTTCTGCAGAAGTCAATGTACTTACCTCATGATAAACAAAAGTGAAATGCTTTGCGTATAGATATCTTAGTTATTACGCTTATTGTTGTGATGAAGAAAGTACTGTGCTGTAACGTATTGTTGTGCTACGAAAGAGGCTGTCTCATTGTAGCTATACCACAAAAGTTACTACTAAAACATGTTTTACTTTCCATAATAATTCAGAAAAACTGTGGAGATATAAAACAGAAACACTGCAAAAACAACATTGTAAATTGTCACTCATTAGTAGTGTCGTGATAAAATCGTGTAGCTGTCACATAAACTAACCACTATGTCATCTGGTATCTCACAGAAAGTACTTTAAATCCAGAATGTATTTTCAAGTAAACCAAAATGTTGCATTAAAATCTCATTAGCAGTGCCGGTATATGTTCCAAGTATGTGAGCCTCATAGTCGTTATGCGATCGTGCAACTAACAAGCAAGAATGCACACACACAATAACACTGTGTCGTCTGTTCACAATAACAATGCATTCGTAATTTCTGTTTAAATAAGTTCTCTTGGTTCTTGACTGGATATTTAACTTCCAACATTGTTGCATGTTAACAGATTCTAAGTCTGACAAAGCATACTACCGATGTAAAGTGAAAAGATGTATGGCAAAGACAAAGTTAAAAAGCAGATTATCTCTCAATAAATGGTTTCACATGTGAAATGTGGTGTAGCCCTTTGCTCTTCCTAGTACGCAGTGTTTCAACTTTAACGCAATAATCATGTGGTATACGTCGGTAAAGAATACTGGAATTTTTCTCAAGGTTAGCGTCTATGTTATTTTTCTCTGAGCCAGCCGGCGCAGGTGGCTGCCTGCGGTGCGAGTCATTGTCTGCTATCTCTTTGTTGGCGCGCGTCGTTATTGGGATTAGGAGACCTAACTTCCACAAATTCACGTTGTCGAGAGTGCCCTGCTCTGTTTGAATCCCGCCAGTTCTGATGAAATTCAGGTCTGTCGTAATGATTTTATCGTCTGTCGTCACGTCGGTAGTTCCTGTACTTTCTTTCTTGTCGGTTAAGTGGTGGAGAATTTCTCCCTGAATCGTAACTGCACGCTGGACCGTTGCATCTAAAGTTATTCTGTCTCCCTTGATAATAATTATTTTGGTTCCCATATTGTCTGTTTCTCTGATTGTCTCTGTGATAGTCATTACCGTGGAGAGGTGATCTTTCCCTGTAATTATTACTACTCTGCCAATGGTGGTGTCTGTTTTGGCCACGATTTACGTTGTAAGAATAGCCTTGTCGTGTCCATTTATTATTTCTGTCATCGCGAAATTGTGACAGATGTGACCTGTAATTGTTGTACTCCTGTTTTCGTGTTCCGCGATTGTCAGTGTCAATTTCCAGTTCTTGTAACGGTCCCTGAAAAGCTTCAATGTCGTCTTTGCAACGTCCTGCTAAAATAATATGTCTTAAATGTCCAGGCAGTTTGGTTAAGCAAATGCGGATGAGTTCTGAGGGGCTGTATTGGTTTGAAAGATACTGATTCTTATGCAACATGTCTTCAAAATATTTCATAAGACTGGAAAATTCAGATTGTTCGAAACGTTTCATCATTATGATGCTATGTTTTACTCGGTCTTGTGTAGCTTGAGACCAATACGCTGAGAGGAAGGCATGATAAAATTCTCCTTCATTGTGACAATTGTGAATGACCGATCGCATTCTTACAGCTGGCTCATTCTCCAAGTAGCCGCACATAAATTCTAACCTGTGCTCCAATGACCAGTTGGGAGGAAAACAATGAGAAAATTGATGAAGCCATGCTTGTGGATGAATGTCGTTGTCAGAATTCTTAAATGTTTTGAATTTACGTGTAGTAATGAACAGCTTATAGTCGAAATCATCGTGTCGGCGAGTGGCACATCGCTCATTGTTACTTCATTTTGGCGGTTCCATCTCAAAATCCAATGCGCCTTGCCAATTTCTTTCATAATTTCCGAAGTGTTCTGTGTTATTATTTTGTGGTTGTTCCGTATTTCTATGTCCCTCCTCCCGTACTGGAGCGCGAGTGTCCTCTGAAATATGTAATTCTTGTATTACCTGCGTCAACTGATCTTGTACTTCCCGGATTTCTCTTTTGTACTGTGTATTGATTTGATTTTGATTTTGTTTGAATTTTCTAATTTGTTCATACTCTTCTGTGTGAGTGAAGGCTACGGGTCTTGTGTCATTCAGATCATCATCTACCTTTGTAGATAAGTTAGTGACCTGATCCGAAAGTTCGGCTACTTTCTCCGATAGTGAACACATTTCCTCAGTGTGTTTTTCTGAACCAAGTTTCAGAGTGTCCATTTGTGTTGAAATCGAATCTACTGTGTCCTTTAAGTTTTCCTGAGTTTTTGCAAGTTGCATAACCGAATCGGTAGATGCAACTGAGTCAATTTTAGCCCACAAGGTCTCATGATTTTCATGAACAATGGTTTGCAGTTCTTTTATGGCTGCTTCGTGATTCTGCAATGCATTTTCATGCCGCGAAAAAATAGGTTGAAAATGCTCAAAAATTTGTGTTTTTACGTCATTACAGACTTTTTGACATTTCGATTCAATGTTATGTAACTCAGTAGTTAAATCTTCACGTGTTTGTTCAAGTGTGGTGTCTAACTTCCGAAGATTTTGTTCCATTGTGTCTAACTGTTGCTGTTTTTGCCTCTGGTGTTGTTCCATTGTGTTTAACTTTTGAAGATTTTGTTCCATTGTTTCTAACTGTTGCTGTGTTTGTTTCTGATTTTGTTCCATTTTTTGCATTAATTGCAATAATAATGTATTAGTGTCTGGAATCTGTTTCTCTATGCTTTTTGGCAGTGCATTTTCACCGGCAAACTTCACATTTTGACAAGCAGAAAATGTGTCTTGACTCATTTGAGAAAACGGTGAGGACCCAAAACCTAAGTCTACAGTATTTGCAATATTGTGTTCTGTCATTTCGGATTCCTGAGGCGAGCTGTTGCCGACCGATCGATCGAAAATGCTTCCTTGTTCACTACCTGTTTCACTGTCTACACCATTATTTGCCGCCCGCTCCATTTCCCTATGCACAATTACCAAATTACTACTTCGAATGTCTGTTAATTCACTACACAGTGGTGCTGATAAGCTACGCTCGTCGTCACTATTATTTCTCAGTTTACTTTGAAGCCTAGTGTTACGTTTTTCACACGCCATTATTGTCACAATATTTCACACGACAACACAGAAAAACACAATTTGAAGAGCAACAATAAGAGAACACATTAACATAGCACTGAAAATAATATCTCGTTAATTGCAAGTGCAGCTGCGAAATACTTGGTGCAAATCTACATGCATGCCACAACTGTTTTACTGTACAACAATGAAAGGCTGCAACTACAAAGGAGATTCTCTCTACAATTACGTGCTAGCAATAAACAAAATCTACACTAATTACACAAACTACAAGAAAAACATCAGAAGATTCCAGTGAGGTATCCTCGGCTAAGGGTCGACATATGAAACGTCCGCTTTCAACAATTATTCATGACTGTGCTTAAACTGACACACAATATTTTTTTAGCGCAACGCAATCTGACTTTCAGTTATCCCTACAAAGGAAAGGCCCTGACTAACATTAACCTGTACCTTTCACAAATCACTTACCTCACAAAAATCTTCGTTACTCAAGCTACTGCAATACAGCGAGCGCCACTACTGCCAGCTAAATAAAAGATTCAAACTACAGAAGGCACTAACTACTGGTAGGCATAGTTAGCAAATGAAAGATGTTAATAGAGAACAAACAATGTATTTACCTTTACATCATAATATATATAGTAGTTCATGACATCCAGTTTTACAAATTTCAAAACTCCGCCATCTCTCTCCCCACATCCACCACTGCTGGCGGCTCACCTCCAACTGCGCAACGCTACGCGCTGTTCACATCCAGCTGCCGCTGCCCAACACTACAATGGCAGACAACAATGCAAAGTAGCCACAGACTGCACACAGCACAGCCAGCGATTTTCATACAGAACGCTATGTAACGTTGCCAATAAGAAAACATAAACAGCCTATTTACAACATTATGACCGAAGCCGGTTACCAATACAAATAAATATTTTAAAGTGTTTCAGCTAGATCGCTGATTTTCTCCAAGAGAAATTTTCTCAAAAATTATTTAGCTTGTAATGTTTAACATGTACTTCTCAACTGCCGTTTTAAATAAGTTCGTTTTAGCATACCGGTACTCTTTAATCTCCTTGGGCAAGTCAGTGGAAGATTTTATTACTTAACAGAAAATACTGTTTTGAGTTTTATGTTTATTCTATATTGATAAATGCACATTCAGTGTAGAGCTTGTTCCACAGTGATGATGGGAGCAGAAATTGTTTGGGTTATTTTTTATGTGCATAACTGACTGGTAAATGTACTCACATCGTGAGATTAAAATCCCGGAAGTTTCACGGATGTTTACAATGAGCTCGATTACTATTTTTGGTTATTATTTCTACAGCTCCCTTCCTTAGTTTAAAAATAGTGTTCACATGTTGTGTATAGTTCTTCAGAAAAGAATTTCATGAAAAAATTTTGAGAGTACATATGAATAGTATGTAACTAAAGGACACTGGCTGTTACGCACTGATGACAGAGCTATATGGGCATTACATGATGGTGACATTCTGTTCGCAAATATCTGTGTGTTTACACCGCCTACCTGGGAATCAATATTCATTCCTAGAAATTCTGTGTTCGTTATTACAGTTTAGAGAGGTAAAAAGCAATTTTTTAACACTGTCAATTCATGACATCAGTTTTGTTCCTGTTGAGCGTCACTTTATGCATATTGTGAACATCCTTGAAGGTTTCATTAGCTTTCTCTGCAAACGGTTAACTTCTTCTCAAAGTGAAAATTGAAAAATGACCTGGATACGATATCTAAATTGTGCAAAAGTGGAAATAAGGAAAAGTGAGCGGTAATCGACATGAGTGCAAAAAGAAGTCCGTTAAATTCCGAATACACGATAAATCACACAAATTTAAATACTGTCTGTTAGACTAAGTACCTAGGAATTACAATTATGAACAGCTTTAGTTGGTACGATCACACAGATAATGTTGTGGGGAAGGCGAACCAAAGACTACGTTTTACTAGCACAACACTTAGAAGATGCAACAGATCACCTAAAGAGACTGCCTGCACTACGTCTGTTCGTCCTCTAGTAGAGTGTTGCTGTGCTTTATGTAATCATTAACAGATAGGATTCATGGATGACATAGAGAAAGGTCAAAGACGGACAAATCGCTTTGTATTAACCAAAAATAGGGGATACAGTGTCTTGGTTGTGATAAGCCATTTAGCATGGCAATCATTAAAACACAGGTGTTTCCGATGCGCCGATAAGTGTTCACGAACTTTAATCACCAACTTTCTTCTATGAACGTGAAAACATTTTGTTGTCGTCAACCTATACAGGGAAAAACGATCACTATAATAAAATAAGAGAAATTAGAGGACATACAGAAAGATTTAAGTGTTCTTTCTTCCCACGTGCTGGTACAGACTGGAATGATAAGGAAATAGTTTGAAGATGGTTCGAAGAACCCTCAGCCAGGCGCTTAAATATGAATTTCTTTGATTTGAGACATTTTGCTTTCGCAAAATTGTTTGGTTATGTTTCTAAAATTTAATAACTGGAAAATCTTGGTCTGGGTCGCATCCATCCAATTAGTGTCTAACACTAACTCTGTTCATAAATACGATCTGTAAAGGTTAAATTGCATTTTAACGGAGAATGTAGACACTATTGAACTAACAGCTGTCTTGTTTTATGAAATTGACTCTATTAAGATAATTTAAATAGCATTATATCTGTTTACAGCACGCGGAATATCGGCCTATGTAGCGATTATTGGGACTTCAAGTAACACGAGCTGTTATTAACAACAAATACTATGAGAAAGCTAAATATGGACTTGTGTAACAAAACCACACCCTACAGGAAGACCGCAACATAAATAATACTTAAATGAAATACTTTTGCAATTAAATAACCATATTTTAAGGACAATATACAGAGTGCTAGGGATTTAAGTGCAGATATTGTGACCATTGGTACCTCAGTATGTACCCATTTCAGTGTGTTACTTTTTTTTCTCTCTGCGTCTAGCAGTCTTCCTGCAGACATGACACATACTTTTCTACATAATGGTTTCTGCTGTCTTAACTGCACCACGAAGTGGAATTCACTTGTCAGTATCGCCTAACAGTTTCGCGTCCATACATCCACACTTGAACACCTGACCTGCTGCCGTCTGGAAAATAAGCATTAATGTACTTGGAGGTACTAAGCAACCTAAAAACATAGTACTCCTAAAAGCTACGATTATTAGCCCGCAAATGGATTTAGTACTGATTTAATCTAGTTCAGTACACTGTCCTCATTCACCAGTAAAAATAATTGCACTTATACCTCTAACACTCTGTACACCTTCGTGTTTCGCTCGACGTCGTTCTTCTATACGAGTTTACAAATCGATGTTGAAAATCATTACCATGTTTCTGTTGATGAAGAAAAATTGTGTTACTGATGTGTATACTTTTATTTGCATTTGATGAGATCTGACTTGCGGATCTATTGCAGCAACTCCAAGAACCACTACTTCTACAGCTAGATTGGTAGCATTCTTCTTTTATGAACAGTGTTTTCTTTTGCGGATTTCTAGTCTCACCATGTCTTTTGACGGTATTAACGAAGGTACGACGAGATGGACAGCGTTTGCCTAGGAACAATTCTGCACACAGTTCTGCTTTTGATGATTTTGCTGACATTTACCATAAATCAAGAAAATGTCAAGTAAATGTCATTAGTAAATGACAGAGTACTCCAGAGACTGGTTTATGCGTTACTAACGATTCACAAATGTGGATGTTTTACAATCAACACAATGTAAGCCACATTGGACGAGTAGTATGTCGACAATGATGAAATGACAATGAGCACAACACAACATCCTGTACCGGAGCGCAGAAAATCTCCGACCTGGCCGGGAATCGAACTCCGGCTGCTGCATGGCAGTCAGACGCAATGACCACATATTTTTTGGGCAAAGTGGCCAGGATTCGGAACCCGAGGCCTGGTCACCTTCATCCGTTTCCTCCCTCCAGGAAACAAGGAAAGCGACTGGAACGTGGAATACAGGTACAAAGAATATCAAAGAACATCAGTGATTTAGTTATTTACTTATTTTTTGTTTTCCTTTAATCGAGAATAGTAGGAAACCGACGTCGCTTGGAGGAGGGAGTGTCAAGTCACCGGACTCGATGAGACTATAGACGCGTAGTTCGAGGAAATGGCAGAAGCACGAAAAACGACATAAGGTGCCGACAAATTTCCGTCCACACCGTCGCCATTAGGGGACGAAATGACGGACAAACCTCTAGTGGGACACCGTAAGGGACAGTCGTTCATAGGACCCTCCTGGATGACATCGTGGACTTCATCCTTCGTGACGTCGTCAAGCAGATCCATCGTTGCATCCACAGGAACCGAGCTAAAGGAGGGTCGGGAGGCCACTTGAATGTCGACAGAGTGATGTCGTTGTACAGCATAACATAATGCGCATGGAGGTCAGAACCAATATCGCACTGGGCGTCTAAGCACCGCCCATCATCAGTCATAAGAATATTAATGAAAGCCCTCCGATGGTGGCGCCTTCTGCTATCACATGGTACATAGACAGATGCTCCTGTGCTAAGCCTTTGTCTGTGCGTGCCCTGACCGAAGCTCCTTCAACGTGACGTCGAGAGAGGGATATGAGCTGTGCCTTGGCATGCGTCACCACCGCCTGGCGCTCTGGTGGATATGGCGTCACAGTACAGCCCGGAAAAATGGTGAAGTAGAAATCCTGAGTTCGTCACCGCCACGCCGCGACCTCCATTCTGTAACCAATCAAGTCCTTTCGAAAGGCAGACTTTGAGTAGAGGACCCACCATGACAGGGTAGACTGACATGCAATACGGCGTCAACAACAAACTGTCCACGTGGCCTCGATGAGCTGCCAGCAGTCGGCTGTAGTAAGATGGATCGTGTTCAGTTTCAATGGTCCCCGGCCGCGCCACATTCCTTGGCGGCAGATACTGATGGCACATGCGTCATGATCAGAGAACGCAACGGGCCAGATCTCAGTAGCCTACATCCGACTGACAGTTTCTCAAGAGATATAAAGACTATCGAGGCGACAGGAAGACTGGCTGGTGAAATGCGTTAAACCCAGACATTCGCCATGAACATCCCCATAAGAGTCCACAAGGTTGTGGTGCTGGAGAATTGTCACTAACGCTGCTCATGGAGACTGAAGCGGCAGTTGGTCTTCGGGTGCTTGGGTGAAGTTGAAGTCGCCTCCCATGATCAGTGCATCCTGCCGGCACAGGAAGAGAGGCGTGGATGCCTCGAGGAAGAAAGTGGAACGCTCGCGGGCGGCGACCCGAACCAGATGGCGCATAGACTGTGGTGATCCACCACAACATCACAAGGCACCTCAAACGGGAGTTCGAAAACCCTCAATGTTCGGAAGCCAAGACCTGCATGATCAACCACGACAGTCCCTACGTGGTCGTCAGACCATCGGAACGAGCTCATTATAGTGGCGCCGCACAACGTCGGCACACAGCTCTTCATTCGTCAGCTTTATGTACATAGTAGATCCGAGAATCGGAAAACTAATTCCGAGAACATCTTGCGGCGGGAACACATTTCATCCAGTATAAACCGTTCTTTATACGCCTTGTGTCGTTAATTTAATCGTGGCTTGACGGTACAAAAATGCTATGATGGTCGATGAAGTCAGACTCTTGAGACAAGCCGCTAGGAAGTAGTAAACAAACGCACGCTCACTCGCAAGCAGCACAAGAGCCGACAAGCAAACAAGGCGTGCTCACTACTGCCAAAAGTAGACTGACGACTCAGCAAAGGAGCCGGACAATGACACAATGAAGTTAAAGATATAAATACTCTCAGAAGTCTCCAAAATACAAGTCTACCACAAATGTTTCATTCGTTTCCAAAGTTCTACGCTTCCAAAAGTATTACATACATAATCATAACTGATGCATGAACAGAACCCTAAACTCACCGAGTGTGCCTTGTGCGCACTAGTTGGTGTTACGAGCAAGAAAAGGATTTTGAGTGTTGGAATGTGATGTTCATTTATTAAAATAGTACAGTGTTCATTCAGAAGGAATTATGAAAAAGAACAGCCATGTAAGCAAATCATTGCGTGTCGATAGTTGTTCCTGTGAACAGAAAAGTACTGGTCGACCGTGTGTGCCAGATGCAGTGTGGAGAGAGTGAGGGGAAGTTTCGTAGGCAGTCCAAAGAAATCAATCGTCTGTGCAAGCCAAAAATTTTCGATATGGCGGCAAACTGTGTGGAAGCTTTTGCAACGGCGGTTACATTTCGCACCGCCCGCAGCTCGTGCAACAATTAAAACCGGAAGAATTTTCCGATTTTCAGAGATCTGACGGGCGATCTGTTTTAATTGTTAAAAACCATTTAACAACCAAGATCCTAGGAAATATTTCTTTATTTAAGACAACCGGCTCCAACAGACTTATCTGTCATCTTCGGGTGTTAAAATTTTTGTTACAAAATATGTTAATTTTATGCTGAACCTCATGCTGATTTTTATCTACTTGACAAATTGTGCGTAAGGTTCAGCATATAATGATCTTGTTGTACAACAAAACGTCTAATACCGGAAGACGACAGTATAGTCTGTTGAATCTGGTTGTCTTAAATAAAGAATTATTTTATGCGATCTTGGCTGCTGAATGGTTTTTAAAATCGGAAGATTAGGGCCGGCGCCTTCAGTTTTGCATCACACTGCAGGGGGCACTTGCGGATGACCAACTCGCCTCTAAGCTGGTACTTAACTACAATGCAACCCAGCGTATACGTAGAAATGGCAATCACCGAAATGTTAGTGTGTGTGTCACTGAACATCCTCGCGAAATTGTGGTGTAGCAACGAGATATGCCAAAGGTTAATGTTTTCTGGACAATGTCACAGACGAAGCTGTATGGGCCGCTTTTCTTGTGTCAGAAGACTGTGACGGGTACCTCTTACCTTGACATGTTACAGCTGCGGTTGTTTCCATAACTAACTGAATTTCATCTTCCAACAAGACGATGCACCCCTGCATTCTAGCATCAACATTCGTCGTTACCTAAACGACGAACTACCAAATCGCTGGATTGAGCGTAATGGTGAAGATGATGTGGCTCTGTCTCCTTGGCCACCACAGGTCGTCTGACCTGACGTCTTTGTGATATTTTGCTTTGCAGGTACATTAAGGATGACTGTGTTTATGTAACCAAACTGCTAACACCACTGAAACAGCTCAAACAACGCGTCATTGCTGCTGTGGTGACCATTGACAGAATCTTGCTACACGGAGACGCACGTTGCGCGATCAGAGGAGCACTCATACAACGTTTTTAGGCAGCAGAGTGCAAACTTGGTGCATTTAAGGTTCTTTTCAAGCATCAATACCAGCTGTTCCTGTAACACTTCGGAAAACGTTGAGCTTTGGAAAAGAATGAATCATTTACAGTAACCTCCAATTATTGCCCTTCATTGTCTAGTACTTGCTGACGACATTGTATCCTCTCCAATAATAGACGAGAAGCGAACGAAGATGTTCAAAGAGTACTGATGTTGATTAATTCTTGCAACGTAGGAACAGATAGGTCATCGAACAAAATTTGAGACAAGACTTAGTTGTTGGTACTGAAGCCGAAACATGTTATCTAGGATGGAAAGCTACCGGGCATCATCGGCAACCATGTACGCAGCTGCCTCTGAATCACGGGATCCCAGGCTCGATTCCCGGCCGAGTTGAGGGTTTTCTCTGCCCGGGGACTGGGTGTTTGTGTTGCCCTTAACATTTGATCATCATCAACATTAGCTTCGTGACAGTGGCTAGATTGAGTAAACCAATGGACTGTGTAAAAATTGGGACTTTGTACGGGCTCTGATGATCGCGGAGCTGAGTGGCCCACAAACCAAACATCATCATCATCATTAGCTAGCATCAGCCTTTCTTTCCTGAATCGCTTGAGCCACGTCTTGCTGACTCTCCCAACGGACATGAACTGCTCTTCTCATCCTCCCGTTCCCCGGACCGCTTCAACGGTCAGAAAATGCATTGTACCTCTTTGTTTCGTTTCTGAAGCCTCAATTTCGCTGTTTTCAGCGTGACAGTACAGCGGACTGTAGATGTGTGGGCGTCCTCGCTCTGTCGGTACGTCGATGTGCGTCTGTGCTCCTTTTCCACAGGAAATGACATTACGATCGTTTCAGGGGCCAGCAAGAAGTCCTCCCCCCCCCCCCCCCCCTGCAAATATGCCAGAGCGACACAGAAATGCTGAAATGTCTACGCAGACCGATGCTTGAAGATAGTCATCAACTGTCCTGCAAAGGCTACCTACAAAGTGGCAAGAACCAATGTTGACAGAGGAAGCTGGAAACGTTCTACAGATCCCACGTATCAATCGCTCCAGTAGAGACCAAGCAGGCAAGATTACATTAATTCTAGAGCACCCAGCAGTTCTCACGCCCTGAATATAAAGAAACCTTAAAAATTGTTAGCATGGTAAGTACCATCCGCTACCCGCTACACAGTGGTTGCATGGGTGTATATGGTGTGGGTGTAGGTGAAAAAGTGATACATGTTTCCTAGAGGATCACATATTACCAGACCTTTTTTGTGGAACGGAAACTTTAAAAGGTGAGCTTCCAGTGACTATAATTCAGTGTGACATTATTGAAATAAACAAATATGTTAACTTACTGACTTCTGGCTCAAGAATATTTTTAATGCCTCGAAATTCAAAAACAACTGAACTGAGTTCTGTAAGATACTGTAAATTGTGTTTCATTTCTATCTTACGTGGTTCTCATCATCAGTATATACTTAGGGAAAAAGAAAAGTTAGTACACCTGGAAAGACGACGTCGATTTTGATCCGGTGGCGCCATATGCCACTTGGGAAATGACAGATGTACTGATAATGGTCTCCGCGTCGTCCATCAACAGACAGCGTAGACATAGCGGCCAGAGCGACATTTGTGTCTCACCTTTAATAGGCAATGCTCACTGCCAGAGGGATCAGTGTGGTGCAGACGTCTGAAGTACGCAGGCAACCATGACACGGGGACGCACTCGTGCTTCCTACAGGCAAATGAATCTGTTTGAAAGGGCTCATATTTTGGCTTCCGAGTGGCGGTATGGTCCTTTAGAATTGCTACACAAGTTGGATGTGCTTTGTCAGTTGTGCAACGATGCTGGTATCAGCGGTCACATTAACCTTCACATACCCATAGATGATGCTCTGGATGTCACGCAGCACAGGCGCGTACTAGTATCGTCGTATCGTGAGGACAGCAGTGGCGGATCATAAAACTACCATAGCACAGATAAGAGGGCTTGTGAGCCCAGACGTGTCAAACGAACAGTTGCGAACCGGTTATTAGCACTGGGATTACGGACATGCACCCCTCTAGCTCGTCTTCCACTCACGCCACAGCATCGACATGTACGGCTCGACTGGTGCCGTCAGAGAATCACTTGGAAGATGTAAAGGCGCGCGATGGTCTTCAGCGATGAAAGCAGATTCTGCCTGCACGCAAATGATGGTCGTATGCGCGTACGACGTAATGAGACGTAGACCTGGTGAGCGATGTCTCGTTGAGACACACTGGCCCCAGTCCAGGCCTTATGATCTGGTGTACACGAGCAACAATAGTCGTTCACTTCTGGTGTTTCTGGAAAGCACGCTAACCAGCGGTTGGTAAGTGCATAATGTTGTTAGACCTCTCTTTTGTCGTTATTGCAACAGGAAGGTGATGTGTTGTTCCAAGAGGATAACGCTCGCCCACATACTGTCTATGAAGCTCAACGTGTTCTGCGGGACGCACAACAACTTTCCTGATCAATAAGATCTCCGGTCGAGTACGTGTGGGATATGATCGGACAAGAAATGACGCGCACGACTAGTTAACCAAAAACTCTTACAATTTTTGGAAATGTGTGGTAAGATCCTATGGGACCAGACTGCTGAGGTCATCGGTCCCTAAGCTTACACACTACTTAACCTAACTTAAACTAACTTACACTAAGGACAACATGCACACCCATGCACGAGGGAGGACTCGAATCTCCGACGGGGGGAGACGCCCTAGACCGCACGGCTACCCTCCGCTGCAACTCTTACAAAAATATGTGAACAGATCCAGCACACGTGGCATAACGTATCCCAGGATAGTGTTCGCCATCTGTACTATCGACTAGATGCGAAAGTGAGCGCCTGCATTTCCGCCCAAGGGTGCTACACCACGAAATAATATGGCTGTTGCTGCAAGAGTCGATACCTGGTGTCTTAAAACCGATTGCACTATTTACCTGTGAATGTGATAATTTAATATACTCCCACATGCGCAACAATAAATCTTGAGTGAAATGGACTGTGCACTAATTATACTATTTTTTTCTTCAATGTATTTCGGAATATCTTCATAGACCTACAGGATATTACTGATACGTTGCTTAACTTCTCAACTGCTTCATGTCGTTGGACGCTTGTTTGTATTTTCACATACATGGCCACTGACTTTCGGTTTTAACCTCCATCATAGTTGGTGACGTTGCCGAGGTGGTGTCCGAACTTTAGGCAGCATGCCCTGGCTGCCGTTGACAGGCACTGTGTCGTCACAGGCGATGAAATGCTGACACCGTCCATCGCCTTCGCCCATCACAGAGTCTGCGACTCATCGTGTTGCAGAATATCTTCGCAGATGTACTTGCTGGCTTCATGTCGCTCTAACAGCGTCCTTACGATGTTGCAAACATCTTTTTGGCCAAGTCATGTTAACTGTTGTTCCTTTCAACAAATATAACAGTTTTAGCATTACAAACATTTTCCGTCTCGTTTATAGTGTGGTTTTAGTATTATGTGACCGGTTTATCCATTTCCCTTATTGTTCCTCTCGAAATGTAGGAGCGGCTAGCCGCAACTGTGTTGCTGCTCTTCAGCCAAATGCCATAATAATACAGCACTTTTTTTTCGTTCAGTCATTTGACAGGTCTAACGCCACCGCCACGAATTTTTCTCTTGTGCCAACCGCTTGATCTGTGAGTGGCACTGACAACCAATGTCACCAATTATTTGTTGGATGTATACTGAAGCAAAAAAAAAAAAAAAAAAAAAAAAATCGCAACCCCATGAAGCAGTTGTGCGATATAATGAACCATGGACCTTGCCGTTGGTGGGGAGGCTTGCGTGATTCACCGATACAGATGGCCGTACCGTAGGTGCAACCACGGAGGGGTATCTGTTGAGAGGCCGGACAAACGTGGGGTTCCTGAAGAGGGGCAGCAGCATTTACAGTAGTTGCAGGGGCAACAGTCTGGATGATTGACTGATCTGGCCTTGTAACACTAACCAAGCCTTGCTGTGCAGGTACTGCGAACGGCTGAAAGCAAGGGGAAACTACAGCCGTAATTTTTCCCAAGGGCATGCAGCTTTACTGTATGGTTGAATGATGATGGCGTCCTCTTGGGTAAAATATTCCGGTGGTAAAACAGTCCCCCATTCGGATCTCCGGGCGGGGACTACTCAAGAGGATGTCATTATTAAGAGAAAGAAAACTGAAATTCTACGGTTCGGAGCGTGGAATGTCAGACCCCATAATTGGGCACGTATGTTAGAAAATTTAAAAAGGGAAATGGATAGGTTAAAGTTAGATATAGTGGGAATTAGTGAAGTTCGGTGGCAGGAGGTACAAGACTTTTGGTCAGGTGAATACACGGTTATAAATACAAAATCAAATAGGGGTAATGCAGGAGTAGGTTTAAAATGAATAAAAAAATAGGAGTGCGGGTAAGCTACTACAAACAGCATAGTGAACGCATTATTGTGGCCAAGATAGACACGAAGCCCACGCCTACTACAATAGTACAAGTTTATGTGCCAACTAGCTCTGCAGATAATGAAGAAATTGATGAAATGTATGATGAGATAAGAGAAATTATTCAGGTAGTGAAGGGAGACGAAAATTTAATAGTCATGGGTGACTGGAATTCGAGAGTAGGAAAAGGGAGAGAAGGAAACATAGTAGGTGAATATGGATTGGGGCTAAGAAATGAAAGAGGAAGCCGCCTGGTCGAGTTTTGCACAGAGTATAACTTAATCGTAGCTAATACGTGGTTCGAGAGTCATGAAAGAAGGTTGTATACATGGAAGAATCCTGGATATACTATAAGGTATCAGATAGATATAATGGTAATACAGAGATTTAGGAACCAGGTTTTTAAATTGTAAGACATTTCCAGGGGCAGAGGCGGACTCTGACAACAATCTATTGGTTATGAACTGTAGATTAAAACTGAAGAAACTCCAAAAAGGTGGGAATTTAAGGAGATGGGACCTGGACAAACTGAATAAACCAGAGGTTGTAAAGGCATGGCTAGAGGACGAATGTAAGGATGTAGAGGCTTATCTCACTAGGGGTAAGATAGATACAGCCTACAGGAAACTTAAAGAGAGCTTTGGAGAAAAGAGAACCACTTGTATGAATATCAAGAGCTCTGATGGAAACCCAGTTCTAAGCAAAGAAGGGAAAGCAGAAAGGTGGAAGGAGGATGTGTTGTTGCGGTCTTCAGTCCTGAGACTGGTTTGAGGCAGTTCTCCATGCTATTCTATCCTGTGCAAGCTGCTGCATCTCCCAGTATCTACTGCAGCCTACATCCTTCTGAATCTCCTTAGTGTATTCATCTCTGGGTCTCCCTCTACGATTTTTACCCTTTACGCTGCCCTCCAATACTAAATGGGTGATCCCTTGATGCCTCAGAACATGTCCTACCAACCGATCTCTTCTTCTAGTAAAGTTTGCCACAAACTTCTCTTCTCCCCAGTGCTATTCAGTACCTCCTCATTAGTTATGTGATCTACCCATCTAACCTTCAGCATTCTTCTGTAGCACCACATTTCGAAAGCTTCTATTCTCTTCTTGTCCAGACTATTTATCCTCCATGTTTCACATCCATACATGGCTACACTCCATACAAATGCTTTCAGAAACGACTTCCTGACACTTAAATCTATACTCGATGTTAACAAATTTCTCTTGTTCAGAAACGCTTTCCTTGCCATTGCCAGTCTACATTTTATATCGTCTCTACTTCGACCGTCATCACTTATTTTGCTCCCCAAATAGCAAAACTCCTTTACTACTTTAAGTGTTTCACTTCCTAATCTAATTCCCTCAGCATCACCCGACTTAATTCGACTACATTCCATTATCCTCGTTTTGCTTTTGTTGATGTTCATCTTATATCCTCCCTTCAAACACTATCCATTCCGTTCTACGGCTCTTCCAAGTCCTTTGCTGTCTCTGAGAGAATTACAATGTCATCGGCAAACCTCAAAGTTTTTATTTCTTCTCCATGGATTTTAATACCTACTCCGAATTTTTCTTTTGTTTCCTTCAGTGCTTGCTCAACATACATCGGGGAAAGGCTATAACCCTATGTCACTCCCTTCCCAACCACTGCTTCCCTTTCATACCCCTCGACTCTTATAACTTCCATCTGGTTTCTGTACAAATTGTAAATAGCCTTTCGCTACTTGTATTTTACCCCTGCCACCTTCAGAATTTGAAAGAGCGTATTCCAGTCAACATTGTCAAAAGCTTTCTGTAAGTCTACAAATGCTAGAAACGTAGGTTTGCCTTTCCTTAAACTTTCTTCTAAGATAAGTCGTAAGGTCAAAATGGCTCTGAGCACTATGGGACTCAACATCTTAGGTCATAAGTCCCCTAGAACTTAGAACTACTTAAACCTAACTAACCTAAGGACATCACACACACCCATGCCCGGCCAGGATTCGAACCTGCGACCGTAGCAGTCCCGCGGTTCCGGACTGCAGCGCTGAAAGTATTTGTATGGAGTGTAGCCATGTATGGAAGTGAAGCATGGACGATAAATAGTTTGGACAAGGAGAGAATAGAAGCTTTCGAAATGTGGTGCTACAGAAGAATGCTGAAGATTAGATGGGTGAATAACATAACTAATGATGAAGTACTGAATAGAACTGGGGAAAAGAACAGTTTGTGGCACAACTTGACAAAAAGAAGGGACCAGTTAGTAGGACATATTCTGAGGCATCAAGACATCACAAATTTAGCATTGTAGGGCTCAAATGGTTCAAATGGCTCTGAGCACTATGGGACTTAACATCTATGGTCATCAGTCCCCTAGAACTTAGAACTACTTAAACCTAACTAACCTAAGGACATCACACAACACCCAGCCATCACGAGGCAGAGAAAATCCCTGACCCCGCCGGGAATCGAACCCGGGAACCCGGGCGTGGGAAGCGAGAACGCTACCGCACGACCACGAGATGCGGGCCATTGTAGGGCATCGTGGAGGGTAAAAATCGTAGAGGGAGAACAAGAGACGAATACACTAAGCAGATTCAGAAGGATGTAGGCTGCAGTAAGTACTGGGAGATGAAGAAGCTTGCACAGGATAGGGTAGCATGGAGAGCTACATCAAACCAGTCTCAGGACTGAAGACAACAACAGCAACAACAACCCCATGAAGCAGTTGTGCGATATAATGAAAGTTGTAAGGCGTGTTTCTACATCTGAAAGATGATGTCTGTCCAAATTCTGCGCCAGTAGCATTAGAGTGGCGCCCTACAGATTTGCTTTAAACACACACTGTAACAGTCTTGAGCGTTTGTTACTTTTGAGATTGGAGGTTGCGAGTTCAAGTTAGTCAAGATTGCCTTTAAGGTGACAAAGCCATTACCAACACCTCATTGAGTATAAAGTAGATAGTGAAACAGGGCTACGAGAAGAGGGACTTTCCTTCCACGATATTGCAGAAAGACTAGGCAAGAATGTAGCCACTGTACATGATTGCTGCCAGCAGTGGTCACGATAATGTACTGTCGCAAGGAGTCTGGGCTCCAGACGGCCACGTGGTACTACCGAAATTGATGACAATCGTGATCGGCGTGGGGCTCTGGCGCAACGTACTGCACCTGCTGCAGTAACCCGAGAAACGATTGGCACCACGATGACACAACGAACTGTTACAAATTGTTTACTTCAAGTGCAGCTCCGAGCCAGACGCCCTGTAGCGTGCACTCCACTGATCCCAAACCACCGCCATTTGTGACTTCAGTGGTGACAAGCGAGAGCTCACTTTAGGGCGGGATAGACATCTGTTGTGGTTTCTGATGAAAGCTGCTTCTGCCTCGGTCCCAGTGATGGCCATGTGCTGGTTAGGAAGAGGCCAGTTGAGGGCCTGCAGCCACACTGGATCTGCACCTGGAGTTACGCTCCGGGTACGATTTCGTATATGATCAGGAGACTCTCGTAGTTATTCCACGCACCCTATCCACATATTCAGACGACAGTCCAGTGATTCGACCTGTTGTACGCCCATTCATGAACAGTATTCCACAGGGTCTTTTCCAACAAGATAGCGCTCGCCCACATACCGCTTATTTAACCCAAAATGCTGTACAGATCGCCGACGTGTGGCCTTGACCTGCTCGATCACCCGATCTGTCTCCAGTCGAGCACATATGGGACATAATCGGACGATAACTCCAGCATCATCCACAAACAACATTAACCGTCCATGTACTGACCAAGTGCAACAGGCATGGAACTCCATCCCACAAATTGGCATTCGGCATCTGTACAACACAGTGCATGCACGTCTGCAAGCTTGCATTCCACATTCTGGCGGTTCAACCGGTTATTAATGTACCAGCATTTAACATTTGCAATGGCTTATATCGCGCTCACATCAAACTGTGGTCTTGCAGTACCAATCACTTAAATATTTTGCCTAGACAAATGTAATTCCGAAATTTCATTATACTACATTAATTATTTTTTAGTGTTGCAATGTATTAAGAATTAATATCAAAAATATTTGTAGTTCGGCATCAGAACTAAAAAATCGAAAACAAAATAAAACAATGTAATATTTTAAAAATATTTTAAAGGTATATTAGTAATTACAGCAAAAATTACCAGCATCAAATTAGTTTAAGTGCGACTGAAAGCAGAACAAACAGTGTACCGTTCTTGCATTTAAACGTTGTATAAACAGACTTCCCATGACACGGGTTGAATCAGATCCTACGATTTATGTCAGCGAGGAACACCATGTTCCTTTCTCCATGTTCGGGTATTTCCATTCGACATCGGTCACAATAGGCAGCCCTCCTACTTTTACACAGGCAGAATAAAAATAGTTGACTTTTAGAGATATAAAGCAGAAAAAAAATGTCGCCACACACACAATAGTACCTAAAAACCAATTACATACCATTTAAGGGAAGGAATGAGTTTTGCATCTTACCCATCACTCGCAACATGAATGAAGTTAACAAAAGAATGATCAGTTACCAGGCGGCCCCTTTGGCGGAATCGCACATTTTGAACGGAGATGCGATTAAACAACCAGCAGCTTACGACAGAATGCTGTCCACGCAGCGTGATTGTTACTGCCGAACTCAAATCATCCAAAGCACACCCCAGTTAACGCTGGCACTCCTATAGGAATTTAGAATAAAAGTAACACACAAATGACGGCTGCAGTCTAACTGGCCTTTGGCACAACTCAGTAATTATGCAAGACAGAAGAAGGGGGCTACCATTTTCCGCTGTGTGACGGTAGTGCAGCACGGCTTTGCAGCCGCTACACTTCGGTGAAGCATTCCTGTGACGGAACAGAATCTGACTTCACCACATTGAATGTTCAATAACAGCAATGGAAATGCCACGAAAGAAACTACGACTCCACATGTGGCTACACCTAACGTAGCCACCTCCAAACAGGAAAACCTGCCTCCTTTCAACTCAAAAATAACCACTGTGCTGTGCAAACTTGACGTGGTCCCGCTGCTACTCACGAATTTGTCGCCAATATCACTCGCAAGTCCCTCTCCTCTTTCACTTTTGCGTGACGTGTCCAAGCCCGACCGTCTGAAAGTCACGCGCTCTTGCGGGCTGCCAAAGGAACTCCAAGGACCGACGCTAGATTACCCAAAATATATCGATACGAACATATCAATAATCATAAGCGAATGTGATCTCTGTGTCCTTTCACCCAGAATTTTAATCCCACTGCCCGCATCTTGTGGTCGTGCGGTAGCGTTCTCGCTTCCCACGCCCGGGTTCCCGGGTTCGATTCCCGGCGGGGTCAGGGATTTTCTCTGCCTCGTGATGGCTGGGTGTTGTGTGCTGTCCTTAGGTTAGTTAGGTTTAAGTAGTTCTAAGTTCTAGGGGACTGATGACCATGGATGTTAAGTCCCATAGTGCTCAGAGCCATTTGAACCATTTTTTTTTTTTTAATCCCACTGCTGAATCTTTCATTTGTATCTGCCGTTGCTTCTTCGACATGGGGGCTCAACAGTAGGGGGAAAGACTATATGCCTATCTAATACCCTCTGTAATCCGAGAACTATAGATCTTCCATGCTTATTTTTCCCTCTTGGTTCTTGTGCATATTGTGTGTTACTCGTCTTACCCTACAAAGCTTAAAACGATGGTCTTGAGAAATTTGTACATCTTACATCTTACAAACTGTTGATCACTTTTTATAGGTCGACAGGTCCTATGAATGTGTTTTAACTTTTCTTGACTCGCAAGCGCAATGTTAGAACTGCTTACCAGGTGCCATTATTTTTCCTGAAGCCAAACTGATCGCTATCTAACATATTCTCAGTTTTGTTCCTCATTATTCTGTTTATTATTACCGAGCGAGATGGCGCAGTGGTTAGCACACTGGACTCGCATTCGGGAGGACGACGGTTCAATCCCGTCTCCAGCCATCCTGATTTAGGTTTTCCGTGATTTCCCTAAATCGCTTCAGGCAAATGCCGGCATGGTTCCTTTGAAAGGGCACGGCCGATTTCCTTCCCAATCCTTTCCTAACCCGAGCATGAGCTCCGTCTCTAATGACCTCGTTGTCGACGGGACGTTAAACACTAACCAGCACCACCACCATCTGTTTATTATTCTTGTCAGCAACTTATATGCATGATCGCTGAAGCTAATTGTACATACAATGTCTTTTTTTACAGTTAAAGGATTAAAGTAACTGGTCTTAAATACCATAAACTGATTGCTTCTGATGATTTTTCTGTAAAAATGGCAATGGTGTGGCTAGTGCACACAGTGATGGTGATGGTTACACATTCAGTAAGTCTCTTGAGTTCAGCACCCCGTAGATACCGTGTGTATAAGGACGGAGAAACATTGGAAGAATGAGAGAACAATGTAGGTACAAGGCTCTTTGTGTCTGGGAGTCGAGTCATAATGCACGGCTACGAAGTGGGATGTATAAATCTTGGCCAGAGCAGGAAGCAATGAGGGCGGGACAGCAGACTGAAAGAAATACGGGAACCTCGATGCAAGGAGAGAATACGGGGAGTGGTGTTGTACCTGGATCTACGGGGATTTCTAGTCAGGAACAAGGCTCCTACTGACGTTAGCTTGGTATAGGATGTGGACAGTGTGGAGATGGAGTGTACTGGGGACATGATGGTATGGCCAGGCCAGTGGGTTTGGACTGGAGATGATGGCGTGAAAATTTGATTGTGATATGTTTGCGTATTGTATAGGATTTGCAAGGTGTTGGAGGAATTTAAGGAGAAATGGAAATTTCATCAATTGGAGGAGAATATGTAAAGGAGAGGAAAAGCCTTTACCTAACGGAAGGCAGAGTGCATGTTGCTCTAGTACTTGTAAGAAATGGCAAAATTTTGGGAGTGCGGAGATCTACATCTATATCTATACACCGCTAGCCTGCGGGGGACACTTTGTCTACCGGTCCCTTGCCCTGTTCCAGTCGCGAATGGTTCGCGGGAAGAACCATTGCTGGTGTGTGTACTCCGGTCTCTTTAACTTTATCTGGATGATTTTTTCGCAAGATATACATATGAAAAAGCTACATTTATTGCTTCAGTCTTCTAGGAACGTACGCTCTCGCTGTTTTAACAGCAGACCATATTGTGAAACAGAACGCCTCTTTTGCAGCGTATGCCACCAGAATTTGCTAATCATCTGCGTGACGCTTTCCCTCTTTAACATGGTACTCTTCTTCGGATCTTATCTACTTCTTGTATCCACCCCGTCTGGTACGTACAGACCCATACCGACGAGCGATTTGCAAGTACGAACAAGTTTTTTGTATGATACTTCCTTTGTTGATGGAGAATTGTTAGCAACTCAATCGGGCATCTGCCTTGCCTGAGATTAATTTGTGTGGTTGTTAACTTCAAAGCGTTCCGCACGCATACTCTAAGTCCTTTTGTGGAAGTAACTGCATTCAGTGATTGTTCTGCAATCGTGTAATCATACAATTAAGGATCTTTCTGTCTATCTATACGCAGTACGTTACATCTGTTTATGTTGAGGGCCAACTGCCACTCCCAGCACCAACCGCCGATCTTATGCAGGTCTTCCTGCATTTCGCTACGATTTTCTACCATTGCGACTTCTCTGTGTACAACAGCATCATCCGCATAAAGCCTCATGGAACCTCCGACGTTATCTGCTAGATCATTAACGCTGTATAGTGTGAAAACTGGTGAGTCCATAACACTCTCTTGGGGGACGTCCGAAGTTACGTTGGCATAGGTAAATTCTGGACGAATTTTGTAGGTGTGGAGGGTTGGATGAGGATGTAATTATCAAGTAAGTCCTTTTAATAGTTTCTGTAGATTGAATCTATTGTGGGCTTTTTGTTAGATCCTAATTAGACGGTGGTACCATGTTAGCCTCCGGTCGAATGTGTGTGCAGCATATTGTAACGTGTAAATCGGTTTCAGGGCCGTATGCAGCATCACCAGATCTAAAACAGTGAAATACCAGGAAGCGGTACTGGAATAACCTGACAAGTTGCAGGTCTATGAAAATATGAGATGAACAAAGAAAGGTTCTATGAAATATTCGACATGATTAGTTATGACACCGAGAGCAAGATTGCAAACATCTGCACAACTTCGAATAAATTCAGCAAAGCAGACAAATGTCAGTCGACCTTCAGTAATTGTCATTCAGCATATGCGACAAAGACAAATATAAATTTCAAAATAAAATAGTCTGAACACCTAACGCATTAAAAAGTGGAAACTGTTATATAAGAGAATCTCCGTCGCACTGAAATAAAAGCACCTTTAAGCAGTCAAAATAATTCGCGGGCAGCTAATGACACCTACAGATGCACTACAGTAATTTTAAGCATCAAAAATTGACACATACAACCTTTTTAACTTGAACAATTTTTCGACGTTATAATCACCTAAAATTTCTGATTTGAATCTTCTCTGCATGACTTGCTGCATTTTAATTACAGACATGATGCTTAAATGGTTAGAGAGCCACAGAACATGCACAATGTAATATAAAGTAACAATCAATTAATTATTATAAAATGTTTAAATTTTTCGAAACTTGTAGTCTCCAGTATAGTAGTGATTTCAGGCCATAGATTTCATGACATGTACCTGTTTTCATACTTCTCATCCTCAAGGAAGGCAGAAACTTCTTTTTTCAGGTATTAAAAAAAATTTATCAGAATCCGTGTTTTGCGAATGGGAACATCAGCCGACACGACCGAAGAAAACAAACTGATTTGAATTCCACCAACCGTCGGCCGAAGTCTGTACCAGAAAATAAATTGTTGCTGGTGTACAGCATCCAGCCACAAATTTGGGGCTGGTTGCTGTACACCATCAACAATTTATTTTATATAACAGCCACGGAGTAGGAATTAAAGTCCACGGGGAAGAAATAAAAAACTTTGAGGTTTGCCTATGACATTGTAATTTTATGAGAGACAGCAAAGGGCTTGGAAGATGAGTTGAACGGAATGGGCAGTATCTTAAAAGGAGGATATAAGATGAACATCAACAAAAGCAAAACGAGGATAATGGAATGTAGTCCAATTAAATGAAGTGATCTGATGATGCTCAGGGGATTAGATTAGGAAATGAGTTTTGCTATTTGGGAAGCAAAATAACTGATGACGGTCGAAGTACGGAGGATAAAAAATGTAGACAGGCAATGACAAGAAAAGCTTTTCTCGAGATGAGAAATTTGTTAACATCGAGCATAGATTTAAGTGTCAGGAAGTCCTTCCTGAAAGTATTTGTTTAGAGCGTAGGCATGTATGGATGTGAAACGAGGAAGATAAATAGTTGGGACAAGAAGAGAATAGAAGCTTTCGAAATGTGGTGCTACAGAATAATGCTGAAGATTAGATGGTCATGTCACGTAACTAATGTGGAGGTACTGAACAGAATTGGGTAGAAGAGAAATTTGTGGTACAACCTGACTAATAAAAGAAGAGACCGGTTGGTAGGACACATTCCGAGACACCAAGAGATTACCAATTTAGTACTGGAGGGTACAGTGGGAGGTAAAAACGTAGAGAGAGACCAAGAGAGAGGGATTCAGAGCGATGTATGATGTAGTAGTTACTCAGAGACGAAGAGGCTTGCACAGGTTAGCGAAGCATGGAGAGTTGCATCAAATCAGTCTTTGGACTCAAGACCACAACAACAACAGCCACGATCTCCTACCATGTCTGTATATGACAAAATTGCATAAAGTTTGTACGTTCGGGCACTGAGATCGGTTGCGCCGAGACCGCGCATGTACTGGTGTACTGTTTCGGATATATCGGAAATCTTTGGCCGATGTCATTCGTCGACGGAATACCCGGATGTTAGTACCGCTGCGACCGCAGCCTCAGATGCAACAACTAAGAACAAGCATATAAATGTGTATTACATGTTCGTATAGTTAGAAGACATAGTAGCTGTAAAATTATATCTGCATGAGAGATATTTTTTTTCGTATACAAAGAATAAAAAGACTGAACTTTCAGGCTTCATAAATACATACGATGATACTGATGTATGCAAGTAATGTGAACCATTACGGCTGTATAAAGTACTACCGTCATTATATGAGTTTTCTCCAAATTCTAATACAACTTAATACGGTATTTATCCGTGAAACAAAATCCTTAGCGATCGCTACAGCTCAACGACAATGTCCCCTCACTTTATTCAGAATAAAGGTTGAGCAATAGGAAGGGCTGAGTGTGCAGTTTCGTTTGCACACTCTCTGTTATCCGATTACAACTACTTGCTATCACCCAGAAGGTCTACATTATCGTTTATACTTCGTACATCGTGTAACGAAGACAGTAACTATTCACGTACACCACAGCGTCTTAGAAAAGGTTACACATGGCAGAAAGGCATGTAAGAAATGGTACTTATGCAGACAGTAACAGGATACTCCAATTACGGAAGGAACAAAAGCGAAGAACATCTGAAATAGAAGCGGCAGCAGTTAAAGAGAAGAAGAGGGTGTGTAACAAGCGATAAGAATAATAATATTTAGAAAGTTTCAAAGTGGTCTTAAAACTGTTTACAAAATGACTAAATTAATGCATTATCAGTCTATCATAAAGGATATAGTACAAATTAACAATCAAGTTTGTATTTAATGTAGTTGGAGGCAACGACTGAATTATGACTATAGCATACATGAAACGGAAGTGTTCAGGAAACGCCGTTGTGTGAATGAATGTCAGTTGAGGCAAGGACCTTCTTTGCTGAAGTTCTAACAGACAGGAAAATATTTAAACGACGAGGGATGGGTAGACGACGTTGCAAAATATGCAGGAGCACAGCGTACGCATGTAAACGTTTAGAGCTATCCTTCACGCTGCAGGTGATATACTGGCAAGCAAAGTCCCTAGAGAAAAAGTTGAAGATGAGTTAATACTTAACGATGATATTGCAATTTATCAAAAGACATTTGCTGACACTTAGCGATTCATTTTCCTTGACGTTCCGACGTGAAACAGTTTTAATACAAACGTATGATGTGTTTATATGAACACTTACATAGTAAATACACGGAAGTATGTACTTACTGTAAACGACACGAAGCTCATACGTAATGATATACGTATACGTACGATTCATAGTATCACACTCAGTGGTTATCACAAAACCGAATTTTATGTAACTTCTTGCAATTACATAGTCAGTCACAAATTAGTTTGGCAATATCGTTTCTTAATGTGGAATACCTTTCTTGTCATTCAAATATACAATGCTTCTTTGCTAATGAAACGCTATCCAACGTGTACGGAAAATATTGCGGGAAATGTATTTTATATATCCATCTACGCGAATGTTACCCGCTTCTTTGCTAATGAAACGCTATCCAACGGGTGCGCAAAAAATAGCGGGGAATGTATTTTATATATCCATCTACGCAAATGTTACCCCGCTAAAATAGTTCCCTTCAGATTTTTTTTTCTTTTCCTTCCGATTTTGGCAAACTATGGACCGCGTAGAACTTAAGGCTTTTTGTCTTTCTTTTCCTCTCTACCCAGAATATCTTCATTCATTCACTTCCTCTCTTTCCCTCCTCTCTCAGCGATGCGTTTTCAATTTAGTTTGTGCTTGCACAATGTTAGCCCTGTAAGGTCTTACGAGTAGCGGCACTGGAGCATCATTATAGTATTGTTTTTGGCCAAAACTTCACGAACAAACAACGAAGTGTGAGCAACTGCATCATTGTGGCATAATGACATAAAAGCCACCAATTGCTTCACGCAAACGGCCTTGAAAGAGTAAGTAGTCCTCCTTGTCGATTGTCCGACCTTGTGGCCCGAAGACGATAGTGAGCGTATCCTTCATATGTGACCGCTCTTGTCGAGGTTTTCGGTCTTGGCCTTCTAGAATAGGTCCACTGGGTCGATTGAGCCTGACAAGGGAACTTTTAGAAACCTCACTAAACGATCTTGATAATATTTGGCGGGCGTATAGAGGGGGAAAAACTGTGAAATATTTTTTTGTGTGCCCTGTTTTACTTTTAAGGAGTCAAACACACCCCGTAACATAATTTGGCGTTGTAGGTTTAGTGAGAATATTTTCGAAAGCATATAAAAAATGTTTATCGTATCAAACTTGATATGTTATTAATTTCCTTGAAAACTTCTGTAATAATTTAAAATTTTGTAAAATGCCCCACCACCATTAATTAATTTTGAAAAAATGAAGACTCTTGTTGCAACATAAATTAAACAAACTTTCAAGCCACTTATGTGCTTATGTAATAAAGCTGTTTTCTGAAATACCAGTTTTGGAAAATAAGCTGTACACAATGTGCTGTCGCAGGATGTGCCTATCTCAAAATGGTTCAAATGGCTCTGAGCACTATGGGACTCAACTGCTGAGGTCATTAGTCCCCTAGAACTTAGAACTAGTCAAACCTAACTAACCTAAGGACATCACAAACATCCATGCCCGAGGCAGGATTCGAACCTGCAACCGTAGCGGTCTTGCGGTTCCAGACTGCAGCGCCTTTAACCGCACGGCCACTTCGGCCGGCGATGTGCCTATCTAATAAAGCTGTTTTCTGAAATACCATTTTTTGAAAATAAGCTGTACACAATGTGCTGTCGGAGTATTTCACCATACCTGATTACAATATCTAAACATATATTACGACTCTATTTATTTTAGTTATATCTGTTTTATGTTTTAAATTGTTATTTTACTTTTTTATATATTTTTAGGTTCTGAGGCATCAAGGGATCACAAATTTAGCATTGGAGGGCAGCGTGGAGGGTAAAAATCGTAGAGCGAGACCAAGAGATGATTACACTAAGCAGATTCAGAAGGATGTAGGTTGCAGTAAGTATTGGGAAATGAAGAAGCTTGCACAGGATAGGTTAGCATGGAGAGTTGCATCAAACCAGTCTCAGGACTGAAGACCACAACAACAACATATTTTTAGTTTATCATTTCACGTTTGTGTAGTTTGCTTACTGATTATTACGACAGAAAATAACGACAGTAATAATAACCTGTAGAACGAAATTTCTTCATGTAATATACACGATGGTGACGCCAACATAAAACAAAATTCAGCAGGATTTCGAATTGTCGTGGGTGATACTAAATAGCAGGTATATTTCAGTACATGGCCTTGGCGAGGAGAACTGATTATGTATCAGTGACTTCAGCTTGGTTGTATTGTTTCTCAAGTGGAGACTGACTTCATAATCATTCAACGTGACTAGGTCTGGAAGCCTTGTCACAAGGTTCCTCCAACATCGAAAGTTGTGTACGTCCCACTGCTGTACTTGCGTCGTCGAACCCTTTGGATTTATCAGATAAACAAGTTCCTTGTTCTCAGGTATGATCCTCTAAATAGTTCTCTCAACAGACTAAATATTCGATATGGCTAGCACTGTACAAAGACTTTCCAGACGTATTTACCAACACAACAACCAAAATTCATCTGGATCTGATTAATTCAACGCTCAAAATTAGAAAATTGCCGATACACTTGAACACACCTCGTCAGTGCAACAAAGAAGGATGGACGACACAAAACTCTAAAATAATGGTATCGTAAGTCACTCGTTAATATGTGCTAGTGTAAAAAAAATGGCTCTGAGCACTATGGGACTTAACATCTGAGGTCATCGGTCCCCTAGAACGTAGAACTACTTAAACCTAATTAACCTAAGGACATCACACACATCCATGCCCCAGGCAGGATTCGAACCTGCTACCGTAGCGGTCGCGCGGTTCCGGACTGTAGCGTCTAGAACCGTGTGTTAGTGTCGTTATACTTGAAAAGTATATGTCTAGATCAATATCCGATGCCCACATTGCAACAATTTATCAAGTGATTTCAGACTAATGTGAAACTTCGTAATAACCAATCTGAAACGTTATCAAACCTTTTTGTCGATGGAAAAACACGCATTATTTCTGTATCCTGTAAGTGCTGACGGACGCTATCGTAAGTACATTGCTGACGCAAAACATTTGCATAGATAAGACGACACTGAAGCTCTGAATGTATTGTATCAACATGTTAATCAGCATATATAGTTCTTTTTCAGTCCTAATTTGGACTCCTCGTACAAACCATAAACCAAAACAGCAGTCACTCGTAAACTAAATGACAGAGAAGTGAAAAAAATTTTGTGTCCTACCCTAATAATTATGGTCCTCCAGCTTATTCAGGCAATTAATACGATTTCGAAAGGATCAGGAACATCATCTGAAGTCTTAGGAACAGAAAATTTGTGGTACTTTCGCAAGGTAAAAACAAACGAGGCACTCGGAAGCGAACACAATACTTCCAGATTTAGAGCACAGGTCAAACATCTGTGTCTGTACGTGTTTATCGGTATATTAATTTCATGAATAAGCACTCTAGACTATTTGTAGGTAATTTAGAACACTAACATTAGAAAACAGCACAAGGATGCAGAGGTTCTTATTCCTTCTAACCTGCTTGCTATTCACATACCAGCATGATCAGAAATTCCTTGGCACTCCTCACGTTGCGTACTGGATCACGAACAACAGGGGAGAAAGAATATTTTCCTGTATTTATGGTAAGGTGATAATGTTTGAGGAGCAGATGCTGTTGTTCATTATAGTAAAACCAAGATAATGAGAGAAGTGGTGACCTACTGTTAGCAGTAGTAGTCGGTATAATAAGTGCTTTTATACTAGAATAAGATACGTAATTCATTTCGTAAGAGCACCAGTAATCGCAGGTGACGGAAAGATGAATATAGAATATGGAATAACAGGTAGAGAAGAACCATAATGAGAACTAAAGATGATGTTTTATTATTTTTGGAGAATCTATTTTCAAAAATAAGTGAAAGAGAGATGGAGAAACAACTAAAAAGGTATGTAGTAGTCAATATGACCAAGAATGGAAATTCTGTAATGCTGAAAACGAAGATAGTACATCAAAAATTTTCGTCATAGAAATATGATGTATGTATAAATCAAAACACGAACTGTTACGGCATAACTTCTTCTTAAGAGATTGTAGTGTTACGAACAAATAAACAGGTTAGAGGATGAAATTAAGCCGTAATGAGTGAAGTTGCCAAATTACTTTGTTTCTCTGAGCACTGCGAAATTCGGATTTTAGCTCTTTAAAACTACTCTGCTTTCAAAACCAAAACACAAGAGGAAATGGTCCAATTACTATGAGTGATGTAAACGTACTTTAGTTTAAAATGAAACATAATTTAAAATTAAGGATCTCTTTGTTTTTTTTGTGTTGGACACTGCAATCTGAAATATGTTCATACTGTTTCTGTTGATCCTGGAAGTAGTACAGCCAATATTTTCATCACATTCTGTGATTAATTGTTACCGCTTTCGGTAGTATACCATCTACTCAAAACTAAGCAGAAATGTATAACGAAGTATAGGAAGTTAATCACTTGGATACAGGCAGTAATAATTAAGAAAATGGTAATATAAATCACGTCATATCGTTTATGGATATGGAAAACCGTATAACATACATTAAATCTTCACAATTACACACGCACAGAAAATCAACAGGTGTCTTAACATAGAAGATGGTGTAAACCATTAGAATACTGGTTACAACTGATCGTCATGTAGTGTGCATGTATTAAAGAGTAAGAAGTAAATATGATTGTTTCAAGAAACCACACAAAGCATAGTTATAACTCACACTACTTCATATATACAATATGCACAGTTAGTATAAATGTTAAAACAATGTTTCACACATTATACAGGGTGTACATAAAGTCCGGGAACACTTTTAATTACTCTTGCTCGGTTGTTTCATTGCAAATAAGGACAGCATAGATACCCGTGCAAACAAACCAAAGATTATTTACATAACTTTCTTTGTGAGTAGTAATTAAAAATTTATGCCTAGCCCAGTATAAAGCCTAACCTCGAGAAGGCCGCTGCTATGGACATTAAAAAGTACATTAATCTACAGCTTAGCGCCGTATCAGGCAGTAAGGGAGAGGTCTTATGCAAACAGCATAGAATTATTTCACTCATATATACCCTACGTTAAGCTCCAAATTTTTTTTTAATATTTCGGTTCAGATTCTGTTCCCTAATTGCTTTAGCAGTTTAAAGATCACTACACTTCGTTAGCAGACTTGTCATGAAAGCTACAGCAAAATACACTGACATAGAAAGGAAGCACCCAGGGGGAGAGAAGGAGACGAAATGAATTTTCGTGGGTTAACAGGGTAAGTGATTTTATTTCAGTAATTAAATTTCGAGTTAAAATTTAGAAGGAACTTGGCAGTAACAGCCCATTTATCAGGATGATGTTCCACCCTCTCTGCCATAGACGAATCCATTGATTCGGTTGGTAAGGGTGTCATAAAGACATTTTAAGCTGTCCTTAGTATCCACGATACTGGCAACAGGACAGAGTTGACGTCTGAGGTAGCGTCACGCGTGTTTTATTCGATTTTATCCATATTTCGCAGCTACAAACAAGGAGTGTACCCGTGGTCTAGGGTGTAACCTCCCCCTCACTTACCGACCTTAATGACAGTGAAAAATGAAACCGCGTGTACCTAATGGGAGTTTTGGAAAAGCAATCGTCACCGAAGTTAACCTGTCGGTAAAGAGGGAGGAAAGGGTTACATCTAAATGAAAGGAAAAGTGCTAATGAAACTGGTGGAAATTAATTTTGAAAAGGGGTAAAGTTAATAAAGAAAGTAAATGTGCAGCCGTTACGTTAACAATTAACTAGCGGTAATTAGGTATTTGAGATTTGGGGGAAATCACGGTCGCCAGTCCTAAGGACAATTACTATAGTAACTGAAAAAGAAAGGTTATTACACATATAATTAGCACTAGAAGCGTGGCAACTGAAGGTTGACATGCGTAGTGTGAAAACTGAAAGTTTGTCAGAAGTAATAAATTTCGCTACACCCTGACTTAATTTAGCAAAAGAATTAATAAAACAGGAAAATCGAAAGTTAATTTAGTGACTGAAGTTAATAGTGAGCTTCCGAATAATTAACAATAGTAAAATTTAGTACGTACCAAGCTGAGCTGCAGTCACGGGTAAGCTAAAATACGATAACAAAACTCGCATTCTTAATTTGCGCTTGGGTAATCTGAATATTGAAGCCAGCTATGAATACCTTTGAAATTAAAGCAGTGAAATGATGTTACTTTAATGCTGGCGTCTGAATTTCAACGACACTCGGGTTCATTTCGGAAAAGGAAGGGACTCTGCTTGGTAATGCAATTGGGACAATGAGCAACAAACGTTCATGCTAAGTTGCTGTAATTATAGTGACGAAAATGGAACAGTTTGAAAAGCTGAGGTCTGCCATACAGTTCTAAAACTTTACGTGCGTCCAGTCTTCCTTGTTGGTTGATTGAAGGTTTGAAGCCGTCGGTCGAGGAGGTGGCGACAGTCACTCATTGTCGGCCGTCGCTGTTGCAGAAGCTGGATGTTGGCGCGCCTTCTTCTCGACACGGTCACCAGACGAAACGGGCTCTTGATGTGCGCTAGTTAATGTTTCCCGTCCGCGACACCATGTCAGAAACTATCATCGCAAGTCGAGCGCAATTACATGCTGCCAAACCCCGAAAGCGCGGCAACTCGCGGGAGCGTCACACAACACACCTGCTCCACTCGCTACTCCCGCCACACTCCTTCTGCTCTGCCCGCGCTCCACGCGGCAGAGTTAACACTACCAAAGATCCTACACACTTTGATTCTTCACACCACCTATCGACGTAATCGTTCGATAGCAGTTTTCCCTAGGCAAGACCCAGCGTAAAAATACAAATAATATTTACAAAACAAACCAATTATACATCGACATAAATGTATAAATATATATATATATATATATATATATACAAACAGTAAAACAATTACAATATACAAAGAGACAGAAATGTCATATCTTGAGGTAACAAAGCAAGGAAAAAAAATAGTACAATAGATGGAAATAGGAGGCTATGCATTTCCGGCGTTACACGTGCCCCACATAGTCTGAGGATGTTCGTGTAACGTAAACAGACTCAGAAAATGTCCCAAAAAAGAAACAGCGGAAATGCATACGCTCAAAACATCAAAAAAATTTAGCATTCGTCTAATTAATCATAAACCAATTTTTATACAATAATAATTGAGTGGAGATACTCCTAATTCATAAAAAACATAGAAAATGGTTTAGCTATTCCAAAATCATTAAAATTCGTAACACTATAAGAAATGGAATACTATTTGCAAAATGAATCAGAGTACATGGTCTTAAAAAACAGGTATATCAAAATACGCTAACTAATGATTAATTATGTAGAATACACATTTTTATGTAACCTTTCCATAATTAATTTTCTCGTCATGTCCAATTAACGCTAAACAAGAAAATAATATACAACAGATCGAAAAAAACATAAATATTGACAGTAGAATTCTTTCAGCTGTCCAGGAAGAAAAACAGTTCCGCCTTCCGTACCCGCAAGTACAAAGAATGCCGACAGCGGCACAAGAGCCGACAGCGACACAAGAGCCGACAGCTGCTCCGCCTCGCCAATATTGTTGCGCCCGCCTGTGCGGCACGCTTGATCTCACGTGCCTGTGTAACGGCGTTTCCAGAACGTCCGTTTCACTGAATTCTTTAGGAAAAACTCACTCCCGAGTAACCTCAAGGAGTCCCTTAATACTATCACAGTGGATAGCTCAACACTGTCCATCATCACACGCATGTACTAGCCTGAAACTTAAAACAGCGTCTAAGTACATCGACAAAGACTAGTAAAACACACATTCATGAGATCTTACAGCAAGTTACAAAATCATATTTACATTCCTTAATCTACTGTGACTCAGCTGAAAACTTAAACTAGCAGCTTGGATTTTTCAGTTACTCTTAAATCATTTAGTCAAAATTAATTACTTATTAATTACAACTTCTTTAATGACCTCTAGGTCAGGCAAAAGCATCGTAACATGGCACATCCTTAAATCTTACACTCTATATTTACATACTGTACTAGTTACTCATTGTGTGGTATTAATCGATCCTAGGTTGGTACAATTTCAAGTCTACAATATACCGTATACCTAATCGTTTTCCAGAGCTTGGATACTCTAAGCAATAAGCATTTGTGTGAGGTATACCAATGACTTTATATGGTCCATTATAAACAAACTTAAATTTAGAGATTTCATTGTCTATCTCGCTCGATTTCTCATGAGCTTTTACAAGTACTAAGTCTCCGATTGCAAACTTAGCAAAACGCGCTTTAGCGTCATGACGACGTATGCGAGCATCGGCTTTTAGCTTCATTACTTCTCGCAAACGATCTTTTTTCACACCAATACTAATGTCAATTAGGGAATTTGATTATCTCTTCCACTTCACTTTCTACACTTTTGTCAATGCCGAAATTCCTCACGTTACGGCAGTTCAAATTCATTCCTACGTCAATGTCATCCGGCCAGTTAACAATGTTTATAGGCTGGTATTGCTTATGCACACCGTCTCCTGCCTCGTCAAAACAAACTACTATCGTTTTATCTTGTCACGTACATGTCAAAGTTTTGCTTTCGCAATTAATCACCGAACGGTACTTTAATAGCCAATCTAACCCGATAATTACTTCCGTAGTTAAGTCTGGCACGACGACAAACTCTTGTTCAAATCGTGCCCCACATATCTCGAAGTGGACAAAAATCTGTTTTGTTACCGATTTACTGGCCTTCCCAGTAGCACCGATAATTTTCACTCCTCTTACTGGCATAACTACGATGCCTGGTCTGTCTTTTAGTAACTCAAATAATTTCCCAGATACAGCACTCAATTCTGCACCGGTGTCAATCAACACGTTTAGTTGTAGGTCGTGCATATTAACAGACACTACTATCTGTCCACACTTGTCCTCGATTGTTTCTTTATTTTCCCACAGTAAATCCTCGTCTATATCCAGGTCATTCTAGAAAAAACCATCCGGCTTTGATCCTAAATCCGGCTTATCTGGCGGCTTTTTCAGCCTCCGTTCAAATACAGTTTTAATTTCAACACGTTTGTCCTGAGGCTTAGTCTGTTGCTTCGCCTCCAATGCCGAAACCTTTTCCTGTAACTCGTCAACTAGTGAGTGTTGCTTTGCTATCAATTCATTAATCGTCACCTTCGTTGATTCCACTTTGGTCAGATTAATCTCATCTGCCAATCTACCTGGAGGAATGTGCCCAGTATTATCTGCAATTACTTCCTCTGGATCTGCGCAACCCACACTGCTACCGTCTGACCGTATAACGTCATCTCTCACCTCATACACGCTGTAATCTACGTGCTTTTCTACCAATCGTGTCCGGCTATCGCTAAAATTTTCGTAATCTTTCTCCTTAATACTCTCGCAATGTTTAAACTGGAGGTTTGCGTCGGATGGGTCGGTTACTTCTACCACTGAAACTTTCGGTAAAGTCTGCCGGTTAGGGCCAGAACTTCCCGTTACTACTTCAACATCTAACTCCTGCGGGACGAAACACGACGAATATTGCTCGTGCTCCCCATTAACATCAACTATTTCTAGTAAAGTCTGCCGGTTAGGGCCAAAACTTTCTATCATTTCACAAACACTATCTTCCTGCGGGACGAGACGCGGAAAATCCTGCACGCGCTCCCCATAAACGCTTCTCCCATACAGACCCCTATAATCTCTTAGTTCGTCGTATAAGCGAACGAACTGCCTTAACCAGACCTCATCCCTCTCTGCATCCCCTCGCTCGATGACGGAAGTGTTATCCGACATCTGATCTTCTCTCAACAATTGCGAATCATTCTTAAACTCAATCTCCAGTTCCGCTGTGGGTATTACAGCTGCCACTTTATAATCGATTTCCGGAACACTACTTAAATTGTTCTCACTGACAGTGAATGTACTACCTACTGCCGTGTATACAGCTGATCTACTACTTGTGGGCGCACTCCTTTCTCCAACACTGGCACACTCTCCCGCTGTTGATTATTCCATACGGAATTTTCATAACGGCGACACCTGGGTTTTCTCCCGTTATTGGGCCTCCAAAATTTCTCCACGCCCGGTCGGCCCCTCACCGGCGCGGCTAATGGTTTCCCTGTCTCGTCCCAGCAGATCCGCTCCCCAGATGCTGCTGAGGCGGTTCATCACACCCTCTGGCGTTATTACTATTCTGTGAGGCCCGTATCACGTTAGTACGATACTGGTTTCCGTCATTCCTGTTATTATTTGCATTGTACCGATTGTTATTACGGTCCAAACCATTATTGTTATTGCTGCCATGGTTGCGGTATGCATTATTTCCATGGTTATCGTTGTTGTGGTTGCTGTGGTACCCGTTGTTGTTACCACGGCCTCTACCACTGTCGCGATTATTGCGCCAATTGTCCTCGTCCTCCACTCTGTCCAGGAAATCATTTATTGTCCTATAATTGCTTCCTACGTAGCGTTTTGTATCATCTGGAAGCTTTTTGTAGAGTTCCCAGACTATTTCGGATTCCGTGCGGCGATCACGCAAATATTCCAACTTGCGGATCCGGCCCTCACAAAACTCCTTCATCGAACCGCGAGAATTCGCATCGAAAGGCCTCGATACGACAAATTCACGCCAGACACTTTGCTGTTTTTGCTCTGACCAGTATTCAGCCAGAAACAAATTTTTAAACTCGTCAAAAGTCAGGTTCGTAATGTTGAGGTTTAAGCCCCAACGCTTGGCATCACCAGCCAGCACATCAATAACCGCATTAATTTTTCTCTCATTGGTCCATGATCTGGGTAAAACTCTTTCACAATTTTTAATGAAATCCGTCGCGTGTATACCGCCTTTTTTCAAGGGGTCGAACCGCTCCTCTTTCGTCAACAATTCCGAACTATGTGCACAGATTGGCACATAGCTCTGTTTTTCGTCAAGTTTCTTTTCTAATTCCGACACTCTCGTAATTACTTGGCAAGTGGTTGTCGCAAGCGTTTCCACTTCTCTTTTTTTCTCTTCGCAGGTATTAGCCTGCTCCCTCACTTTAGTGTCTACTTCGGACACTAAAGCCTTTAAAGTTTCCACCTTCTGTTGATCCTCTTTTTTCACTAATTGAATTTGTTCCGTCACCTTATTCTCGATGATCGGAGCAACTGCTTCTCCTACACTTTTCTCGATTCTGCTAATTTCGGAATCAAAACGAGTATTTATGCTCGCAATTTCCGCCTGAACGCCTATCATTTCCTGTTTAAGATTACCGATTTCGGTATTAATTACAACAATATCTTCTTTGATTTTATCAACTTTTGTGTTAACAACTCCAACATTGTTGTTAACAATGTTAATAGCTTTGTTCTGATTGTCTAGCATCCGTTCAATTTTTTCAAACTGAGCTTCTTGCTTGGCAGCCTGAGCTTCTTGCTTGGCAACCTGATCTTCTAGCTTGGCCGATTGACTCTTGATTTCGTTAATCAAAACATGCAATAAATCAGTTAAATTCCCGGAAACTACCGGTTTCACTTCCGTAGAGGCTTCCTCTTTAATTGTCCCCCCGTATTCGTCATCAAGGGATTCAGATTTGATTTTCACTTCCGATTCCGAAACATTTTCTAAAGTTTGGAATTCCATTTCTGCTCTTTGTTGCGTTTCGGCGGTCGCGTCTTTCATGCTAGCCGCCTGCCCCTGAACAATGGGTACCGCGGTGCGCGTTTCCCACTGTTCGACCGATTGTTCCGTATCCAAGTCTACCAAATTTTGGCAATTGTTGCCTTCACTCATTTTAATAATTTTCAATATAAATGCCAAATCTCAAATATAATTAGGATTACTCCCATACTTATTCTCGCTGACGTAACGGCCTGTACGTAACCAATACTTTGTTACGAGATTTGCACAATGCAAAATTCGTGTCCAGAACAACCTCAAATCTGAAGATTGTCCTGTCACCAGGTCGCCACGTGTAACCTCCCCCTCACTTACCGACCTTAATGACAGTGAAAAATGAAACCGCGTGTACCTAATGGGAGTTTTGGAAAAGCAATCGTCACCGAAGTTAACCTGTCGGTAAAGAGGGAGGAAAGGGTTACATCTAAATGAAAGGAAAAGTGCTAATGAAACTGGTGGAAATTAATTTTGAAAAGGGGTAAAGTTAATAAAGAAAGTAAATGTGCAGCCGTTACGTTAACAATTAACTAGCGGTAATTAGGTATTTGAGATTTGGGGGAAATCACGGTCGCCAGTCCTAAGGACAATTACTATAGTAACTGAAAAAGAAAGGTTATTACACATATAATTAGCACTAGAAGCGTGGCAACTGAAGGTTGACACGCGTAGTGTGAAAACTGAAAGTTTGTCAGAAGTAATAAATTTCGCTACACCCTGACTTAATTTAGCAAAAGAATTAATAAAACAGGAAAATCGAAAGTTAATTTAGTGACTGAAGTTAATAGTGAGCTTCCGAATAATTAACAATAGTAAAATTTAGTACGTACCAAGCTGAGCTGCAGTCACGGGTAAGCTAAAATACGATAACAAAACTCGCATTCTTAATTTGCGCTTGGGTAATCTGAATATTGAAGCCAGCTATGAATACCTTTGAAATTAAAGCAGTGAAATGATGTTACTTTAATGCTGGCGTCTGAATTTCAACGACAATCGGGTTCATTTCGGAAAAGGAAGGGACTCTGCTTGGTAATGCAATTGGGACAATGAGCAACAAACGTTCATGCTAAGTTGCTGTAATTATAGTGACGAAAATGGAACAGTTTGAAAAGCTGAGGTCTGCCATACAGTTCTAAAACTTTACGTGCGTCCAGTCTTCCTTGTTGGTTGATTGAAGGTTTGAAGCCGTCGGTCGAGGAGGTGGCGACAGTCACTCATTGTCGGCCGTCGCTGTTGCAGAAGCTGGATGTTGGCGCGCCTTCTTCTCGACACGGTCACCAGACGAAACGGGCTCTTGATGTGCGCTAGTTAATGTTTCCCGTCCGCGACACCATGTCAGAAACTATCATCGCAAGTCGAGCGCAATTACATGCTGCCAAACCCCGAAAGCGCGGCAACTCGCGGGAGCGTCACACAACACACCTGCTCCACTCGCTACTCCCGCCACACTCCTTCTGCTCTGCCCGCGCTCCACGCGGCAGAGTTAACACTACCAAAGATCCTACACACTTTGATTCTTCACACCACCTATCGACGTAATCGTTCGATAGCAGTTTTCCCTAGGCAAGACCCAGCGTAAAAATACAAATAATATTTACAAAACAAACCAATTATACATCGACATAAATGTATAAATATATATATATATATATATATACAAACAGTAAAACAATTACAATATACAAAGAGACAGAAATGTCATATCTTGAGGTAACAAAGCAAGGAAAAAAAATAGTACAATAGATGGAAATAGGAGGCTATGCATTTCCGGCGTTACAAGGGGTAGCGTCTTTGATTCATAATCAAAACGCCTTCGGTCCCGGGTTCGATCCCCGCCCCGCCACTGCCTTCCGGTATAAGAAGTCAGCCTCATTCTGCCAACGGCCTTGTCAAAGGGGGGCGGAGGAGGGGATAGAGGTTCAGGGCACTCTCTTGTCCTATGGGTGGGAAATTGCCCCTAAAGGCGGAAGAATCAGCAATGATCAACGACATGAGGATGCAGAAGGCAATGGAAACCACTGCATTAAAGACACGTAACGTGTATCCACAGGACATGTGGCCTGTAATTGAAGAAGTGTCATGATGATCTCTCCAATGGCAAAAGATTCCGGAATAGTCCCCCATTCGGATCTCCGGGAGGGGACTGCCAAGGGGGAGGTTACCATGAGAAAAAGATTGAATAATCAACGAAAGGATAACGTTCTACGAGTCGGGGCGTGGAATGTCAGAAGCTTGAACGTGGTAGGGAAACTAGAAAATCTGAAAAGGGAAATGCAAAGGCTCAATCTAGATATAGTAGGGGTCAGTGAAGTGAAGTGGAAGGAAGACAAGGATTTCTGGTCAGATGAGAGTCGGGTAATATCAACAGCAGCAGAAAATGGTATAACAGGTGTAGGATTCGTTATGAATAGGAAGGTAGGGCAGACGGTGTGTTACTGTGAACAGTTCAGTGACCGGGTTGTTCTTATCAGAATCGACAGCAAACCAACACCGCCAACGATAGTTCAGTTATACATGCCGACGTCGCAAGCTGAAGATGAACAGATAGAGAAAGTGTATGAGAATATTGAAAGTGTAATGCAGTATGTAAAGGGGGACGAAAATCTAATAGTCATGGGCGACTGGAATGCAGTTGTAGGGGAAGGAGTAGAAGAAAAGGTTACAGGGAATATGGGCTCGGGACTAGGAATGAAGGAGGAGAAAGACTAATTGAGTTCTGTAACAAGTTTCAGCTAGTAATAGCGAATACCCTGTTCAAGAATCACAAGAGGAGGAGGTATACTTGGAAAAGGCCGGGAAGATTTCAATTAGATTACATCATGGTCAGACAGAGATTCCGAAATCAGATACTGGATTGTAAGGCGTACCGAGGAGCAGATATAGACTCATATCACAATATAGTAGTGATGAAGAGTAGGCTTAAGTTCAAGACATTAGTCAAGAAGAATAAATACGCAAAGAAGTAGGATACGGAAGTACTAAGGAATGACGAGATACGTTTGAAGTTCTCTAACGCTATAGATACAGCAATATGGAATAGCGCCGTAGGCAGTACAGTTGAAGAGGAATGGACATCTCTAAAAAGGGCCATCACAGAAGATGGGAAGGAAAACATAGGAACAAAGAAGGTAGCTGCGAAGAAACCATGGGTAACAGAAGAAATACTTCAGTTGATTGATGAAAGGAGGAAGTACAAACATATTCCGGGAAAATCAGGAATACAGAAATACAAGTCGCTGAGGAATGAAATAAATAGGAAGTGCAGGGAAGCTAAGACGAAATGGCTGCAGGAAAAATGTGAAGACATCGAAAAAGATATGATTGTCGGAAGGACAGACTCAGCATACAGGAAAGTCAAAACAACCTTTGGTGACATTAAAAGCAACGGTGGTAACATTAAGAGTGCAACGGGAATTCCACTGTTAAATGCAGAGGAGAGAGCAGATAGGTGGAAAGAATACATTGAAAGCCTCTATGAGGGTGAAGATTTGTCTGATGTGACAGAAGAAGAAACAGGAGTCGATTTAGAAGAGATAGGGGATCCAGTATTAGAATCGGAATTTAAAAGATCTTTGGAGGACTTACGGTCAAATAAGGCAGAAGGGATAGATAACATTCCATCAGAATTTCTAAAATCATTGGGGCAAGTGGCAACAGAACGACTATTCACGTTGGTGTGTAGAATATATGAGTCTGGCGATATACCATCTGACTTTCGGAAAAGCATCATCCACACAATTCCGAAGACGGCAAGAGCTGACAAGTGCGAGAATTATCGCACAATCAGCTTAACAGCTCATGCATCGAAGCTGCTTACAAGAATAATATACAGAAGAATTGAAAAGAAAATTGAGAATGCGCTAGGTGACGATCAGTTTGGCTTTAGGAAAAGTAAAGGGACGAGAGAGGCAATTCTGACGTTACGGCTAATAATGGAAGCAAGGCTAAAGAAAAATCAAGACACTTTCATAGGATTTGTCGACCTGGAAAAAGCGTTCGACAATATAAAATGGTGCAAGCTGTTCGAGATTCTGGAAAAAGTAGGGGTAAGCTATAGCGAGAGGCAGGTCATATACAATATGTACAACAACGAAGAGGGAATAATAAGAGTGGACGATCAAGAACGATGTGCTCGTATTAAGAAGGGTGTAAGACAAGGCTGTAGTCTTTCGCCCCTACTCTTCAATCTGTACATCGAGTAAGCAATGATGGAAATAAAAGAAAGGTTCAGGAGTGGAATTAAGATACAAGGTGAAAGGATATCAATGATACGATTCCCTGATGACATTGCTATCCTGAGTGAAAGTGAAGAGGAATTAAATGATATGCTGAACGGAATGAACAGTCCAATGAGTACACAGTATGTTTTGAGAGTAAATCGGAGAAAGACAAAGGTAATGAGAAGTAGTAGAAATGAGAACAGCGAGAAACTTAACATCAGGATTGATGGTCAAGAAGTCAATGAAGTTACGGAATTCTGCTACCTAGGCAGTAAAATAACCAACGACGGACGGAGGAAGGAGGACATAAAAAGCAGACTCGCTATGGCAAAAAAGGCATTTCTGGCCAAGAGAAGTCTACTAATATCAAATACCGGCCTTAATTTGAGGAAGAAATTTCTGAGGATGTACGTCTGGAGTACAGCATTGTATGGTAGTGAAACATGGACTGTGGGAAAACCGGAACAGAAGAGAATCGAAGCATTTGAGATGTGGTGCTATAGACGAATGTTGAAAATTAGGTGGACTGATAAGGTTCTACGCAGAATCGGAGAGGAAAGGAATATGTGGAAAACACTGATAAGGAGAAGGGACAGATGATAGGACATCTGCTAAGACATGAGGGAATGACTTCTATGGTACTAGAGGGAGCTGTAGATGGCAAAAACTGTAGAGGAAGACAGAGATTGGAATACGTCAAGCAGCCGGCCGCGGTGGTCTAGAGGTTCTGGCGCTGCAGTCCGGAACCGCGGGACTGCTACGGTCGCAGGTTCGAATCCTGCCTCGGGCATGGGTGTGTGTGATGTCCTTAGGTTAGTTAGGTTTAAGTAGTTCTAAGTTCTAGGGGACTTATGACCTAAGATGTTGAGTCCCATAGTGCTCAGAGCCATTTGAACCATTTGAACCAATACGTCAAGCAAATAATTGAGGACGTAGGTTGCAAGTGCTACTCTGAGATGAAGAGGTTACATGACTGTATTCAATATACTGGAGGTATGAGATAAAAAACGCCTTCAGGCGCAGGAAGACTGTGACGCACCGTCGTGCCACAGAGTTCCCTCAGTCACTACCAGCCGAGACCTGAATTCATACACGATGGCTTCCCGCACCATGCCGCCAGGACTTAGACCGCTGTGACTCTCCGAAACATGGGCTGAAAGGGACTTCTCCCCAAATCGCCGACATACTTGGGAAAGATGGTAATACGGGGTATTGCAAAATTCAAAATTCATCGCTGAACACAGTGCGTCGCCAAAATCAGCAGTCCGTGCTTCCCGGTCACGGCACTGCTGCAGATGCGGCCGTTCGTGTTGTAGGTTTAATGGCAGTCCACGCATGGGGCGGTAATTCCCTATTCCAGCTTCTGTTAGTCTGCGATCAGTGGTGTGGGTGTGGGCTTACACGACTATTGTTGGTCTCCGACCAATGGTGCTGCTTAACACGGGAGCAAAACGTCCATTCGGTGTTCTCGGATGAAAGGCACAGATGTGAAGGGGTTCTAAAGTGCTTGGTGCACAATAGGGCGATAAGATGTGCTTCATCAAAACCTTCACAACTGGTATATCTGCCGTCACGCTCCCTCGCGGTCCAACGCCAGGTCACTGTAACACGCAAACGCCCCTCAAATCTGGATATTGTACAATTTGTCCAGGCGACCAAAGAAAGACCCACAACGGGGCCACTAAAATCTTGCGAATGTTGCAGTTCTTCTTATTTCCATGCTTACTAAGAAAATAGGAGAGGAATACCGCCTTTGTAGTTTTCTTTTCATGTAGACATGTTTCAGCAGTTTCTGTGCTTTCTTCAGTCCGTTTATTTCTACATCTACATCCATACTCCGCAAGCCACCTGACGGTGTGTGGCGGAGGGTACCTTGAGTAACTCTATTGGTTCTCCCTTTTATTCCAGTCTCGTATTGTTCGTGGAAAGAAGGATTGTCGGTAGGCCTCTGTGTGGGCTCTAATCTCTCTGATTTTATCCTCATGGTCTCTTCGCGAGATATATGTAGGAGGGAGCAATATACTGCTTGACTCTTCGGTGAAGGTATGTTCTCGAAACTTCAACAAAAGCCCGTACCGAGCTACTGAGCGTCTCTCCTGCAGAGTCTTCCACTGGAGTTTATCTATCATCTCCGTAACGCTTTCGCGATTACTAAATGATCCTGTAACGAAGCGCGCTGCACTCCGTTGGATCTTCTCTATCTCTTCTTATCAACCCTATCTGGTACGGATCCCACACTGCTGAGCAGTATTCAAGCAGTGGGCGCACAAGCGTAATGTAACTTACTTCCTTTGTTTTCGGATTGCATTTCCTTAGGATTCTTCCAGTGAATCTCAGTCTGGCATCTGCTTTACCGACGATCAACTTTATATGATCATTCCATTTTAAATCACTCCTAATGCGTACTCCCAGATAATTTATGGTATTAACTGCTTCCAATTGCTGACCTGCTATATTGTAGCTAAATGATAAGGAATCTATCTTTCTATGTACTCGCAGCACATTACACTTGTCTACATTGAGATTCAATTGCCACTCCCTGCACCATGCATCAATTCGCGGCAGATCCTCCTGCACTTCAGTACAATCTTCCATTGTTACAACCTCTCGATATACCACAGCATCATCCGCAAAAAGCCTCAGTGAACTTCCGATGTCATCCACAAGGTCATTTATGTATATTGTGAATAGCAAAGGCCATACGACACTCCCCTGCGGCACACCTGAAATCACTCTTACTTCGGAAGACTTCTCTCCATTGAGAATGACATGCTGCGTTCTGTTATTTAGGAACTCTTCAATCCAATCACACAATTGGTCTGATAGTCCATATGTTCATTAAACGACTGTGGGGAACTGTATCGAACGCCTTGCGGAAGCCAAGAAACACGGCATCTACCTGTGAACCCATGTCTATGGTCCTCTGAGTCTCGTGGACGAATAGCGCGAGCTGGGTTTCACACGACCGTCTTTTTAGAAACCCATATTGTTCATATTTCTTCTGCAAAATTGTTGTAGCATGTTAACCTTTAAAGAAACTTTTGGTAAAATTATTTACATTTGTATAATGAACCATTCTCGTCAAATAATTTACATTGGTTATTACCTACATCTACTTGGATACAGGGCAAATCACATTTACATGCCTGGCAGAGGGTTCATCGAACCACCTTCTGAATTCTCTATTATTCCAATCTTGTATATCGCGCGGAAAGAACGAACACCTATATCTTTCCGTACAAGTTCTGATTTCCCTTATTTTATCGACTTGATCGTTTCTCCCTATCTAGGTCGGTGTCAACAAAATATTTTTGCATTCGAAGGAGAAAGTTGGTGATTCGAATTTCGTGAGAAGATTCCGTCGCAACGAAAAACCCCTTTCTTTTAATGATGTCCAGCCCAAATCCTCTATCATTTCTGTGACACTCTCTCCCACATTTCGCGATAATACAAAACGTGCTGCCTTTCTTTGAACTTTTTCCAAGTACTCCGTCAGTCCTATCTGGTAAGGATCCCACACCGTGCAGCAGTATTCTAAAAGAGGACGGACAAGCGTAGTGTAGGCAGTCTCCTTAGTAGATCTGTTACATTTTCTAAGTGTCCCGCCAGTAAAAAGCAGTCTTTGGTTAGTCTTCTCCACAACATTTTCTATGTGTTCCTTCTAATTTAAATTGTTCGTAATTGTAATACCTAGGTATTTACCTGAATTTACGGCTTTTTGATTTAGAATGATTTATCGTGTAAATGATGTTTAACGAGTTCCTTTTAGCACTCATGTGTATGACCTCACCCTTTTCGTTATTTAGGGTCAACTGCCATTTTTCGCACCAATTAGATATCTTTTCTAAACCGTTTTGCGATTTGTTTTGATCTGCTGATGACTTTATTAGTAGATAAACTACAGCGTCAACTGCAAAAAACCGAAAACGGCTGCTCAGATTGTCTCCCAAATCGTTTATATAGATAAGGAACAGCAAAGATCCTATAGCACTATCTTGGGGAACGCTAGAAATCACTTCTGTTTTACTCGATGACTTTCCGTCAATTACTACGAACTGTGGCCTCTCTGATAGGAAATCACAAATGCTGTCACATAACTGAGACGATATTCCGTAAGTACGCAATTTGTGTGGTATAGTGTCAAAAGCCTTCCGGAAATCCAAAAATACGGAATCGATATGAAGTCGCTTGTCAATAGCACTCAACAGTTCATGTGAATAAAGACCTACTTGTGTCTCACAGGAACGATGTTTTCTAAACCCATGTTGACTGTGTTTCAATAGACAGTTTTCTTCGAAGTAATTCATAATGTTTGAATACAATATATGTTCCAAAATCCTGCTGCATATTGACGTTAACGATATGGGCCTGTAATTTAGTGGATTACTCCTACTACCTTTCTTTAATATTTGTGTGACCTGTGCTACTTTCCAGTGTTTGGTTACGGATCTTTCGTCGAGCGAACGGTTGTATATGGTTGTTAAGTATGGAGTTAATGCATCAGCATACTCGGAAAGGAACCTAATTGGTATACAGTCTGGACCAGAAGACTTGCTTTTATTAAGTGATTTAAGTTGCTTCACTACTCAGAGGATATTTACTTCTATGTTACTCATGTTGGCAGCTCTTCTCGATTCGAATTCTGGAGTATTTAGAATGAAATTTTCACTCTACAGTGGAGTGTGCGCTGATATGAAACTTCCTGGCAGATTAAAACTGTGTGCCGGACCGAGATTCGAACTCGGGACTTTTGCCTTTCGCGGGCAATTGCTCTACCAACTGAGCTACCCGAGCACGACTCACGCCCCGTCAACAGTTGGTAGAGCACTTGCCCGTGAAAGGCAAAGGTTGCGAGTTCGAGTCTCGGTCCAGCACACAGTTTTAATCTGCCAGGAAGTTTCATATCAGCACACACTCCGCTGTAGAGTGAAAATGTCATTCTAGAAACATCCCCCAGGATGTGGCTAAGCCATGTCTCCGCAGTATCCTTTCTTCCAGGAGTGCTAGTTCTGCAAGGTTCGCAAGAGAGCTTCTGTGAAGTTTGGAAGGTAGGAGATGAGGTACTGGCGGAATTAAAGCTGTGAGGAAGGAGCGTGAGTCGTGGTTGGGTAGCTCAGTTGGTGGAGCACTTGCCCACGAAAGGCAAAGGTCCCGGGTTCGAATCTCGGTCCGGCACACAGTTTTAATCTGCCAGGAAGTTTCTGGAATATTTACTTCGTCTTCTTCTGTGAAGGCATTTCGGAAGGTTGTGTTTAGTAACTCTGCTTTGGCAGCACTGTCTTCGATAGTATCTCCATTGCTATCGCGCAGAGAAGGCACTGATTGTTTCTTGCCGCTAACATGCTTCACATACGACCAGAATCTCTTTGGATTTTCTGCCAGGTTTCGAGACAAAGTTTCGTTGTGGAAACTGTTATAAACATCTCGCATTGAAGTCCGCACAAAATTTCGAGCTTCTGTAAAAGATCGCCAATCTTAGGGATTTTGCGTTCGACTACATTTGGCATGTTTGTTTCGTTGTTTCTGCAACAGTGTTCTAACTTGTTTTGTGTACCAAGGAGGATCAGCTCCGTCGTTTGTTAATTTATTTAGTATAAATCTCTCAATTGCTGCCAATACTATTTCTTTGAATTTAAGCCACATCTGGTCTACACTTATATTAGTAATGAGTCGAGATTGTCTCTCAGGAAGGCGTCAAGTGAATTTTTATCTGCTTTTTTGAATAGGCATATTTTTCGCTTATTTTTCGAGGATATGGGGATTACAATATTCAGTATCGCAACCACAGTCCTGTGTTCACTAATCCCTGTATCGATTTTGATGCTCGTTATTAACTCAGGATTTGTTGCAATGAGGTCAAGTGTGTTTTCATAACCATTTACTATTCACATGGGCTCATGAACTAACTGCTCGAAATAATTTTCAGAGAATGCGTTTAGGCAATTTCGGATGATATTTTATGCATACCTTCGGAAATAAACATGTATTTTCGCCAACATATCGAGGGTAAATTAAAGTCACCACCAACTATTATCGTATGAGTCGGATACGTGTTTGAAATCAAACTCAAGTTTTCTTTGAACCTTTCAGCAACTGTATTATCTGAAGTGGGAGGTCGGTAAAAGGATCCTATTATTATATTACTCCAGTTGCCAACAATGACGTCTGCCCATTCTAACTCACAGGAAGTATCTACTTCAATTTGCTACAAGTTAAACTACTGCTAACAGCAACAAACACACCACCGCCAACAGTGTTTAGTCTATCCTTTCGGAACACCTTTAGGTTCTTCGCAAAAATTTCGGCTGAGCTTATATCCTGCTTTAGCCAGCTTTCAGTCTCTATAACGATTTGAACATCAGTGCTTTCTATTAGTGTTTGTAGCTCTGGTACTTTCCTAACACAGCTACGACAATTTACAACTGTTATACCAATGATTCCTGTATTTACGTTCTTCCTGTGTTCAGCCTGCACCCTTTTTGACTGAAGCCCTTCTTGGGTTTTCCCGAGATCCTCTAACCTAAAAAACCGCCCAGTCAACGCCACACATGTCGAGGAATCTGCAGCCTATACGGTCGCAGCACCGTCTGAGCCTCTGATTCAGACCCTCCACTCGGCTCTGTACCAGAGGTCCGCATTCGGTCCTGTCGACTATGCTCTAAATGGTCAGCTCTGCTTTCATCTTGCAAGCAAGACTGGCAGCCTTTACTACTTCTGTTAGCCGCTCGAAACCAGAGAGAATCTCTTCTGGTTCAAAGTGGTACACATCATTGGTACCGACGTGAGCCACCACCTGCAGTTGGCTGCACCCTGTGCTCTTCATGGTATCCGGGAGGACTCTTTCCACATCTGGAACGACTCCACCCGGTATGCACACGGAGAGCACATTGGTTTTGTTACCCTTCTTGTCAGCCAAGTCCCTAAGGGGCCCCATAACTCGCCTAACGTAGGAGCTCCCAATTATCAACAGTCCCACTCTCTACGGTTGCCCCGATCTTGCAGGCTGAGTGGTTTCCTCTGTAACAGGACAGGCGACAGCATCTGGCTCAGCTACAGTGTCAGCCACAGACAGCACCTGGAACCTGTTTATCAGACAAACTGAGGGCCTTACGTGCGGTCGCCTGGGAAGTCTTTCGCCGCCTGCTTCACCCTGGGGCGACCTCTCACTCGACCGCAGGTGAGAGGTCAACCTCACTGCGGGCAGTAACTGGGATGGCCACTGGTGAGGGCCGTGCGGAGGACTCGGTCGTGCTGGACGTCTGTTGGATCCCCCACGGCCGGCCCACAACTGCGGTGCCCATCCACTGCAGCCTCAAGCTGTGTAACCGAAGCCATCATAGCCTGAAGCTAAGAGCGAAGTGTCACCAACTCGGCTCGCATCTGCACACAGCAATCGCAGTCCCTGTCCATACTAAAGAACGTGGAAAAGTAAACTAAGCAGATAAACGGACTATCAGCACGTGCTGCGCAACTCTACTTTAGACCCTGACGAATTCGCAGGGACTGTGTCTAATAATACGCAGATATTCAAAAACCTAACTACCGAATCACTCAGGTGAAACTAAACAATTCGCCTCTGATTAGGAACTTGTAATAAGACACAAAATCAGTTTACTTTCCGACGCAAACGAAAACTCAAGAACAGTGGCTATTATATATTAAATTTCCACGAAGAAACTCAAGGAATTAAACTGTTAATGCACACAGATGACATAATAAAATTCGCTCCTGGTTAGCACCTCATGAAACTCACAAAAGCGGTTACTTGCCTGTTGCTGCGTCTGTCTCGGTCGGCTACTACTGCCTGACTGCCTCACTAACGCCAACAAGCCGTCACTAGTTTCCCTAGCATACAGTACAGAGCTATGAGTCACTGTGTTGAAGCTTTCTATGTTTATCTACAACGTGTCTAAAGGTTCTAGTTTTGTGGTACATTTGCCAATAAAGTGGAAGTTTGTATTTGTTTACAAAACTCACGTGAAGCTATAGATGTTAGTGCTAGCAGCTGTAGGTCTACCACGCAGTCTACGGCTTTTGACCTGCAAACATCAAATAGCTATTTCCTTTTTCTGTTTCTTATGCATTACCGAGTGAGAATCACTATGTATCGTGCCAATTAGTGTGTTACTTGTACTTACGACTTGCTCGCCAAGCACGGAGTTTTCGTTGCCATTCCGTGTCGTTCTAACTGTGCAGTGTTCATTTGTTTCGTGGTCAGTATGCACAATAAACAGAAAAATGAAATAACTTTGTGCTGTTTGCAAAAATAATTATTCTAATGATTATGCTCTAACAGGCCTGGTAACAACACTGAACTCTAACAACAGTAACGAACTGTGATGGCCATTCTACCTATCGCAGCCGGCCAGAGTGGCCGTGCGGTTCTAGGCGCTACAGTCTGGAGCGGAGCGACCGCTACGGTCGAAAGTTCGAATCCTGCTTCGGGCATGGATGTGTGTGATGTCCTTAGGTTAGTTAGGTTAGTTAGGTTTAATTAGTTCTAAGTTCTAGGCGACTGATGACCTCAGAAGTTAAGTCACATAGTGCTCAGAGCCATTTTTACCTATCGCAGAGAATTGTTACTATAATTATTTACATATAAGCCGTTGGTGTGTATGAGGTTCCATTTATAATTTCTGGGTACGTCACGATGTTGTCACGCAATATACACTGATGAACCAAAACATTATGACCACTGCCTTCCACGAGGTTGAATACCTCCAGGTGCGCACGTGACACAGTAAGGAAAGGATGTAAACGGAAGAGGGACGAATGGGCAGTCAATATAGCGAAGACACGGGCCGCAAATGCGAAAATCCGCTGATATAAGCGGTTTTGACGAAGGGCACATATTTGTGGCGCTGCAGCTGGATTCAAGAATCTCTGAAACGGTGAAGTTAGTCTCCTGTTGACGTACTACTATCGCGAGCACCTATGAAAACTGGTTGAAGGATGGTGAAACAACCAGTGCCGTATGGTATTGGACGACCATGTCTCATCACAAAACTCGGAGGAACCCCCCACCCCCCACTGGGTAATCTAGTACAGGCCGATCTGACTACTGAATGCAATGCTGGTGCATGCACAAGTGTTTCTGAGCACCAATTCAAAGGCTATTCTTGGAGGTGCAGCTCCACATCACACGACACCTACGTATTCCTGTGACGACTCAACGGCATCGTTAGTTATGACTGCTGTGGGCACAGAATCACTGAGTTTTCACCGTGGATCAATACGAGGGTGGTTTTTTGAAAAGTTCTCCGAATGGAATTGAAAAAAGTACTTATATCACTGAAACTTTCTTACCTTTCAGTGTAGTCTCCTTGTAGATTAATGCAATTGGTCGAACGATGTTCCAGTGCCTTGATCCCATCCCGAAAATGAGTTTCCTCCAGGCCTGCAAAATAGTTGTCAACTCCGGCTATCAATTCTTCGTTTGAAGTGAATCGTCGTCTACCAAATAAAATTTTCAGTTGTGAGAAGAGATGGAAGTCTGACGGAACCATATCAGGTGAATAAGGTGGGTGCCGGCCGGGGTGAGCGAGCGATTCTAGGCGCTACAGTCTGGAACCGAGCGACCGCTACGCTCGCAGGTTCGAATCCTGCCTCGGGCATGGATGTGTGTGATGTACTTAGGTTAGTTAGGTTTAAGTAGTTCTAAGTTCTAGGGGACTGATGACCATAGATGTTAAGTCCCATAGTGCTCAGAGCCATTTGAACCAATAAGGTGGGTGAGGCAACAATTCATACCTTAGTTTGTGTAATTTTGCCATGGCGACGGCACGTGTGCGGGTGCGCATTGTCTTGATGGAAGATGACTTATTTGCTAAACCTGGCCTTTTTTCGTGTATCTTTTGTTGCAATTTGCCCAGGAGGTTAGCATAGTACTCTCCAGTAATTGTTTGCCCAGTGGGGAGATAATCTACAAACATAATCCCCTTCGCATCCCAGAACATTGATGCCATGAACTTTCCCGCCGAAGGAATTGTCTTTGGTTTCTTTGGTGGCGGAGAATCAGCATGCTTCCATTGCTTTGACTGTTGTTTTGTCTCTGGGATATAGTAGTGCATCCAGGTTTCATCTGTGGTCACAAACAGGCGCAAAAAATCTTGTTCGTTTCTTCCAAAACGGGCAACCATTGTCCCAATATGTCAATTCTCATGCGTTTTTGGTCCAGCCTCAAATTCGCGGCACCCATCTTGCAAATATTTTTTTTCATTTCTAATTCTTCAGTTAAAATGTGATATACCCTTTCAGATGACATCTGGCAAGCGTGAGAAATTTCACGCACTTTCAATCAGCGATCCTCCATGACCATTTTGTGCACTACTGCAATGATTTCTGGAGTAGTGACACATCTTGGCCGACAACTGCGCGGGTCATCATCTAAGCTCTACTGACCAAATTTACATTCGTTTGACCACCTGGAACCAGTGAATATGAAGGAGCAGAGTCCCCAAGTGTATTCTGGAAATCGCCATGAATGTCGTTTGCTTTCATACCTTTCATTACCAAGTACTTAATCACTGCCCGAATCTCGATTTTTTTCCATCTTCGCAAATCACTACGCGGAAACAACAACATAGCCACGTCACCACCTCAGCTCTCATACAAGAGCACTGACGTGGCACGTGTTTACAGACAACAGTCCAATGAATATCAAGTGAACAAATCGTTGCGCTAGCGCTGACCTCTCGTGGTGATTCCGAGAACTTTTCAAACCACCCTCGTAGAAAATGTCGCCTGTCGAACTAATCGCGTTTCTTATTACACCAGGTCGATGGCTGAGTACTTACACGCCGTCATCCATGCGCGTGGCTGCGCGAAACATGCACCGCGCCACAGATACAGGCCAGTGAGGGCAGAACTATGCTATGGGGTAGGTTGAGTTGGGTTTCCATGGGATCTGCGGTGGTAATCGAAGGCATCATGACAGCAGTGAACTGCGTTAACGTTATTGCGGACCACCTGCATCGCTTCGTGCTTGAAGTCCCCCCCCCCCCTCCCCATGGCGATGACGTCTCCCAGCAGGATAACTGTCTATGTTGCAAGGTCATTATTGGGCTACAGTGGTTTAAGGGGCTCCATAGTGAACTCGCATTAATGTCTTGGCCAGCAAATGTGCCTGATCTGTACCCACAGGAAAAAGTACTGAGCGCCAGCTAAGTGCCCTTAAACCACCATCCTTTAATTTGCGTGAATTGTTTGACCTTTGCGCAGGCATCTGGTGCCACATACTTCTGGAATCTTTTCAAGGACTTGCACAACCCATACCAAGCAGAATCGCTTCTGTATTGTGTTTGCGTAGTGGACTAACACGCTATTAAACAGGTGGTCATAATGTTTCGGCACATTGGTGAATAAACGTGTATAAACGCTGAATTGTGTTCATTAGAATGTATAGGTATTTTATTTGTGTATGTGTAAGAAGCAGATATTCAAGAAGAAAAAAATCAATAAATCCGTCATACGTAGATTCGCTTTTCACTTTATTTCAACTATTGAACTGTAGGTCTGGTGCTGTCTAAACAAATCACGTCTCTCGTTTTTTTCCCCCGCTTCGTCTCATTCGGCCACAGTTGAATAAGGAGGAACACGATGAATCGTAAATTTTGTGTCGACTATCTGGTCATCAGAACTTTGGTCAGAACAAACGAAAACGACGGCGTCAGTCGATCGTGGCCCCAGGAACCAACCCTGCAAGACTACACTAATATAAATAAAACAGAAGCAATATCCTGTGTTCCCCAAGGAAGTATTATAGGCCCTCTATTGTTATTGATTTACACTCCTGGAAATGGAAAAAAGAACACATTCACACCGGTGTGTCAGACCCACCATACTTGCTCCGGACACTGCGAGAGGGCTGTACAAGCAATGATCACACGCACGGCACAGCGGACACACCAGGAACCGCAGTGTTGGCCGTCGAATGGCGCTAGCTGCGCAGCATTTGTGCACCGCCGCCGTCAGTGTCAGCCAGTTTGCCGTGGCATACGGAGCTCCATCGCAGTCTTTAACACTGGTAGCATGCCGCGACAGCGTGGACGTGAACCGTATGTGCAGTTGACGGACTTTGAGCGAGGGTGTATAGTGGGCATGCGGGAGGCCGGGTGGACGTACCGCCGAATTGCTCAACACGTGGGGCGTGAGGTCTCCACAGTACATCGATGTTGTCGCCAGTGGTCGGCGGAAGGTGCACGTGCCCGTCGATCTGGGACCGGACCGCAGCGACGCACGGATGCACGCCAAGACCGTAGGATCCTACGCAGTGCCGTAGGGGACCGCACCGCCACTTCCCAGCAAATTAGGGACACTGTTGCTCCTGGGGTATCGGCGAGGACCATTCGCAACCGTCTCCATGAAGCTGGTCTACGGTCCCGCACACCGTTAGGCCGTCTTCCGCTCACGCCCCAACATCGTGCAGCCCGCCTCCAGTGGTGTCGCGACAGGCGTGAATGGAGGGACGAATGGAGACGTGTCGTCTTCAGCGATGAGAGTCGCTTCTGCCTTGGTGCCAATGATGGTCGAATGCGTGTTTGGCGCCGTGCAGGTGAGCGCCACAATCAGGACTGCATACGACCGAGGCACACAGGGCCAACACCCGGCTTCATGGTGTGGGGAGCGATCTCCTACACTGGCCGTACACCACTGGTGATCGTCGAGGGGACACTGAATAGTGCACGGTACATCCAAACCGTCATCGAACCCATCGTTCTACCATTCCTAGACCGGCAAGGGAACTTGCTGTTCCAACAGGACAATGCACGTCCGCATGTATCCCGTGCCACCCAACGTGCTCTAGAAGGTGTAAGTCAACTACCCTGGCCAGCAAGATCTCCGGATCTGTCCCCCACTGAGCATGTTTGGGACTGGATGAAGCGTCGTCTCACGCGGTCTGCACGTCCAGCACGAACGCTGGTCCAACTGAGGCGCCAGGTGGAAATGGCATGGCAAGCCGTTCCACTGGACTACATCCAGCATCTCTACGATCGTCTCCATGGGAGAATATCAGCCTGCATTGCTGCGAAAGGTGGATATACACTGTACTAGTGCCGACATTGTGCATGCTCTGTTGCCTGTGTCTATGTGCCTGTGGTTCTGTCAGTGTGATCATGTGATGTATCTGACCCCAGGAATGTGTCAATAAAGTTTCCCCTTCCTGGGACAATGAATTCACGGTGTTCTTATTTCAATTTCCAGGAGTGTATATTAACGACTTAGGAGGCAATCTGAGTAGCAGTCATAGATTGTTTGCAGATGATGCTGTCATTTACCGTCTTGTAAAGACATCAGATGACCAAAACGACTTGCAAAATGATTTAGATAAGATATCTGTATGGTGCGAAAAGTGGCAATTGACGCTGAATAAGGAAAAGTGTGAAGTTATTCACATGAGTACTAAAAGAAATCAGCTAAATTTCGAGTACGCGATAAGTCACACAAATCTGAAGGCTGTAAATTCAACTAATTACTTACGGATTGCAATTACAAATAACCTAAATTGGAGCGATCACATAGATAATATTGTTGGTAGAGCAAACCAAAGAGTGCGATTCATTGGCAGAACACTTAGAAGGTGCTACAGTTCTACTAAGGAGACTGCTTACACCAGGCTCGTCCGCCCTATTCTGGAGTATTCCTGAGCGGTGAGGGATCCGCATCAGGTGGAACTGACGGATGACATCGAAAAAGTACAAAGAAGGGCAGCTCGTTTTGTATTATCGCGAAATAATGGAGATAGTGTCACAGACATGATACGTGAATTGGAGTGGCAATCATTAAAACAAAGGCGTTTTTCGTTGCGACGGGATCTTCTTACGAAATTTCAATCACCATTTGTTTCCTCCGATTGCGAAAACATTCTGTTGGCACCCACCTACGTAGGGAGAAAGGATCATCACAATAAAATAAGAGAAATCAGGGCTCGCACAGAAAAATTTAAGTGCTCGTTTTTCCCGCGTGCCGTTCGAGAGCGGAACGGTAGAGAGATATCTTGAAGGTGGTTCATTAAACCCTTGAAACCTCCCCTTAGAAAAATTTATGAATCACTGTGCTTATAAACCCCTTACGTTATTTGATTTTCAAACAGCTGAGCAGAACTGAACGTACTCAGACATTTCGCTCTTTACTTATTCTGATCAACACTAAAATGACACACAATATTTTTAGCGCAACGCAATCTGACTTTCAATAATCCCTACAAAAGATGTCACACAATATGACACACAATATGACACACAATATTTTTAGCGCAACGCAATCTGACTTTCAATAATCCCTACAAAAGAATGGCCCTGACTAACAATAACCTATACCTTTCATGAATCACTTACCTCACAAAAATCTTCGTTACTCGAACTACTGCAGTACAGCGAGCGCCAATACTGCCAGCTAAATAAAAGATTCTAACTACTGAAGGCACTAATTACTGAGAGGCATAGTTAGCAAATGAAAAATTTTGATAGAGAACAAACAATGTATTTACCTTAATAGTGTTATATATATATATATATATATATATATATATATATATATATATATATATATATATCAGTTCATGACATCCAGTCTGACAAATTTACTCTCTCTGATGGACACACGCCCAGATCATCCGCTCTCAAAACTCCGATATCTCTCTCCCCACATCCACCACTGCTGGCGGCTCACCTCAAACTGCGCAATGCTACGCGCTGTTCACATCTAACTGCCCAACACTACAATAGCAATATTGCAACAATGCAGACCAGCCACAGACTTCACACAGCACAGTCAGTGATTTTAATATAGAGCGCTACGTGGCGTTACCAACATAAAACCCTAAACAGCCTACTTACACCCTCTGCCACGCACTTTATTGTGCAGAGTAATCACGTAGATGTGTAGATGTAGATATTTTTCTTTCTGTAGAGTCATGCTGATGATGAAGAGGTTTGTAGTTTATTTATTAGTCTGGGGTCATAAGAATGAGGGTATGAGGCGGTCGCGGACTTGCTCGTGGAAATCAACACTGCTTCTCACCTTCTGTGATTTAAATACATTAGTAGATATTAATATCATGATGGTCAGACGACAATTTTGTAATGCTCTTCAATCACATATGACTGCAACGTTCCCACGACCACACCGTGTTGCATGGTGTTCCCATTCGATCAGTCACCTAACGATATGAGTTAGGTTTTTAAGAGTGCATTAAAATATTTCTGCTTTTTCTCATCCATGCTACTAATATAGAGGTTTGCAGTTTACGTCTTTTTTAAGTTTTAATACTAAATCCGACGATTCCTGTACCTCTACACTCACTACTTCTCAGTAGCATAAGAGAAACAACGGTATGACGCAAAACGTTATCTATAACGCACTTCCCACTGGTTGCGAAATTTCTACATTTTCCTATAACTCGATAAGATATCGCAGATAACACGGATTTAGGAGCGATAATCTGCACATCGTCTCGCTATATAAAGCGTAGGTGGTACTGGAGGCTGCATAGTGTGTCAGCCTGGAAAACAGACGTTTGAGACCCGCGATTACAAGAGCGACATGACGATTCAGAGTAAGTTGTTTTGAAATAGGTTATGCTGTAAAAAGTATCAATTTAAAATATGCTATCAGTCACAGGCGTGTCTGACGAAATAAGAAAGGTGCGGATGCAGGCTTTCTCGGCGAAATGCACAGCTAGATATTTCTCGGGAAATCAGCCAAGTTGTACCTTCAATTCGGAACATTTAGGCAAGTTTCTTATTCGTGATATCTGCCGACGTCAGAAGAAGGCAAGTTTGAAACTCTTAGAAACAGCGTTCCGAAATTGAGATATTACTCGGCTGAGTTAATCAGACACAAGAATAGATTTTAATTCGTGAAAATAAGTTCTCTGTTTCATATACCAAAACCATGAAGAATTTTTAATGCCTGGAACGCCTTTGTTACTAGAAAGTTAGCTCATACAGAAACGTTCACTATTATTTTGTCTTCGCAACCTAGTGCCGAGACAGGTATCTATTTCTGTAATTTACATTGCAAATTGCAACTTTATAAATCTGGAAAGCTTTTTCTTTAGCTACATAACAGTTTTTTCCATTACTATCATTCTTTAGATTGATTTTATATCCCCCTCTATGATTTCATTCTGCACAATTTTTTGTTCAGTGTTATCATGTCACATAGACGTGCTACACGATTACCATTACATACTCGAACATGTGCGTCATCGGCAGTATTCCGCAACTGTTGTTTTCTATTTTAACACTCGAAATAATTGTGAATGGAACAGTACATTTAGTATCTACAAGGCCATTCTACTCCGAATGGATTTTCGCAAACATCGATTCCTATCTATGTTAATAATTCCTCAGTGCCCTCTCTACATCTGCACTACGTTTTTCTCATAATTCTGTGACAACTTATTTCCAGCGTTTCCAATTACGATTCAATCGGCCTTCCTGTAGCTTGCTTCTCTATAGTACCTTACGTTCAGCGAACAGAAATTTGTTTCTCTGTTATAGGGAACAAATGGCTCTGAAAGGTTTTCTATCCTATTTTCCTTGCAGGTACCTTTCTTTGTCTAACATAATCTGCTCATTTGTAGCCCTTCTATCTTCCAAAGTACTGTCACATATTTCTGTGATGTACGGCGGCGCGTACTCCTATTCCGAATTTTCCTTTCACATCCATTATTATGAGAATAGACCTGTTCTTAACTGCTCGTCCGTTGGTACTAAGTTGACAGAGCGAATGGAAACCTGTTACTGTGCACACGAATCAGAGTAGAAAAGCCGTCGTACACTAACACGCCATGAGTAATAGTTCCTCAGTAATGTGACAACTCTCTCTCTCTCTCTCTTTTTTAATTCTCGTATGTTTGATGTACCTAATATTCAGCTTTCCCGTTGCGTTTGTAAATGCTTCAAGAAGCATAATTTCCTTTTAAATTTTGTTCAATGTTCGGCTTGTTACACCTTCTTTTAACAGTGAAATTTATTCTCTGTAATGACAGAATTAGCTGTAGTTGAACATCATTACATGATATTCGAGCCTAGTTAACACTGTGAAAATAGAGGTCTACACTATAGTAAGTTTTCATGCTAGATGACATCAATGTCTCTTCGAGAGGAAAATCGTTATCCCGACGGCGATTCTTATGATGCAGTTATGTCAGTGTTCGATGGTATTTGGGAACAAATCGGAAAGGGCTACGCACTTAATTCTACAGATCCGACAGGTACACGGTGTCTATAATAAAAGACAAGAGGGTTGGAACTTAAATAGTGGCAACTATTTATTCACATGTTTGTAACTATTTATTTACATGTTTGCACCTGTTACTATCTTTCGAAGTAGTCACCAGCGTTGTGTAGAACCCGTTGCTAGCGATGTGGAAGGCGTAGTATACCGTTAGCAGAGCCTGTTCTGTTGATGGTGCGAATGGAGCGGTCTACTGCCTGTCGAATCTCTGGAACACTTCTGATTCGAAAGACACGAAGTGGTTACTTCATCTTCGGAATCAAATCAAAGTCACGAGGACTTGAGTCCGGAGCGTATGGTCGATGGTACAGTTCTTCCCGGTCCCATCGACCGAACAGAGCAGCCACAACTTGCGCTGTATGCGCCCGCGCATTGTCGTGCAAATTGATGCGTGGGTTACGCAGAAAGTGTCGCCGCTTCTTTCGCAAAGGTGGTTGCTGGTGATGCTCCAAAAAGGAACAGTAACACTGTGCATTTACTGTCTGCCGTGGAGGAACGTAATGCGTTAGGATAACACCATCACAGTCGTACACGAGAATCACCATAACTTTCACCATAGGGGGGCTCTGACGCATTTTCGACTTCTACGGCGAAAGAAGCGGCGACGCTTTCTGCACAATCCACCCATCATTTTGTACATTGCGGGGGACGCATACAGCTCGAGCTGTGGCTGCTCTGTTCGGTCGATGGGACTGGGAAGTACTGTACCATCCACCATACTCCCCAGACTTAAGTCCTTGTGACTTTGATTTGATTCCGAAGATGAAGGAACCACTTCGTGGCATTCGCTTCAGAACTGTTCCTGAGATTCTACAGGCAGCAGACCGCTCCATTCGCACTATCAACAGAACAGGCTGTGCTAACTGTATACTACGCCTTCCACATCGCAGGAACAGGTTGTGGACAACGCTGGTAAGGACAGTAACAGGTGGAAACATGTAACTCTTTTGTATCGGTTGTGAATAAATAGTTTCCACTATATAGGTTCCAACCCTCGTATATTTTATTACGTATATATAAAAGCGGAAAAGGCTGTGGCAGAAAGCACAGAGTAAAAGAGACGTCATCCACCCCTACTTGCACCGTATACACTGCAAGTGTCATTAAGCAGCTCAGTTGTTAAGAAAGAATAGTTAGTAGTTGTTATACGCAAATTTCTCTGGATCACTTCTGTTTCAAGTGTGTGGCAGATAATGGACTATAGTGTATTAATGCTGAAACGCTACTTCCGTTATGATGTACATGATATGTAAACAGCGATATATTATATTTAAGAAGCTACTTAACATTTTTTGCATGGAATTTACCTACGATGATAGCTCATGAATGGTTTCTATATTGGTCCTTTTGACAAACGTTAATACTATGTCCCCTTTCAACAGCTACACGTTATAACATCAGTGATCAGCAATGTTTTGTTGTGGCTCGACCTAAACTCGTTTTTTCTTTGAAAGGGATTAGTAGACTGCGATTTAGTTTCTCATCATTAACTATCGGAACATGAAGTTGTCGAGGGAACGCTAAACACTAATATTTCTTCTTTCCCTTCTTGTTGCCCGACTGTCTATGTGTCGGATAAGCATTATGAAACAGAGAGGCGATAAATAGACCAAACTGTGGAGAATACAGAATAGAATTACAATTACAGTACCCCTGTCGACACCAATTGCAATCGCGAGAAATGGAAGTCAGAGGTTCAAAACGAAAAAGATAAGCAAAATTTTAGAAGAGCAACTGCTTCCAAAATAAATCATGTAAAAAGAAACTACTAAAAAAAGAATGGAAAGTATTAACACGAAAAAGAAAACCGTTCAAATATCATTCCCAAATACTAAGTTACTGTTTCCTGAACTGTAGGCTCCTTTAGCTTTCTCTACTTAACGATCAAAGACAAAACATTCATGTTATATTATTTTTGCAGACCCGCTGTCACCAAAACTTCATTAAGCATAACTGATTCATCAGCAGCGACTGCTTGACTAAGAAACGTTAGTCGCAGCTGTTTGGACAAGGAATGCAACACTTCAGATTGTTATGGCTAAATAACAGAGACTAATGGTTATTAAAGATATATAGAATAAATTCAAGTCATACTCCACGAAAATCACTATCGAACTTGCTGCATACACTGATATAATAATTAAATATTAATTATATATTACTGAAGAGATTAAAAATATAATATTGCCTTGTTCATGTTGCAGGATTTGTGTTGGCAGTGGCGTACCTACTAACAGGTGTGATACTAGTTTATGGATCACCCGTGGGAGAATGTCCACCAGTGGATCCGCTGGACCACACTGACCATCTACCGGACGACAAAAACTGTTCACTATTCTATAAATGCGATCATGCAGCTCCAGTGTTATTTGTGTGTCCTGACGAACTTCATTTCAATAGAGTACTAGAGGTATGTGATTGGCCAGATGTAGCTGGGTGCACTGCGAATACAGGCGCTAGTTCCACTGCAGTGCCAACTGCAGCACCAACTGCTGGATCTACGTCTCCATCAACTTCAACTGATAAACCGCAAACCGCTGCACCCATCACGTCAACAACATCTAGCCCTGCGCAGGCATGTCCAGCGGTCGGCACGTGTCCACAATATGAAGATGAAAACTCGATTGCTAAGCATCTGCCACATGCTACAAACTGCAGTCAGTTCTGCAAATGTGATCATGGTAAACCTGTCACTATGGACTGCCCTGCTGGACTACACTTCAATGCTGTTCTTGAGGTATGTGATTGGCCACAAAATGCTGGATGTTCAGGTGGCTCTGGAAGCACGTCAAATCCAACTAGCTCCACACCTTCATCAAGCAGTGCTGCCACCACTCAGGCTCCTACTTCGGCCCCAACAGCCAAACCTACCACAGCTGCACCAGGCACAACAGCTGAACCTACCACAGCTGCACCAAGCACAACTGCCAAGCCTACCACAGCTGCACCAACCACAACAGCTCAACCAACTACAGCTGCACCAAGCTCTTCGTCAACTGCAGCTCCCAGCTCACCAGCAACATCAGCCCCATCTGGAGACTGCCCAGCAATCGGTGTATGTCCTCAATATGAAGATGAGAATTCAATAGCAAAACATCTTCCCCATGCCTCAAACTGCAGTCAGTTCTGCAAATGTGATCATGGTAAACCTGTCACTATGGATTGCCCAGCTGGACTGCACTTCAATGCTGTTCTGGAGGTCTGTGACTGGCCACAAAATGCTGGATGTTCTGGTGGCTCTGGAAGCACGTCAAATCCAACTAGCTCCACACCTTCATCAAGCAGCGCTGCCACCACTCAGGCTCCTACTTCGGCCCCAACAGCCAAACCTACCACAGCTGCACCAGGCACAACAGCTGAACCTACCACAGCTGCACCAAGCACAACTGCCAAGCCTACCACAGCTGCACCAACCACAACAGCTCAACCAACTACAGCTGCACCAAGCTCTTCATCAACTGCAGCTCCCAGCTCACCAGCAACATCAGCCCCATCTGGAGACTGCCCAGCAATCGGTGTCTGTCCTCAATATGAAGATGAGAATTCAATAGCAAAACATCTTCCCCATGCCTCAAACTGCAGTCAATTCTGCAAATGTGATCATGGTAAACCTGTCACTATGGATTGCCCAGCTGGACTACACTTCAATGCTGTTCTTGAGGTATGTGATTGGCCTCAAACTGCTGGATGTTCAGGTGGCTCTGGAAGCACGTCAAATCCAACTAGCTCCACACCTTCATCAAGTAGTGCTGCGACCACTCCAGCTCCTACTTCAGCACCGAGCACAACAATCGAACCTACCACAGCAGCACCTAGCACAACAGTTCAGCCAACTACAGCTGCCCCATCCACGACAGGCCAGCCAACCACAGTAGCACCAACCACAACAGTTCAGCCAACCACATCTGCACCTAGCACCACAGCCAAACCTACCACAGCTGCACCAACCACAACAGTTCAGCCAACCACAGTTGCACCCAGTACCACAGCCAAACCTACCACAGCTGCGCCAACTACAACAGTTCAGCCAACCACGTCTGCACCTAGCACCACATCCAAACCTACCACAGCTGCACCAACCACAACAGCTGAACCAACCACAGCTGCACCAAGCTCTTCATCAACAGCAGCACCTAGCTCACCAGCAACATCAGCACCATCTGGAGACTGCCCAGCAATCGGTGTATGTCCTCAATATGAAGATGAGAATTCAATAGCAAAACATCTTCCCCATGCCTCAAACTGCAGTCAATTCTGCAAGTGTGATCATGGTAAACCTGTCACTATGGATTGCCCAGCTGGACTACACTTCAATGCTGTTCTTGAGGTATGTGATTGGCCACAAAATGCTGGATGTTCTGGTGGCTCTGGAAGCACGTCAAATCCAACTAGCTCCACACCTTCATCAAGCAGTGCTGCCACCACTCAGGCTCCTACTTCGGCCCCAACAGCCAAACCTACCACAGCTGCACCGGGCACAACAGCTGAACCTACCACAGCTGCACCAAGCACAACTGCCAAGCCTACCACAGCTGCACCAACCACAACAGCTCAACCAACTACAGCTGCACCAAGCTCTTCGTCAACTGCAGCTCCCAGCTCACCAGCAACATCAGCCCCATCTGGAGACTGCCCAGCAATCGGTGTCTGTCCTCAATATGAAGATGAGAATTCAATAGCAAAACATCTTCCCCATGCCTCAAACTGCAGTCAGTTCTGCAAATGTGATCATGGTAAACCTGTCACTATGGATTGCCCAGCTGGACTGCACTTCAATGCTGTTCTGGAGGTCTGTGACTGGCCACAAAATGCTGGATGTTCTGGTGGCTCTGGAAGCACGTCAAATCCAACTAGCTCCACACCTCCATCAAGCAGCGCTGCCACCACTCAGGCTCCCACTTCGGCCCCAACAGCCAAACCTACCACAGCTGCACCAGGCACAACAGCTGAACCTACCACAGCTGCACCAAGCACAACTGCCAAGCCTACCACAGCTGCACCAACCACAACAGCTCAACCAACTACAGCTGCACCAAGCTCTTCATCAACTGCAGCTCCCAGCTCACCAGCAACATCAGCCCCATCTGGAGACTGCCCAGCAATCGGTGTCTGTCCTCAATATGAAGATGAGAATTCAATAGCAAAACATCTACCACACGCCTCAAACTGCAGTCAGTTCTGCAAGTGTGATCATGGTAAACCTGTCACAATGGATTGTCCAGCTGGACTACACTTCAACGCTGTTTTGGAGGTGTGTGACTGGCCACAAAATGCTGGATGTTCTGGTGGCTCTGGAACGACGTCAAATCCAACTAGTTCCACACCTTCATCTAGCAGTCCTGTCACTACTCAGGCTCCTACTTCTGCTCCAAGTTCAACAGCCAAACCAACCACAGCTGCACCTAGCACAACAGCCAAACCTCCTACAGTTGCACCAACGACAACAGTTCAACCAACGACTGTGGCATCAAGCACAACAGCCAAACCCACCACAGCTGCACCTAGCTCTACTGCGAGTCCTGATGTAGAGCCTTGCGATGCAGTTGGATCTTGTCCTGTGTATGACCAGGACTCTATTGTAAAGCACCTGCCGCACAGAACAAATTGTGGGCTGTACTGTAGGTGCAACCATGGTGTACCAATTACGGAAAAATGTCCAGATGGCCTACATTTCAATGCAAAGCTGGAAGTATGTGACTGGCCATCTGATGCTGGATGTCAATAAGTCAGATCTCATCATCATTGCAACCTACGTGAACTGAAAACTAATATGATCATCTGTAATGTTGTGTTATGCTACTCCCTGTAACACTTCGCTCTTCATATTCATTTATTTATTGTGTTCATGTTGCATAATCATTTTTGTAAAGTAATTTCTTTCTGTATTAAAATTTTGGATTAAAAGTTTTACGAAAACATCCATTTGCATGTGTGAACTTATCTAGCCAACCTCATCTTTGCGTAGATAAACTTCTCACTATAATAGGTTCGATTTTCCTTTCCATCCAAGTAATGTCTCATATTTTGCTACGACAGATGTATAAGATCTAGTTGAAAGAGTAATTCGTTATAAGAGTGACTAAAATGTGCTAAGATTCGTTTTTGCATGAAGTGAATAATAGTTTTTGGAATCATAACACCAAAAATATCACATTCATCAGACATTGTTTATAAACAGAGCATGTTTCTTTTGATGTAAGTTTCCTGTTGTTATTTTGTGGTGTTTGATCCATTTCTAACGGCTACACTAGGGATTAGAAACTGAATGGTAACATAAACTGATAATATTTATAATTTAGTGTTTTCATTTGAAGAATTATATGTTTAATTCAGTCAGCAATTATCGTGGCCGTTCTCGTTGATATCAAGATCTTCTTAATCGTTAGTCCACGTCACATTCATCTTCATGCCTCTTCAATGAGCACTGAAGAAGTCTAAGTGCGAATATATGACGTGGCCTATCGTATCGGAAAATTTTAACGTCAATTTTGTAACTGGTTGTACCAAACGTGGCAATTATTTTCGTGAATGCCCTAAACAATCGTAAAAGTAGGTGCTATAATTTTGATTATTTGCCTAAAGAATAGCACCTTGTATCTTCAAATCTTTGTGGGCGAATATCAGTTGAATATGGACACTCTACGTGGAAGAAACACGGCAATGTGCTATTTCGTGCTATACAGAGTACTAAATAACTTACAGATTGATATCTTAGTATTGGAATTGGCTATTGCAATATGCCTTTCCTTAAACTTTATTGTACAGTCCTTCACCAGCTATCCGTGTGCATCTTACTTGTATCTTTCCTAGTTAACAATCCACAAACAGTGGTATTCAGTTATTAGTAAACTAATCAACATGCTACTACTAAGGTCCACTAAACAGCACAAATTTCAACTAATTAAAAGACGTATGGTGGGTTGCTTGATTTAGGGGAAGGGACCAGGCAGCGAGGTCACCGATCATATCGGATTGGGGAAGGATGGGAAAGGAAATCGACTGTGCACTTTCAAAGGAACCACCCCGGATTTGCCTGAATCGGTTTAAGGAAACCACGGAAAACAGAAATCAAGATGGACGGACGCGGGTTTGAACCGTCGTCCTCCCGAATGCGAGTCCACTGCGCGACCTCGCTCGATAATTTAAATCTGAAGTAAACACTTCTCTGATAGGAAAAGTTTGACGATAAAATACGAACAGGAAGAGGATATCGTTCTGTTCACTAGTGGTGCCCCACATACGCATAATGTGGAGGGAGCAGCCGCACACTCCTGTAGAACATTCAAGCACACACTTTACCTGTACATCATGTACACGCATCACATTATATATGATAAAAAGCTAAATAGATAAAAGGTGCATATTGTTTCTGTTCATTGTAACATAGTATTAAGGTTTCAGTACCAGCAAGTAATATCTACTTAAGATATAATAGTGACTTTCGCAGTACAGTTCGTTAGCTAGAGATAAGAAGAAATGAAACGAATGAAATTACGAACTTTGAATTTATTTAAAATAAAAAGATCACTAGTTATACCTCCATTGAAATAGAAGAAATTATACTTTGTAAACACGTATAGACAAGAAAAGGTGAATGTAATTATAGTCAACTTTAGTTTTAACTGTCTATTAGATGTATGAAGAATCCAAACTATCACCGAATCATAGCTCACCTTAGGGCTACCCGCATAATTGTACAACAGCATTTCAATTATGGTTTTTATATGTCATTAATATCATACTTAGAATAAAAGAATAACTTTTTTACGGTTATTGTTTGTGGGTTTCATCATAATGAGAATATTTCTTTGGATTAGGCACTGGGCGTTAATGAGGTTATAAGAACAGCTAATACGTTATTACATAATGACTTTTATAACAGAATCTTAAGTCATTTGGAGAAGTAGTTAAATCTGTTCATTGTTGCATTACTTACTTGCTACTCCCCTCCTCAACTTGGATACCTATTCGTTTCCCGTACATAGCGAAAATGAAGAACTTGAACTTCGTGCAACTGTCTACAAGTATCAGGCGGCTGTTGCCAGCTAGCTTTCTGTCAGTTTCAAAAAACCAAGTGACTGATATCCGACCGCAGCTGAGTACTGAAAGCGACAATGTTGATTCGCCACTACTAGGGCTGTGGTAACAACAGCTAAGTGGTACTTTACTAAATACATTAATCCTCTCTCTCTCTCTCTCTCTCTCTCTCGCACTCCCTGTCCCTCTCCTACAGGGAGCAACATTAGGTTCATATAGCATGATCGTAATAGCCTTATTACGTGATTAGTGTTCTAGTATTTTTCAAGTGGTTTAACTGTGCTGTGTGTCTATATTCCTATCTGTGTTTTTATACTATTCATGAAGACGACTCCTACATTCTCCCACTAACATCCTTTTTAAAGTAATTTTATATTCATGGGAAATATGTCTCCTCTCTGTGTGTTTAGCATTTAAGTTAGAGAATCATGTCTAGTGATTGAAGAGCGGGTTGACTGTACCGCTCCCACCCCAACATCCCTCCACGTGGGACGAGGGGGCGATGTAACAATAATAAAAGAAAGAAAAACAGCTTTATTTCTTCGGATACAATCTCATTTATAGTTTTATACAGTTATTCTGTTATTATATATCTTCACATCATGAATAAAACACAACGAGAGATAAGCTACCAACAACTTTTAGAGAAACCGAACTGTAATTAAAAGAGAAGAAGAATACGAAAGGGGTTGAGTAACTGGTAAGGGATTGAGACATGATTGCGTTCGGTCCCACACTGTTCAAGTGGTAGACTCTGCACACTGAAAGTGAAATTAGGAGTAGGTAACTGGAAGCTCAGTTGTGTTGAACGGATGACATCTCGAAATGAATTAGTATGTGAAGGCATTCAACAGTTATATAAAGTAAAAAGAAAATCGAATAATCATGTGGGACTGGAACGCTGTTGTATGAGATGAATTAGATAGCAGATTTACGAAATTTGCGATTGCAAATAAGCTAGCCTCTTGCCTTAAGGATAGTTTCTTTATTTATCGCGTAATCGATTTCGGGACTGCCAGCCCCATCTTCAGATACAGCTGTCCAGGTAGAAAAAATTTCCAAAAAATACATTATAGCAGTGCATGTACTGTATGCTACAAGCCGTCAAAACTCTACCGTCATGAGATCAGATTAAACTTCTTGTGCTTTAATCATTATACATGAAATTATTATTACTCATAGTCACAGACCAAATATCAAAACAACAGTATTTTCTGTATTACGTGTGTAAAATGTCATCATATATTGTTGGCATGGAGTGAGGTAGCACAGTGTTTGGAGCGCAATGGGCTCGCATTCGGGAGGGTGACAGTTCAAATCAGCGTCAGACCATCCTCAACAGACAACGTCTGTCTTTCTGCTCTGTAGCAGGTTCGAGTGGGAATCAAGATGTGTGGACTTTACAATAAAGTAATCTTTTGCGTGGTATGATTTCAGAGGTCTTTTAGATTCGACTTTCTGACTCCCATTTAAAGAAATGCCCAGCCTTTCACTCAAGTTTCCCTGATTTCCTAAACTGCACCACACAAACGCCGAGATGGTTACTTTGAAAGTGCACGGCCGATTCCCTTCCCCATCCTTGAAACACTGCGAGCTTCTGCTCCGTCTCTAAAGATCTCGATGTCGACGGGACGTTAGGCCCTAATCTTTCTTCCTTTCACTATTATAACATTGGTAACTAATTTGCATCTTAATTCAAACCATTTAAGTGGGAGCGTGTCTATCACTCATTATAAATATAAACCAAGAACAAACCTTTACCACAAACCTAGCGATCATTATTCTGAAATGGCACAAGTACGCAACAAAATTTTATTTTGTATCCCATGGGCTACATCCTATTGGGTAATATTATGTAATTGTTCACCTGTTAAAACGTCATAGGATAGAATAATAGTTATTAACGTCAATAGGAACTATTTTGCTTAGAAACACGGTATAATTATCTTATTATGCAATGTATTCAATGTAGACTATTTGCAATTAGATAACAGAGTGTCAGAAAAGCATCGTTACATAGCACTGAATAGGTTTTATCGGAAAAGTTCGTTCTTAACGATATAAATGGTTTATGTTTATAGAGAATGATAAACGAACTCCCATTCTAAATGGTCCCGAAGTTCAAATGCTTCCAGAATTATATGACGACATTTCGCATATAAAAGATACGAAATATGCCTTAGTATTTCGTCTATGACAGAGTAATTATAAGTTACCGTATAATCTGATTCAAGAATATGAACTTTAATCTGATCTCAGGACTGGTAGATGACTGACAACTTGTAACATGGCGTTCGTGAATAATGGCGTTGTGTTCCACATGCACTAATGAAACGTAATTTTCGAAAAAATTTCTATGTGAACAGGTACATTTGAAGATGGAGCTGGTTGTCTCGAAATAGGTTATGCCATAAATAAATTTTAAAACAGAATGCTTGCAGCGAAAGGCTAATTTATGATTCTAAATGATTACACGGCTTTTTTCGCACCGAGGAGGTTGAATCTTAAAGTCCAGCAACAAATTTCCGCTATTATTAGCAAATACACTGTTCAAGAATCGAAAGAGAAGAAGTATAACGAAAAAGGCGTGGAAGTACTGTAAGATTCCAGCTCGAATACATCTGATACCTTGCAAAGCGTTCCAGGAGCTGATGTACACTCATTTCCCAATTTCCTAATGATTAAGAATAAGCTAAAGTTTAAGAACCTCGTCAGCAAGACCCAGTGCTGCAGTGCTGCGGCACACATAATCAGAAAATAAAGTCTTTCTTGAGGAAGCAGTGATGGAATTTGAACCTGCCAGGTGAATGAAAACAATTTATCCTTTAAAAAACTTTATTACGAAAACTAATAGGCATTTCTCAACAATTACAATAATATTCACAAAGCTGGTTCTTTTATAACAAGTACTCGGCCACGAACTTAATTATTAAATTGGTAAAGGCTCTGAGCACAATGGGACTTAACAGCTGTGGTCATCAGCCCCCTAGAACTTAGAACTACTTAAACCTAACTAACCTAAGGACATCACACACATCCATGCCCGAGGCAGGATTCGAACCTGCGACTGCAGCAGTCGCGCGGTTCCGGACTGTGCGCCTAGAACCGCTAGACCACCGCGGCCGGCAATTGGTAAAGGAGCGGTAAAACTGCAACCTAAACGAGTGCAAGTCACGCGAACTTATAACCTTACTTAATCACGTCTGAACAATGAATCTAACTATCCCAAACTAATAAAAACAAATTTTCACTAAAATTTTCTGTTTTTCAACACAACACAATTACGCGCAAGCAAGCAGTGCAGCAACACCTTACCTCAAAAAACCTTCACTTGTCAAGTTAGTCTTTACAGAGAAATAATTCACAATTCATCCTTCTCCACATCTTTATCGTTGTCCTCTGCAACCCATTTCCTTTGGTTGACTAGCACAGAACGCCCAATTCTCTTATTAGCTGCTCCTAGAATGCTTAATCTAACGACACTGGTACTGGCAACCAAAGATCACAGTGCTTGAACTCAAAACCACTCGATGTAACAGATGGATTAACGAAAACTATTAATTGAAAAATGTTTATCGTACAAATATGAAATCTGACACATCCAGTGAAAATTCGGTAATGGAAAAAATCGCAGCATCAAGAATGTGTTGTGCGACATAAACGAAAGTTGGCAGACGTGTGTTTACATCTGATAGGTAGCGTCTTTTCTAATTTTGCACCAGTTGCATAAGAGTGGCGTCAGTAGCGACCATGAGGATGTAAACCAGGTTTGCTTTAAACTCACGTTGTAACGGTCGTGAGCGTTAGTTAGCTCTCAGATTGACGTGGTGAGGTGATGTTAGTCAATAATGTCATTAAGGAGACAAATACTCCGTTATGAAAACCTCACTACTCAGTGAGATCATGTACTAGGGCTACAAGAAACTGGATGTTCTTCCTGAATCAGAGCAGAAAAAGTTTGCGCGAATGTAGCCACTGTATATGATTTGCAAGAAGACTGGTCTCCGGACAGCCACATATCACTACGAGACGGAAGGCCACCGTGTCGGCGTATGGGTCTGGCGCATTGTACCGTATGTGCAGCAGCAGTCTGAGCAGCAGTTCGCACCACATGACACAACGAAGCTTTACAAACTTTAAGAACAGCTCCGAGCCAGACGCCCTGTAGTGTGCATACAACTGATAAAAAGCCACCGGCCACCACCATTTTCGAGTTCAGCGAGCGCTCATTGGAGGGTAGGATGGAGGTCCGTTGTGTTTTCTGATGAAAGCTGGTCCTGTCTCGGTGCCGTTGATGTCCGTACGTTGGTAAGATGATGATGATGATATTTGGTTTGTGGGGCACTGAACTGCTCGGTTATCAGCGCCCGTACAAATTCCCAACCTTTGCTCAGCCCAGTCTCGCCACTTTCAATGAATGATGATGAAATGATGATGACAACACAAAAACCCAGTCATCTCGAGGCAGGTGAAAATCCCTGACCCCGCCGGGAATCGAACCCAGGACCCGTGCTCGGGAAGCGAGAACGCGACCGCGAGACCACAATCTGCGGACCGTTGGTTAGGAGGAGGCCAGTAGAGGGCCTGCAAACAACCTGTCTGTGAGCTAGACACACTGGGATGCGATTTTTCATGACAGCAGGAGCACCCTGGTGGTATATTGGACATCATCAAATGACAACGCTAGCGTCATTCACAACCAGCGTGAACCGTCCATGTAATGACTTATCAAGTGCAACAACCTCAGAAACCCATCCCACAAACTGACACCCAATACTCGTACAGCACAATGCATGCACGTTTGCATGCTTACATTGGACATTATAGCGGTTATACTGGTTATTAATTACTAGCGTTTCACATTTGCAATGGCTTATCTCGCACCTACACTGACCTGTTGTCTTGCAATGTTAATCACTCCAATAATGATGTTATCTAGACAAATGTATTTCCGAAACTTCATTATTTTACATTAATTATTTTTTGGTGTTGCGATGGTTTTTTCAACAGTTTATGAAGCTCGCATCACTTTCCTTGAATGACAAAAACAAACTAGAATCCTTAGACCCGGAACGTTTTAGGTGCAAGCTGGATACCGAAATGTCTAGGGGACGGGCATATGCTGATTATCACCATCTTCCGGACTTCTGAGAAATATCAAAGGCAACGAGGTAGACTCAGGACAGCACTGTGACAGTACGGTATTGGTCTTTCCATAAATACTGTGAACTGAGGAGGTGGCATGATCGTATGACTGGCTCTGACGAATAGGCGGATGGCAACAGCGTAATTCTAATCAGAGATTACGCATAGTGTGCCACCATGAACCGAAGGGAAAAGGATTTCTGAGTTGATATTGCGAAATTTTAGGCGTAGTTTAACACTGACACCAGACATCACAAAGAACAGAGACTAGGATGGTGTAGGAAAAGAACTGGGACGTAGAGTGGCATTCCGTGGTGTTCAGCAGTGCCCGGCTTGTGTTTCTAGCAATCAGACTGACGCCAGTGTTTCAGTAGACGAACTGGTGAATTGTCACAGAGAGCAGCGATTCTCGAGGCCTATACGTCTCCAATTCCTGGAATGATGGGATTCTAAAATAATGGATATGACAGCAGAACTGTTTTCCAAATTGCTAAAGAGAGGCTGAATGCTTACACGTACGTGAAAAGAACGGTAAATCTATTTGTCATACCATTCATGAATAGTGTACCAGATTACATACGCCGGCCGGTGTGACCGTGCGGTTCTAAACGCTTCAGTTTGGAACCGCGTGACCGCTACGGTCGCAGGCTCGAATCCTGCCTCGGGTATGGATGTGTGTGATGTCCTTAGGTTAGTTAGGTTTAAGTAGTTCTAAGTTCTAGGGGACTGATGACCTCAGAAGTTAAGTCCCATAGAGCGCAGAGCCATTTGAACCAGATTTCATACTCCAACAGGCTAATGCAAGACCCACACTGCAGTTGACACCACATATTCCTTGCGGAAAGTGTGGATCATTAACTATTCGGCCTGGCCTCCAAAATTTTTCACCGACAAAACATCACCAGGATATGATGAAAACATGTCTACCTTCATATTAGTCCCTAGGAAACAATCTACATAAACCGTCATTGCGCGTTTTTTAGGCGTGGCGATATATTCGACAAGATGGCATTCGCAGGTTGTTTGCTTCCGCATCACAAAAGAATGCAGGATTATATTCGTGCCTGTGGAGGTCGAACCTCATACAGAAGTTGATGAAGGATATCTGTTCCGAACTGTACGACAGTTATATCATTCATTTCCTGTTATGTAAGAAACATCTCCACAAATATTTGACGAACGTAGGACTGGTCCTTCATGATTTAACACTTATCATTTCCGACGCTATGCTTGAACTGATCGACGAAGAAAGGAAATATAAAAATACTCAGAAAAAGGAAGGAAAACAACACTATTGTATGTACATTCAGTTGCCTTTCAATGAGAAAACCCACTACTTGAATTTAAATTTTTAACCGTAACTACAAAGTCTTCGTGATGAATACTGGGGCCACGCTTTACCAGTGACTGTTGAACTGTACGTGGAGAGGTTTCGCCATGCGGCCGAGTCATGTCTCGATCGGAAGGAGTATGTCGATCCATCATCTCCTCCGCAGAAGACAAGCCCGTACAATTTGCTGATTAATAGCGAGTTACGTCACGTAGCAACGGGGAGTTTATGTGCTGCACCGTCAACAGAAGCGTTTGTTGGTGCTACCGATCGTTTGCGAACTCGTTTAGTTATTTCCTGCTTCTCAGTAGCCTCTTGAGTTGTGTACTGTCTTTAGCAGTCCCGTATTAGGTGGATGAAAAAGTGTCACGTTCCTGGCTTTCCTAGTAACTACGAACAACAAAATTAACATTTTCAGATTGCCAACTGGTGAAGATATGGATACAAAGTGAATATCCTAGCAAACACACTGTGGTAAGTAGATTCACTTTTAACCATTTGTTGATGTCATTAGTTTCACGGAAATATATGACACTTAAAGTTTAATTCACAGTAAAAGCTACAGCAGCGGCAGTATATCGTATTTTTCTTTAGTTATTAGCCTTACCATTCGCATTTTATCAAAGGCGGTAGAATGGAGCAAACACACGTAGTAGATTGGTAAAGTGTGGCTATAATATCTGTACCTAGCAGCTAGACAGACGTCGGAAAATCTGCCCTTAACATATCAGCTTGCCTTTAGTATCTCTATAAAGCAAAGCTCCATATCAGACGCTGAGCAGGAGCTAATACAGCAGTGTGGAAATCTGTTATGTACACAAGTTTCAAAATTTTGCTTGATAACTACTGTAAATTGGAAAACGAGAAGGTATGGAGATTATTAACAAAGAAAACTCCTTAAGCAGAGAAAATAAAAAAGTATACTTTCAGTTACTAGAATTTTGATGCTTAGTATAAAAAGTTCACAACTTTATTCGACCATATCTACGTAGTTCACAAGGAACTGTTCATGCTGTGATTCTGTTTAGCGGCGATTCCGGAATTCTTGCTACAAAATGTACTGGTGCAGCAGCTGATGCCCCGACCACAGATTCGTTTGTATTCCAACGTGTGTTACCTTTTCGTGAGTGTCGTATTTGCTTTAAACATTCCACTAATGTCAGAAGGTCCTTAGTGTATTCTTATGTCAAAAGTTGTGTAGATCATTCGCAGATAAATATGATAATTTAATTGGTAGATTCCTGATGTCTAAATTTTGGACGCACTTCGGTACCAAATTTCTAATTTTGTAATCTGTGTCAATACCTTATGTTAAAAGTATATCTCCGTGCGTTGTTTTCGTATGTTGACCTGTTTATTGTTTGTGGTTTCATTTTTACTGTTCTAGATTTTGTCTGAAGTATGCTATCAGTGTGTATGCACAGTTATTTTGGTTGTTAGTTCTCGGAGGTGACTGACCTCTTGATAATCCCCTTAATAGTGAGGAAATTAAGCGTCATTGTGTATGGCATCCATTCAGAACTCAGAACAATAAACATTTCATCACTTTAGTTATTGGATCTATTTGCTGTTATTACAATCTTATCAGTTGGCTCTAACTGCAGTGTCTCAGATATACAATATTTGTTCTCAGCAGCAAGTGTTAGAGGTGTTGATGGAACTGACATGACTCTCATGTGGCTGACAATTGGAATAGCAGTCATTGCAACGATGTCACTGTGCAGTGTCTCATGAGAAGCCTTAGCAAATGGAACGCCAGATGGTATGTGGTAGCTATTGATCTGATAAGAATGTATTGTAAATAGTTTCTGAAATGGCATGGTTTTGGAGTCTCTTGAGATATGTTCTTTCTCTTTTGTGTTTCTTTGAAAATTATGATTGTTTCCCACTTGATTGCACCAAAACGATTATTATTCGATCCAACTGCCTAAATAAACTAGAATACTACTGAACTAAGCCTGAATACTGTTCTTTCACTGATACAGGTAGGAAGGAATGGCTGTTGGATTACTAACACCGTCGTTGAATAGCTGTCATTGCTCTAACTTCACTGTGTAGCTTTGGGTGAGAGGCGTTAACAAATGTATAACCAGCTGGTATGTACCAGCTGCTGGTCCGATAAGAATGTCCTGTACATAGTTTTGAAAATGGCATCGTTTAGCAGCCTCTTGAAATCTGTTCTTATTTTTTGTGTTTGTCTGAAAACAGAAATTGTTTCTCGCTTCTTTGTGCCAGATAGTGTTAGCATTCTGTCTGACAGCATAAATAAACTGGAATACCACTTAAGAATGCATGAATATTATCATTTACTTAAGACGGTTAGCAAAAAATGACATGGATTGCTGTCACTGTTGATAAAAAATACTTGTGTTACCCCCTCCACAGTTTGTTCAAAATTACAAAGATATAACTTTGTCTTACCAGAGTAAATACTTTATTATTTTAATCAGTGTTACATGGAAATTCAAACATAATAAGTTTGTACACCTGGCCGTCCTCCGTAGCAACCACATAAATATTTGTTTTTTAAATAACAAGAGCCTTGTCTCGCAACACTGTCTTTTATTCTCCCAGACGCGTTTCGCCTTTTTTCACTTTAAGGCATCAACAGTGGGATCTATAATGATAGATGTATGACACACTTTCATTTTGATATGTATTATTCGTAGATTATAGAACAGTTCAGCTAGCCTTTTATGTACATAATTGATTACTTACGGTTCTTCTCGTTTTTAGTTGGCATCTGCGTTTCCTCTCATCTGGTGAAATGCTGGAGGTCGCACTATCGCTCAATTTACGAAACATAAGCATGTTTTTATGTTTCGATCATTTTTTTCCACTTTTTATTTAGTTTGCCCTTGTTTTTGGGATGCACTATCAGTCTTATGTCACTACTATAGACATATTATCGAAAACTGTAACCGTAACTACTTGAAGTCCACTGTGTCTCTCATGCTGTTTGGTTTGTTTACGTACATGCTGCCAGCCTAACGAAGTATGTGCTGAAAACTAACGCCCAACGCCTATTCATTTCTGTTTAAATATATACACACACGCACACACAGAGAGAGAGAGAGAGATGCATGGATTTTTTTTCTGTAGAATGTTGAATGTGAATATAGTAGCTGCCATAGAATGGGTGAAAGTTTTTGTGTTCAGTTGATTTGGGTTTTGGTTTAAATGTTTGGTGGAGAGGTTCATGGACAAGTGACTGAAAAGAGGTTGGGTAGTATTATTTTATTAGGCCGACCGGTGTGGCCGAGCGGTTCTAGGCGCTTCAGTTTGGAACCTCGCGACCGCTACGGTCGCAGGTTCTAATCCTGCCTCGGGCATGGATGTGTGTGATGTCCTTAGGTTAGTTAGGTTTAAGTAGTTCTAAGTTCTAGGAGACTGATGACCTCAGATGTTAAGTCCCATAGCGCTCAGAGCCATTCGAACCGTTATTTTATTACTATTGTTATGATAATAGTAGTATTACATTATTGTAGTGTTGTTGTGGCACTGGGAGTCTGTAATTGTGTTTGGTTCTGTTGTGTTGTTGTCAATGGTTTTATGCTTTCTGCTTTTATTTTACTTTTAATTTTGCTTTAACTTTGTCATTATGTTGCTGTAGTACCCATTGTTTTGGGGTAACTGCATTATTAAATGTTGCAAACAGCCAGTACCATAACAACTACACAGAATAATCAAGGAAATACAACAGAAAACACAAGATGTCACACAATGTCGTACAAACACCAACTCACACATAAAATCACCAACATTTTTAGAAGACATGGAATAAATATAGAATACACAACAGACAAATCTAACCATAAATACACTTCAAAGCTGACCGAAAACAGAGATGTATACCAGAAAGAAGTGTTCATCAATTACAGGTAACGTTTACAATGGCAGATAAATGGGACAAACAGGCAGAACATTTGATGTCAAATGCAAAGAACACATGAGAGCCAGGACATATAGGTCAAACCACTCCACATTTGCAGAACACCTAAGACGACACATCACAAACCAACCACTAGAGAAGAAAATTAGAATAAACAATAAAAAACACCTCCTAACCCTGCAAGAAAATTACCACATACACAAAGCCAAAGCAGAGAAGAAAACCCTGTTGAATGATCAAGTACTTTTGTCATACAACTCATTGTTTAGACTAATAGATAAAATAATAGTGTAACACTACTATTATCATAGTAATAATAATATAAATTATACCATCTAACCCTCTTTCCACTCACTTGTCCATGAACCTCTCCACCAAACATTTAAACCAAAATTAAATCGATTGAACGCAAGTCCTCAGTTCGTGGTATAGTGGCTAGCATTGCTGCGACTGGCTTTTGGGGTACTGGGTTTGATTACAGGCCGGGTTGGGGATTTTTCTCTGCACAGGGACTGTGTGTTTGTGTTGTCCTCATCATTTCATCATCATCATCATCATTATCATCATTTGTGACAGTGGTTAAACTCTGAACTGTGTAAAACAATTGGGCTGTGTAAAAATTGGGACTTTGTACGGGCGCTGATAACCGCGCAATTGAGCGCCCATAAACCAAACAGCACCATCATAATCAATTGAACACAAAAACTTCCAACCATTCTCTGACAGCTACAACATTCACATTCAACAATCTACAGAAGAAAAACATATGTCTCACACACACACTGATTAAACATAACAAAAATGAATAGGCGTTAGTTTTCAGCATATACTTCGTTAGGTTGGTAACATGTACGTAAACAAACCAAACAGGATGGGATACACAGTGGACTTGAAGTAGTTACGTCCTGAAGTTACAGTTTTCCATAAGATGTCTATGGTAGTGACAGAAGACTGATAGTGCATCACAACAACAAGGGCAAACAAAATGAAAAGTGGGAAGAAAAATGGTCGAAAGAGAAAAAAATGCTTATGTTTCGTAAATTAAGCGATAGTGCGACCTCCAGCATGTCACCAGATGAGAGGAAACACAGATGCCAATTGAAAACGAGAAGAACTGTAAGTAATCACTAATTTACATAAAAAGCAAGAACTTACCGGTTCTATAATCTACGAATAATCCATATCAAAACGAAAGTGTATCCTAACTGCGTCATTACAGTTCCACTGATGATGCCTTAAACTGAAAAAGGCGGAACTCTTCTGGGAGAATAAAATAGAGTGCAGCAGAAGAAGGCGTTTGTTAATTACAAAACAAACAAACATATATGTTTACAGGTAGCACTAAACTCATTTATATTTATATTAAGAATCATAATTTATGTAAACTATACAAGGGAAAGGAAAAATATATTTATTGCACCAGGGCTTGTACACAATTCTGAACTACGAATACAAAAACCACATTATTTACGATGGAGAAAACCTCGTCACATCTGCCTTACAAAATTCTAAGAAAATAAAAATACTTTTATTAAAAATCTCAGACTTTCATCAGTACATTACAGTCAAATTTACTCGTTTGAAAGAGCTAACAAATTTAAGTCGCACATACAGTCCTACTTTTCGCATACACTTGACTTCACCTGAAACTAGAGTGACCACGCCCGTTTGCTAGACCACCGACCATTATCCTCTGTATAAACTCTGCGTGACGTAGCCTTCCTTCAGATGTCAGCGCTAGCTCTCGGTAGCACGAGACTCTGAAGCTAGAATGCTTTGTCTATACGCATCAGCGGCTGTCTTTTGAAGTTCTCCCCTGGCAGACAAACCACTGCTTTCGCTCCCAACACTGGCATCAGGCTCCTCAACACTCACTGGGGTACTGCTTAGAGTTAACAGTTGTAATACAGCTCCAGTCTCGATCTCACAGGATTCTTTCCGCTTTCACGCGTAAACACTGCTACGCAGAATTAAAATTACGTAACAGTTAGAACAAACAAAGAACACAACACTGTAAAACACCTTCTTCTTAACATACTCTATTAGCAAATACTTTTTTAATGTAAATTGACCTACTTAATTGACCGCTTTCCCTTGTTATTTTTTCTTGTTTATCTGGTGACTACTTGCACCTTGATTTCGTACCTCCACCAGCATTTTGTCTTGTCGAAGGTATTTTCTGCTGTTCCTTCGATTCCTCTCTCTCGTAAATTCATTAAGCAAAAGATTCTCGTGCTCATTACTGGTAATCCTTTCTTCCTACTACTCAAGTTCAACTTCCAATTCTGATCAACCCAGAATTTTGGAATTCTACGATTATTTGTTTCTTATGACGTAAATGATCATTGACTGATTTTTCAAGTGGTACTAACGTCTTCCCTACAACGTCTCCTGTTTGAATGGGCTGCGACTGCTGTACCTCCTCTTCACCGTCTTTGTTCTATTCTTCTGCCGGCCGGCGTGGCCGAGCGGTTCTAGACGCTACAGCCTGGAACCGCGCGACCGCTACGGTCGCAGATTCGAATCCTGCCTCGGGCATGGATGTGTGTGATGTCCTTATGTTAGTTAGGTTTAAGTAGTTCTAAGTTCTAGGGGACTGATGACCTCAGAAGCTAAGTCCCATAGTGCTCAGAGCCATTTGAACCATTTTTTCTATTCTTGTCTTCTGTCTTCCTTCTCCTCTTCTTCATCTTAGTCTTCTTCCTCTTTGCCAACATCTTCTTGCCTTGAAAACAGTACCCTTTCTTCCATATTCTTAGTCCCTTTGTTTGCTTACCTTACTAAAGCGCTCACATCAAGTTTAGTGGGGATGCAGCCCCACAATGTGCTTAGCGAAGGTCTGAAACATCTGATGGTGTCAACAATGCCAAAGGTTGTCAAGGATTACCTCCTATTGCTTATAGAACTGTGAACTGTTGTTTTCAACCGACTACGAAATATGTAAATATTTGGGAATCAACGCCCCCGATAACGCAGTGGTTTCATTGACGCTCTTTAGGCTACCCCCCCTGGGGCTTTTTCGTGCCGTTGAGCGGCGGTGTGTCTGCAATATTTTCCTCGGCCACTCATAAGAATACCGCGTGATTTCAACGCTGTGTGTTGAGGTTTGCATGTGTTGTCGACACCTTGCTGTTTCACTCCGAATGTGACGTCGCAGGACGCCACGCTTTTGCACCATTACAGAGGAATGACATATCCACCTTTGAGCCAAGTTTAAAACTGAGGGGTGGGGGGGATGTGAGGAAATATTGTGGGATTGGAAAAAGCGATCCTATAATTCTATGGCACAATGTACATTTTGAACCCTTCTATTTCATTTCTCAGCTCGTTCCGGCTAGTTTCTATTTTTCTTCGACCTATTTCGATTTATCTCGCTTGCTTTGACCTATTTCGATTTACTTTATGGGGGTGAAGCTGACTCCTGCACGTGGTGCCCCTGCATAGGTACTGGACTAGATTCTCCAGTACTGAACTGAACGTCAGCATTCCAAAAGCATTGCATTATAGGTTTCACTATGAATGGAAACCAAAGGTCTTTATCAAGACCTCACCTTGTGATCGTATCAATCAACATAGAAGGATTGCCTGTTGCCAAAGAAGAACTCCTGCAACATATTGCCAAGGAACCTAGGTGTGATATTTTATGTATACAAGAAACCCATCGAGATGACACCATGAGAAGACCAAAAATCCTTGGGATGAAACTGGCAGTTGAGCGACCCCATAGACAATATGGCAGTGCTATCTTTGTGAGGAACGATATAGCTGTTCTCTCTACCTCACTTACAGAATTCAACAATATTGAAATACTGTCTGTAGAACTGAATGGTTGTATTGTGTCGTCAATTTACAAAACCCCAGGAGCAGATTTCCAATTTTCACCTACAGACAACTACACCAATCAACAAGCTCACTTTATTGTTGGAGATTTCAATAGTCATAGCAGTGTTTGGGGTTATGTTGAGGACGACAGTAATGGTGAAGCAGTTTTGACTTGGGCTGATACCAACCATCTTAATCTTGTCCATGATAATAAACTCCCACCATCTTTTAACAGTGGGCGTTGGAAACGTGGGTATAACCCCGACTTAATTTTTGTTAGCGAGAACATAGCTCACCAATGCAGAAAAACTGTTCTAAATCCGATACCAAATACTCAACACCGCCCCATAGGCTGCCAAGTGTTTGCAGCCATTACTCCTAGAATCACATCATTCCGAAGGCGATACAATTTCAAGAAAGCAGACTGGCAGAAGTTTGCTGACCTCCTTGACTCAGAAGTTTCACGCATAGAACCCTCAGTTTCCAACTATGATGAGTTTGTAGAAGCCGTGAAAAGATGCTCAAGACTCTCAACTCCCAGAGGCTGTCGAGTTAACTACATACCTGGCTTGACAGAAGAATCCGTGAAGCATCTACATAACTATATCCAACTTTTCAATGATAATCCTTACAGCATTGAAACCTTAACTGCTGGCCAAAATTTATCCTCAGCCTTAGCCAAATCCAAAAAAGAACGATGGATAGAGTTACTCGAGAACCTTGATATGTCTAAAAGCAGTCAGAAAGCCTGGCAGTTGCTGCGACGCCTGAACAACGACCCTGTCCACAATCATGGCCATGCAAACATTGCACCAGATCAAATTGCTCATCATCTAGTTCAGAATGGAAGGGTCAATTGTTCTAAAGATAGAACAAAACTCAAAAGAGAACCTGAACGTGAAAACAACCATCTATCAAATGACTTCATCTTACAAGAACTCAGAACCGCAATTCAGAAATGCAAAAATGGTAAAGCGCCTGGTCTAGACGACCTAATGATTGAGCAAATTAAACATTTTGGTCCCATCACGGAAAGATGGCTTCTGCAATTCTATAATGGTTGTCTGAAGCGGAAACAGATCCCTGCCATCTGGAGGAAAACTAAAGTTATTCCCTTACTAAAACCTGGAAAGGGTGCAGCTGATCCCAAGAACTACCGACCGATTTCGCTCCTTTGCCATTTGTATAAAATCTATGAAAGAATGTTGCTAAATAGACTCACTCCCATTGTTGAAAAACAACTCATACCTCAACAAGCAGGTTTCCGACCTGGAAAGAATTGTACAGCACAAGTCCTTAATCTGACTGAACATATTGAAGAGGGATATGAAAAAGGATACATTTCCGGGGCTGTCTTCGTGGATCTCACAGCAGCATATGACACCATTCAACATCGACAATTATTGCACAAAGTCTACTACATCACTAGAGACATTAATTTCACCAGAACTGTGCAGACACTTTTGGAAAACCGGCGATTCTATGTGGAGTTCCAAGGAAGAAAGAGTAGATGGAGAAGTCAAAGGAATGGCTTGCCTCAGGGTAGTGTCCTTTCCCCCATATTGTTCAACATATTTACAAATGACCAGCCTCAACCTTCTCTTACAAAGAGTTTCATCTATGCAGATGATCTTGCCTTAGTCACACAAGCCAGAGATTTTGACACAGTAGAAAACCAGCTTACTGTTGCTCTCAAGGACCTATCTGAGTACTACAGAGTCAATAACTTAAGACCGAACCCTGCTAAAACTCAAGTTTGTGCTTTCCACCTACGCAATCGAGAGGCCTATAGAAAACTTACAGTGGTTTGGGAAGATCAAGAGCTTGAACATTGTTTCTACCCCAAATATCTGGGTGTCACCTTAGATCGAACGTTGACCTACAGAAAACACTGCACTAACACTAAGCAGAAAGTTGCTGCTCGTAACAACATCCTGCGGAAGCTCACTGGCAGCGTTTGGGGTGCAGATCCCAAACTACTAAGAACATCAGCCTTGGCCTTGTGCTATTCCGCAGCTGAATACGCATGTCCTGTATGGTACAAGTCATCTCATGCAAAGCAGGTTGATGTGGCCCTGAACGAAACCTGCAGGACAGTAACGGGATGCCTCAAAGCTACACCTATTGATAAACTCCATAAACTAGCAGGTATTGCTCCTCCAGACATAAGGCGTGAAGTCGCAGCCAAACTTGAGAGACATAAAGCAGATCATAACACCGATCACCTGCTACATGGATACCAGCCACCAATTAGTAGACTCAAATCTAGGAGGAGCTTCATGAGAACTACTACACCCCTCACCGGTCGGACTGGAGCAGCCAGACTATCTCAGTGGACAGCAAAATCTGACAGTAATGATTGGATGACTCCTTCTGAGACCCTTCCTCCTGGTGGAAATCAAGTCTGGACAGTGTGGAAGTCTCTAAATCGGCTCAGGAGTGGCGTCGGACGAACTAAGGACAATCTGTTTAAATGGGGCTTCATGAAGGAATCTTCCACCTTGTGTGACTGCGGAGAAGAACAGACAACCAAACATTTAATTAACTGTCCTAGATGTCCTGTATCATGTTCCACACAAGAGCTTGTTGATGTTTCAGACAATGCTGCTGCCGTTGCACAATTTTGGGCTAATACCGTTTAGTTTGTTCTTTTATGATTTGACCTGATTTGTTATATTGTATATATTGTAAATATTGTTGTAATGTTTTTGACTCGAAATAAATAAAATAAGATTTACTTTATCAGCTCTTCCTGGCTTGTTCACATCTCTGTTTTTAAACGTATCGCTAAATTCTTACAAGTGCTGAATAATTTACTAAATAAAAGATAATTACTCTTTCCTCCTGAAGAACCTTCCTGTACTGTGGCTTTAGTTACTGATGGCTGAACTTCAGCTCTTTCCTCTTTCTGAGCAATGGTGCTGCTGACTACCTGTTCAATCGGTTATCGACCGACGCCATCTTACTTTCCTGTAATTTAGCCTGCATTCTTTCAATCATAAACTCTTACTTAGTAAAAGCTCCGTGTCTGAACATTTCTGCACTGGTCTATAATGCGCTGTTCGTTGTCGTAATAACAGCGTTTGCGTTTTCGTCACCACTGTTATTACTAAGCCTAATCGTCTAAATACACTAGAATACTACTGAAGTACGCTTGAATTCTGATCTTTCGTAGATACAAGTAGGGAGCAATGACTGATGGACTGCTGTCGCTGTCAATGACCAATACTCAAATTAATAATTCTACACTGGTTACTGTTTCGTCAAAATAATTCACATATGACCAAATGCTTTCGTTGCACTTGTATGTGGCTATACTTCAGTTCTGCCCTTCCAAATAAAAGATCGACCAAAGTCCACACACAATGAGTCATACATACATACACACATACAAATAAATCAAGATTTGTAAAAGAGGGTTAAGTCATAGTTTTTCTGAAGTGGAGTTAGTGGTAGTATGAGACAGTGCAACACAAATGCGTCATCCTATGGAAGCAGGAGGCAGATCACGGGGTTATACATGAGGTATTCATAATGCGTAATTTTTATGTCATTTGACGAAGGATACAAGTCCATCACATCGTACGGAACTGCCACCTTTCTTAAAGGACACACTTGTCGCTCAATATCGCAAGTTGACTTCCTGCTGTTGTTCAGTAGTAAGGTAACCACAAAAACCCGTAGAGTTTATACCACAAATGAATATGTAGAAATGATGCTTTCAACACAACTCAAGGAAAAAATAGTGTTGCTGTGATGGATGCAAGCGACAATTTCAAAGTCAGGTGATCTTCCAACTATAAAACAACATTCCTGTCTTTAGATAGTGTCCCTGGAAGTGCTCCTAAGGGTAGGAAAGTCAGCTTCAACGGTGCCCCATTTTTATTCTTCAAGTAAAACTCAGAAAACACACTAGCAATAGTAACGAGAGAATACAATGCTGGAGTGTTTAAACATGTCTTTCCACTTCACATGCCAGTACTCCGAATTAATCCGACTGTATATGCCACCAGCGTACCCGCAAGGACATGTACAGATTAATGCAAACGAGCTTGAATATATTAGCAAAGTAATGAAACACATGAAGTGCCTGATTCGAATCCAATTTTCTTGCTCGCTAGACAGACTCGCTAACCACTACGGTATCCTGACACAGACTTTGCAAAGCTGCACGGACGATCACTCCTCAATCCAAATTCCCATTCATGGCTCACTTCCTTGAGTATTCCGCCTAACCTCAAACAGCATTGCAGAGTCTCTCCAACTACTGGAATAGCACCTCCGCGTGGAACGATTTATTTTGAAACTGACATACCTGCTTGATTTCTTTGGAGAAATGCTGATATCCTCGACTCGCAAAGCAAAGTGGTGAACTTATTTTGCGAAGGGGGTGCGGGGGGCGGGGGGAGTGGAGGAGAGGGTTGCAACAGCCTTCGGACGGTTTTTTAGCAGCCCTCTACGACTTCCTCTCTTGCGCCATCATCTTCACTGCACTCAGCGTCCTCAGTTATTTGTGGGATACACAGGAAACTGTCTTCTCCTATATTATGTACCCTCTACGACTCCCTCTAGTGCCACAGAGGATATTTCCTGATATCTTACCACGACCACAGGTCCTATCGTCCTGTCGCTTCTTCTTCACAAATTTTTCCACACATTTCTCTCCTAGATGATTCCGGAGAAAATCTCCTCGTTTCTTATATATCATTTCAACATTCTTCTGTAGCACCATCTTCCAAATACTTCGATTACCTTCTTTCATGATTTCCCCACATTTCATGTTTACTTCGATCCAAAAGTATATTCTCAAAAATTTCTTCCTCAAATTAAGGCCAAAGTTTGATATTAGTAATCTTCCTTTGGCCAGGAATGATTTCTTTGCCGGTGATAGTCGCTTTTTATGTTCACTTTACTTCGTTCGTCTTACATCGTTTTGCTTCTAAGGTAGCATAATTTCTTCACATCATCTACCTCGTGGTGCACAATTATGGTCTTAAGTTTCTTACTATTCTCATTTTTACTATTCCTCGTTACTTTAGTCTTCCTTTCGTTTACGCTCAGTCTATATTCTGTGCTCAGTATTTACATCTTCATTTTCACTGAGGATATGAAGTTCATCAGTGAAACTTGTCGTTGATATCCTTTCACTCCAAATTTTGATCACACTTCCGTTATTGCTTCTTTTATGCATATTTTGAACAGTATGGGTGAAAGACGGAATCACCGTATTATTACGTTTTAAATCAGATCACTTCATTCTTGGTTTCCCAGATTTATTGTTCCCTTTTGGTTCTTGTGCTTATTGCATATTACCCGCCTTTCCCTGTTGGTTAATTCTATTTTTCCCAGAGTCATCTTACAGAGCCTGCTTCCTTCTCCATTCTTCTGTACATTATCCTTGTCAGTAGCTTGGATGCATGAGCTCTTACTCTGATTTGAGTGATAGTTCTCGCAATTATCTGTGCTTGTTATCTTTATAATGGTATGCATGACATTTTCACGAAATCCGAATACTGTCTCCAGGCACATAGATTCCACACACCACCTTCAATATTCATTTGGTTAGCGATTTTCCAGACCTTGTTATTAATTCTGAAGGAAGTTGATTGGAGGTCTTCCAAAGCTCTGTAAAATTCTGACTCTAATATTGGATCCACTACGTTTTTCTTAACTAAATCCCTTTCCTCTTTCTTGACGTCATAAGACAGTTCCTCCCCTCGTACAGTGATCGCAACTACACACCTATCCGCTCTCTCCTCTGTGTTTAGCAGTAGAATGCCTCTTGCACTCTGACGTTGCCGCTCTGGTTTTTAATTTCGCCTGAGGTAGTTTTAACTTCCTACATGCTGAATCAATCTTCGCGAGGGACACTTCTTTTTCGATTAGTTCGCATTTTTCCTGGACCCCTTCACCTCGGATTCCCTGCTCTCTCTATTTATTTCACTCCTAATTGATTTATATTCCTGTCTTCTGCTGAACATCTTTCTATTTCCACCTTTCTCGATCAGTTGAAATGTTTCTTCTGTCTCCCAACATTTCCTCGGTGGTACTTTCCTTCTACCTATATTTTGTGTTCATCTTCTGTGATTCCCCTCTTTAGAGAAGCCCATTCCTCTTCAACGGAATTTCTTAGAGTGTTATTCATTACTGCACTAACTAAAGCCCCAGAGAATGTCAAACAAACCTAATCATTTCTCAGTACTACAATATCTCACTTCTTTCCAGACAACTGTCTTAATCTTTAACCTACTCTTAATTATTACTAAACTATGATTGAGTCTACATATGCTCCTCTGTACGCCACAATATCCAATACCTGATTCCACAATACCTCTCTGACCATGATGTAATATAGCTGGAATCTTTCCGTATCTGCAGGCAATTTTCGAAGTGTACCTTCTCGTCCTCTGACTCTTAAACAAAATATACACTATAATTTTCCGAAATTTGCTGCAGAACTGAATTAATCTTTCAGCTCTCACTCCTAATACCGAGCCCGCATCATCCCTTAATCCACTCTTCCATTCCTTCCGCTAATACGGCATTCCAGTTATATTGTAACTGGTGTTGATTTGATGTTTATTCTGACGAGAATAATCTTATCATTTACTTATCCATAGACATTCACTCTCTGCCCTGCCTTCCTGTTCGTGACGAAAACCTACTTCCGCTACACACTATTTTCTACTCCTGATGGTATTACACTGTATTCGTCTCACCAGATGTACTTACCTGCATTACATTTTATCCCTGACGAAGATGACAGAGGTAGTCATCGAAAGCTCGGGATTTTATCCAACTTTGACGCGGCAAGTAAACCGAGAACTTTTTTTGCATTACATTTGATTTCACTAAACCCCACTGTATCGAGACTGAGCATTAGTATTTGTTTTTATGTTTACTAGATTCCCTACTACATCCCGAGTTTTGACATTCCATTCTCTGACTCGCTGGCTATTCAATCTTTTCGTCATGATCAACTGCCCCTTGAAAGTCGGCTCCCAGAGATCAGAGAGATGTTCTGATGTCAAATCATCAATGGAGAGATCATCTTGAGCCTTTTCCAGTTAGAGGCGACGTGTCTTGCGGGTATACATTACTTGTCTTTTATGCAGTGGTTTCCATTGCCTTCTGCGTCCCAGTGTCGTTGATCACTGCAGATCCTTCCGCTTGCTGGGGGCAGTTTACCACTCTAAGGGCATAACAATGCCTTGAACCTGCGTCCACTCCTCCGCTGGTTTGACAATGCTGTTGTCAAAATGAGGGTTACTTCTTATACACGAAGTCTTGGACCGTCATTACTCATAAATTTTATTCAGAATTTTAGCAGACGCTAAACGGTAGCCATCGTGATTATTTAGAAAAAAAAAAGCAGCAGAAAATTATAAGTTCTTCGCAGATTGGAGCATTACCAAAGCAGAGCTGCATCTGAGGTAGTTTAGACGTTTCAGGAACTGAAAATGATGATAAACGCGAACAATACCCATTCACAGAGCACTACTGAGGGTTGTAGAGTTTTATTTATTAGCCACAAAAATAAAGTTGAGTAATTAATTGTTTGTGTGTATGCGGTTATATGTCTGCAGACCTGATACACACTGGAATCCCCACTGCACGCCGCTGGAAGAGTGAAAAAGGAAATCTCATAACCCATCTCCAGTTTATCAAGAAAAAAGGTATCTGCATTTTTTTTTCAGTGTAAATTAAGACATACGTCTGCATTCGCCGTAAGTAAGAAATTATACCACCACCTGCTTTCCTGATATGAAAAATTTTGATTGCTTGAGTTATGAGACAATTTTCAGTATACGAAGGAATATTCCCTGATAATGGAATATAAGCCGAAGTACATTTTAGGGCTGTTTAGAAGAGCAGAGGAAACGTTGCATTCAGTACCTGCGCAACTGCGAAGAAAACAATGAAAACGGTTTTGATAGAACTGGCAAATCATCGGTGAAAAGGTAGTAGCTAGCATCCATGATTATAAGAAAAAAAACTTAAAGGTAATTATTACATTCGTCACACCTTACGAATCTGAAAATGAATGATGCGTGCGGGATGGACGCCGTTGAAGATTTCCTGTAATATCAGCTGCTGATTCTGATTTCGTGCGAAAGAAACAGTGCTCAGCTGAAGCCATAGTATGTACAGTGACTGAAGTGTCAGTATCTCGTAGTTAGTGATTACAACGTCACGCTGAGGCGTTTGGTTTAAAGCAAACAACTTTCAAATTTACTATTCTTTTCTGTGGTGAGTCAGTTCGTCCCGCTAAGAAGGGCTACACGAGCCGCGATGTGCTGACCGTTGGCAGTCAGCAGTAACAGCAGGGGTAGGCACTGCGTCACGCACCGGGAGTACGACGTCAGCTGCGGCACGAAGCACGGCGGCGGGAGGTTATGTTACATTTACTGCAGCGGATGTCAGAGAGGTCTCACGGAAACTGGTAAATAAATAAACAGAAAGAGAAACAAGCGAAAAAACGCATTACAACTAAGAACCTGGTTGCGGCAGCAGCGAAAGATGTCAAAAAGTTAAATGGAACTTTAGAAATTGAAAACGTACGGCGCCACCAAAGCAGATAAAGTAAAATTTGACACCCTGGAGCCCAGAACTTACAGGGCTAAGAGGACAAGTTCGGAAAACAGAAATAACATGTGAAATAAGTTAGAGATTTTACATTCATGGAATACAGGTACCTAAAAGAGCGGTATAAACGTTACTGAAGGTCTGTCAAACGACCTACGTGACAGAGTTCGTGAAATCTCACTTTATATCCCTCACTACTCTGTCCACAGTCCAGACGGAAGACCAACTAACAACAACACGCAAGGAATTCGCTGAAGTTTTAGTTTCTCATTCAGATTACGACGACCAGAGCTTGAAAAGTCTCATAAACAATACACCAACCATGAGTCAGTGAGCAAAGGTGGCTAAAATCGTATGACATCAGAAAAAGAAAAGAGATTATGGTCCTCATATCACACGGGAAGCTGTATGGTCACTCAACCCGTTACATGATAAGATTAGTCAGTGAATAACAATCCAGGGGTGATTCCCGAAATATCATAAAACGGCAAAAGAAATGATAAAGATCTGAAGCTCCCCAAATCACACCGACGTAATTGCACAGTAAATGAACGGGATGAGACTCTGGAAAATTTATTACTTAACAGGTAAAAGTAAGACACAGTACTCTAATAGTATTAAACAGTGCTCGGTGCGGATTCAGGAAGGAGAAATATACGGAGAACACAGTTAACGAGGCGAGAAAATTAGCATACGTTACATACACAAAATGTGAAATAGGTATAATATAGACATTCCCGCGGCGTTTGATAACTAATGATGAACATACTTCTTTAGAAGAATAATTGAAACTGTCTACTGTAGAGAAGCATACCTGACACCGTCAAGCCCTGAAATAAACGGTACGAAACATATAACGAAAGGATGCCGCAAATGGTCTAAACGTGGTTCCGAATTCTGAGATGGTGACTTAGAATCACATCTGGATAAATTATAAAACAGGAATATCGAGTAATGTACTATTCTACTGACCACAGACATCAAACATTATCACTCTGCACGCAGTCAGCCAGTGACTTGTGGAACTAATGCCCACTTCCGATTGGTCAGTGAGCCCTACGTTCGCATAGTGTACGGTCGGTTACTTAGTTAAGTTACACTGATCAATCTCACGGTAACCGTTATGATGTGGAACGTGTTAAGTGCAAAGCAAATGCGCAAATGAATCAAGTTTTTTTAAAAGCTTAACATTTTTATTATCTTCCCCATTCCCTTAAATGGCACAAAATGCATATATTATACCTAAAGATTTATTTATTCCTACTCAAGAATTCATATTTGGTATAGAAGGAATTGTCAAAAGGATATGATTTCAATTTGTTTTTGAAACTATTCCTGCACACTGTCTGACATTTTATTTCATCCGGTAACTTATCAAAAAGTTTTACAGCAGCATATTTTACCTCTTGCTGTGCCAAAGATAGGTTAAGTGGAGTACAGTGTAAGTCTTTCTTTCTTCTGGTAATATCCTACCCGACGGGAGGCCCTACCCTAGTCACATGACATTTCATTACATCATGAATGTCACTGTTGTTTTTGAACTAGTCCATGGTGATGAGAACGAATTTCATTATTGAGTAAATGTACTTTGAGGCTGTTGTAAGTATTCCTAACCTTTTAAACAGTGCCTATAAGATGTACTACTATGAGCCCAACACATTATTTTAACCACTTTCTTTGCGGGCAGTGAATACTTTTTGCCTAAGTGTTGAGTTACCCCAAAATATTATTTCGTATGACATCAGAGAGTGATAGTATGCGAAGTACATTAGCTTGCTAATTTCTATATATTCAAAATTAGAATTACTGTGCAAATGTCGCAGAACCTAGTCGCTAAAGGGGAATCAAAATATGAGTTTTCCAATTAAGATTCTCATCTATATGTACACCCAAAAACTTAATCAATAACTTTTGCAAATACATTATTTGTATCATTTTCTATTGGAGTTTCTTTTACTGGATTAATAATGATTCTTGTATCATCAGCAAACAGTGTCAGTTTACCTTCTAGTATCAATTAAGAAGGGAGGTCATTCACATATAACAAGAACAGAAAGGGACCCATGATCGAACCCTGTGGAGCACCTAATGTAATTTCAGCCCAGGTAGTTGAACTAGGAAACTTACCTAAATCACTTAAACCATATGAAGAAACTTTTTGCTTCCTGTTCTGTAGATGTGACGTAAACCACTCATATATTGCTCCATTTATACAATAGAACTGTAATTTCTCTAACATAATGCCATGGTTCACACATTCAAACGCTTTGGATAAGTCACAGAAAATTTCTTTTGGTGACATTTTACTATTTAAAGACTCTATTATCCTGGCAGTGAAATTGTATATTACTGTCTCAGTAGAACAGTATTTCTTAAATCCAAACTGTGATTTACTAGTATCCCATTACTGCTGAGATGGCTAACCACTCTTAAGTACATTACTTTCTTGATGATTTCTGAAAATGCTGTATTCAAGGATGCTGGCCAATAGTTATCGACATCTGAGTTGTCCCCTTTTTGTAGAGAGGTTCGACAATGACATATTTTAACCTGTCTGGGAAAAGACCTTGAGTTAGTGATGTATTACAGATGTGACCAACAATGTCAACTGTAACTGCTCCACATTGTTTTAATATCTTCTTAGAAATGTCATCTGTTCTAAAAGAACATTTATTTCACAAGAGGTTGTTAGATGAAAATTAATTTGACTAGAATTTCTCAAAACTGACTCTTCCTTGTACTGTTTGACTTTCTGTTTTGAACTATTCTCACCAATATTTTCACCTACTCTTAAGAAATGGTTGCTAAATACACTAGCTACTTGTGTACTGTCGGTTAAGGTGGTCTCATTGTCTTTAATAATAATACTACCTAACCCAGTGGTTACTTTTCCTGACTCTTTTCTAACAACATTCCATGCAGATTTGATTTTATTGACAAGTTGGTAATTTCATCTCTGATATATATATATATATATTTCTGACATATTTTCTCAAAATGTTAAAATAATTTTTATAGTGTAAAATTACTTCTGAGTCTTAACATTTCTTAAACTTTCTCTGAAGTGCTCCATACGTACCGTGTTGACCAGCCATACACTTTTACTAATGGTTTCTGAACTGCACACCCTGCTAAGTTTTGTAAGTTAATGAGTTGTGCATCATGGTCTGATAATCAATTTATCATACCAAAGCATGTGTTAGTTTTATGTTAGTTTTACAAGCTCTTGATGTAAAAATACACTATGTATTAAGAGTGCCACTATCTTGAGCTATATGTGTAGGGAAGTTGATCAAGGATTTTAAGTTATATGTCATTAATAACACTTCTAGTTCACTTTTCTTATCAAAATTGCTTAGAAAGTTTACATTACAATCACCACAGATTAATAACTTCTTTTTGTCTGACAGACAGCATAATAGAGAGTCAAACGTTTTTGTGAATAGCTCCCAATCTCCTAATGGGGACCTATACACTGTTGCTAATATCAACATTACATTATCTAACTGTAGTTCACATCCACAAACTTCAAAGTGCTGATCGACACAAAATTTGCTTACTTCTACAGTTTTATAAAGGGTGTTACAAAAAGGTACGGCAAAATTTTCAGGAGACATCCTCACACACAAATAACGAAAAGATGTTATGTGGACATGTGTCCGGAAACGCTTAATTTCCATGTTAGAGCTCATTTTAGTTTCGTCAGTATGTACTGTACTTCCTCGATTCACCGCCAGTTGGCCTAATTGAGGGAAGGTAATGTTGACTTCGGTGCTTGTGTTGACATGCGACTCATTGCTCTACAGTACTAGCGTCAAGCTGTATGGTCACTCAACCCGTTACATGATAAGATTAGTCAGTGAATAACAATCCAGGGGTGATTCCCGAAATATCATAAAACGGCAAAAGAAATGATAAAGATCTGAAGCTCCCCAAATCACACCGACGTAATTGCACAGTAAATGAACGGGATGAGACTCTGGAAAATTTATTACTTAACAGGTAAAAGTAAGACACAGTACTCTAATAGTATTAAACAGTGCTCGGTGCGGATTCAGGAAGGAGAAATATACGGAGAACACAGTTAACGAGGCGAGAAAATTAGCATACGTTACATACACAAAATGTGAAATAGGTATAATATAGACATTCCCGCGGCGTTTGATAACTAATGATGAACATACTTCTTTAGAAGAATAATTGAAACTGTCTACTGTAGAGAAGCATACCTGACACCGTCAAGCCCTGAAATAAACGGTACGAAACATATAACGAAAGGATGCCGCAAATGGTCTAAACGTGGTTCCGAATTCTGAGATGGTGACTTAGAATCACATCTGGATAAATTATAAAACAGGAATATCGAGTAATGTACTATTCTACTGACCACAGACATCAAACATTATCACTCTGCACGCAGTCAGCCAGTGACTTGTGGAACTAATGCCCACTTCCGATTGGTCAGTGAGCCCTACGTTCGCATAGTGTACGGTCGGTTACTTAGTTAAGTTACACTGATCAATCTCACGGTAACCGTTATGATGTGGAACGTGTTAAGTGCAAAGCAAATGCGCAAATGAATCAAGTTTTTTTAAAAGCTTAACATTTTTATTATCTTCCCCATTCCCTTAAATGGCACAAAATGCATATATTATACCTAAAGATTTATTTATTCCTACTCAAGAATTCATATTTGGTATAGAAGGAATTGTCAAAAGGATATGATTTCAATTTGTTTTTGAAACTATTCCTGCACACTGTCTGACATTTTATTTCATCCGGTAACTTATCAAAAAGTTTTACAGCAGCATATTTTACCTCTTGCTGTGCCAAAGATAGGTTAAGTGGAGTACAGTGTAAGTCTTTCTTTCTTCTGGTAATATCCTACCCGACGGGAGGCCCTACCCTAGTCACATGACATTTCATTACATCATGAATGTCACTGTTGTTTTTGAACTAGTCCATGGTGATGAGAACGAATTTCATTATTGAGTAAATGTACTTTGAGGCTGTTGTAAGTATTCCTAACCTTTTAAACAGTGCCTATAAGATGTACTACTATGAGCCCAACACATTATTTTAACCACTTTCTTTGCGGGCAGTGAATACTTTTTGCCTAAGTGTTGAGTTACCCCAAAATATTATTTCGTATGACATCAGAGAGTGATAGTATGCGAAGTACATTAGCTTGCTAATTTCTATATATTCAAAATTAGAATTACTGTGCAAATGTCGCAGAACCTAGTCGCTAAAGGGGAATCAAAATATGAGTTTTCCAATTAAGATTCTCATCTATATGTACACCCAAAAACTTAATCAATAACTTTTGCAAATACATTATTTGTATCATTTTCTATTGGAGTTTCTTTTACTGGATTAATAATGATTCTTGTATCATCAGCAAACAGTGTCAGTTTACCTTCTAGTATCAATTAAGAAGGGAGGTCATTCACATATAACAAGAACAGAAAGGGACCCATGATCGAACCCTGTGGAGCACCTAATGTAATTTCAGCCCAGGTAGTTGAACTAGGAAACTTACCTAAATCACTTAAACCATATGAAGAAACTTTTTGCTTCCTGTTCTGTAGATGTGACGTAAACCACTCATATATTGCTCCATTTATACAATAGAACTGTAATTTCTCTAACATAATGCCATGGTTCACACATTCAAACGCTTTGGATAAGTCACAGAAAATTTCTTTTGGTGACATTTTACTATTTAAAGACTCTATTATCCTGGCAGTGAAATTGTATATTACTGTCTCAGTAGAACAGTATTTCTTAAATCCAAACTGTAATTTACTAGTATCCCATTACTGCTGAGATGGCTAACCACTCTTAAGTACATTACTTTCTCGATGATTTCTGAAAATGCTGTATTCAAGGATGCTGGCCAATAGTTATCGACATCTGAGTTGTCCCCTTTTTGTAGAGAGGTTCGACAATGACATATTTTAACCTGTCTGGGAAAAGACCTTGAGTTAGTGATGTATTACAGATGTGACCAACAATGTCAACTGTAACTGCTCCACATTGTTTTAATATCTTCTTAGAAATGTCATCTGTTCTAAAAGAACATTTATTTCACAAGAGGTTGTTAGATGAAAATTAATTTGACTAGAATTTCTCAAAACTGACTCTTCCTTGTACTGTTTGACTTTCTGTTTTGAACTATTCTCACCAATATTTTCACCTACTCTTAAGAAATGGTTGCTAAATACACTAGCTACTTGTGTACTGTCGGTTAAGGTGGTCTCATTGTCTTTAATAATAATACTACCTAACCCAGTGGTTACTTTTCCTGACTCTTTTCTAACAACATTCCATGCAGATTTGATTTTATTGACAAGTTGGTAATTTCATCTCTGATATATATATATATATATTTCTGACATATTTTCTCAAAATGTTAAAATAATTTTTATAGTGTAAAATTACTTCTGAGTCTTAACATTTCTTAAACTTTCTCTGAAGTGCTCCATACGTACCGTGTTGACCAGCCATACACTTTTACTAATGGTTTCTGAACTGCACACCCTGCTAAGTTTTGTAAGTTAATGAGTTGTGCATCATGGTCTGATAATCAATTTATCATACCAAAGCATGTGTTAGTTTTATGTTAGTTTTACAAGCTCTTGATGTAAAAATACACTATGTATTAAGAGTGCCACTATCTTGAGCTATATGTGTAGGGAAGTTGATCAAGGATTTTAAGTTATATGTCATTAATAACACTTCTAGTTCACTTTTCTTATCAAAATTGCTTAGAAAGTTTACATTACAATCACCACAGATTAATAACTTCTTTTTGTCTGACAGACAGCATAATAGAGAGTCAAACGTTTTTGTGAATAGCTCCCAATCTCCTAATGGGGACCTATACACTGTTGCTAATATCAACATTACATTATCTAACTGTAGTTCACATCCACAAACTTCAAAGTGCTGATCGACACAAAATTTGCTTACTTCTACAGTTTTATAAAGGGTGTTACAAAAAGGTACGGCAAAATTTTCAGGAGACATCCTCACACACAAATAACGAAAAGATGTTATGTGGACATGTGTCCGGAAACGCTTAATTTCCATGTTAGAGCTCATTTTAGTTTCGTCAGTATGTACTGTACTTCCTCGATTCACCGCCAGTTGGCCTAATTGAGGGAAGGTAATGTTGACTTCGGTGCTTGTGTTGACATGCGACTCATTGCTCTACAGTACTAGCGTCAAGCACATGAGTACGTAGCATCAACAGGTTAGTGTTAATCACGAGCGTGGTTTTGCAGTCAGTGCAATGTTTACAAATGGGGAGTTGACAGATGCCCATTTGATGTATGGATTAGCACGGGGCAATAGCCGTGGCGCGGTACGTATGTATCTAGACAGATTTCCAGAACGAAGGTGTCCCGACAGGAAGACGTTCGAAGCAATTGATCGGCGTCTTAGGGAGCACGGAACATTCCAGCCTATGACTCGCCTATGACTGGGGAAGACCTACAACGACGATGACACCTGCAATGGACGAGGCAATTCTTCGTGCAGTTGACGATAACCCTAATGTCAGAGTCAGAGAAGCTGCTGCTGTACAAGGTAACGTTGACCACCTCACTGTATGGAGAGTGCTACGGGAGAACCAGTTGTTTCCGCACCATATACAGCGGGTGCAGGCACTATCAGCAGCTGATTGGCCTCCACGGGTACACTTCTGCGAATGGTTCGTCCAACAATGTGTCAATCCTCATTTCAGTGCAAATGTTCTCTGTACGGATGAGGCTTCAGTCCAACGTGATCAAATTATAAATTTTCACAGTCAACATGTGTGGGCTGACGAGAATCCGCACGCAATTGTGCAATCACGTCATCAACACAGATTTTCTGTGAACGTTTGGGCAGGCATTGTTGGTGATGTCTTGATTGGGCCCCATGTTCTTCCACCTACGCTCAATGGAGCACGTTATCATGATTTCATACGGGATACTCTACCTGTGCTGCTAGAACATGTGCCTTTACAAGTACGACACAACATGTGGTTCATGCACGATGGAGCTCCTGCACATTTCAGTCGAAGTGTTCGTACGCTTCTCAACAACAGATTCGGTGACCGATGGATTGGTAGAGGCGGACCAATTCCATGGCCTCCACGCTCGTCTGACCTCAACCCTCTTGACTTTCATTTATGGGGGCATTTGAAAGCTCTTGTCTACCCAACCCCGGTACCAAATGTAGAGACTCCTCGTGCTCGTATTGTGGACGGCTGTGATACAATACGCCATTAGGGATTACATGCGGCGGAGGGTGGGTGCATGTATCCTCGCTAACGGAGGATATTATGAACATTTCCTGTAACAAAGTGTTTGAAGTCACGCTGGTACGTTCTGTTGGTGAGTGTTTCCATTCCATGATTAATGTGGTTTGAAAAGAAGCAATAAAATGAGCTCTAACATGGAAAGTAAGCGTTTCCGGACACATGTCCCCCATAACATATTTTCTTTCTTTGTGTGTGAGGAATGTTTCCTGAAAGTTTGGCCGTACCATTTTGTAACACCCTATATATGGAACAGGGAACAATGTCCGAAACACAGCGTCTTCGTTATAAGCTTGAGAAATCAGCCCACAGTCAATACCGGAACAGAGAAAACGAAGAGTAAGCAACAGTAGAAGTGTTGGCCACTCCGGCAACACAAACGGCACTGGGAAAGTCTTGCAATACGCAACAAAAAGTCCCAGGAGTCTGATTGTTGTTTTGTTCTGAGAATCCTTCACGCTTGCACTGTAGCCGCAGTACCAAGTCTGCGGGCGCAGTCGTTCAGCATAAGGACTAGCTTGAAGTTGCTTGCTATGGCATCGTGTTCACGAAGTGAGATTCGAGCAGTTTGCGGTACAACTTCACGCTTGGTTTAAACAAGACAGCTGCTTTGAATAAATCATTCTTGCATTCGGTGATGTGTGTCCACATCGTTCAACTGTATTCGAGTGCTACAGGGAATTCCGAAGAGTAAATATCACTCTGAAGGACGCTGAGAGGACGGGAAGCCACGATCATCAGTTACGGAGGAAAACATTGATGCTGTGAGGAAAATGCTAGATGAAGATAGGCGAGTTACCTATAAGCAGATAGAGGATACCTTAGGGCTAAATGCACCAGCAATTCGTTCGATTCTGCATGATCATTTGCAAGTAAATAAACTTTGTTGTCTCTGAGCGCCGCATAGACCGACGGAAGAGTAGATGAAACGACCTGTGACTTGATGCCGTGAGATATTAAAGACGTTTCCTAAGGCACAATCTCAGTACGTGAATAACATCGTGACATATGATGAGACTGTACTATTATGGCGTGCCGACTAAGACTCGAAACAAAGTTTGGGTCTTTCAAGATGACGACACACTCGTAGCTGTTAGAAAATCTCGAAAAAAAGAAGGAAATGATTGGTTTTTTTTTTTCAAATCGAGTGAAATTGAGGACAGTGTTGTTTTGGACACACACAAGACAGTGACAGCTAAGTGGTACAGTGAGCAGTGCCTGCCCAAAGTCATGCAATCTTTGATGAAGCTGCGACCGAAGTCAAGAATGGACACTTGGTTCCTCCATCAAGCAGAACTCCAGCTCACTGCGCCAAAGAGTGCACCGAATATTTGCGGGGCAGTTCAGAACTTGCTCCTTATGACTGTGAACTGTTCTCGCATGTGAAATTAAAGCTAAAACAGTGCAGTTTTCAACTGATGAGGACCTCCTGAGGGCTTCGCACGAGTGTGTCTTACTCCCTACAGAGACATGGGAGAATTGGTTTAGTGATTGATTTCGGAGGATGGAGAGGTGATTTCAATGAGGCGTAAATTACTTCGAAAAAATTAAATAAGTAAAGCTATATTGCAAAACTTTCCTAGTACCCTTTCTACAGGGTGTTTCAAAAATGACCGGCATATTTGAAACGGCAATAAAAACTAAACGAGCAGCGATAGAAATACACCGTTTGTTGCAATATGCTTGGGACAACAGTACATTTTCAGGCGGACAAACTTTCGAAATTACAGTAGTTACAATTTTCAACAAGAGATGGCACTGCAAGTGATGTGAAAGATATAGAAGACAACGCAGTTTGTGGGTGCGCCATTCTGTACGTCGCCTTTCTGCTGTAAGCGTGTGCTGTTCACAACATGCAAGTGTGCTGTAGACAACATGGTTTATTCCTTAGAACAGAGGATTTTTCTGGTGTTGGAATTCCACCGCCTAGAACACAGTGTTGCAACAAGACGAAGTTTTCAACGGAGGTTTAATATAACCAAAGGACCGAAAAGCGATACAATAAAGGATCTGTTTGAAAAATTTCAACGGACTGGGAACGTGATGGATGAACGTGCTGGAAAGGTAGGGCGACCGCGTACGGCAGCCACAGAGGGCAACGCGCAGCTAGTGCAGCAGGTGATCCAACAGCGGCCTCGGGTTTCCGTTCGCCGTGTTGCAGCTGCGGTCCAAATGACGCCAACGTCCACGTATCGTCTCATGCGCCAGAGTTTACACCTCTATCCATACAAAATTCAAACGCGGCAACCCCTCAGCACCGCTACCATTGCTGCACGAGAGACATTCGCTAACGATATAGTGCACAGGATTGATGACGGCGATATGCATGTGGGCAGCATTTGGTTTACTGACGAAGCTTATTTTTACCTGGACGGCTTCGTCAATAAACAGAACTGGCGCATATGGGGAACCGAAAAGCCCCATGTTGCAGTCCCATCGTCCCTGCATCCTCAAAAAGTACTGGTCTGGGCCGCCATTTCTTCCAAAGGAATCATTGACCCATTTTTCAGATCCGAAACGATTACTGCATCACGCTATCTGGACATTCTTCGTGAATTTGTGGCGGTACAAACTGCATAAGACGACACTGCGAACACCTCGTGGTTTATGCAAGATGGTGCCTGGCCACATCGCATGGGCGACGTCTTTAATTTCCTGAATGAATATTTCGATGTTCGTGTGATTGCTTTGGGCTATCCGAAACATACAGGAGGCGGCGTGGATTGGCCTCCCTATTCACCAGACATGAACCCCTGTGACTTCTTTCTGTGGGGACACTTGAAAGACCAGGTGTACCGCCAGAATCCAGAAACAATTGAACAGCTGAAGCAGTACATCTCATCTGCATGTGAAGCCATTCCGCCAGACACGTTGTCAAAGGTTTCGGGTAATTTCATTCAGAGACTACGCCATATTATTGCTACGCTTGGTAGATATGTGGAAAATACCGTACTATAGAGTTTCCATTTAATAGTCATGGGTGACTGGACTTCGTCAGTAGGAAAAGGGAGAGAAGGAAACATAGTAGGTGAATATGGACTGTGGCTAAGAAATGAAAGAGGAAGCCGCCTGGTAGAATTTTGCACAGAGCACAACTTAATCATAGCTAACACTTGGTTCAAGAATCATGATAGAAGGTTGTACACATGGAAGAATCTTGGAGACAGTAGAAGATATCAGATAGATTATATAATGGTAAGACAGAGATTTAAGAATCAGGTTTTAAATTGTAAGAAATTTCCAGGGGCAGATGTGGACTCTGACCACAATCTATTGGTTATGAACTGTTGACTAAAACTGAAGAAACTGCAAAAAGGTAGAAATTTAAGGATATGGGACCAGGATAAACTGAATAAACCAAAGGTTGTACAGAGTTTCAGGGAGAGCATAAGGGAACAATTGACAGGAATGGGGGAAAGAAATACAGTAGAAGAAGAATGGGTAGCTCTGAGGGATGAAGTAGTGAAAGCAGCAGACGATCAAGTAGGTAAAAAGACGAGGGCTAATAGAAATCCTTGGGTAACAGAAGAAATATTGAATTTAATAGATGAAAGGAGAAAATATAAAAATGCAGTAAATGAAGCAGGCAAAAAGGAATACAAACGTCTCAAAAATGAGATCGACAGGAAGTGCAAAATGGCTAAGCAGGGATGGCTAGAGGACAAATGTAAGGATGTAGAGGCTTGTCTCACTAGGGGTAAGATAGATACTGCCTACAGGAAAATTAAAGAGACCTTTGGAGATAAGAGAACCACTTGTATGAATATCAAGAGCTCAGATGGAAACCCAGTTCTAAGCAAAGAAGGGAAGGCAGAAAGGTGGAAGGAGTATATAGAGGGTTTATACAAGGGTGATGTACTTGAGGACAATATTATGGAAATGGAAGAGGATGTAGATGAAGATGAAATGGGAGATACGATACTGCGTGAAGAGTTTGACAGAACACTGAAAGACCTGAGTCGAAACAAGGCCCCGGGAGTAGACAACATTCCATTAGAACTACTGACGGCCTTGGGAGAGCCAGTCCTGGCAAAACTCTACCATCTGGTGAGCAAGATGTATGAGACAGGTGAAATACCCTCAGACTTCAAGAGGAATATAATAATTCCAATCCCAAAGAAAGCAGGTGTTGACAGATGTGAAAATTACCGAACTATCAGTTTAATAAGTCACAGCTGCAAAATACTAACGCGAATTCTTTACAGACGAATGGAAAAACTGGTAGAAGCGGACATCGGGGAAGATCAGTTTGGATTCCGTAGAAATGTTGGAACACGTGAGGCAATACTAACATTACGACTTATCTTAGAAGAAAGATTAAGAAAAGGCAAACCTACGTTTCTAGCATTTGTAGACTTAGAGAAAGCTTTTGACAATGTTGAGTGGAATACTCTCTTCCACATTCTAAAGGTGGCAAGGGTAAAATACAAGGAGCGAAAGGCTATTTACAATTTCTACAGAAACCAGATGGCAGTTATAAGAGTCGAGGGGCATAAAAGGGAAGCAGTGGTTGGGAAAGGAGTGAGACAGGGTTGTAGCCTATCCCCGATGTTATTCAATCTGTATATTGAGCAAGCAGTAAAGGAAACAAAAGAAAAATTCGGAGTAGGTATTAAAATTCATGGAGAAGAAGTAAAAACTTTGAGGTTCGCCGATGACATTGTAATTCTGTCAGAGACAGCAAAGGACTTGGAAGAACAGTTGAATGGAATGGACAGTGTCTTGAAGGGAGGATATAAGATGAACATCAACAAAAGTAAAACAAGGATAATGGAATGTAGTCGAATTAAGTCGGGTGATGCTGAGGGAATTAGATTAGGAAATGAGACATTTAAAGTAGTAAAGGAGTTTTGCTATTTGGGGAGCAAAATAACTGATGATGGTCGAAGTAGAGAGGATATAAAATGTAGACTGGCAATGGCAAGGAAATCGTTTCTGAAGAAGAGAAATTTGTTAACATCGAGTATAGATTTAAGTGTCAGGAAGTCGTTTCTGAAAGTATTTGTATGGAGTGTAGCCATGTATGGAAGTGAAACATGGACGATAACTAGTATGGACAAGAAGAGAATAGAAGCTTTCTAAATGTGGTGCTACAGAAGAATGCTGAAGATAAGGTGGGTAGATCACGTAACTAATGAGGAGGTACTGAATAGGATTGGGGAGAAGAGAAGTTTGTGGCACAACTTGACTAGAAGAAGGGATCGGTTGGTAGGACATGTTTTGAGGCATCAAGGGATCACAAATTTAGCATTGGAGGGCAGCGTGGAGGGTAAAAATCGTAGAGGGAGACCAAGAGATGAATACACTAAGCAGATTCAGAACGATGTAGGTTGCAGTAGGTACTGGGAGATGAAGAAGCTTGCACAGGATAGAGTAGGATGGAGAGCTGCATCAAACCAGTCTCAGGACTGAAGACCACAACAACAACATAGAGTTTCCCAGACCGCAGCGCCATCTGTTGTTGAAAATTGTAACTACTGTAATTTCGAAAGTTTGTCTGCCTGAAAATGTACTGTTGTCCCAAGCATATTGCAACAAACGGTGTATTTCTATCGCTGCTCGTTTAGTTTTTATTGCCGTTTCAAATATACCGGTCATTTTTGAAACACCCTGTATGATGCCATTGGTCAGCAATTTGTTATTTCATCTGGGAGCTAGTGCAAGCCAAGACCCATGGTCGTAGGGAATTGCACAGAATTCTATTCTTTTCGTGCATTTTAGAACATTTCTTTAACAGTATGCAAGATATTTCAAAAGAATTAGTAACTGAAATATTTAGAAGGAAAATTTTGATACTGATAACACTTATCAATATCAAAACTTCGCCTAGACGATCGTTTCTCATACTTAAGCACCGCAAATAGGTGAATATTTTAACAATTTTGGGTACTAATTTAGTTCAGACACAGATACTATAATGAGACTGAAGACTCAACTTACCGCACGATGCTGAGTTTCAAAATTATCTCGAAGTTGCTGAAGACGATGCAGTCCAAGGAAGATGTTTTATTCGCCATTGCCCGCTTCATCACATCCCATTTAGCTCTTGTATTCAAAAATCTAATCCCGATAAAAGTTCTTACTGCGACGTATGAATCAATTGTTTTCTTTTCGCTTTCGGAGAATGTTTATTATATTAAAGTTGCTAAAGAGTCCATCATTCGTTTACGGGCGAAGTATTTGTTTACTGAAAAGAAGAAAATATGCTAGCGAACTCGCTTACTGTGCATAAAATCAGCAAGATCGTGAAGAAATACGCTCACCTTACGAAAGTGCGTTGATCCAGTCAGGTTTTGCTGTTAATTTTGCATCAAAATTACTTTTACCTGCGGTGTAAAAATGTACTGCCAGCGGTTTCTCACTTGAATGCGATATATCCTCAAAAGATATTTAAAGTCATCGTGAGTATCGTCTTTCCTGGACGCCGCTAAACCACCAAGACCGCGATCTCGAAGCAAGTCTTGGTTCGGGGGAATAGTTACTTGACCAGTCAGTCACTTTGCTCCGAAATTCAATTGAAATAAATTTCTTAAAGTCTCTTTACAGACTCTTCTGCATAGTCTTCAGAGGCTGAACGTTAAATTCTGTCCTCTGGAATGAAAGCACCAAGGGAGACATGTATTTCTTGCGTTATTTGCCTCTCACTTTTAATAGGTGAATTCTGTTTTTCACCTCGAAAGGAGTAAGGGCTATTATAAAATTCAACAGGTCCACGAATTATTGTAAATAAACTTTACAGACAAGTACGTTTCTGTCTGGCTGTCAGAGCGTTGGTTGTCCCGGCGTTTTTCACGTTCTTGACAAGTTCAAAAATTGAGTTTAATGAAGTAAGAAATACTTTTTTATATATTTCAAGAAATTTCCCAAACCATTTTCCTGACTTCTAAGGTTGAAACCTCAACCAATGCAAAGAGGTAGTGGTTGATCTTGGATGTACCACGAGTTCAGCACGTTGAAAACACCAACGATCTGACGCGTGCGTCCACTGACACTGATGTGAGCTTCCGACCGACAGATAACCAAAAAATCACTTGTCTGGTTCTGTAGAATATCTTGTATTAAAGTCTTCGTATACGTGATTCCGTCGCCAAATAAGTGATTTCGTACTAATTTCAGCAAATGTGATACGTCGGAAGAAAACACATGTTCATGTTATGGCCCACAGGATTCGTAAAATAGATCTCAGTTGGAGATACACCAAACTGTTCCAACAGTTTTGAATTTTTCGCTCCTGTAGAGCATGTACAAGTAGCAACTACAAAAAATGGTTCAAATGGTTCTGAGCACTATGCGACTTAACTTCTGAGGTCATCAGTCGCCTAGAACTTAGAACTAATTAAACCTAACTAACCTAAGGACATCACACACATCCATGCCCGAGGCAGGATTCGAACCTGCGACCGTAACGGTCACGCGGTTCCAGACTGAAGCGTCGAAGGCGCACGGCCACACCGGCCGGTTAGCAACTACAAAACGAGCAGCAGCTTCTTCTAGTTCAATAATGACTGTAAGAAATTCCTTGTCACTGTGAAATCAAAATCATAATATACTAGCTGCTTCTACTTAAAAACAAGATTCATGTCGTGGGAACTTGAACATGATTGTGTGGCTCAATGAATCATAGTTCACCTGACTGACAATGTTCATTGCTTCAATGCTTACTACAGCCATCGCTTTAAATTGTGTAAACACTGCTGACTCAGCTTTGATTAAACCCAGCACTATCTTTAATTTGTAGCATTGAACGGAAGAGCAGTCGGTAGTTCTTTCTCTTTAGTAAGCTCCGCCCCCCAGAATGCGTCCTACTGAGTGATCCATGGCCGAAGTTCCTAGTAGGAACCATTTCAATTCAGGTACATTTTACCTGAGAGGATGCCATCATTATTACATCATTCAACGGCTGTCTTTTCTCCTTGCGTTCAATCTTTGGCAATATCAACATAGCAAGGTCACGTTGGCTATTGTTACAACGTCATATCAATCAATCGTTCGGTATATTGCACCTGCAACTACTGAAGAGGCTGTTGCCGTTCTTTACGAACCACAGTTTAGTCTTGTCTCCCCACTGATATCACTATTATTTGGTTCAACCAACGGTACGGCAACCTGCATCGTTGAGGCACCCAAGCCATCGCATCTCGGTAAATGCTATGGACCAACTAGCATAATAAAAGTGGCTAGAGATAAATCCCTTGTTATCTCCTAACTGAAAAGAGGGGCATATTCCCAACTGGTACCGAATTCAATCATTTTTCGGAACACCGTAGCACACACATACGTGTAACATACGATATAGTACGACGCTCGTCTCAACCATTTCGGATAAATCGAAGTTAAAACTTCCATTTCGGCGCCTCGTTGTAGAGATAAAAGCATTTGCTGGAAGATTAGAAAAAAACTGATGGGACTCGAACCGTGTACGGGCAGATTTCCACTTTGCCGCCTTAATTGGTTGTGGAAGCGTAGCTGATCGAAGAGTGTTGCTGATTATGTTATGCGTTGAATCTTGAATTCTTGGAAACGTTTGATAAGTGCATACTAAAGCAGCATCTCCCTTGTTAGATGCGGGAAGGACCTCAGAGGTTGCCAGCAAATATTATTTTCCAGTAAGAGCAATTCACCCCGTCACAGCATATCTTTTTTTTTCAGTATTGATTCCTAACTTCCTCAAGGTCGTTATCGGTCGGTCAGGATTCATATTCACTTGTGATTGCAATATTTATGGTTGTAGAGGGCCTGCAGGGGTCAGCTGCCTGCTCTCTGGAAGCTCGTGTTCGCCAATCCGCACCCAGACATGACTATTCGAGAGAATCTGTCACAGTTGTGTAGAATGACACTTATGCGGAAGTGGAATGTGTTGACATTTCTGTGGAGTCCAAGACATTTCTGGCAGTTTTTTCTTTTTTCATTTTTTTCCACTAGCTCGCTTCACCAATTCATAACAGAACTATCACATTCTAACCTAATGTATATGTCTGACTAAACTACAGATCAGCCTGTCGTCGTAACCAATTTTTTTACTTTCACAGGTTTGGGAGTTCAGTATTCCGAGAATGACTAAGTTATTACCTCTCACCACGGACAACACAGTGGCCGACAGCCTTCACTTACCGACTAAGTGTGACAGAATTTGCGTAAAGTTGTCAGTGCTAACAGACAGCAACATTGCGTGAAGTAAGCCCAGAAAACAATGTTGAACGTACGATGACGTATTCGTTAGGACAGTGTGGCGAAATTCAGCGATAATGGGCTATGGCAGCAGACGACCTATGCGAGTGCGTTTGCTAAGAGCACATCACCTGCAGCGCCTCTCCTGGACTCGTGACCATATCGGTTGTACCCTAGACGACTGGAAAACCGTGGCCTGGTTAGATGAGTCCCGGTTTCAGCTCGTGAGAGTTGATGGTAGTGTATGAGTGTGGCACAGACCCCACGAAGCCACGGACCCAAGTTATCAACAAGGCACTGTGCAAGCTGGTAGTGGCTACATAACGGTGTGGGCTGTGTTTACATGGAATGGACTGGGTTATCCATTGACTAGAAATGGTTATGTTCGCCTACTTGGAGGCCATTTGCAGTCATTCATGGACTTCATATTCCCAAACAATGATTGAATTTTTATGGATGACAATGCGCCATGTCACCGGACCACAATTGTACGGAATTGGTTTGAACAACATTCTGGACAATTCCAGCGACTCTACTGGCCACCCAGATCGCCCGATCTGAATCCCATCGAACATTTATGGGAGATAAGCGAGGGGTCAGTCCGTACTGCAGGGGCAGCACGGCTCAGTATTTCTGCATGGGACTTCCAACGACTTCTTGAGTCCATGCCATGTAGAGCTGTTGGACTATGCTGGGCAAAAGGGGGTCCGATACGGTATTTGGTGGTATCTCCTGACTTTTCTCACCTCAGTGCATAATGACACCAGTTCCTAGCGGCTCGTGTCGTAAACTACAGCACGTTGCGAAGCACTGCTACACAGGAAACAAATTCTTATTGTACCTGTACGCTATCTGCGAAATGCCGCTTATACCAGCAAGAGTCCGGGGCTGCGCGGAAATGTCTTTCCGACAATGTGTCAGTGTTCCAAATCTGTCCGAGTTCCGTGACGTGTCCCGTGGTAATTTTTGTGTTAGTTTCTGTTGGAGAAGCGAGTTCTCCCCAATAAGAGACTTGGAAAAAAGGTATGGGTGCACCAGCTTAACGAACACAGACCTGCAGGGGAGGTTTTTGAAATTTGCCGATTGTGGCTTATGGAATTCCATGAGCATGACGACCGTTTCCCCTTTTCATTAATATCATAAAGATACAGATACTGAACTTTTTACTCTGATAAGATATATTCCAAGTAAGAATGTTATCGACGTACCAACAAATTTATTGGTTCTCGTTAACGCTGCAATAATATAATAAGAATCTGCTATCAATCAAGGCAGTATTGAGCGTAGCTTTCTTCGAAAGAAATATCGCCATTCCCTTTTCTCATCATGTTAACAACTGGACCGCGATGGTTTTAAAAAGTCATTTTGTATACTACGAATCATAGTGAATATTTTGTAGAGAACATACTGTAAATCTTAATAGGCACATGTATTGAAAATCTAAAAAATATGAAGAAATTGGATGCTATATGAATTGTCGGGACAGCAACAAGATGTGAATGTAATATTACGGAGAAACTCACCTGAGACAAACACGGTTTCACAAACGAAAAGGGTGCCTCTCCCAAAAGTAGTCAGGCATTTCCTCTGGTGTTTCGGCAGATATCTGCAATTTCGTTTTTGCAGTGTGTAGAGCGGACATCAGCCGAAACACATACGGCTCATCACGTCTTTCATGCGACGCCAGTGTCGACGGAAAGAGTCAGTTTATTTACCGTTACAAACAAAATGACTTTTAAAACGGAATTTTACGTGCCAATGTGATAGAGTGATTTCAGGTTAGCATGTGGAACATTCGTTTATCAATATATATTAAAGTGGACAACAAAAATTGACGAATTAACAGAAGCGGCTGAGTAGCATTACTGAATGCTGGTAACAATTAGCGCGGGTCAAGGCGGTGCTGTTCCTTCTGAGATACCGGTTATTCTTCAGGTTTTACTGATCCTGTTAACACATATCGATAAAACGAATATTGCACTAGACTATTCTGGTTACGTCAGGTTACCTCAAACTATGTAAGGCGTATAAATGTTAATGTGACTGATCGCCTTTGAACTTGGAAGTTTCTATTTACAGGGTGTTTCAAAAATGACCGGTATATTTGAAACGGCAATAAAAACTAAACGAGCAGCGATAGAAATACACCGTTTGTTGCAATATGCTTGGGACAAAAGTACATTTTCAGGCAGACAAACTTTCGAAATTACAGTAGTTACAATTTTCAACAACAGATGGCGCTGCGGTCTGGGAAACTATAGTACGATATTTTCCACATATCCACCATGCGTAGCAATAATATGGCGTAGTCTCTGAATGAAATTACCCGAAACCTTTGACAACGTGTCTGGCGGAATGGCTTCACATGCAGATGAAATGTACTGCTTCAGCTGTTCAATTGTTTCTGGATTCTGGCGGTACACCTGGTCTTTCAAGTGTCCCCACAGAAAGAAGTCACAGGGGTTCATGTCTGGCGAATAGGGAGGCCAATCCACGCCGCCTTCTGTATGTTTCGGATAGCCCAAAGCAATCACACGATCATCGAAATATTCATTCAGGAAATTAAAGACGTCGGCCGTGCGATGTGGCCGGGCACCATCTTGCATAAACCACGAGGTGTTCGCAGTGTCGTCTAAGGCAGTTTGTACCGCCACAAATTCACGAAGAATGTCCAGATAGCGTGATGCAGTAATCGTTTCGGATCTGAAAAATGGGCCAATGATTCCTTTGGAAGAAATGGCGGCCCAGACCAGTACTTTTTGAGGATGCAGGGACGATGGGACTGCAACATGGGGCTTTTCGGTTCCCCATATGCGCCAGTTCTGTTTATTGACGAAGCCGTCCAGGTAAAAATAAGCTTCGTCAGTAAACCAAATGCTGCCCACATGCATATCGCCGTCATCAATCCTGTGCACTATATCGTTAGCGAATGTCTCTCATGCAGCAATGGTAGCGGCACTGAGGGGTTGCCGCGTTTGAATTTTGTATGGATAGAGGTGTGAACTCTGGCGCATGAGACAATACGTGGACGTTGGCGTCATTTGGACCGCAGCTGCAACACGGCGAATGGAAACCCGAGGCCGCTGTTGGATCACCTGCTGCACTAGCTGCGCGTTGTCCTCTGTGGTTGCCGTACACGGTCGCCCTACCTTTCCAGCACGTTCATCCGTCACGTTCCCAGTCCGTTGAAATTTTTCAAACAGATCCTTTATTGTATCGCTTTTCGGTCCTTTGGTTACATTAAACCTCCGTTGAAAACTTCGTCTTGTTGCAACAACACTGTGTTCTAGGCGGTGGAATTCCAACACCAGAAAAATCCTCTGTTCTAAGGAATAAACCATGTTGTCTACAGCTCACTTGCACGTTGTGAACAGCACACGCTTACAGCAGAAAGACGACGTACAGAATGGCGCACCCACAGACTGCGTTATCTTCTATATCTTTCACATCACTTGCAGCGCCATCTGTTGTTGAAAATTGTAACTACTGTAATTTCAAAAGTTTGTCCGCCTGAAAATGTACTGTTGTCCCAAGCATATTGCAACAAACGGTGTATTTCTATCGCTGCTCGTTTAGTTTTTATTGCCGTTTCAAATATACCGGTCATTTTTGAAACACCCTGTAAGTGACATCCGTAAACTTATACTCACGCAAGACTAAGAATTTAGTGTTCCATATTTGCTACATTTCACGTTTCCCACCTTGACAATTGCTTATACGGCTGTACGGCTATTCTGACATGAAGAGACTGACCTTATCAAATCTCTCAGTACACTGACGAAAGAAAATTAAAAACCGGAATTTCCACCTACAAACAATTTCCCCAAAATGTTTATGAGTATCTTAATAGTCATCTCACTGATTACACCAATTACATCTCCATATGAGGGACTACATATTTTACAGAGTGGTTCCACTTTGCCACTAATAACATTAGCAGATTTTTCAGGAGGGTAGGAAAGAAAGGGAACAGAAACAGGGATGAACTAGATAATTAGTCTCTGCATCGTTTCGAATAAAATCTCAAACAACTGGTTTTTACGACATCAGTAGCATGGATGTATTCGTATTTATTGCTGTGAGACTGCTCCATTTACACGACCAAATATTATTGCACGGTCGGCCAGAAGAGAGCGAAAACAAAGTTTCGTAACACTTATGTATCAGATCCCGTATCTTCAGACAACGGTTATGTGAGTACAGAGGGTCCGAGTATAGTAAAGTATTGCTATAAGTTAGATATCGGGCACACCTTCTTCATATCTATGGATTGTATGACAATTTAAATGGAATCCGTAGGGATGACCGCTGCTGTAACAGCTATGTCGAAGTCAGAACTCGTACATCACTTTATGGTAAATGTCACAGTAATGGTGGCATGAAAAATTCCCATTTAACAATGCGCGTCTCATCGCGAGAGACGTATAAAATGCTACCTATTCATATCTGAAGATAGGTGTTTCAATAACGTAAAGAGGGGAGGAAATGATGTTTATGTTGATCTCTATTCCAATTTTCTGTACAGATTCCGGAACTCTCGGAACCGGGGTGATGCAAAACTCTTTTTTTTTAATGTGTGTATATAGTACAATGTTTGTGTGTGCGGGTGTGTGTTTCTCTTGTGCGTTATTTCCCGTCTTAAGTTTGAAACTTCTAGGTTAATTTTGTTTGCCTCATTATTTCATTCATTTAGTTTCTATACTATCTACATACATCACTTCTGGCTTATCTAATCTCGTCCGTCCATACTGGAACATACTGTGCCGAATTAAGATTACAGTTTAATGTGTCATGTACTTGTCTGTGATTACGGATGGGCCATTGGCAAGTAGTTGGAATGAAGAAGAGAAAGTAATCGATGCAGGTAATGTAGGAATCCCACCGATGTTCACGTTGTGGCATTTGGAAGAAACACGCAAAATTCTAAATGGTCCTGGTTTGATAAAGTTACAGAGACATGAAGGCTACTTTTCTCAAATGTTACAGAGATAGGAAGGCTACTTCTCGCAAATGCGATTCCAGTTCCTTTATTGCAACGAAATATAAGCTATTTCTTCTACCCATGTGTTTTTTGGCTTCCTCTTAAACAATATTCATTTTAAAGTTTGCGTTAAATATTCGCCTATCATTTGAAATACACTGTCGGTGCACATGTCTGCTGCTTTTAGTTTATCCAAAAGGTTTGATTTCGAACCAGAAAGTTGCTGTGAGTCTGTATCCTCCGCTTCTCAGTAGCGTGTAATACCAGTCATGTGACGCATTAACGTTATCTACGCGTCAGAGAATTTTTCTGCTAGCGTATTAATACGAAAAGATATCAAAGATAACATGGATTCAGAGGCGATAATCTACACGTCATCTCTCCATATAAAAAGTCTGGATAGATGCTGCTTAGGATCGTGAAAAATAGGCCAGGCATATCAGTGGAGATTAAGTTGTTGAGCATAAATTGTGTCGCAAAACCTGTGAATTTACTGCACGTGCCTCGTCACACAAAATAAAAGAAAGTCGACTGCACTGCACGGAACTTTTATAGTTACGGTTGCAAAAATGTGGAAGTGTTTATTACAAGGGTAGATGGTTCAAATGGCTCTAAGCACTATGGGACTTAACATCTGAGGTCAACAGTCGTCCAGACTTAGAACTGCTTAAACCTAACTAACCTAACAACATCACACACATCCATGCCCGAGGCAGGTTTCGAACCTGCGACCGTAGCAGTCGAGTGGTTCCGGACTGAAGCGCGTAGAACCGCTCGGTCACAGCGGCTGGCTCAGCGGTAGATTATGTTAGGTGAAAGTTAGGTGATAATATGTGCAGTGATATTTGTGAATATTTTACTTCTAGAGCTTCTTGTACAGATATTCGTTTTTTGTGTCGGTTACATTACACAGATCTAAGCATTGATTTTTGGGTAATGTGAGTGGAGGAATACTTTTTTACATTTTCATTACAACCAGATTAGAACAAAAAAGTGATTTGTAGAGAAGCACAGTTGAGTGTGCAAGGGACAATGTTGTCGATTCGACGATTCACCGTTACGCGGCGCGCAATCTGGTTCTGGCAACAACACTGCGCTGTTCCGTACTGAGTACCGTTTGATCACAGTAAACTAAAAAAAAATGTCAGGGTGGTGCGGGGAGCGGAGGAAGCAAGCTCTGCCCAACAGTTCCCATCACATAGGCAGCGGAAAGGGGAGAAGCGATGTAGAGGGAATAAGCCGCATAGTCGCCTCGCAGTGCTGGCACTACACATATGTTTCTGGATGCGGCACACCACGTTGCGAGAGGCGATGCAGAGGGAACAAGCAGCGTTTTCGTCTCGCAGGTCTGACACAACACATGTGCTTACTGCTTCGGCACAATAAGTGGCATACTGGCACTGCTCTTAGATCTCCAACGATGACAACGGCCAGACACAAAAGGCATTAGCAACCGAAGTTGACCGAATTCTGCCGGTCAAGAACCACAGAGAACCCACTGGTTCAGTCAGGACGTCGTGACCAAATAGTAAATGCTGCGCGGAAGCAGTCGCGTTTCTGCCATTGTGCACTTGACGTCAGAGAGTAGAACTTTGTCCTCATAATAGTATGTTGGAGGTTGTCTGATTTCGTGAGTGTGTCGTTTCCGCTTTTTTTCCGAGGAATACTATTGAGAAATTTAGAGAACCGGCATTTTTGAAGCTGACTGCAGAACGATTGTATTTCCGTCAACGTAAATTTCGCGTAAGGACGACAATGATAACATTGAGAAATTAGGTCTCGTACGGAGGAATACGAAGAGTCATTTTTCTCTCGCTCTATTTGCGAGTGGAATAGGAAAGGAAATGACTAGTGATGATACAATGTACCCTCCGCCACGCACCATACGGTGGTTTGCATAGTATGTATGTAGATGTAGACGATTCTCAATGAAGTTGCGCAGGCGATATTGGTCCATAAACAAGTCCCTAAACAACAACTCACCGATGGACAGCAACTTCGTAGCACCAGCTACAGGGTCTTGTGAGGGCCAACTAATGCTGACCGCTATGTACATCAGCGAATGTGCAGTTCAAGATGTATGTTCACGGCTTTTAGGAAATAAATTGATGCTAATCACATTAAGACTCAGTTTTTATACTTTCTTACACACAATACAATTAAAACTAAACATTTCGATTATACATAACGGATATTAGGTTACTGAGTCTGAACAGTCGAAACCCCTAGATGTTCATATACATGGTAATCTGTCATGGTAAGCCTATGACTGTGGCTTTCTTTTCCCTTTTTTTCTCTTTCTTGTCGTCTGTTGTTAACAATACGAGCTTAGTCCCACGAGTTAACAGCTTTCGCTCAGGTATTACTAGGAAAAAATCCAACCTGTATGGGGATCCCAACTCTTTCACTCTTTTGCAGAAAGGCGTAGAATACTCTGCTGCATCTGTTTTCAGTAAGCTACCACTACAGTTAAAAACTACTAACAGGAACCCTCGCGCTAAATTAAATTGAAGAATTTTCTTGCCGTTCTCTCTTATTCAGTCTGGGAGTTCCTTGCCGGCCGCTGTGGCCGAGCGGTTCTAGGCGCTTCAGTCCGGAACCGCGGGAGTGCTACGGTCGCAGGTTCAAATCCTGCCTCGGGCATGGATGTGTGTGATGTCCTTAGGTTGGTTAGGTTTAAGTAGTTCTATGTTCTAGGGGACTGATGACCTCAAATGTTAAGTCCCATAGTGCTCAGAGCCATTGAACCATTTGGGAGTTCCTTTAAAAAAATTAAGCATATTCCTGTATTTTTGACGATGCTAATGCATACTCAGGAGCTTATGTGTATACAATTTGCGTAAATTTTATTTTATGTGTTATTAACTTCGCTGGTACAATTTCGTGTACTAACTCGTTCCGTGACTCGTCAGTTTGGTAAAGGGAGACGGCGACGGAACGGCCCGCCTAACGTTTGGAGCAACTCATTGAGGTCTCGATGATAAAAAAAAAAAAAAAAAAAAAAAAATAGAAAATTTAGGAGCCGTTTGTTCAAACATTTTTGTAATACATTCTGCAATTGAAGATACCATAAAATAATAAAATTCGTTTATTATATCAATAAACTAAGAAACTGTCTTTAAGTCCGTTTCGCCCAATACACGGGGCGGGCATGGACAGCGGTTTTTTTCCGATGACACAGCTTACAAGTAAGTTGGGCCTCATCGTTCTCTACATCTACCCCAGCAGACGAGTTTTGAGTCCACTGGTTGCACTTTGTCACAGTGAAATATAGCCGGCCGGAGTGGCCGTGCGGTTCTAGGCGCTACAGTCTGGAACTGAGCGACCGCTACGGTCGCAGGTTCGAATCCTGCCTCGGGCATGGATGTGTGTGATGTCCTTAGGTTAGTTAGGTTTAATTAGTTCTAAGTTCTAGGCGACTGATGACCTCAGCAGTTAAGTCGCATAGTGCTCAGAGCCATTTTGAACAGTGAAATATAATTCCTTGCAATACATACATACTGCATTTTCGTCGTCTTCGGATGCTTCATTTTCTGTAGTGTCAATTTCTTTTACTTTTGTCCCCCTCTTCTTTAACTGAAGATCTTTTCATTTCACTTTAACGTTCTTGATCTCTTCTCAGGCTAGCAGCCCGATATTTGTTCTTTTCTGTTTAGCTTCCAAGGATTTTTTGGCCGCTTTTTGTAGCTCATTCTTGAGACGATATAATGTGAGAATAGTGGTCTTGTCACTCATTTCTGGCCTGATGTAACTATTGGTATTGATGTAACTATTTCCAGGTTAAAAAAATCGTTCAAATGGCTCTCAGCAGTATGGGACTTAACATCTGAGGTCATCAGTCCCCTAGAACTTAGAACTACTTAAACCTAACTAACCTAAGGGCATCACACACTTTCATGCCCGAGGCAGGATTCGAACCTGCGGCCGCAGCAGTCGCGCAGTTCCGGACTGAAACGCCTAGAACTGCTCGGCCACCGGGGCCGGCATTTCCGGGTTAAAATTGGGGAAGCTTCACTTAATGGAATTATTGATGGATGCAAGTTTTTTGTGGACCAGATTTGTCTCTTCGTTTACCGTACATAATGAAGTACCATCTGCAAATGAGAAAAACAGAACACGCGGTAGATTTGGTGAAATGAAGAGCAAAAAGACGACCCGGGCGGAATGGACTATACCAGTATACCGTTCCGCCCCAAACGCAGATCTATTGAGAAAATATGCAGCAACCACCGCAAACAATTTTTTTCGAACTGCGTTGTAGACGAAGATAGCTGACAACTTGCTGGTTTAGGTAACTAAACGTTAATCGTGAAGAAACAATTGTGACACAGGTACCTTAGTTGGAAACGGCCTGGTCAGTTATAGTAGAATAGCGAATGTACTCACTTTTACAGACAGACAACATTGACTGGCGCGTGACAACAGCTGCAGCCGACTAGACCATAACAGACACTGGTCTGGTAAACATTTGTCTGTCTGGGTGCCTTGTAGCACCTCTAGACGAATTAGAGCACCGGCACCGTTCTGTCCCCTTAGTTCATTCCGCCCCAGCCTCACCTACTAAAAAACTAGACGTGTAAATGCACTGACGAGAAAAAATCGCAGTTCCAAGAAGGAATTATGTGACGTAAACGAACGTTGGTGGATTTGTTTTTACATCTGAGAGATGATGTCTAGTCACACTTGGCACCAGTCGGTTAAAAGCGGCGCTAGGAGAGTCACCAGTCTTCTGACTGGTATGATGCGACCCGCCACGAATTCCTCTCCGCTTGCAACTTACGTCCTCAGTTATTTGCTGGATGTATTACAATCTCTGTCTTCCTCTACAGTTTCTGCAGCCTACAGCTCCCTCTAGTACCATGGAAGTTATTCCTTGACCTCTTAACGGTTGTCCCATCGTCTTGTCTCTTCTCCTTGTCAGTGTTTTCCACATATTCCTTTGCTCTCCGATTATGTGCAGAACCTGATGATTCCTTATCTTACCGGTCCACTTAATTTTCTGTAGTACCGTATCTCGAATGCTTCGATTCTTTTCTGTTCCGGTTTTCACACAGTCCATGTTTCAGCTTGCTTTGCTCCAAGCGTACATTCTCAGAAATTTCTTCCTCAAATTAAAGCGTACGTTTGATAGCAGTAGACTTTTCTTGGTCAGTAATGTCCTTTTTGTCAGTCTGTCTGCTTTTTACTTCCTCCTTGCTCCGTCCGTCATTAGTTATTTTGCTGCCTAGGTAACAGAATTCCTGAACTTCATCTACTTCGTGACCATCAAAATGTTACGTTGCTCGCTATACTCATTCCTGCTACAATTTTCAGGAGGTACGTCACCAGACTCATTCATTCTACACACCAACTGAATAATCGTTTTGTTGCTACTTCCTCTAATGATTTTAGAAGTTCTGAGGAATTGTTACCTATCCCTTCTGCCTTTTTTGATCTTAAGTCTCCTAAACCTCTTTAAAAATCTGATTCCAATACTAGTTCCCCTGTCTCTTCTGAATCGACTCCTGTTTCTTCGTCTATTACATTAGACAATTCTTCCCCTCATGGAGGCCTTGAATGTACTCTTTTCCCCCATCCGCTCTACCCTCTCCATTTAACAGTGTAATTTCTGTGGCACTCTTAACGTTACCACCCGTGCTTTTAATTTCACCGAAGTTTGTTTAAACTTTGCTACATGCTGGGTCAGTCCTTCCGACAACTGTTTCTTTTTCGATTTCTTCACATTTTTCATGCAGCCATTTCGTCTTAGCTTCCCTGCACTTCCTATTTATTTCATTCCACAGTGACTTGTATTTCTTTATTCCTGAATTTCCCTTAAGATTTTTGTACTTCCATCTTTCATTGGTCAACTGAGGTATTTCCTCTGTTATCCACGGTTTCTTCGCAGTTACCGTCTTTGTACCTATGTTTTTATTTCCAACTTCTGTGATTGCTCTTTACAGAGATATTTTAGGATATTTCTCTGTAATTTTGCTGGTCAGTTCCTTTACCCTTCTTATATACAGCAGTCGTCTGGGCTTTTCTCCAGTCGCTAGGGACTTTGCATTGCATGGAAGAATCGCGATGAATGCAAGCGAAGTAAAGGGCCAATGCCGTAAACGGAACCCGGATTCTTTCGGACGTAAGCGACTTATTTGTTTTCAACTCTTTCCGTTGCTTCTCTACGCTAGGGATGCTTATTACTATGTTCTCCGTACGGAATAATGCGCGATGTACGAACGACGGAATGCGATCCCCCTGCGTGAATGATTTCTTAAATGAGAGATTTAAAAGTTCAGCTTTCCTTTTGATATCCTCTGTTGCCACACCAAAATAGTCAGAGTGTCTGAATAGAAGCGTTCGATCTACTTTTCGATTTTATGCACGACCAGAATATTCTCGAGTTCTAAGCAAGGAATGTAATACAGCGGCAAAGTCGGACACTCGATTGATGTTTATTGCAGCATGTCTCACAGCCAGAACCATCTCCGGTGGCGTTGCTAGGTCCAAGACAAGCTCGGTACGAACAGCCCAGAACACTTCAACCTAAAAATGTCAACAAATTGTTCACGCAGCTCGACCTCTTCATCAAAAGACGTAAGCAGATACTGCTCGAGCCTGTGATTAATAAGACGTATACTCAATTTCAGCGCGACATGGCTTGACAGTGTCTCAGTAATCAACGAACTTACATTCGAAAAACTGGGTGCGTCAGCCGTCTAACCCGCTGCACAGCAGCTCCATTGCCAAAGCAAGCAGCATATTCCGCGCCGGGGTGTCTGCAATTTCGACGCAAAGTATAAAAAGAGCTGCACATAGTCTCTCCTTCTTGATTGTTGCTTTAGCTTGAGTGCAGAACGTTTTGATTTAGATGCTTTTCAAGCCTTCGGTTTACAGATAGGTAAGAAAGACTATGTAACGTTGTTGGTTTAATTTGCTATGAAAGCGGTGCTGATAGACAATAAAAGCGGTTTAAAAGCTGTGAGCTGTCTGGGGAAGTCAACCTTGCATTACTGCGCAACTGTTTCACCAAATATCCAGTCTAGCTTACCAAATTCCCAACCAGACTAACATTAATTATAATCTTTTAATAGTCATACGACAATCGGTGATACATATATAAAAAAGAAAATTTAAATAACAAGAAATATATCAGTTTATATTTGGAAATTTATTTTAACATTGATCATTGAAATTTCAGCATACTGAACGTGAGTCATAACTAAGCTGGTGCCTTATTTAGGACTGTGAAAATGTGAGTTTGTAATCTTATGGAACACATCAAATATGGAGCCAAGATTGGGAGACTGCATACAACACTGCATTCATAATATAACACACGAAGAACGTTGAAACATATGCGAGAGGAAATTAACCACAACCAACCGATTCAATTTTCACCCAAAGAAGTTATGTTCGTAGCACAATCCTGTCCGTCATGTAATTACCACACACTGGTATACTAAATACATACTAACTCTCTGTGAAATCTTCCTGGAAAGAATAGCTGAGGGCTACTTTGATGGTTACACCACATGCTTCAAGTGGTCAACTTGGTTTACACAAAGAGTGTAACTCCACAATAATTTTGATAGTTAAAATAAATTAGATCGAAAAGAAATTTACAAACGAAAAACCTCGAACTGGTCACTAACGTCTTACTATTAACCTGATGGGTCAAACAGTTGTATAAACATGTGGTACTAGTCTCACAAAGTACACCCCACGTGGGTTGAACATAAAGAAAAGTTGCTATATTGAAATATATTGTCAAGACGAGACGTTATAATCTCACACACATTCGCATTTAAGATTGATGATCTTAGTTAGAGTTACTGATCAACACGTGGTTCCACTTTACTCACAAAGTAGTGACAAAGCAACTACTGGAAGATATTCTGAACTTCACACTCGATATACACTGCATTGCAATTTAAGATAACATTAGATATTTTAGAGCTAAACCTGAAATAAAGGTGATTAAATTTTCAGTTAGGCTGAACTTAAGTCCTACGGACTTAGCAGACACGCGCTTAGCCGGAGATCTTACCACTTCAGACGCTCGCCACGGACAGACTGACCTGGTCCCTTCCTGAGGGTGGCTCACAAATACAAGCGGAAGCGGCCAGAGGGGCAGCTTCCTATACCAACATGACAAGGGACGGACAGGACCATACTAAGGATAGAAACCTCTTTGCTTTTAGAAAGCGTAGCTACCTGTTCCGACGTTGGTCCTACTGTTCTCTAGCAGACAGGCTTGTCTGCTACCCTCAAGCATGCAACTAGAAATACATTTGCTCATTCATCCTCTCACACAGAAGGGAAGGGGGATGACAGTATCTTATCATGTACAGTATATAAAAGAAAGCGGATGTAGGTTCCGTATGAGACTGTGTGACATGAACTACGTATAAACTGTGTTTTAAAGTGTAGTAGTGTGACAGATCGTTCTTGTTTATGTGTAAAAGTAACACGTTCCACTACTCAGTCTCCTCCCAGATAGTCAGAAACGCCGTGTGACAGATCGTTCTTGTTTATGTGTAAAAGTAACACATTCCACTACTCAGTCACCTCCCAGATAGTCAGAAACGCCACAGTAAATTTAGAAGAGGAATTTATGCCGTAAATGACAACAGATTTAAGAAATTAACATGAAAGGAATCCAACAGAGACCTTTCATAAACCCAATGCTCCGGGAAAAGACTGTGCAGGGAATTTTCTGGCCATGCTAGGACATTCCCAAGCAGGCTTCTCACACCCTACTTAAACCAAAAATGTAAAGAAAAGGCAAAAGGTCACCAGCTACTTGCTAAAACACAATAATTTCAACAAATCTTTAAAATCTATCAATTTCAAACAGAAAAAGAACACAATTTGTGACACCTATTTAAAAGATCGTGTAGACCTAATTCGGTCAGCAAGTAAAAACAATGGTCCCTGTGTCATTAATATGAAAACAATATCTGGTAGTTACCCTTATAGAGTTCACCAGTATTTGCTCATTGCAAGAGCCAACTGATCACAGGAAAATTTATGACTGTTTATTAACAAGTGAAATTTATATAAATATCAAAGGTGGCACAGCAAATAAAAAAGAACATGAAAATAACAGTATTATAAAGCAGAACATTAGAATGTAGAATCCGCAAAAGCAAAAAAGTGGTAGGAAAAAAAAACATGTTTTACAAGGTGGTTATCACAAAAAAATTCTGTATCTTATAAAACTAAATATTTGTAGAATTAAAATAACTTTCTGGCACTAATTTAATCACTCTACTATATTTCAGTTAGTTAGCAAACAATGACCACTGTGTCATTATACTGAAACGACAATTAATTATGTGATTATTACCCTTAAGGGGTTCCTCACAATAAATATGCCCCATGCAAAGGCTAATCGATCACGGTCCAATGAGAATGAATAGCTATCTGACTGATAAACTAAGCAATGCCACAGGAATGAATTTACGAAACAAAAAAAATGGTTCAAATGGCTCTGAGCACTATGGGACTCAACTGCTGTGGTCATAAGTCCCCTAGAACTTAGAACTACTTAAACCTAACTAACCTAAGGACAGCACACAACACCCAGCCATCACGAGGCAGAGAAAATCCCTGACCCCGCCGGGAATCGAACCCGGGAACCCGGGCGTGGGACGAAACAAAATATCACAAATTTAATATATCACACAAGAACAAACATTGATCAATAAAACAGCTCTGAAAGTACAATAGTCAACATCTAAAAAAAAACAATAAATAAAACACCTGCAAAATACAAGAGTCAAAGTCTAAAAAAAAAACAATAAATAGAACACCTGCAAAATACAAGAGTCAGTCTAATAAACACCAATAAATCGAACCCCTGCAAAACACACGACTCAAAGTTTCTCTGACAGAAACACACATATATGCATTGAACTAAGAACCGTATAATCACTGTTCACTGACACACTCAGTAGTTCCACTGTTCCAAGGCACAATACAGGGGGAGGGAGGGGTTCGTCGCCGCAGCTGTCAGTAGGGATTTTTTTTGTCCATCTGTTGTGTGCAATCCTGCCATCTCTGCCCTCTCATGAAGTTTCTCTTGGTGGCCCGTATCACGTACATCTCGATTTGGTTCCATGTTTGTGTTGTCAAATTCGTGTGGTATCCTCGATTGACACGCCAGGTTGATATTCCTGGAAAAGGATGACACTTAATGGCTCTTCTTTGTGCCACCCCTACCTACCAGAGAACATCGAACTATGATTTACTGTCGCTTGACAGTGGGCATCCGTCAGGAAATGTTGATAGGCGTCGTTGAAGTCTGCCAGTTTCTCTGGATAGTATGCGTAAAAGGCTCCACGCCCCTTGTGTTGTTACATTCCTGAGTTATCCTCAATTGGCTCGCCGGTTTGATATTCCTGGGCAAGAATGACACTTAATGGCTCTTCTTTGTGCCACCCTTAGCGACCAGAGAACATCGAACCATGATTTACTGTCGCTTGACAGTGGGCATCCGTCAGGAAATGTTGATAGGCGTCGTTGAAGTCTGCCATTTTCTCTGGACAGTACCTGTCAAAAGGCTCCATGCCCCTTTATCCCTTGTCTTTTGTCGCTTCACCGCGGCCGTCTCGTCACGGTCGCGTGCGTGTGGTGCGTTGCCAGCAGATGGATTTCCGCGCGGTGGACCGCTCGGCCATCTCAGGTCATCGCCTCCACGCAGGGTCGCACAGGTGCGGCCGGCCATTAGCTCCGGGTGCAAGGGAAAGTGTTTGTCCCGTACCCGTCTTTTGTTGTCGACTGCGCTCCCGAAGTGGTCCGGTTGACAGTGTGTTCTGCTGGGAAACTCACTAGTTTACAACAAGCCCTCCTCCTCACTGCTCCCGCTGTTTCGTAAGTGTTTAGCCATTTCGCTTTCACGTTCTCAACTGCATTCACAGAAATTGTTCATTATAGTTATGTGATTACAAAATGTCATACATAATACCACTTAGTATTGTCTTTCACAATTTTTAAGAACAAAAGTGAGACTTTATTTTTTTTAAATAAAAACGTTAGATGAAACAACAATATAAAAATAAAAGTTAAATGACTTGACAATATAAAAAATAAAAGTGAAATGACGTGACAGTATAAAAATAAAAATTAAATGAACTGACAATATAATATCTAAATCCACATCACTAATGTGGTTCACTTCCGTTTTAATAAATGAAATGCTACTTATTAATTCACTAAAATGAATAGGATTATGCCTTGTGCAAGTATAGGTCAGGGCAGCATAGGGTTCACATGTTATTTACACACACACACACATGCACACCTGTTGTCTATACTACAAACTAACTACCCATAAACATGTATTACTCAAAATTCTACTTCTATCCACTACTAGTTAATCGAACAAGCTACTTCAGTGGTACTTCAACAAAGTGTTTACACCACTACAACACTGTTCTAATTCGTCCTCTTCCTGACGCTCGCCGCGTATGTCTTGTCACATGATAAATATGGAGAAACTTTCCTTAAACATACACAGTAAAAAGAACAATGGTTATTTACACGCCAAAACATTTATACCAGTTGACACACCTGATAAGAGACTCACAATTATACATTTATCATACTCATATATTCACACATAAAGCAGTAAGACAATTTCATCTAAAATTACGTTATCACAAGAATTAATCACACAGATGACTCTGAGAAGGGTCAGTTTTCAGTATACAGGTTATACTACATTTTCTTACCAATTTCATTCCTTCTTTAAGTTACCTTTCGCTTACAAATCAGTTATTTCACATGTGGTGGTCATTCTGGATTCATTTCTCATGAATGGCAAAATTGTGGTTACCTCTATTCTGTAAAACAGTTCCATCTTAACATCCTATTGAACTTACCACTGACACAAAAGATCCGAATCCTCCTGTAGTTTAAATGACAAATGTTTTGCTTCATCCTTATTACATTAAACCAAGCTTTCCTTCGGCCTCTTAGTCAAAATTATTTAATCTTCCTCTACCGCCAAGAGGGAAATTTCCTCAGTACAAATCATATAGGCTGCAGTGCATCCCGCACCAGCGAAAACAGTAAGCTGTAATGCTCACAGCATCAGCAAAACACATAAACATCACTTTTCTAGGACAAGTATTAACGCAGAATAATTTTTCAGGCTCTGGCTCAGCATCAATCAAGACTACAGAAAGGATCCATATTTCTGTTCCAATCTCCATTTGCTGAAAAACTGCTCGTATTTGACTACCACAACAATATTTCAGGGCCACGTAAATTACACAAACCGCAATTCTTCTTTCACCTCGAAGGGAATCAATATACTGACGAAATCCACAGACAGCACTTTACCTACTCAGCTATAAAGAACAAAACAACATATATCATCAATATTAACATATCATCGCATATTGGGAAGCCAATGGTTAAACAATCGTATTATCGCATCCTGTTTTCAAGATTCTAAACTTACTCATTCCTTTCTCAGAGTTCTCCTATCTTAAAATATTCATACAGCACGCATACTATAGTAAGAGATCCTCATTTATACTGACAGATATAGAATAGTAATAGATAGATAGTAGCACTGAAAGCAGAAAATCGGAAACAAAGCTACTAACAGCTGGGGACCTGGGTTTGCCAGACCCATAATAACCATAGATCGGATATTCCCCTGAGTTTTGCACTAATTCAACACAGATCTTGCTTCTCTCAGGAGCGACTCGTTTCAATTTACACAAAAAAACATAAACAGCACTTCACTCGTTCACAAAGAAACCTTTTATCTTCACCTTTGAACCAACCTAAATCCTAATTGCACAAGGAAAGAAAAAAATTTAAAAACATCCCTTCAATCAATCACATAGAAACATCTTTCTCATTATTTTTACCAACATATTATTCAAAATGCATACGTCACAAATTTAAACTAATCAATTCTTTCTCCTCACCGTCCTCTCTACTTCTCACTGTCCTTTCTACTCATTTGCCATGTCGCTCATTTGTTCCGATTGGGCGCCTTCTGCACTGATCGTTTGTCATTGCCGGTTTTGTTCATTTCCATTTGCTGGATTATGTCTACGGTTAGCTGGCCGAATTTCAACATCGTGAGATGCTCCGCCTACAGTCCTATTCCCACCGTATTAATCGTAGTATCGATTCTGGTTGCCGTACCTGTAGCGTTCACGATCTTGTCCACGTCCTCGATCAGTTCCGTTGTTCCACCTGTGTTCGCGACTGTTACCCCAGTTTCTATACGGCCGGCCCCGATTATTGTTCCGTTCGCGTCGCGACAACCAGTTACGCCGTTGATTAGTAATATGGCCACGACTGCGATCGCGCTGCTGTGCCCCGTAATAACTTCTGCCTGATTAGGCGGGCATTCTGCTGTATTATATTCCAACTCTTGGAGAAGTGTCTTAAACGTTTCCACGTCCTCTTTGCATCGTCCCGCAAGAATGACGTGGCGCAAGTGCATCGGCAGTTTGGTGATGCATATCCTAATTAGTTTCGCAGGTCCGTATGGATCGTATAGAAATTGATTCGCCTGCAGCATGTGGTCGAATAGGCGTGCAGGGCTGCCGAAACCAGACTGGTTCAAATTTGGCAGCATAATTATGCCATGTTTGACCCTATCTTGTGCCGCTTCCGACCAATAGGCGGACAGAAAGGCTTGTCGAAACTCCCGAGTGGAGTTGCAGTGACGCGCTGCCAACCTCATGCAAATCGCCGGTTCGCCTTCCAAATAGCCACACATATATTCTATCTTATGTGAACTTGCCCAGTTGGGGGGATGACAGAGCTCAAATTGCTGAGCCATGCTCGTGGATGTATTCCTTTATGCGAATTTCGAAATATCTCAAACTTTCTCACCATAAGGAAATGTTTGAAATCAAATCCCCGCATTTCCTCCCGGCGAGGCCCTTGAATGTTTCTATTTTTCTCATGTCTGCCCCTCAAAATACATTCTTCACTGTCGTCAAAATCTCTCTCGTGGCCGGAGTCCCTCTCCACACTGTTCGTACGGCTATTTTTAGTGCTATTGGCGAGTTCGTAATCACACGGCATGCGGTTTTCCAGATGCGCCACGCATTCTTGTAATTCACCTGTTACAGCTTTGTGCCACCTGTTCACTTCGAACTGTCCCTTCTGAAATCTAAGAAGCGAACGCACTTCTTCGGTCTCTGCGGCCACTACCGCTGTAGTATTGTTCTCGCTTTCCGTCATCTTCATCGTGCCTACGATGTCCGCTAATGCTGCAATCTTATCATGTATTTGTCTGTTGTCCTCCGCCCCAGTCTGCTTCAATTGTTCTACTTGCTGTTCCAGTGCGTGAATCGCTTGACTGTTGTCCGCTACTGTTGCTAACGGATGTGGGACAATGCGTTTCCCTCCCTTGGACCCTCGAGAGTACCTGCTGGTGTTCTCTTTGGCATTCTTCTCTCAGCGCTTGGAAATTCCTAAGTAGCTGTTCTTCGCTCTCTTTAGATTCCGCATCGCGACTCCGCTTGCCCTGTTCTAAGGCATGCAGACGGTCATTGATTTGTTCAAATGTACGGCCTAATTCTTTCATAATATCACTCTTTATTTCACTTGCCAGATTGTTTATTCTTTGTGAGATATCATCGGACACTCTCTGCATCGACTTGTCGACTTTATTTGTCTGCTGGATTAGTTTTTCGTCTATTTGTTGGCCCAGCTCGCGGATCGATTTTTCAGATTTCTGCGTCATTTGTTCGCCTAGCTCACGGATCGATTTTTCAGATGATTCTTTTTGTTCTCGGAACGATTTTTCAGATTTTTGCGTCATTTGATCGCCTAGCTCTCGGATCGATTTTTCAGATTTCTCTGCGTTTTCTTTATTTTGTTGCAATAAGGCTTTCATGAGCTCTGCCAAATCAATTTGGTTAGTTGGAGGCAAATTAATTTCTGGCTCTGATGTGACACCGTTCGTCCTGTTTTGCATTTCCTCTGAAGTATTCCCCAATGCATTTTCGGAACCGTCCGAAGCGTTATTATTCGAAATCAAATTATCCCCTTGGTCCATGATGCTTAAGTTATTGGACCGCCTAGTTTTAGCTTGGTTACGTGTCTGCATTAGTTCAATTTATACCCGCTACGCAACACACTAATCAGAATATATATATCCCCCAAAAATTACGACAGTCACACAAAAGGTACCCAACCTAGTACGCACTTTTTCACACGCAAAACAAATTTATATCTTTGATCGAAGTCAGTGCAATTTACAAGCGAGAAGAAAAACACATACATATAAAAAACACAAATATAGAAAACAAAACACGACAAACAACACAACGCCGCTTAACAACGCCGTGAATCTTTTGAAAGTCTGCTCAGAAACAACGCAGAAGTTGTTTGATCGCTGCAGGGAAAAAAAAATTAAGATTATACAACGCTCGCAATTTAACGTTTCAGAGATTTCAGAGTCTAGCGGAATAACAGTACAGGGTCGCCATGTGTAACGTTGTTGGTTTCATTTGCTATGAAAGCGGTGCTGATAGACAATAAAAGCGGTTTAAAAGCTGTGAGCTGTCTGGGGAAGTCATCCTTGCATTTACGCGCAACTGTTTCACCAAGTATCCAGTCTAGCTTACCAAATTCCCAACCAGACTAACATTAATTATAATCTTTTAATAGTCATACAACAATCGGTGATACATATATAAAAAAGAAAATTTAAATAACAAGAAATATATCAGTTTATATTTGGAAATTTATTTTAACATTGATCATTGAAATTTCAGCATATTAAACGTGAGTCATAACTAAGCTGGTGCCTTATTTAGAACTGTGAAAATGTGAGTTTGTAGTCTTACGGAACACATCAAATATGGAGCCAAGATTGGGAGACTGCATACAACACTGCATTCATAAAATAACACACAAAGAACATTGAAACATATGCGAGAGGAAAGTAACCACAACCAACCGATTCAATTTTCACCCAAAGAAGTTATGTTCGTAGCACAATCCTGTCCGTCATGTAATTACCACACACTGGTATACTAAATACGTACTAACTCTCTGTGAAATCTTCCTGGAAAGAATAGCTGAGGGCTACTTTGATGGTTACACCACATGCTTCAAGTGGTCAACTTGGTTTACACAAAGAGTGTAACTCCACAATAATTTTGATAGTTAAAATAAATTAGATCGAAAAGCAATTTACAAACGAAAAACCTCGAACTGGTTACTAACGTCTTACTATTAACGTGATGGGTCAAACAGTTGTATAAGCACGTGGTACTAGTCTCACAAAGTACACCCCACGTGGGTTGAACATAAAGAAAAGTTGCTATATTGAAAAATATTGTCAAGACGAGACGTTATAATCTCACGCACATTCGCATTTAAGATTGATGATCTTAGTTAGAGTTACTGATCAACATGTGGTTCCACTTTACTCACAAAGTAGTGACAAAGTAACTACTGGAAGATATTCTGAACTTCACACTCGATATACACTGCATTGCAATTTAAGATAACATTAGATATTTTAGAGCTAAACCTGAAATAAAGGTGATTAAATTTTCAGTTAGGCTGAACTTAAGTCCTACGGACTTAGCAGACACGCGCTTAGCCGGAGATCTTACCACTTCAGACGCTCGCCACGGACAGACTGACCTGGTCCCTTCCTGAGGGTGGCTCACAAATACAAGCGGAAGCGGCCAGAGGGGCAGCTTCCTATACTAACATGACAAGGGACGGACAGGACCATACTAAGGATAGAAACCTCTTTGCTTTTAGAAAGCGTAGCTACCTGTTCCGACGTTGGTCCTACTGTTCTCTAGCAGACAGGCTTGTCTGCTACCCTCAAGCATGCAACTAGAAATACATTTGCTCATTCATCCTCTCACACAGAAGGGAAGGGGGATGACAGTATCTTATCATGTACAGTATATAAAAGAAAGCGGATGTAGGTTCCGTATGAGACTGTGTGACATGAACTACGTATAAACTGTGTTTTAAAGTGTAGTAGTGTGACAGATCGTTCTTGTTTATGTGTAAAAGTAACACGTTCCACTACTCAGTCTCCTCCCAGATAGTCAGAAACGCCGTGTGACAGATCGTTCTTGTTTATGTGTAAAAGTAACACATTCCACTACTCAGTCACCTCCCAGATAGTCAGAAACGCCACAGTAAATTTAGAAGAGGAATTTATGCCGTAAATGACAACAGATTTTAAGAAATTAACATGAAAGGAATCCAACAGAGACCTTTCAACTATAATATTGCGCAAGGCATTCCCTTCGACGGTTTAGAGGTGTTGTATAACAAAAATATTCTCTTCTCTCTTGGGAGAGCCTCGGTTGTGCAATAGATCACAGTGCACGTATCACGCTTCGATTCACACCAATGCCTAGATTCTACCTACTGCCCCCGCCATCTCCCTCCATCTTTTCGCTGTCATCTCAAACAGAGCCTGAGTTTCGAGGGGCAGCAAATTCTGATACCAGTCTCATTCAGTCACTGCGCTACGCCTAGTCATAATAAGGAAATATAGCGGCAGACTTGGTCTCTGCGGTTATTTCAAACCCCCTACCGACGCTCAACCTATGCTGGATTCATACCCAATTCCTCTACCAGAAGACTTTCTGTTCAAACTCACAGGAAGCCGCTTTTTACCCGAAATATATCTGGCCGATGCATATCTGCACGTTCCACATGGCGAGCAGTCACTCTAGGTTATGGTCTTCACCATGCCTTTTGATTTGTATCTCTACAATCTCCTGCCTTTCAGCGTTGCTTGGGCCCAAGCGATTAGCGAGCACTTCCTCGACCAAACATCTTAATCGCTAGACGCGCGAGTGGCCGAGCGGTTTGAGTCGCCATGTCAAGGATTGCGTGGCCTCTCCAGCCGAAGGTTCGAGTCCTCCCTCGGGCATGGGTGTGTTTGTTGTTCTTAGCATAAGTTAGTTTAAGTAGTGTGTAAGTCTAGGGACCGATGACCTCAGCAATTTGGTCCCTTAGAAATTCACACAAAATTTCTTAATTGCTATATATCTAAGTGTGGCATTTATTTAGGTGATGCAGATGTGACGGACCATACGAAAGCTGAACATCTTCAAAATCTGTTTTTTTTTTTAATCAAACTCCAGAGCAATTGTCTATAGTGGAATATAGTGAATTCTGAAACCTCTTGTTGAATAACTAAGTCACATCCGTAGCAGTAGAGGTTTGAACGTATCTATGAATGTCATTGAATTCGCAAGAGTGTATAGACACCTATGCCATCTGTGGCCAACGCAGTGAGTCATGTATACATCGACGTGGAAACTGGTGTGAGACAATCAGGAGCGCTGATATCAAAAACTACACACATGCGCCATCTCTGAATCATTCATTGTAGCTACTACGATCGATTCACTGACCATTGCCAGACCGTGCTAGCGGGTTACTGATATTTTCGATCTAATAGTGTGACACCTTGGGATTAATCTGATGTAGTAGTATATGTAAACTTCAGCACGTACAGATCGTTAACTTTAAAATGTACTGACGATAACACATTCGTGAGAAAATGTACAGGGTGAGAGAGGGAACTTTTTCGAGCGAGCAAACACTTGTTTTGGTGGGATAAGTGTTTGAAAAGATTGTAGAGGCGGGAAAAGTTGCTAAGATGGCCTGTGATGTGGAAAGACGTTGGCGGATTCACTTAAGTTTCTAATAATTGTGAGTGCGGAGCGATATTATTCTGGTTTGACTGAAATATGAATAGGTTAATGAAAACGGCCTGACCATGCTTTAAGATAGTCCTTATAAGTGCTCAGAAGCGTAATTAAAGGTCTCGCCAACGGAAGCTGATGTGAACTTGGCACGTGTGAATCTTCGTAGTATGCTCTAGAAGTGCCTGTTGTGCTGTCGTGGTAAACAGTGACATGAACTGCTACTTGTTTAATCAGTCAATATAGCTGTCTCTCAGGAACTCGTTTTGAAGGATTATATTAAATTTTATTGTCTGTAAATGAAACTTAGTTATGTTATTACACATATAAAATCATTTCAGTGCAACTAATGTTTTATGTCTACTAGTGTGATTTTCGGTGTGTGTTGGTTCTCTTGTTGATGAAGGTAGAGCTGCATTCCACATGAAACACTAAATACACGCATTTTACAAGTTGTAACAATGGTAGTTGTATGTTTACATTATACTTATTGCTAGGACTTTTGTAGAAGGTGTGACCATCGTTTACATACCCAGATAACTTATGTAAGTGCAGTAGCGTCATTTTCAATTTGTTTAGCGCATGTTTTGGGAACTGCTTTCATTCAGATGTACTGGTAAATTAATTGTATAGGTTCTGTGAGTGAGTTTAACATCAAGGCTGCTCGTTGTTGTTTAGAAAAGTGACTGTTAAACTACTAATTCATCAATATCCGAGGACTAAGGGGTAAGCTTAATGAGTTGCTTATTTGTGTTGAAGAATTAGAGCTGAGCAAACCAGCTGATATAATCTGCCTCTCTGAACATCATGTGACCACTGGTATGGATATGTTAAATGTTACAGGATTCAAGTTAGCTTCTTATTTCTGTAGAGAAAATATGGAGAAAGGAGCAGCTTCCATATTTGTAAGAAACAGTTTTGCTTTCAAGAATATTGATATTAATAAATTTTGCTCAGAGCAGCACTTAGAAGCTTGTGCAACAGAAGTAAGGCCTTTATAATAGCAGGTATATACAGATTACCTTTAGGAAATTTTAACCTCTTTATAAAAAATCTAGAAGCTCTGCTGGCCCAGCTCACGGTAAAAAAAAAAAAATAAAAAAACACAAGGAAATAGTGGTTGATGGTGATTTTAATGTGGATTTATTGAAAAGCTCTCTCAGTGAACAATTATTGCAGTCAGTAACACTATCATTCAATTTAGTTACTACTGTGAACTGTGCTACTAGGATATGTAAATGCTCAGAGAGTGGTTTTGATGATATCTTTGTAGACAAATCTAGGGAAAAAAGTCATACCACAAAACCAATAGTAAATGGGCTATCTGATCATGACCTATAACATTTTGTGTTAAATGTTGAAACATGTCAGGATACAAAATTATTAATCTGAGTACAGGAGGGTAATAAATAAGTCAAAAATTGAGAAATTCAGGAAACTGCTCAAAGACATGAACTGGATAGATGTTTACAATATTTGTGACTCAAACAGAAAATACAAAGCGTTCATTAATAAAGTAACCTCCACTTTTGAAACCTGTTTTCCCTTAAAAATAACTCAAATCACACAGAACTCAAGAAATAAACCATGGATTACACAAGGAATAAAGATATCATGTGGGACAAAAAGGAGACTGTATATACTATTTACGAATAGCTCTTATGTTAGAATTGTAATGTACTACACAGAATCAACAAAATACTGAAGCAAGTAATTCAGAAATCGAAGCAGCTTTATTATGACAGAAAGATAATTACATCAGGCAACAAGATAAAAACTGTATGGGATTTAGTAAAGACAGAGACAGGTGGGGCAAAAATGAAGAGGAACAGGTAGCTCTAAAAATAAATGAGACTTTTGTAACAAGTACATGTAGTGTTGTAAACCTCTTAAACAAGTACGCCATTCCTGTTGCTGACAGCTAGTGTAATCCGGTTTGGTGAAAAGTGCATTGGAGTATCTGAGACCAGTCTTTAAAAATAACTCCAGTATATTGAAAATGACACTCTCGTCTCCCAAAGAAGTAGCATCCATCATAAAATCCTTAAAATCTAAGTAGTCCAGTGGGTATGATAACAATATCAACGAAGTTAATCAAAGAGTGCTCTTGCGACTTGAGTTCTATCCTAAGTTATTTGTGTAATCAATCTCGTTATCAGTGGAACATTTCCAGACTGGCTAAAATAGGCTGAAGTTAAGCCTCTTTATAGGAAGGGATATAAAGAGATACCATCAAACTATCGACCAGTGTCGCTTCTGCCAGCTTTCTCAAAAATATTTGAAAAGATTGTGTTCAAGCGTCTCGTTAAGTTTCTGACTGCAAATAATATATTGTCCAAGTCACAGTTTGGCTTTCTTATGGGTTCTGATATAGAGAAAGCTATTTACACTTACAGTGAGAATGTACTTAATTCATTAGATAATAAATTAGAGGCTACTGACATTTTTGGTGACCTGTCAAAAGCCTTTGACTGTGAACCACAGCGTTCTCTTATGTAAATTAGAACATTATGGTGTCACTGGCAATGCTGCGAAATGATTTGATTCTTATCTATCTAACAGGAAACGAAGGATGTCGTTGCTAAATACCTGTGCAGTAAGAAGTCGGTCTTCATCTGTCTGGGAATTAATTGCAAATGGTGTTCCTCAAGGTGCCATCTTGGGTCCATTGCTTTTTATTGTGTATATTAATGACCTCTCATCTGTTACATTGCCAGATGCTGTGTGTTTTTGTTTGCAGATGACACAAACTTTGAAATAAGTAGCAAGTCAAGTACACATTTAGAAATAGCTGCTAATCAAATGTTCACTGACATTAATAAGTAGTTTAAAGCTTATTCACTGTCATTAAACTTAGAGAAGACCCATTATATACAGTTCAGAACCTGTAAGAGATTTCCTTCCAGCATGTGTGTAACGTATGAAGACATGCAGATCGAAGAGGTTGACACTGTTAAATTTCTGGGATTACAATTCGATAATAAATTCATTTGGGAAGGACATACCGCAGAATTGCTTGAGCTAAAACAAGTCTGTATTTACAGTGAGAATGATGTCAGATGTAGGAGATATAAATATAAAAAAATTGGCATATTTTGCTTACTTTCATACTATTATGTCATATGTGATCATATTCTGGGGAAACTCATCAAACCGAGCTAAAGTTTTTAAGACGCAAAAGTGTATGATAAGAATCATTTGTGGTGTAAATTCAAGAAAATCATGTAGAAACCTGTCCAAAGAACTTTGTATTCTAACCACTGTTTCTCAGTATACTTATTACTTGATGAAATTTGTTGCAAGGAATACATAGTATCAATACTATAATCCGTTCATCATAAGAATAAACCGGATATAGACAAACACAAACGCGATGATTTGTCAGAAGTCGTCAGAAGTACACTGGTGATGTTAGACTCTTGGAAGTAGGTCCTACTTATGTAATAGGTACCTCATAACTAAGTTACGTTAAATAATACTTTAAGACATTCAAATGTATTAACAGCCATGAAAGTTTTTCTTACTCACGATTTGGCCACGTAGTTTTTATTTCAAAACTCGTGTACAGTCACAGCCTCTGCAGCGTTGTGCTCTGATTGTCACGCTGTTAATGAGCAGTATGAAAGTGGCTGAGGCTGCTTTCTGTTCCGTACTGAAACATGCACGTGGAACACGGTTAAAAAGTGCCGAGAAATATGCTGTTCCCAAAGTTTTGTATAATGCAGTTTACAAACAAACTCACATTGAACGTGTAGCGCAATCAGTAACGTTATGAATGTAAAGAAATCCGGTTATTCGTGCGTTGGTTCAATTATCCGCAGTATAATTTTTTCTCTCCTTCAGTTTGAAATAGCTACATTTCGTAATTATAAAACTCATCATTTTTATGAATAATGCACGTCTTTTGTTTCTAATTAGTGGTCGAGTCAGGAATTTTCATCATTCTTGTTTTTAGTTACAATAGTACGTTAGCTAGAAACGATAATGTGAACAATTAAATGATATTCGAAGCTGTATTGCTCCTCTGCTCTTCTCGTTTTATGTGTGAACTGCAGCTTGGCACCTCACTGGAGGCTAGCTGTATCAGCTGACCGGCCGGTGCTGTCCAAATTGAATGCGCCGGTAAATTGTTGTCCCGTATTATCGCTAATAACGTGCGCATAACGCACAACACAAAACGTACCCTTATTATCGTACTTGACAGTACTCACGATAACTTGGCTGCAGTCGCACGTGAAACTGAAATCCAACGAGGTTCTAGCAAACGCGGAAGAATACATAGTGCAATGTTTACACCAGGATTATTCTTATGATGAACGGGTTATAGGAGTAACAACAATCTACATAAAGACATAAAATCACTTACCTTGGTCCAAAAACGGGTCCAATATTCAGGAACACACATTTTCAATAAATTGCCAGTAACCAATGAAAACGTGGTTTCACATAAAACACTGTTTGAACAGAGTTTGAAAGACTTTTCGATAGGAAACTCCTTGTAATCCATAGATGAATGTCTTAACAGACTGTTAAGCCAGCTTAAGCAAAAATATCTGTTAAATTTCCGTTTTGACAACACTTGGTCACAACAGTAAAGATTAGGTATTTTGTGTATGACAAATTTATTAATAGTGTATAAGAGTGTTTCATTTTGACAGCATGTTCTGTAAATATTAGCTGTTCCAATCTCCTGACAAATGATCAACGTAGTAAGTATTAGATTCAAATGTTTTATGTTTTTAGGTTATACTGTCTGACAAGTTCCACAACCATGAGAATCATCTCATTTTTTGGGTTTAAGGAACGAAAACTGAATCTAATCTAATCTAATAAATAAGTAGCAGAGTAACACCAAGCACAGTTATAGTCTAATGCCTTATGGCTTTGACACGTCACATTTACTATTTCAATTATAGTAAATTATTCCAGAAAAACATTTAATTACTGAAGTTTTATACATGGCTGCGTTGTCGGCGACCGTTACAAGGTAAAATTAAAACAATTGCAGCCAACGGTAGCGAAAATGAAGTCTTTTTGACCCTGGTTTCAGCCAGTTCTAAGAGTGCTTCCATCAGAAATAAAACATTTAAAACTGGCATGTCACGTATGAAATAAATATGAAGCGATAACGCTTTAGTCACAAAATAGTAAAATAGAAAACATAGAGGCAGGCCACTAAGGGCTTCACCACATGTCAAGCTGCGGTAGCAGCTCTCTTATTTTACAGCTTACCTTAAGCGGATGTTCTGGTCGATAGACACGAAAAATGGGTGAAGTTTAGAATTTTTTTCTTTTTACAAGGACTGTTTTTATTGAAATGGGTGTTTTACTGTTTTATTATATGTACATTTGCGTATGAAATTGTCTCATTTCATAACAAATTTAAAATAACGGCGCAGCTGTTGTCAAAGTTTGCCCCTCACGACGCGTCCTGGTTTGCACGAAGCGCTGTACAACCTCGTGGCTATTTCTGAAACCCATAAAAATAGAAAAATCTTCAGTTAAAATGAATTCTAAGGGACCACCACGATGGCGTTTCGAAAAATGCCTTGAGACGAAAAGGGTACACATTTGAAAAACATATCAGTTTCTTGACATGTATATGTAAGCCCAAATGTTTCAAAAATATAAAAAACGCGAATACAAAAAGTGCTCTCGCCTAGATCGCTAAATTTAATTACATTTCATTACAAGAAAAATCAAATGAATCAACTGATCTATCGATGCCCCTGAGTGCTTCGCATGCTGAAAAATGTTGTTTCGTGAAAAACTATTTCTTGAAAAACGCGTTTAAGGTTTGGAGCAATTAACAAATGGTTGTTTCAGAACTTACTGTTAACCTGCAATCCCAAGACCATAGAGGCATCCTTCCTCTTCCACAGACATCCTTTGGTCCTGGACATGGTGCTGTATCTGGGCTCTTTAGACAAACTGAGTCACGTCTTGCTCGGTGGAGGCCACATGTTCCCTGCCAGGTAACTCCGCGAAGTTTTTGCTGTTCGTCTCTATGACGATTCCTAACACATTGACACATTCATATTCTTCAGAATAACCTTCGTTTTATATATCTACAGCTATATTTCCTGCTGTTTCAACGGTTTTTGCCCCACAATGAGGATATTTTGGTACCACTTTCCAAATACTCACGATGAAGCTCTACATGTCATTTTGTGTATTGGCACCAGTGCAACTTTTAAGCAAAGCTTCACTGGACAGAAACTCGAGTACTGGTCAAAACGTTTCTTAAACTAATCCATCGAGCGCATGCAGCTGCCTATACTCATATTTCAGTGGGTCCACAGTTCCATTCAACACGCTGCAGATTCTAAAATACTTTCACTATCACATAATTTTTTTGCAGGCATAATCTATATAAGCCGGGGATGCAAGTGTTGTAAAATTATCCAAATTTCATTGGTCTCCACCAGAACGTCCCTTTAAAAATCGGACTCCCAGCTTGCTTCAATTCTGCAACGGAAATAATTCAAAATTCAAGCTACTTTCATGCACTAGTTTAAATAGATTGGAAGACAGCAATTCCTTTGGAAATGCTTTTCTTCCACTTTATTTTTTCAATCGAGCAGATAAATACAATTAGGGTGCTTTCATTAGGTTAGAAGAGTCTATGGCCAATGAGACTGTTAAAGAAACTTGAACAGTAGTTATAATACTGAATTCAATTGTAGCTATATGCAGGAAGTTATTAGAGGTAGGGGACCTGAGTACTTCTGAGAGTACTGTGCGGTTATCACCGCCCGTAAAAACTCCCAAACTTTGCTTAGTCCAATCTCGCCACTTTCATGAATGATGATGAAATGATGAGGACAACAAAAACACCCAGTCATCTCGAGGCAGGTGAAAATCCCTGACCCCACTGGGAATTGAATCCGGGACCCCGTTCTCGGGAAGCGAGAACGCGACGGCGAGACCACGAGCTAGTTTTGTCGGACAGCCACAGCTGTGTCAGGTGAGATTTATTGGTGCCAGTACAGAAAACATTACGGGTCGTGAGAGCAGGTATCAACAGAGCAAAAAGAAACTCTGGCTAGTGTTTCCGCACAGCGGAAGCTGTTGCAGAGGACCACGACCAAACCCCGAAGAGTCCACAGGCCGTGGAAGTGCGAGTCAAGAACAGGCCACGGCTTGTTGTCCCAGTAATGTAAAAGAAGAGGTGGCGCTTTTACAGAAAGCTGAAGTGGGAGACGCGTCGAGCAGCCATTCTCCACAGAAACAAACGTAAAACTCAAACCCTCGCCAGAAACATCTTTTTGCACTTAAAGGAAACGTGTTTTTGTTTAAACGAGACACTGAGAACAATGTAAGAACGTATGATTAAATGAATCGGGAGAATTAGATTAAAATTTAGTGGAAAATACAGTACCCACGATATCTGCAATCCAGCGGGAATGTAAGTGGAAGGAAGAAAAGAAAATTTGGGTTTAACGACCAGTCGATGTCATTACAGACGGAGCACAAGCTCCGAATGATTCAGGGATGGGGTAGAAACTCGGCCGTTCCCTTTCAAAGGATTCATCCAGGCATTTGCCTGGAGAAATATAGGAAGTAACAAAGAACCTAAATCTGAATCGCCATCCTCCCGAATGCAAAGAAAATTGTGCTAACCAGTGCACCACCTCGCTCGGTGGAATGTAAGTGACGCCATTCTGATGTGGAGAATTAGGCCAGTCTTATATACTTGCCGTATATTCAGCAATACTAAAAAAAAATACCTGAAGATGATTGTACACTTTCACAGAAGTATCGTTGTAATTATCAAGCATGAAACCACATGAACGTTCTTTATCCTGATTTAAGAAACAATTTATACTAGTATATAAAGGGGAAACACTGTTAGCAGAAATCTCGGAAAGTTCTTAACTGATTTCTTCAAATTGTAGCACGCTAAACTATTACATATTCGGACGGACATAGGCTATATATTTTTTTAAACAATGTACAGGTTTTCGGGTGAAATCGACTTTAGGAAGAAAAAGTTGTATTCTTTTATGAAAATACGCTGTTTAGTTTTCTTTCTCGCAGGAAGTGTTAACTACAATAACTTAAACTGAGTGGGTAAATCGTTTGAGGTCAATGGTGTACGGGGCAGGTGTATGATGAAGATAGACGCATACCATAATTTCAAGTCCTGTGTGATGTAAGATCCTAAGAAAAGAATTGTACGTGAAAATACGATAATTTTGGGATTTTTACTTATGAGTTATATTGAAAAGTGCGTTTCCTGGTTCTATGATAGCACAAAATGTTGTTATGCAAAGAAACAAAAGCACGGCTATTAGAAGAAATACTATTGCATCTTTTCATAAAAATTATCTCCTTTCCAAGGTTCAAAAGTAAAATTCTTCACTTTGACAGATTTTGCTTCAGTCCCGCATGCATTGTTGTGTGCTATTATGACAGAATGGAAGGCCAAATATTGAGCAGTCCCTTCAGTTTGACTGAAATAGTGTCTGGAATTTGGATAACAGGGGCTAACTTTTATGAGAAACTCCCTCAGTCTTTAACACAACATAATAGTCCATTGGAAAACGTCATTGGGTTGGCTCAGATGATGGAAATACTATGGCGGAGAGGGACAGCCCAGTATCCAGTTGAGTAAAAGAGTTTCTTTTTGGAATCGCATTAACAAAATACATTTGTCATTCAAGTCACTTGTATGCTAATGATGACTGCAAGGCACTTCCTAGTCAGTATGCGGAACTTGCAAGAGATGTGTGTAATTACTTAACACCAAATTTCAAACGGCAATGTCAGCACAATTTCGAAAACATATGCGGCTTACAGGGCATTAAATAATTGCGTTCAGCGCAGACTCGTTGGCTTTCACTTCTTTCTTTTGTCAAACGAATGTTGGAGCAGTGAGGTGCATTAATTTTACTTTTTATTGGCCAGTGGGTAACAGAAAATGTTAATAAGACCAAAGAGATCCTTGACTTTCTCCGTGATCCATTTTTTAAACTGAATTTCCAATTTCTAAAGTGGATTTTGCGCAAATTTAATACAATGAATGCTTACTTCCAATATTCAAAAGTCTCTAGTTCTAAATATAAAGAAACAAACAGAAAAATCTTTTAAAGATTTTTTGCTAATCTACAAGAAACAATATTAAGTTCACAAAGAATGTTTGGATACAATAACTGTAGATCCTGTAGCGGCTGCAGATGAGACTATATTTTTGGTTTGTGGATGTAAAAGAATGAGGATGCGGTATAAATTTAATGATCCTCCGCTAGAATATTTATATGTTTTCTCTCCAAAAACAGCCTTGTCTCATACAGAGAGAGAAGTTACGCCTACTTTGACAACATTGGCAGATCTTGTACCATGAGTTAAACAACCTGAATGTAAAAAGTGTGTGATGGGTGGCGCTCTTTGCCTTTGGATTTGCTTCCAACAGATGTTTCTGCGGAATCTGAAAAAAATTTGAAATTTGTGGTAAGGACTATGGGACCAAACTGCTGAGGCCATCGGTACCTAGGCTTACGCACTACTTAATATAACTGAAACCAACTTAAGAAGAACACACACACACCGATGCCCGAGGGAGGACGCCTCAGACTGCACGGCGCGGAATCTGTACCTGGCAGATTTTGCCACAAGGGACGTTTAGCTTGGGATAATAATAGACTGTGTATGAACTTTTACAATAATTTTAGTCTGAAGTCTTATATGAAGGGGAAAGTGTTGGCCATGCTTAACAGTATGTAAAGAAAGGCCTGATTAAAGGACAATGTATGTGTTTTTCAGGTTGGCAAAAATCTCATATGGTATGTATGGTGCTTTAGTAGATTACGCCCTGACAGTACCATCACTTCCGTATTTCACAGCAGAATGTGAGCAAGTTTTCAGATGTAAAAATCATTGCCCGAAGATTGTAATCTGTTTGGTTATTACAGTTACCGTTCTTATCGGAAACTAATGGAATTTTGCAAAATTAATTTCATTTTTAAATTTTTGTTTTCAGCAAGATATTCAGAACGAAAACGGAAGCTGAGAAACCAGCTGTCTGCGTCTACAATGGATGGAACTCTCCTGCACCACAGTGCGTTAAATGGTCTGGAAGCTGCTGCATTACAGTCCAGACGGCCAAGTCTACGATTGAAGGAATGACCATTGATCATCATTATCCATCGAACGATGTACATGAAGTTGATAAGTTTGCAACTATATCAGACGATTATCATGAAGTCATTGGTAGTGAACAGATTCATCTAGACAAGTACAAACAGTCCTAGTAGTGGCACTGTTTATTTTTATTTTATTTTGTTAAATAATATTAATCAGTCCATTTGTAACAAACGAACATATCCATTAATATCATCGGCGCAGGCCCACATGGTAGCAGCGGCGCAGAGATTGAAAAATAAAAATGTATAATATTTTCAGTGCTAGTATGATATTGTTGTAGCGAGTTTTACGACCCATTTGCAGTGACTTCCAAACTACATTGATACGGGATATGAGAGAGATCTCGCCAGGTGGTGAATGTGTGCAGAGAGTTGTGTCAGTGAAATTATTTTGCTTAGTTGTAACCTGCGAAGACAGTTGCATTTCAAAGTTAGAACGATTCAGATAGTGTAGGAGAATGCTAATCATTAGCCATAAATACATATTTCCTATTATACAAGTTTTCTGTTGCAGGCGACTGAGAGGAAGAAAACAAAACGGATTATTAATGTGTATACCATTTTTCTTCTAAATAGTATTTACGAAGAAACAATATGCATGGATGTATCATTTTGCCTAATGGTTTGACTGTCCTCCTGGAGTAGTTAAAACAGAGAGCAAATTAAACCTTACATTTTATCTACTCAGCACAGCATTTTCCTTCCCGCGCATAACATTGTTGTAAAAAAAATAATATAACCTGTGTCCGTCCTAATGTGTGTACAAATCTGAAGTAAATCAGTCGAAAACCTTTAAACATCTTTTTTATTCGTATTATTTATAATAATTTCGGTTTACACACCTATTAAGTGGACGAATTCGCAAACAGTAGCCGAAATTTGTGTCGTAATACAATCCCCGGGTAAACCCAGCTTAGGACACACAGGGGCTGTACTAAAATTTGGATAGTCCACAAAGAAAACACATATCATACATTATCATCGTGCAGCTTCCAGTCTTTCGCTGTGTTAACACGGGCCCTGTCGTCCTGGAGCAAAGCGTCACTAGTGGCGAACAAACGCTGTACCATGAGATGCACCTGATCAGCAAAAATGGTCACGTAATCCTTGGACAGTAAACTTGTGACCCATGTAAGATCACGATACGGCTGCCCAAATCATCACCGAATCCCCGCCATCTTCCACTATTGGGAGGTGAACTCGGGTAAAAGGTGGAAACTGTGGAACAAGGCTCATCCAATCAAATAACTTTGTTCTGTTGCTCCACAGTGCAGGCACCATGTTTTACTGCTCCACCTCACTCTGCAGTTCTTTGCTTCTGGAGATCCCCTCGCGTTCTTTTGAAGCTGCGAAGAGGCCTCGCGAATGCGACTTTCAGTTCTGGTGACAGGGTTCTGGAGTGTGACATTCAGTTCTGCATCCTCTTTTACAGCACCCGTCTTATTTTTCCTCATAGTCATCGTCAATGACCGTCTGTCACGATCACTCACTACACACTGCCGTCCGCTCAGAGTATTCGATAAAGTGATTCTTTAAACACCAAACAACTCGGCTATTTTAATTACGGAAAAACCCAAAATACGTGAACCAGCAATCTGATAACGTTTGGATTCAGTTAAGTTCGACGTAACGTTCGCACAACTACACAGAACACTGTTCTGACCACGGCTGACACTTGGCACTTGTTGAGGAGATTGCACAGGAGCCGTTCGTGGTCAAATAAAACAGCGCTGCAGGTTCGGTTAGCATCTGCATTATCATCAAACATGCATTTCTAGGGGTGTTTCCTATTTTCGGCCTACCGCTGTATACCAAATTGCCACTCATATTTAGCAATTGCGAGGTTTGGCGGTTTTGCTAGTGATGAAAAAACGGACATCATTTCCTTAGCTATTGTTTTGGTAACAGTATAAACCGCAAAACGCTGTTATTAATTTCCAGTCCATCATCGTGCTGTTACCAAATCCCACTACCTACATTATTGTATACCAGTAAGACAACAATTCTTTCCATGTACGAAACAGCTTGACACCTCTGATTAGTTTACAGATGAGTTAATATTTTTTTAATATTTGAAGTTAAGCATGTATGCGAGATAATGTGTAGAAATAAATTGAAATTTTAGTTACGGTTGCTGGGTGGCGGTTAGTGGTCTTATTTTTCTGGTCAGTGCCGTACATCGATATAGTTTAGCATGTACATTAAGTAGTATGCATGGATACTGTCTGGAAAATGTGTTGGGAATAGGTTTACTAGTAAATAAATATTAATCAGCCTTCTGCTTGAGTTTTACTGCATGAACAGCGAAAACGTAGGAAAGAGAGAATTTTTTTCCTTTCAGCATTCTGTGGAGACTTCAGCGAAAAAAGTTTCGTAAAGGTTTGAAATTAAGTGTAACGTTTGTTGGAAGTCGCTAAGAGCTCTAATTCTGAAATAATGGATGAATATAGTCTGGGTATTTGTACTCCATGAGTTATGATGATTCAAGACATCTACTCAGTTTCTAACTGCAATATTTATCTTATTGTATTACTTACCGTAAGATTATTCTTCTCAATGAGCAGATTACGATAGTATGTTAATTTTTTGAATTCTGCCAACAATTATATAAAATACTGAAAATCTAATTTTGGTTGCCACTGGAAACCGTTAAAGAGGCAACCTGCGTTGGTACTTACTGACCGTGTCCCATGTTAGCCACTGAGTAAAAGAAAATATAAATGTCAAATTTGAAAGAAGGGTTTACATTGTACTAGAATATTTTTAAAAATTACAGTTGCAAAAGCACTGATAATATGCAAAAACTAGTGTCGTGATTTCAGTAGAGACAGTTAGTTAGTCTTCCTGATCGTATATTAATTGCGCTCCTAGCAAAATTTGCTGCTCCTAGAACAGATGAATCACGTGCTAAGTGTAATGACAAAGAAAAGCTAAATCTGCTGAAGCCACTCAGTGGGCAAAAGCTTCTGCTATATAACTAATAAAAATCTCCAGACCTCACTGCTACGTATAACTTCCGTTCTTTCGGGCTATCAGTTGAATAACAGAAGGTTTTGAATTAAATTCTATGGGTGTTTCAGCGATTGGTAAATGTTCTCATGCCTAGTATTTCAAATAATAATTTAAAATTCCTTTTCTGTCTCCTTACTAGTTTTAATTTTAATTTACATATGTCCAATGGTATATGGAAAGAATGCATATTCTTTCATTCAAATGTGATTTCCTATATAACGCGAATTTTGACTCACCATTTGTCTTGCTACTGGGAAGTAGTTTCTCTACTTTGCTTCGTGCTTCCTAAAACTGTCTGCCGCAACTGAAAAACAACTCCTCACAAGGTAAAAATAGCTGACATAACACAGCATTGTCGGCAGCAGCATGGTAATACACGCAAACTAGGAAACCCGTGTACCTCGGGACGTTTCACGTACGAAAGAGTGGTGTTGGCTGCAATTCGATATACACTGAAGACCCAAAGAAACTGGTACACCTGTACACCTGACTAACATCCTGTAGGGCCCCCATGAGCACGCAGACGTTCCGCAACACGACGTCGCATGGATTTGACTAATGTCTGAAGTAGTGCTGGAGGGAATTGACACCATGAATTTTGCAGGGCTGTTCGTATGAGTACAGGGGGTGGGAGGTGGGGGGGGGGGGGGGTGGGGCGTGGAGATCTCTTATGAACAGCAAGTTGCAAGGCAACCCAGGTATTGTCTGTGGTTGTTTTTGTCAAACATCGTCTTGTTCATCGGTCCGAGACGCCGTCTCGACTGAACATCCATATCGCGGTCGCATCTGTTACACTATGAAAATATATGTAATGTTGATAATTTTTTCCTTTTTCATAACTTTTTCATCGTGTTATCTGTGTGCAGTTTACACACTCTCTGCCTCGGATAACCTCAATTATACTGCTGTCCACATCACAAAACTTATGAATTATTTCTAGTGTCTCATTTCCTAAAATAATTTCCTAAAACAGAATCCAGATGGCAGTTAAAAAAGTCGAGCGGCATGAAAGGGAAGCAGTTGTTGTGAAGGCAGTGAGACAGGGTTGTAAACTACCCGATGTTATTCAATCTGTATACTGAGAGAGCAGTAAATGAAACAAAAGAATAATTCGGAGTAGGAATTAAAATCCATGGAGAAGAAATAAAAACTTTGAGGTTTCGCGATGACATTGTAATTCTGTCAGAGACAGCAAAAGACCTGGAAGAGCAGTTGAACGGAATGGACAGTGTCCTCAAAAGAGGATATAAGATGAACATCAATAAAAGAAAAAAGAGGATAATGGAATGTAGTCTAATTAAATCGGGTGAAACTGAGGGAATTAAATTGGGAAATGAGACACTAAAAGTAGTAGGTGAGTTTTGCTATGTAGCGAGCAAAATAACTGATGATGATCGAAGTAGAGAGGATATAAAATGTAGACTGGCAATGGCAAGGAAATCGTTTCTGAAGAAGAGAAATTTATTAACATCGACTATAGATTTAAGAGTCAGGAAGTCTTTTGTAAAAGTAATTGTATGAAGTATAGCCAAATGTGAATGTGAAACATGGATGTGGAGCTACAGAAGAATGCTGAAGATTAGATGGATAGATCACGTAACTAATGAGGAGGTACTGAATAGAACTGGGGAGAAGACGAATTTGTGGCACAGCTTGGCTAGAAAAATGGTTCAAATGTCTCTGAGCACTATGGGGCTTAACATCTGAGATCATCAGTCCCCTAGAACTTAGAACTACTTAAACCTAACTAACCTAAGGGCATCACACACTTCCATGCCCGAGGCAGGATTCGAACTTGCGACCGTAGCGGTCGCGCTGTTCCAGACTGTAGCGCCTAGAACCGTTCGGCCACTCCGGCCGGCAAAGTTATTATGTCTTCTCCCTGAACTCGTATACAACTTTTAAAATACAAATTTATAGCATGAACTAACATTAAATATTATCTCAGGTTTTCTTTAGGGTGGTTGATTAATTGTTTGGTTTCAGGTGTACAGTGTTGTCGACAGTTTGGATGAACATCCGAAAGCACACAATTAAGTAGTTATATTTATTGTTTTACAACCACGTTTTGGAGGATAATCAAGTGTATTTATTTCAGTTAGTAAGACGTATAGACGGTTTGCGTGTTCCACATTTTGTTGGAAGCTTGTGGCACTATCTTGCACAGGTCATAGTCTACCTTTCCAGTTGTGTTTACATCACACCCACTTTCTGTAAGGCTGACAACGGCCGGGAGAGCGGTGTGCTGTCCACATGCCACTCCGCATCCGCTTCCAGTGACGTCTATCGGCTCAGGACGACACGGGGGCCAACAGGTACCTTTTGGCCTTGCGAGATCTGTTCGGGCGGAGTTTAGTTATTTGACGAAATGCTCTCGCCTTTCCAGCCGGGTAGCAAGGTTGAGATACGCAATGTAATGTTTGGAAGAGATGTAAACTGAAGGGGGAGAGGGTAAGAAAGAACAGGAAAGGGGATGATGGATTGCTACTGTCAGCTGCATTGGTCCGAAAGAACTGACACAACACATTCAAATAGTTTTGAAGAGAGTCGCACTTCTTTTAGAAAAGTTTCATCTATTACGGATGTCCCTGTGTCTTCAGAAATGGGATGGGGGCGACCACCCCCTCCTCCTGGTTGTGGGCACAAAGGCAGGATGGGATAGAGTGGGTATGAGTGGGCCATAGGCTGCGTACGGATCTCTGGGTAAGCGTTATTGACCCATCTAGCGTGCTGCCATTGCTGATTTCTCTCGTGTCCCAAACGTACACAGCGCTGCATTTGTCCGATATTTTGTCAGCAACACACTTATTGTCACTGCTCGAAGCTTCAGTGGGCCTTTTGCTGCTCCAAGAATATCCTTCATCTTTAGTTTTCGGAACAGTTGTCTGATGTGACGTTTTCCAAGCACTCTCGCGATTTTGACTGAGAGCGGTCCCATACAAGGTAGAAAAGCGTCTGCATTGTTACTTCTTATTCTTCTTGATTTGATTTATATTTTATTTCTTAGTAAGCCATTCTAATTTAAGCTTCATTGTATCCGTTTTAACAGAACCTTAAGGTGTTGCCGCACTGCTGAAAGGTTTTCTTTAGCACAAATGACACGCACCCTACGTGCCAGGGTCGTTTTCACTGTTACGTATCCACATATCGTCTCTAAATGAAATATTATTACCCAGAACGAGGTAAGATTTGAAAAAAGGTAAGCTCAAAATGATTAATAAAAACGTGATCTAGGAAACCAACGAAGCAGTTAGCTGCCAGCCACGCCTGCATCTTGGTCTGGTCATTCAAGATGAAATAATTGTATTTGAGGATTGTAATCAAAACTGTTATCATTTCCTTAATTTTGTCAGAATTGAATTTCTTGTACTTCGTGAGATTTTTTTCTAATAATGATGACCGTTTCATCCAACGGAATATTGCTGTAGAGATTTGTGATACACACGCTGTAAGTAGATGACCAGAGAAAAATGTAGAATCTTTTAAAGGGTTAACTAGATCTTTCGAGTTTTTCGCACTTACAGTCACTATCTGAACTTCTACCACCCGAAAACCAAATTTACTTACTACATGGAAGCGCTGCCACGCTGTCATCGAGGTCGCAGCCGGAGACGTCGCTGGCAGCGGCATTTGAGTGACGCCACGCTCGGCCTCGGTCTTTGCACTGTCAGCAGTGCCGGATGGTTTCACATGAGAGGCAACTGGACGCCCCCACAAAGCCATTCACTGTGTACTACGGCCAAGGGCCGGAATAAGGAAGTTAACTAAACAAACCTACTGCCGTCCTGACGCCTCATTTCACTCTCCATGGGAGACAATTATAGGGTATTCTAAAATATGAAGAATGTATTAATGTTCCAGATAATGATTACTGCATAAAAATAACAGAAGAAAAGAAATGACTTGAAATGACTGACATGTGGAAGTTAGTTAATCCAAATGGTGTAGACACAGAGATTTTTGATATCAAAGATGATGGTCGATATAAAGATAGGCTACTTGTCAGAGGTTGTGAGAAAGAAAAGAATATAAACTGCAAGGAGTTATTCAGCTTAGTAGTAAATACCTGTTGGCTAAGGCTGTTATTTGTTCTGGCAGCAAAGAAAAATTTCATTGTGGGAGTGTTTGATGTAAAAAACAGCCTTTCTCTGTGTAGTGAAGAGATTTTTATGAAGTTACCTGAAAGATACAAAGAAGCAGGAAAGATCTTCGTTTTGAAGAAAGCCCAATAGAGACTTAAACAAGCTCCATCCAGATGGAGTAAAACCCTAACAGACGGCTTAAAGACAGGACTAATCTAGTGGAAGCCAGAATAGTGAATGTTTAAAGAAGAAGCTGAAGAAATGTATATGACTATACATGTTGATGATGGAATCAGAATGGAAAAAGGCTACGAGAAAATTGAAAACATGCTGAAGAAACTTAACGAGAGTTCTGAAATCTCTGTAGTAGAAAATCTAGATCTGCACGCAGCGATTCAAATAATGAAGACAAAGAATGGAATATCTCTACATCAAGAGCAGTATGTGACGGAATAATTCAGTACTACTGACTCGATGGCCATGAAGACTCCATTAGTCCTAGAGGAGATACAAATAAAGAAAATAAAGAAGCTGGGCACAGAAAATTTCCTTATAGGAAGTCTTCTTTATCAGTAAATAAAACTAGACCAGATCTTGGATTCACAGTCATTTACGAGAGCCTCTTCACAAAAGAGCCACTGAGAAAAGATAGCCATAATCTCAAAAGGACTCTAAAATACCTACGAAGTACTAAAAATTAATGCCTTTTCTATAAGAAGGTGATGTTTATTATGCAAATGACTTAAAAACAAACATCACCCAGTTCTCTCTGCACAGCCATACGCCTCCCAATTTCCTGCAGGCTATTTATCACTTACTGCTGGATGCGAAATCTAGGTTATGTAGTGTAATTTATATAAATGGGCGACATTGCTTATATGTAGAGGTAGAAGGGGAGAAAGATATTAAAATCTTATGTTCCGTTATGACTGCAGAAATCAATAGTTGAGTGAGTGCGAGACCTAGAAGGAGGAGGTGCATAAGAGTGTTGTTGTCAGTAGCGTTATTTCATCGAAGCCATCCATGTCCATCACGTTAGGAACCATTAACATTTTGTTAAATATGTGGAACTTCCGTGATAAGTACAAGACATCGACAGATAACAGAATTTGTGAGGAAATCGTATTTTGCTTATTCAGGCATAAGGCGCAGAGATTAGAACAAGCCGTGTGCACCAGACGGTATGTGTCATACACCCACAGAGCAATTAACGAATTGGGCATGAAGGTAAAATGAAGTGTTTTAACTTAATTATTCCCATGGTATGGTGTGAACAAAAATATCATGTCGGTATTTGTACTTTTGTACCGCGAAAGTAGCGGCATACAACAAAGGAAACTATGTTTTTATTTTTGCGTAATTCACTTTAGTTTGAATTTTACATGATGCACACACTGATTACACTACATAATGCAATTTTATTCAACTTATTCGTACAGCAACGGCATGCAGACGCAAGCATTTGACATATTGTCGGATAACACAGCTACTCTTTTTATTTACTGCCAGTCTTTGAAAACCATATGACAAACATTGTGTTTTACTAACTCTTTAACACTTTCAACATCCCCCGTTAAAATAAAATGTTTGATTTCGATAAGTCTTAGTCACACGTTTTATATATTTTAATTATTCACACAGTAAACATGTATTACTTTACATTTTTCTAAAATGAAGTTCGGTAATTGTTTCATTTTAGCATTTCTAAATTTCTCAAACTTTTACCTTTGTAGAGATTTGATAAGTGTATCTGCCAATTGTTCTTCCGTTCTGTATTACCTTATCTCAAATAAACGTCCTCTATATTGTTCACCAAATAGAGAAATTTCACATCTACCATATATACTTGCTTCGTCTAACTAGCTGTCGTGATATGATCATTTAGATAGTTTTTTAATTGTCGACATGAAGGAGTCCATAACTCGTGTCAGTAGCGCGTGTCAGCAATAAATAAAAAAAAAGATAATGCAACCGACAGAAAAACATTATAGGGTTGGCAATAAGAAAGGTAATGGGAGTATAGAAGCATTCCGCAAGAAATGACCTTGCAGAGGGTGCTCAAAAATTCTCGTGCGATCTAAGAGACCACAGCCCATGAGTTTAAGGTTAAAAATGTTGATACCTAAGAAGTCCATTGATGATAGCTGATAACCAAATCATTGTAATGTTGAACATGAATCAATGCGAAACACTAGCACACATCTGTTGAGGACAGCGACATAAGCAATTACCATTCAACTGAACTCAACAATAAATCATACGACATCATCATTTTCAAATTACTTCCATTTTTTTTCAAGTCCTACGAAAATACAAAATTTCGGTCAACTTTTCTCGACGACCTCTTTCTCCTCGACACCATAGGTTCAAAAAATGGTTCAAATGGCTCTGAGCACTATGGGACTTAACATCTGAGGTCATCAGTCCCCTAGAACTTAAGAACTACTTAAACCTAACTAACCTAAGGACAGCCCACACATCCACGCCCGAGGCAGGATTCGAACCTGCGACCGTAGCGGTCATGCGGTTCCAGACTGGAGCGCCTAGAACCGCTCGGCCACACCGACCGGCGACACCACAGGTTCGGGACCGACTGGCCTATGCGTAAATCCGACGCTCAATAAAATTATTTTACACCAAAAGCGATGTGCTTCACCCTTCATGGCTATCAAATGAATCAAAACAGACTACTCTTTACCGATAGTTACTTGCGATATTGCTAACGGTACTAGACAATGAAATTCATAAAGAAAGCAAGAATATACCCTCTTCTCGTATGTGTACGGAAGTAAGGACGAATGAAATAGTGGAGTCCATGTATTCACTGGACAATGAGACCTATGCGTAAACAAAACAAACGTAGCGGCAAAGCACAAAAATATTCAACGATGGTCGCATGTGATGGAGTAGACGACAGAGGCCACAACAATATGGCTGTTACGTAAAAGGAACCGTTGTTAAGGTACGTCCACCTCCACTCAGAGCACGCACAGCTGGAAGCCTCAAATGCGCTCGACACATTCGATGTGAGCCGGCCTGTGTTGTGTGACACAATGGCGAACACGATCCTCTACCGACCGTCGGTGCAGTATGTTACAGTTCCTCTCCTTGCTTCCCGGCGTAGCAAGCCGACTCTGAAGCCGACTCTTAGGCCGGTATTACACTAGCATACTTCTTTGACCAAGAAATACGATTAAACATTTGTGAAATTTCTTTAACAAGAATCTTTGACGTGGCGCTCAAAAGGCGTATTTCGTTGTCGTCAAACTTTTCGTCAACTTTCAAGATGACGGGGAACAACTTATTATCATGCGCTCCAGCTGATAGTACCACCATTGCATTGTGTGTATATTTGCAAAAAAACGGGGGAAAAAAGGAAATATACTTGGATGAAGCCATTGGTATTACGTCGAGATAGTAAAAGCATTTAGCAAAATTTGTTACAAGAGCTGCAAGTGGAGGAAGTCAAGTCTCAATATGCAAATTATTTACGAATAAAAGCGTGTTTCAGTATTTGCTCAGTAAAGTGGCCTCTAATATTGCAAAACATAATACTCTCTTGAGAAATGTTATTTGTGCAGACGACAGGCAAACTGTGACACCGCGATTTCTTGATACAGAAGATAGCTACTCTAGTTTATGGTACAGCACTCGATCATCACATTGCATGTTAACGAAAATAATTCCTGAAACACGTGAACAGATTTATAAGGCTCTAAAGGGGAATTATGTGAAGGTAAATAAATGTTTGGTACACTACATGGATATTAAGAACTATTTTTACTTTCTAACAATTTAATTAATGGAATTACTGTTCCAACAACTATAAAATTAATAAAAAGCACGATACAAATGAAGCACCTTTAACTTGTGGCATCCAGAGTTAAAAAAACAAAGTAGAATGGAAAGTTTTTTATTTTGGAGTGTGACCACATCCTCTATTCCGGCTTGCTGAAAAACTGCCTAGATGTTTCCAGATGTACAGCTATATCTGATTGTGGACATGAAGTCTCCTGCAGCATATTCCACCTGCCCATTAATTAAATAATTAATAGCGTATACTGTGTCCCTCCCACTCTAGTGGAAGCAAATTATTAAAAAAAAGGTCGAGGGAACACTACCACTCTGAAGCCATGATTACACACTACAGAGACGTCAAATAGATGTAGCGTAGCTTACGCTCCAAGCGGTTACATTTCGCATTGCAGTGAACAGAAGCCGAACGACTTTTATGATTAAATCGACGGCCAGGCCCCAGATTTGATCATATTTATTTGACGGCAGGCGATATTTGACAAAGTTCTCTATTACATCATCAAATTTCTTTGACATATCAACTTCGACAAAAAAATATGATAGTGTAATACCAGCCTTAGCGGCCGGCCCTTTAGAGGGGTCACGGGGAGCGGAGGAAGACGCTCGGCTCCCTCGTAAACCTCCACGGTGTGAGGAACCGTGCGGGTATAAAAATCCCGCAGTGTAGGCAACTATGTGCTTTAATTTCTGGTATTTTAGTTGCAGCAATGCATCTCTTGAAACATACAACCGCCCCTCCTCCGCAGCCTTAAAAATTAACAAGTTACAATTTTTGAACATTTTGTGATAAAGCTTAACAGTGAGAAATCACTTTTTACGAGATATTTAGGTTTTTAAAACAGAACTTTTGTAATCACAACAATAAACCACAAGAGTTAATGTGCTACTGTCTGTCCCCGTAGCAGTGCCACTTTCCTCCCTAGTTTTGCTCGACACATACGGGCACAAGTCTGTAGTCTTTGTCATCTATGACATCTGTTTTAAACTGCTGCCAGCCGCTGCAGTTGCAATATAGCTTTTAGGTGAACGTGTATCCAATATTAATTAACCCTTTAGCGATGAATGACGATGAAGGTACTTATGACACCTGCGCATCGCATCACATTAATCATCCATTATCATGTTCACATGTGCTAGCGCAGCGGTAAATTAAAGTTACCTTGTGATTTAAGACGCGTGTTCTATTTTAAAACTCCGGTGCCCATTTGTTCCAGTGAGTTAAAAAAATTTCTTGGGAGGTACCGAAATGCCGTTCCGGCCAAATTTAAGCCCTGAGGCTACTTAACCTGCTTCCGCGAAAGCAGAATTCACGCATGAAGGCAATGGTCTGTTAAATGCTTTTCACAATCGAAACTGAAATCGTCTTCTTTATTGACATGATCCTAAATCCAACAATTTCGTACGCTTACCACCGCGGCAGATAACAGTGTGAATTAACACAGTAGTCAACAATGAATACCTCATACAATATTACCAGCTAGGTATCGTTGGTTGCCAGCTTTTCCATTTTGGCGAAAATTTTCCCTTTTTACGAAAATAGCGAGGTTCAGAGGGGAAAAAAGGAGGAAACAGTACTTGGAGGGAAAAATTTACATCGGAAGCATGCTAAACGCTGAGCCACAGCACAGAGTCTAATGTAATTTTTATCTGTTTATTAATCTAAAAACGATCAATCTATTTAACTGAAAAGAGATATAACAGTGGTAGCTAAGATACGTGTCAAAACATTACGTACTGTAGTCGACAATCAAGTTCCCAGTTACGTGGTACAATGGTAGAGCTGTCTGAATAGTTGATAATCAGTTCATCACCGTAGCTGATACCAAGTATTTCAGTTCTCGCTCGAATTGTGTAGCATGAAACGTAGGTTTCCGATTCTGCACGAGATGCTTCTGGGCCACCATCACTTGTCTTGAAAGACAAAACCACTCTAGGTGACCTATTATTGTGGGCGCAGCGGTATTGTCGTGTTTGAATTTCATTGTTCCATTTTCAAATACTGCCTATTGTACTTTGCAGCTCGCTCAAGAGCGTCGGCTGAAGTTGGAAGACTGAGGGTTGGCTGTCGTCTATATTCGATTGTTGACAGCATCAGTGATGTGTTAGCAGTGGCCAACACACACACACACACGTGTGAGCGTGTGAGCGTGAGCGTGCTGAGAATATGCGGGGAGAACTTCTTTCGCGGCAGTAACAAAAGTGACTTCCTCTGAGGCCCTCCACAGATATCGAGGCACGCCAAAGCACTTCGTTCTCAAAAGCTCACGGGCGACTTCGGGCCTTGTCGGAAAGGTACGAGCACATGGCATCGATGAGTACATAAGAATTAACATATGCCTTTAAATCTTAGGAGGACGCCTGAATGTTTTCCCTCAAGCCACATGCTATTAATACGTAATGGAACGAATTTAATAAACAGGAGACTGTAGAGTACGACACACCCCCATCGTCCCTCAATGCTCCTCTGCAAGAATGAGTGCTGCTGCACATTATTGGCAAAGTTTCTGTGGAGGTATCATTGGTGGCGGTGCAATTGTGGCATATGATTCCTTATTTTTAGTGAATTAGACGGATGCTGTGAACGTGTAATTCGGCGTCTGGATTTTACTTCTTTACAAGGTGGGCCTATGCAAATGCTAAATTTTGTTATTATATCTTAAATCCTTAGCAGCTGGTTAAAAATAGAACGGATCTTCCAGGTTCCGCTAAACGGTCTGTCACAAGGGCATTTTCACGATAGATAAAATTCAGTTTTTAGAAACGTTTACAAATTAAAAACCTGATAACACCATATATAATGTAATTTTGGCGTACATAGAGCCCGCCCCTCCCATCCGCCCGTGGATGCGGCTTTAGTTACGTTGATCGACAAGAAAAAGATAAACTGCCTGCTAGAAACTGTGGAATTGCTATTTTTTTCCGTGAAATTATTCCGAAGCTAGCTGTTAGCCCTGCGGCAAGCGCGCTGAAGGTAATAACGCCAGCTGGCGAGTGCGGCACTCAGTGCCGCCTAACGTCAAATACCATTTAACTGACTTTTTTCTTAGTTTTCTGGTAGAATTTATAGAGCTACAAGTAGGAACGTTGTAAGCAGAGATTTCTGAGCTACTATTGTAGGCCTTTATTAAAGCAAATCTTACAGAAATGTATAGTGAAGAGAAACGGAAATATTATGTAGTCATAATAAAGAACAAGACATGCAATTAAGAAAAAAATTTCGTGAAGAAATAATAAGAATCATACGCTTTGTTCCTCTGGAGAAGCTCTGCAGTCATTGCAAGTCACAATATAGTGGCTGTGTTGCTTGCACACAAATCTGTGGCCGACCCGGTGAGACCGAGCGGTTCTAGGCGCTACAGTCTGGAACCGCGCGACCGCTACGGTCGCAGATTCGAATCCTGCCTCGGGCATGGATGTGTGTGATGCCCTTAGGTTAGTTAGGTTCAAGTAGTTCTAAGTTCTAGGGGACTGATGACCTCAGAAGTTAAGTCCCGTAGTGCTCAGAACCAATGTGAGCCAGCAAATGTAACTGTTGCAAGTCACCGTAGGTTTGCTATTTTCCTACCACAATGAAAGCACCTTCCTCGCCTTCTAAGGGCCTCTTCGTTTCTTCTGGGGATTAATCGATAGGGAGACAGAAATCCTCGGAAGTCCCTTAGTAAAGTAAAAAAGTTCAGCCCTTTCTTTCACCTGGTTCTCCATTAGAGCCAAGGCCAGGTTTGTTGGGTACGTTCCTCTTCTGAAACTTTTATCTGGATTATTTTCGAAAAACAGCACTTGGTAATTAATTCCAGTAATATCCAGATACTGGAAAAACAAGGCCAAGGGACATCTCGATGTCCTCTGAGTGGAGTAGGATGTACAGATGTAATCAACAGTATTGCCTTGTTGTCCAGAATTACAACAGACTTTTCTGTACAAGTGTCTATTTCATCAGCTGCATGCACTGGAGACAGAAAAAGCACGGCCTTCTTTCTTTTCGTTTGGCTCGAAGCATGATATGTTATCTTGAAATCCGAAAAGACAGATTCCAGTTTCTCGCGACCTGTTTGGCAAAAATTCCTGCGGAATTACCTCGTTCTTCTTTTAAAGTGTCCCTATGTAGGTTACCCCAACTACTATAATAGTTGTCCCTAGTTACATTCCTGTCCAAGTGCCCTTGATTAGTTCAAATACTCTCATCATAATATCCATAGGCTGCTTAGATGCTAGATACAGTCCAGGATTCAGTCTGTTACAAGTATCACCAAACCTCAGTGACCGGAGTAAGAGCAGAAAGCGCTTCTAACTAAATGCTGCCCTGAGCGTAATCATTCCTGAGCCATTTGATACCCACAGCTTTCATTCGTTTGTGCGTCCTCTTTTCTGTACAGCAATAAGAAGCAGTGCTCCTAAGAGAGCCATTATTTCGGAAGCACAAGTATTTCTGCACTCTCTGTATCTCGCGTAACTCACAGATGATTACATGTTATTTATATATCTGCTGGTGTTCGCAACAATACAATCATCTCAGGACGTCTCTCGTTTTTCCCACGTGCCGTCACTGCTACGGTCGCAGGTTCGAATCCTGCCTCGGGCATGGATGTGTGTGATGTCCTTAGGTTAGTTAGGTTTAAGTAGTTCTAAGTTCTAGGGGACTGATGACCTCAGCTGTTGAGTCCCATAGTGCTTAGAGCCATTTTTTGGATAGTAAAATCCTCGAAATTGACTGCTCCATCAGTAACCCATCAACAAGCACATGTATAGATCTGACATAACTAAATTTTCCTCAGGACATTTCAGACTCATCTTTACCTATGATAACGATTGAAGCTGAATTAATGAGTTAAAGTTAGTGCCATGGCTGGGATTTTTTTATTTAATAAAATTGCAGCCAAATAGCCATATACAGTTACTTTGCTTAACATTTTACATTTACATTTTACATTTTTGCATATTCATTTATCGATTTCACTCTTTTACTGCACAGTTCTATGTGATATCGTTCACAGGCATCGTTACACAGTTCACATACACATGTTGCGGTTGGGTCGTGATAAGTTTTGTTTTTGCAGATTAAATGATGAAAGCCGTGAGTAGAAAGTCTAGTTACAACATGTCGCTGTTCGAAGTTTGGTGCTGTCCATGAGCGGTTCGTCATTGCTTCGGTGCCGTAAAACTCCGGCCATATTTTTTCTCGTTTGTCCTCCATGATCTTCAGTTGGTTTCTGGAAGCCCTGGTGTGTGGCATCATATATCGAAGTCTGATGTCTTCAATTACGAATGTCTCTCTCGCTAGCAGGTACACTAGTCTAGATCTTGTTGTCTTTGAGAGACCTAGTGCTCTTTTTAGATAGGTCGATTTTACTTGTTCTAGTGTTTCTAGATTTTTTTCTGTCAGGTGGTCCCATATAACCTCCATCCCATAGGCCAGGATTGGCAAGATTTTTGCGTTGAATAATTTCATGGCTGTTTCTAGACTGAGTAGACGGATGTTTTTGATGTCCTGTATTGCTATTATTGCTTGGGCTGCACGTTCTGTTGTATGTTTTGTGAAGCATTTGGCTGTTGGTTGCAATGTCACTCCTAGGTATTTAAAGTCTGATGAGATTTTTATTTTTTGTCCTCTGATACTGATTTCCGCATTCTTGGGTGTTTTGCCACCTTTTCTGAAAATTACCATTTCTGTCTTTGCTATGTTTATGTGTAGTTTGTGTTCACTGCACCATCTGTCTATTTTCTCAATGATTCTCTGCAGCTTCTGTATATCTGTTGAACCTACGGCTATGTCGTCAGCGTATGCATATACATACACATCTTCTTCATTTTCTCCAATTCGGAGTACTTCTTCAGTGGCAAGAATGTATAGCAAAGGCCTCACTGGGTAACCCTGTAAGACTCCGTTCGATTGCAGAATGGGGTTCGAACGAGAGAGGTTGTCTGATATTGTAATTAAATTGTATTCGAGGATTGATTTGATTATTCTTGCCCCTGGGATTTGAACTCAGGTCTCACTACTTAATAGACAGGTATACTAAAGCTAACACAGATGCATGGACTACCCTTCTCGAATGTCCTTTCTAACACGTAACTTCAATTCATATCTTGAGCTTATTTTCTCCTTCTATCATTATCGTAGGTATAGATGAGACTCAAACGTCTCAACGAAAATTTAATTATATTAGATCTATATATCACCTGTGCCTGAGGTACATTGGATTTCACCATTATGTCCAATGCTAAGGTGCTATTCCAATACTGGAGAGCCTCAGCAATAGTGATGGTTTAAGAAGGGGAAAATAAGCTTAAGTTGTGAAGCGAAGATTGAATTAGTTAAGGCACTGGGCTAGGGTAGTCCATGCAGCTATGTGCTGTGGTGGTGTAATGCCTAGCATAACTGCTAAATAAGCAAGGAGATCTGGGTTCAAGTCCCAACCATGGCATAAATTTAAATTCATTGCTTCAACTTCCATATGAACATACACTCCTGGAAATTGAAATAAGAACACCGTGAATTCATTGTCCCAGGAAGGGGAAACTTTATTGACACATTCCTGGGGTCAGATACATCACATGATCACACTGACAGAACCACAGGCATATAGACACAGGCAACAGAGCATGCACAATGTCGGCACTAGTACAGTGTATATCCACCTTTCGCAGCAATGCAGGCTGCTATTCTCCCATGGAGACGATCGTAGAGATGCTGAATGTAGTCCTGTGGAACGGCTTGCCATGCCATTTCCACCTGGCGCCTCAGTTGGACCAGCGTTCGTGCTGGACGTGCAGACCGCGTGAGACGACGCGTCATCCAGTCCCAAACATGCTCAATGGGGGACAGATCCGGAGATCTTGCTGGCCAGGGTAGTTGACTTACACCTTCTAGAGCACGTTGGGTGGCACGGGATACATGCGGACGTGCATTGTCCTGTTGGAACAGCAAGTTCCCTTGCAGGTCTAGGAATGGTAGAACGATGGGTTCGATGACGGTTTGGATGTACCGTGCACTATTCAGTGTACCCTCGACGATCACCAGTGGTGTACGGCCAGTGTAGGAGATCGCTCCCCACACCATGATGCCGGGTGTTGGCCCTGTGTGCCTCGGTCGTATGCAGTCCTGATTGTGGCGCTCATCTGCACGGCGCCAAACACGCATACGACCATCATTGGCACCAAGGCAGAAGCGACTCTCATCGCTGAAGACGACACGTCTCCATTCGTCCCTCCATTCACGCCTGTCGCGACACCACTGGAGGCGGGCTGCACGATGTTGGGGCGTGAGAGGAAGACGGCCTAATGGTGTGCGGGACCGTAGCCCAGCTTCATGGAGACGGTTGCGAATGGTCCTGGCCGATACCCCAGGAGCAACAGTGTCCCTAATTTGCTGGGAAGTGGCGGTGCGGTCCCCTACGGCACTGCGTAGGATCCTACGGTCTTGGCGTGCATCCGTTCGTCGCTGCGGTCCGGTCCCAGGTCGACGGGCACGTGCACCTTCCGCCGACCACTGGCGACAACATCGATGTACTGTGGAGACCTCACGCCCCACGTGTTGAGCAATTCGGCGGTACGTCCACCCGGCCTCCCGCATGCCCACTATACGCCCTCGCTCAAAGTCCGTCAACTGCACATACGGTTCACGTCCACGCTGTCGCGGCATGCTACCAGTGTTAAAGACTGCGATGGAGCTCCGTATGCCACGGCAAACTGGCTGACACTGACGGCGGCGGTGCACAAATGCTGCGCAGCTAGCGCCATTCGACGGCCAACACCGCGGTTCCTGGCGTGTCCGCTGTGCCGTGCGTGTGATCATTGCTTGTACAGCCCTCTCGCAGTGTCCGAAGCAAGTATGGTGGGTCTGACACACCGGTGTCAATGTGTTCTTTTTTCCATTTCCAGGAGTGTATATGTATGCTGACAAAATATAAGAAAAAGACGTTAAAAATAAATGGTTTCCCCTTACAGAGTTTAAGGGATGGCTTATATGGTCAGGTGACCAAGGAAAATGTAAAGTGTGCTTCTTAAACCAGGAAGGTCTGAGCTTCTCAAACATAGAAATGGAAACGTCCATAAAAAAAGATCACAGAATTAAACTATGAGCGAATCATCAGCCAAGATTATGACCAACTTTACAAGTGTAAATAAAAGGAAAAATGATGTCGAAGCTGCCGCTTGTGCATTTGTAGTGGAAAACAAATTACGACTCATAAGAGTTGAAAAATTTGTACCTTTTATAAAAGCTCTTTCTGACAGGGATACATTATTTAAAATTGCTTTATCGAAACAAAATAAATCAATATTATTGGGAGGGGTTTAAGGGACATTTTCTTTCCTTTCAAGACAAGATCTTGAGAAGTACCACGTTTAAATTTTCACTAACAAGACCAGATATTTCTTGTGAGAAACAGCTCGCTGTACTGACCTATTTAAAAAATACGACAGTTTCTAATACTGTACAGAAGTTATTGATATTGTCCCATGCCCTAATGACACTACCCATAGTTTTCATGAAATATTAATTTTCGTCCTTAATATGTCAAGCTAGATTTGTTTCTGTTCAGATGCAACACCTCTACGATCTGAAAACACACAAACTTTTGAAACCTTGCCAAACACGCTATCTATCCGTTCAAAATTATGTCTAAAGAATTTGAGAACAGTGGGATGGTTAGTTAATATATTGGAGTACTCTTGTTTTGAAGGATCCAACTCGTTCTACTCAAAACCCATATGACACTTTAAAAACCAATACTAAACATGTCTCATGTATTTTCTTGAGGACGTTTTGGACCTTTTAAATGAATTCAATACATTCTTTTTCAGTAGGAGGGCCACCATTTTTGTTTATTGCGAGATAAAGTGGAAGAGTTTTGAAAAAAATTTAGCATTAAATTTCGTGCTTGCAGAATATGCTAGACAAAGTAATGGACTTAATATTGTCATATATTCAAAAAACTTTTTTCCACTAGACAAAATTTACCTTGGACTTGTCACTAAAGAATTACTACTAAGCATTAATGATCCTTCAGCAGATAGTATTAAGACTGTCTGGGAATCAGCTACGGCATTGACGTTGAAGTCTTAATGCAAAGAAAAATCAGATTTCCTCTTTAAGAGGACATTTACTCTGATTCTGCTTTTCTAAAGCCAAAACACATGTTTGCTCGTGTTCCAGAATCTTTAGTAACCATAGGTCGTAAATAGAGATTAACGGACTAAGAGGTGAATTTCAAGGATTTGAATGAAGAGTAGAAAAGCTTATGCCTAGAAAATGTGAATAATTACATCGATGTTTATAAGTTTTGGAGTAAGGTACTTGAAATTAATGATGCGAGTGGCAAAATTACGTTTTAAAATGTCATAAACTCGTTATCATATTCTTTTCCTTTGCTTTTTTCGAATAGGTTAACAGGAAGACTGTTTATCACTCTACGAAATATCAAGACTAATAGTTAAAACAGACTTCATGCACAAAAGTATGTGTAGTACAATATACAGCAAAAAAAATTGAAAAGTACACAAACCATCTGTTTAGACATTCTACCTGGAAAGTTTTCGAAGTCAAATTTTGTTTCATTATACAGTGCAGAGCAGTCAAAACCTTAGAGAATTTCAGATGGTGAATGACTTATTTCAGGAACAGGTGGTGAACGACCTATTTCAGGAATGGTGAAATTATAACGGAACTGCAACTTTGTCTTTTATTCTAATCCTTCTCATTTATTTGTGGAGATATTTTCTGTAGTCGTACGTGATTTTTGAGGCGTCGTGTTTGTTTACCTTATGTCGAACAAAAAATGTACTCTGAAATATTAAAATTTATTCTTTTCTCTATAGCGCCTGGTAAATTTTATGTTGTTTCATTAAGATTCTGGGTGTTCCACAGTACTGAAATTCATTTCAATATTCATTTTTTAGTTTGAAAATGTTATTCAGCTATTTTCAATTAATATTATTTTACAGTCATTTTGCACCTTCAGTACTTTTTGTGAATACCTTTTTTAATGTACTTGAGCCAAATTAAACTAGTATTGTTTGCAACGTAACTTTTGCTTCTCTATTTGCCCATTAGCTTTCAATTTTAGTCTCCTCTGAAGAAGAATTGCTTCGAAATCGGTACATTGTTTGATACTAAGTTATTTAAATTGTGTCCATTTCATATTCTCCTCGACTGTTACAGAGGTGATTATATAAATAAATAAAATTGATATATATTATACCTAATGTGTGTGGCTGTCATAAATAAAAAAGTAACAGGATTTGTGAATTAAAGACTCGGATAAAGCAAAAAAAAAAGTACATTATACGAAGTAGAACACAAATTATACTTATTAAAACTAAAATTTATTTATTTGGTGTGGTAGGAAATTCAGTTTCTGGTCGAGGAAAAAAAGGGAAATTCTGTAAAACGTGGTGGAAACATTGATGGCTCCGCGCAAAATCAATTAACTGCCGGTTGGAGCCTTCGGACATCTGCCAATTTATAACGCTTCGTATTAGGAATCTGACTGGCCAAGTTATAGTGTACATGAAGGGAAGTGGTTCGTTCTTACCCGCTATATTTAAACGACGTTTAAAACAAATGTTCGCGCGCACTGTTGGAGGGTTAGTTCACTGGGGAACTACAGATAAATTAACCAACTCGCAGAACTTGACATAGAACATAATAGCATATGTCAAGTATATTTAGCGCTTCTCTTAATCTGAGGCTAACTTTAATTTTAGAGCTTTTCTCATATTTCAAAAAGGCTAACCCTCGGGCTACATGGAAATTTTGCAAGAATGAAAATATTGCTCAATAACAAATGATGTGAATCATGTCACTGCTCAGTTTTACGATTTCCTTGATATGGCTGTCAACGGTGTCACGCGCTTCAATATATTGCCTTCTTCTCAGCCACTCATAATCCTGCTCCAGGATTAAGACACACCTTCGCCTCAGTGAGAACGTTACGACGATGATTAGAATTGACGTCAATCAGATGTATGCTACGCTTTGCGATTTCCTTGTCAAAGCTGTCGTGTCTGTCAAGCGTCATCACTATGAAACTCATAAACAGTGCTACAGGGTTGGGGCCCACATTCTCCGGCTACGATTCTTGGCCATTCATCGTGCACGCGAACTGCCGTACCTGAGACATGTGCGTCAGAATGTGAGATAACTGCGAGATAAGATGGGCGTTCTCTGAATACTGTTCTGTATTTAACAGACAGCTAGACGACTACGCTGATAACGGCTGGTTGATAAAATAATAATTCGAGAATATCATTTCCATTTGGGAAACAAGTGGACGGAATTTCGAGCAGCTGAATCGATTGAATCAAGTGAAGGACTAATGAAGTCGAACAACAAAATTTATATATTTCTTGATTTCAGTCCATTGTTGCAAGTGTTCAAGAAGCACAGTAGTTAGCAGAAATGAAAAACAAACTTTGAATTAAAAACAAAACTCAACGTTATGTAAAGTGAAATCTTTAACGATTGTGAAGTACTATTTACATAAAATATATTTTTTCTGTTTAACAGAAAAAAAATGCTTCCATCAAATTCCCCAACAACGGCAGCCAAAATAAACCAATCAGAAGGAGCTCAACTTATCAATAGTTTGAATCATGAATACAAAAAAGTATTCCCTTTATTTTTTCTTTAGGAAAACAGCTGTAACGTTTAGTACCACTCGACTGACAGTGCGCGACTACGCTGCATTTCGATTTCAAAAGTTTGCGCAATACCACACAGTGTGAGGACACACGATCGTGATCTGTCAGTCGGATTAGTAACAGGTGTTATTCTTGGAGTCCTATTAATACTATTCGAATGCGACAGGGTGCCTTCTGCTTTACTATTCCGATATAGTTGCGTGAGATGTTTGAAATTGGTAATATGCACTATGTAACGTGGTTTAGGTGAAGCTACTGGCTACATACAGTATTTGCAATAAATGATCTGTTCTGCGCATGGGAGTAGGATGTACAGTAAGTTGTGAGACGAGTTTTCGAAACCTTGTTCGTTTTTCACTGCTCGTGAACTTAAATTTGTTTCAATGTGTGCGTGAAAATGTGTATTTCAAATGATCAGCAATGGCCAGGAGGCTTACTGAGATAATTCTGATTTAGAAGCAGTTGAATAATCTACAAATTTAATTTCTCAGGTGTTCCGCTAATAATTTCAACTCTTCTTTTCAGTTGTCTTCTCAGTAGTAAATATTGCCTGACTCTAGCCTCTTTTCGCATCGTGTTAAAGAAGGCAGAGTGCGACATATCTGTTTCTCTCTAACGTTAGATTTTACTTTATAGACTTCCATTTCATCAAGCGACACACACACAATTCTATGCACATCAAAAAAAGTTTTGCATCACCTCGGTTTCGAGAGTTCCGGAATCTGTACAGAAAATTGGAATAGAGATCAATGTAAACATCATTTCCGCCCTTTTTACTGCTCATGAAAACCACACATTGCATGTTGTACCACCATACAGCGAGACCTTCGGATGCGTTGTAGTCCAGATTGTTGTACACACCGGTACCTCTAATACCCAGTAGCACGTCCTCTAGCATTGATGCACGTCTGTATTCGTCGTGGCATACTATCCACAAGTGGTTCATGACGCTGTTGGTCCAGATTTTCCCTTTCCTCAACGGCGATTCGGCGTAGATCCCTCAAAGACAGGTTGGTGGGTAACGTAGTCCATAAACCTCCCTTTTCAATCTATCCCAGGCACGTTCGATAGGATTCATGTCTGGAGAACATGCTGGTCACTCTAGTCGAGCGATGTCGTTATCCTGAAGGAAGTCATTCACAAGACGTGCACGATGGGGACGCGAGTTGTCGTCCATGAAGTCAAATGCCTCGCCAATTTGCTGCCGATATGGTTGCACTATCGGTCGGAGGATGGCATGCAGTTATCGTACAGCCGTTACCGGCGCCTTCCATGGCCACCAGTGGCGTACGTCAGCCCCACATAATGCCACGCCAAAACAGCAGAAAATCTCCACCTTTCTGCACTCGCTGGACAGAGTGTCTAAGGCGTTCAGCCTGACCAGGTTGCCTCCAAAGATGTCTCCGAGGATTGTCTCGTTGAAGGCATATGCGACACAAATCGGTGGAGAGAACGTGATGCCAATCCTGAGCGGTCCACTCGGCATGTTGTTAGTCCCATCTGTACCGTGCCGCATGGTATCGTGGTTGCAAAGATGGACGTCAGGAGTGAAGTTGTGCATCATGCAGCCTATTGCACACAGTTTGAGTTGTAGCACTACGTCCTAATGTTGCACGAAAAACATTATTCATCATGGTGGCGTTGCTTCAGGGCTCCTCCGATCCATAAACCGTAGGTAGCGGTTATCCACTGCAATAGTAGCCCTTGGGCGGCCTGAGCGAGACATGTCATCGACAGTTCCTGTCTCTCTGTATCTCCTCCATGTCGCTTTGGTTCACTCCGAGACGCCTGGGCTCTTCTCTTGATGAGACCCCTTCCTGGCACAAAGTAACAATGCAGACGCGACCGAACCGCGGTATCGACCATCTAGGCATGGTTGAACTACAGACAACACGAGCCGTACACCTTCTTCCTGGTGAAATGACTGGAACTGATCGGCTGTCGGATCCCTTCCGTCTAATAGGCGCTGCTCATGCATGGCTTTTTATATCTTTGGGTGGATTTAGTGACATATCTGAACAGTCAAAGGAATTGTGTCTGTGATACAATATCCGCAGTCAACGTCAACCTTCAGGAGTTCTGGAAACCGGGGTGACGCAAAACCTTTTTTTGATGTGTGTATATTGTATGATCTGTTGATGTTACTGTCTAACCAATGACTTCAGCACACGTTATGCACTTTAGGTTTATTTTGGACTGGCTTATCCGCCGTTGAAACGTTCAGTAAATATTTTTATTTCATTAACATTCTATGGAACCGTGTAATTTTCTGGGTCGGTGCAACTTAGTGATAGGAGGGATCAGGGTGTCGAGTTAAAAGGCAAAATATGCAAATAAAGAAACGGAATACAACAGAATCTCGTAATGTCCTCAACAATTGCGTATTAAGTCTACCTGGAATAAACACAATGTGACGAAAGCAAGCCTGTCAAATTACAGTCGAAAATGTGTCTTAACATTCTTTTTTTTTTTACTGGGAGTTTACTGAAAAAGGAAAGTATTGAATAGTGCACACCTTTTTGCTCAATGGTTGTGTGTGAGAGTTTGTCTCTGAGGTAACCTAAGCGAATGCTACAATTAATTATGACTCTGCCAGTATTGTAAACAACAATATTATGGGGTAGGGTACGCGCTGCCAGAAACCTTGAATAGTTTTAAGCACGTTCCTGAATAATGTTCTGGGTGGTACATTTAAAATAACGTGAGCAGTTGAGACAAGCAGTGGCAGTGCAGAGTATTTTAATGATGTCACTGCAATACTCAATACTCAGTTCTTGGCTAAGATCCTACAACTTACTTTTATGAGAAGTACTCCCCCTATCTAATTTGGAATCATCAATTCATTGAATTTATGAGTTTTAATGTTAACATGTCGGTCGTGCAAGTGGCCTATATAATAATACACTATATGTGCTGTGCTTTGTTGTTATGTCCCCTTCACACAGAGCCACCGAGAAGCGCTTCTCGGTGGAGCCCGACCGTTCACACTGCGCGGCACGCCGCGACTCCTGAAAGGCATAGCTGTTGCAGTGAGCTGCTCTGATGCTGCCGCTGCTGCTACTCCTACGCCAACTGCTGCGTCGCTTTGTGTATTATGTTTCGTCACACAGGCGAGGAGAGAGGGCTGCATTTATTTCAATTCTCTTACTGAACAAGAAATCCAAAAACAGAAAATTAAAAAGGAAATTGTGGGTGCGACCATTTACAGAAGGAAAAGTAGCTAAGGGTTTGTCCTATACAATGTACAACGACCTTCAACAGGACGACGAGGAGTTATTCTGTATTTCCGAATGTCGCAGTGGTCGTTACACGAACTTCTTCCATGGTTCACCTTGTTATACAGGGAAGAAGTACCAACATGTGACCTTGCATTCCAGTAAATCATAGGCGCCGGCCGGAGTGGCCGTGCGGTTCTAGGCGCTACAGTCTGGAGCCGAGCGACCGCTACGGTCGCAGGTACGATTCCTGCCTGGGGCAGGGATGTGTGTGATGACCTTAGGTTAGTTAGGTTTAATTAGTTCTAAGTTCTAGGCGACTGATGACCTCAGAAGTTAAGTCGCATAGTGCTCAGAGACATTTTTTTTTTCTACGTGCATGTCTGTTTATGTGCTGCTAAGGGTGACCGAATTGGTCTGAGGAATATGTGGGAAATTTCCATGTCGCGCATGAGGGTGCATGTAGTACCCTTCAGGTTGAAAGTATAGGATTGAACAATGTGAAGTGTAAGACGTAGAGCTACAAGCTACTGTGACATTTTTGTTCCTTGGCTCTCATTACTTATTTAAAATTTCCGCCTTTGAGTATAATTTTACAACTTCCGGTAACAGGTACACCTGCCTAATATCATTCAGGTCCCCCGCGAGCACGCAGAAGTTCCGCAACACGACGTGACATGGACTCGACTAATTTTTGAAGTAGTGTCGGAGGGAACTGACACCACGAATCCTGCAGGGCTGTCCATAAATCCGTAAGAGTACAAGAGGGTGGAGATTTCTTCTGAGGCCGGCCGTTATGGCCGAGCGGCTCTAGGAACTTCAGTCTGGAACCGCGCTGCTGCTACGGTTGCAGGTTCGAATCCTGCCTCGGGCCTGGATGTGTGTGATGTCCTTAGATTAGTTAGGTTTAAGTAGTTCTAAGTCTAGGGGACTGATGACCTCAGATGTTAAGTCCCCCAGTGGCAGTGCTGAATTGGAGCCACTCTGTAGCACTTTTTGACGTGTGGGGTGTCGCCTTGTCCTGCTGGAATTGCCCAAGTCCGTCGGTATGCACAATGGACATGAGTGGACGCAGGTGATCAGACAGGGTGCTTACGTACATGTCAACTGTCAGAGTCGTGTCTAGCCCTATCAGGGCTCCCATATCACTCCAACTACTTACGCCCCACGCATCCACCAACTTGAACTGTCCCCTGATAACATGCAGGGTCCATAGATTCATGAGGTTGTCTCCATATCCGTACAAGTCCATCCGCTCAACACAATTTGAAACGAGACTTGTCCGACCAAGCAACATGTTTCCAGTCATCAATAGTCCAATGTCGGTGTTGAAAGACGCAGGCGAGGCATAAAGCTTCGTGTCGTGCAGTGATCAAGGGTATACAAATGGGGCTTCGGTTCCGAAAGCCCATATCGATGATGTTTCGTTGAATGGTTCGCATGCTGACACTTGTTGATGGCCCAGCACTTAAATCCGCAGCAATTTGCTGACGGATTGCACTTCTGTCACTTTGAACGATTCTCTTCAGTCGTCGTTGGTTCCGTTGTTACAGGATCTTTTTCCGGCCGCAGCGATGTCGCAGATTTGATGTTCTGCCGGATTCCTGACATTCATGGTACACTTGTGAAATGGTCGTACGGCAAAATCCCCACTTCATAGCTACCTCGGAGATGCTGTGTACCATCGCTCGTGCGCAACACCACGTTCAAACTCACTTTAATCTTGATAACCTGCCATTGTATCAGCAGTAACCGATTAACAACTGCGCCAGACACACGTTGTCTTGTATAGATGTTGCCGACTGCAGCGACGTATTCTGGCTGTTTACATATCTCTGTATTGGAATACGCATGCCTATACCAGTTTCTTTGGCGCTTCAGTGTGTATCTGGTTTAATTACAAGCGTGTCAGGCTATATGGCAGAGCTTTGGGCGTGTCTACTTCATCCCTCCGACAGTAAGTTGAATTATGTAATCTGCCACAAACTTTGAAAGGAGAACCTTTTTCCCGAACCGTGTGGCAGCTGTATATGGTAAACATGCACGTGTCATCAAGCCAGCTGACAGTGAGTCACTTTATTACAAGTACGAAAACCTTTTCTCAATTTGTGTCATTCCCACTGTAGATTCATGTAGACTGATGGTGATGCATATGGTAGTTGTATAAAGATTCTGATTAATTGTTCGTGATGAGGGTTTCAGTATGTTGCTCATATTACGACCATATGAAAGCAATTTATTATCAGTCAAAGCAAATAGCTTTCAACAACCGTCTCTGTAAAACAACAAGATACATTGAGTCAACTTTCGGCATTCTGCTAATAAATGGAGAACTTTTCACAGACCAATGAATGTGTCTCCAGAACTTGCTGAAGACATTATAAAAACAAGCTGAGTGCTGCACATTTTTATGATTGATGGATGCAGATTTGAGGACAATTAGCTACTTGTGGTTTTGATGACAAGCCAACAGATCCAACACAGGTGGGAAGAAACGTCAACAGTGTTCGTGACAAATTTGCAGATGACTGTATGAACAGAGGGAGAACCACAATGGCAGTTTGAAAAAAAAAAATGAGGTCACTTTGATCAAAATTTCATGTACATGTGGTATATTTTGTACGCTTAATCGTTTAAAAAACTGAAAATCTGTTATATATCTAATTTGTTAATCATTTTATCGTTATAATACTCACTAATTCTACATCTACATACATACTCCGCAATCCACCATACGGTGCGTGGCGGAGGGTACCTCGTACCACACAACTAGCATCTTCTCTCCCTGTTCCACTCCCTAGCAAAACGAGGGAAAAATGTCTGCCTATATGCCTCTGTATAAGCCCTAATCGCTCTTATCTTATCTTTGTGGTCTTTCCGCGAAATGTAAGTTGGCGGCAGTAAAATTGCACTGCAGTCAGCCTTAAATGCTGGTTCTCTAAATTTCTTCAGTTGCGATTCACGAAAAGAAGGCCTCCTTTCCTACAGAGACTCCCACCCGAGTTACTGAAGCATTTCTGTAACACTCGCGTGATGATTAAACCTACCAGTAACAAATCTAGCAGCCCGCCTCTAAATTGCTTCTATGTCCTCCCTCAATCCGACCTGATAGGGATCCCAAACGCTCGAGCAGTACTCAACAATAGGTCGTATTAGTGTTTTATAAGATGAACCACATCTTCCCAAAATTCTACCAATGAACCGAAGACCACTATCCGCCTTCCCCACAACTGCCATTACATGCTTGTCCCACTTCATATCGCTCTTCAATGTTACGCTCAAATATTTAATCGATGTGACTGTGTCAAGCGCTACACTACTAATGGAGTATTCAAACATTACAAGATTCTTTTTCCTATTCATCTGCATTAATTTACATTGATCTATATTTAGAGTTAGCTCCCATTCTTTACACCAATCACAAATCCTGTCGAAGTCGTCTTGTATCCTCCTACAGTCACTCAACGATGACACCTTCCCGTACACCACAGCATTATCAGCAAACAGCCGCACATTGCTATCCACCCTATCCAAAAGATCATTTATGGAGATACTAAGAAGTCTTCGAGCCACTCACATACTTGGGAACCAATCCCATATGCTCGTACCTTGGTTAGGAGTCTGCAGTGGGGCACCGAGTCAAACGCTTTCCGGAGGTCGAGGAATATGGCATCCGTCTGATACCCTTAATCCGTGGTTCGCAAGATATCATGTGAAAAAAGGGCGAGTTGCGTTTCGCAAGAGCGATGCTTTCTAAAGCCGTTCTGATGCATGGACAGCAACTTCTCTGTCTCAAGGTAATTGATTATATTCGAACTGAGAATATGCTCGAGAATCCTGCAACAAGCCGATGTTAAGGATATTGGTCTGTAATTTTGAGGAGCCGTCCTTCTACCCTTCTTATATACAGGCGTCACCTGCGCTTTTTTTCCAGTCGCTCGGGACTTTACGTTGGGCAAGAGATTAGCGATAAATGCAAGCTAAGTACGGTGCCAATGCAGTAGAGTACACTCTGTAAAACCGAACTGGAATCCCATCAGGACCTGGCGATTTATTTATTTTCAACCCATTCAGCTGCTTCACAACCCCAGGGATGTCTATCACTATGTCCTCCATACGGGAATCCGTACGAGACTCAAATAGCGGTATGTTTGTACGATCCTCCTGCGTGAAAGATTTCTCAAATGCTAAGTTTTAAATTTCAGCTTTCGTTTAGCTGTCTTCCGTTGCCAGGCCAGACTTATCAGTGAGTGACTGGATGGAAGCCTTCAACCCGCTTACCGATTTTACGTAAGACCAGAATTTCCTTGGGTTTTCAGCAAGATCTTTTGCTAAGGGGTGACGGTGGTAGTGGTTGAATGCTTCGCACATCGCTCTTTTTACAGCAGCACGAATCTCTACTGACTTTTGCCTGTCCTCATTCTCCCGATCTTTCTTGTACCACGAGTGCAACTGCCTTTGCTTCCTGAGCATTCTCCGAATTGCGCTGTTAAACCACGGTGGGCCTTTTCCGTCCGTAACTCACTTTTTCGGCACATACTTGTCCAATGCGTGATTTACAATGTGTTTAAAATTTGCCCATAATTCTTCCACGTCCATCGTACCGGAAGTAAATGAAGTCGATTCACTTACTAAGTGGGATGCTAACAACTGCTTATCTGCTCTTTCTAGTAAGAATACTCTCCTAGCCTTCTTGACCGACTTTTTAACTTTCGTAATCATAGTCGTAATGACAACATCATGATCATTAATCCCTGTCTCAACACTGACATCGTCGATGAGGTCTGGTCTGTTCGTGGCTACCAGATCTAAAATATTTCCATTACGCGTTGGCTGTCGATTTAGCTGCTCAAGACCGTTTTCGGATAATGTGTTCAAAAGTAATTCACACAAATGCTTGTCTGTACCACCTGTAATGAATCCATAGACATCCCAGTCTTTACTAGGTAGGTTGAAGTCGACTAATATAGCATGCTCCGGGTAGTTCCGCGATACAGAATGTGGACTCCCTTTGAATTATTCTAGAACTGTCACGGTGGAACCTGGTGGCTGGTAATAACACCCCACAATCAACTTTATTTCCCCCAGCCCTGTTAAACATGGCCAGATAACTTCACAATCACATTCTACTTCGACCTCAGTAGACACAATATTCTGTCAACTGCAATGAAGACACCACCTCCTACGGTCTCTAATCTGTCTTTCCGATACACGTTCCAACCCTCACTAAAAATTTCAGAACTTTCTATCTCATGGTTCAGCCAGGTCTCAGTCCCGATAATAATTTGCGCTCCACACGATTCCTGGAGAGCAGTAAATTCAGGAACTTTATTCCGAACACTCTGAAAATTTACTGCTAATATCTTGATAGCTGAAGTGTCTTTACACTGAGCGCGTCCTGATAGCCCTGCCTGCACGTCGACTGGTGAGTGTTCGTCAGGACACTTCGCACTACTGCCTAGCCTAAAAAAAAACCATCTGCACGCCACAAGTACTCTGCTACCCGAGTAGCCGCTTCCTTTGTGTAGTGCACCCCTGACCTATCTAGGGGCGTCCTACAATTCCAGCCGGACAGCCTCCACATTGATCCTTCGCCTCGAGCGACGCGAACGTGTTGCAGTCCGCCACTCACCCTGAGGTGAGAGCGGCCCCGACGCGCCGGGTACACCAGAAGGTGCCTCGGCGGCTGAGTCAGCGGACGCAGCAAGCGACACCTTGGGTGTCTCAAGCGATGCGCCAGACTCTCCGCTGTCGCTGCACCTCGAGGCAGCAGCCTGAAGGCGGCTGACCGTGGCCAACAGCACGCTCAGCTGCTCGCGAACCGCGGCCAGTTCCTCCCGCGCACGCACACAGCACGCACACACCCTATCCATCCTACTGCTGATATCTAACGACTCCGCGAATTTATACTCTACGGCTATCAATAAGCAATATTACTCCTCTCAAATACGAAAATACGCAAGGATTTTATGTAATTAAATATGCAAGCGCACAAACACTCGGAAAGAAATTAAGAATCAAACTACAAAACAAATATGAAAGCTAAATATGCGACTCGCTTCTGCACTGCAACTGCACTGATACTTCACCAGCAGCTGCTCAAGGCTCACTGAGCTGTGTCAAAAGCGCACTGGCTGTCCAAAACAAACAACTGACTAACGACTCCGCAAATTTATACACTACGGCTATCAATAAACAATATTACTCCTCTGAAATTCGAGAATACGCAAGGATTTTGTGTAATTAAAATACGAGGTGCATTCAAGTTCTAAGGCCTCCGATTTTTTTTCTCCAGACTGGAAAGAGATAGAAACATGCGCATTGTTTTAAAATGAGGCCGCGTTCATTGTCAATACGTCCCAGAGATGGCAGCACCATACGGCAGATGGAATTTTACCGCCAGCGGCGAGAATGAGAACTGTTTTAAATACTTAAAATGGCGACGTTTTCCTTACTTGAACAGCGTGCAATCATTCGTTTTCTGAATTTGCGTGGTGTGAAACCAATTGAAATTCATCGACAGTTGAAGGACACATGTGGTGATGGAGTTATGGATGTGTCGAAACTGCGTTCGTGGGTGCGACAGTTTAATGAAGGCAGAACATCGTGTGACAACAAACCGAAACAACCTCGGGCTCGCACAAGACGGTCTGACGACACGATCGAGAAAGTGGAGAGAATTGTTTTGGGGGATCGCCGAATGACTGTTGAACAGATCGCCTCCAGAGTTGGCATTTCTGTGGGTTCTGTGCACACAATCCTGCATGACGACCTGAAAATGCGAAAAGTGTCATCCAGGTGGGTGCCACGAATGCTGACGGACGACCACATGGCTGCCCGTGTGGCATGTTGCCAAGCAATGTTGAGGCGCAACGACGGCATGAATGGGACTTTCTTTTCGTCGGTTGTGACAATGGATGAGACGTGGATGCCATTTTTCAATCCAGAAACGAAGCGCCAGTCAGCTCAATGCAAGCACACAGATTCATCGGCACCAAAAAAATTTCGGGTAACCGCCAGTGCTGAAAAAATGATGGTGTCCATGTTCTGGGACAGCGAGGGCATAATCCTTACCCATTGCGTTCCAAATGGCACTACGGTAACAGGTGCATCGTACTAAAATGTTTTGAAGAACAAATTCCTTCCTGCACTGCAACAAAAACGTCTGGCAAGGGCTGCGCGTGTGCTGTTTCACCAAGACAACGCACCCGCACATCGAGCTAACGTTACGCAACAGTTTCTTCGTGATAACAACTTTGAAGTGATTCCTGATGCTCCCTACTCACCTGACCTGGCTCCTAGTGACTTTTGGCTTTTTCCAACAATGAAAGACACTCTCCGTGGCCGCACATTCACCAGTCGTGTTGCTATTGCCTCGGCGATTTTCCAGTGGTCAAAACAGACTCCTAAAGAAGCCTTCGCCGCTGCCATGGAATCATGGTTGTGGTTGTGGCAGTTTCTCGCATGCCTCGCTAGGACCGAGGGAAATTTGAGGCGGGGGGGGGGGGGGGGGAATAGTCCGGCCATATGCTCGAATCGGCAAGGCGCATATGAGGAGTGGTAGTAATGCCCATACGATAAATATTGCCTTCCTGTATACTAAATTTTATCGCCTTTGGGTAGTGTATCGTTTTTCGCCATTTAAACGCTCCAGCTATCTTCGTTAGTACATTATACTTTTCTGTTATTTATATCTGTATTGTTTCGTTTAGGTTTTCTTCTGTCAAGAAAAATGCATACTTCAGTAACTGGTGAGTCACTGGCCGATGGGATTGTATCATATGCTTCCGCGATGTTTTCAGATCGCAAGAAGGGACAGAGGGTAGTGAATAAGGAAGCAAGGAATATCATAAAATCGTGTGGTTCAGAAGGAGGCAGTAAAGTGAAACAAGGTTTTCTTCTCGCTGCCTAGTATGTTGGCATATCTGTACGATCTGTTACAAAAATTTGGAAATGGGTAATCACCTGGTAAAAAGCGCCCATGGTCTGAAGTATAGAGGTCTCACTGTGATTACTTGGATATGGATGTAATAATGTAATGCGACACACCGTACTACACGGATGTGTTGTTGTTGTTGTGGTCTTCAGTCCTGGGACTGGTTTGATGCAGCTCTCCATGCTACTCTATCCTGTGCAAGCTTCTTCATCTCCCAGTACCTACTGCAACATACATCCTTCTGAATCTGCTTAGTGTATTCATCTCATGGTCTCCCTCTACGATTTTTACCCCCCACGCTGCCCTCCAATACTAAATGGGTGATCCCTTGATGCCTCAGAACATGCCCTACCAACCGATCCCTTCTTCTAGTCAAGTTGAGCCACAAACTTCTCTTCTCCCCAATCCTATTCAGTACCTCCTCATTAGTTATGTGATCTACCCATCTAACCTTCACCATTCCTCCGTAGCACCACATTTCGAAAGCTTCTATTCTCTTCTTGTACAAACTATTTATCGTCCATGTTTCACATCCATACATGGCTACACTCCATACAAATACTTTCAGAAACGACTTCCTAGCACTTAAATCAATACTCGATGTTAACAAATTTCTCTTGTTCAGAAACGCTTTCCTTGCCAATGCCAGTCTACATTTTATATCCTCTCTACTTCGACCATCATCACTTACTTTGCTCCCCTAACAGCAAAACTCCTTTACTACTTTAAGTGTTTCATTTCCTAATCTAATCCCCTCAGCATCACCCGACTTAATTCGACTACATTCCATTATCCTCGTTTTGCTTTTGTTGATGTTCATCTTATATCCTCCCTTCAAGACACTATCCATTCCGTTCAACTGCTCTTCCAAGTCCTTTGCTGTCTCTGACAGAATTACAATGTCATCGGCAAACCTCAAAGTTTTTATTTCTTCTCGATGGATTTTAATACCTACTCCGAATTTTTCTTTTGTTTCCTTCACTGCTTGCTCAATATACAGATTGAATAACATCGGGGAAAGGCTACAACCCTGTCTCACTCCCTTCCCACCCACTGCTTCCCTTTCATGTCCCTCGACTCTTATAACTGCCATCTGGTTTCTGTACAAATTGTAAATAGCCTTTCGCTCCCTGTATTTTACCCCTGACACCTACAGAATTTGAAAGAGAGTATTCCAGCCAACATTGTCAAAAGATCTCTCTAAGTCTACAAATGCTATAAATGTAGGTTTTGCCTTTCCTTAATCTAGCTTCTAAGATAAGTCGTAGCGTCAGTATTGCCTCATGTGTTCCAACATTTCTACGGAATCCAAACTGAACTTCGCCGAGGTCGGCTTCTACTAGTTTTTCCATTCGTCTGTAAAGAATTCGCGTTAGTATTTTGCAACTGTGGCTTATTAAACTGATTGTTCGGTAATTTTCACATCTGTCAACACCTGCTTTCCTTGGGATTGGAATTATTATATGTTTCTTGAAGTCTGAGGGTAGAGTTTTGTCAGGACTGGCTCTCCCAAGGCTGTCAGTAGTTCTAATGGAATGTTGTCTACTCCCGGGGCCTTGTTTCGACTCAGGTCTTCCAGTGCTCTGTCAAACTCTTCATGCAGTATCATATCTCCGATTTCATCTTCGTCTACATCCTCTCCTATTTCCATGATATTGTCCTCAAGTACATCGCCCTCGTATAGACCCTCTATATACTCCTTCCAACTTTCTGCTTTCCCTTCTTTGCTTAGAACTGGGTTTCCATCTGAGCTCTTGATATTCATACAAGTGGTTCTCTTTTCTCCAAAGGTCTCTTTAATTTTCCTGTAGGCCGTATCTATCTTACCCCTAGTGAGATAAGCCTCTACATCCTTACATTTGTCCTCTAGCCATGCCTGCTTAGCCATTTTGCACTTCCTGTCGATCTCATTTTTGACACGTTTGTATTCCTTTTTGCCTGCTTCATTTACTGCATTTTTATATTTTCTCCTTTCATCAATTAAATTCATTATTTCTTCTGTTACCCAAGGATTTCTACTAGCCCTCGTCTTTTTACCTACTTGATCCTCTGCCGCCTTCACTACTTCATCCGTCAAAGCTACCCATTCTTCTTCTACGGTATTTCTTTCCCCCATTCTTGTCAATTGTTCCCTTATGCTCTCCCTGAAACTCTGTACAACCTTTTGTTTATTCAGTTTATCCTGGTCCCATCTCCTTAAATTTCTACCTTTTTGCAGTTTCTTCAGTTTTAGTCAACAGTTCATAACCAATAGATTGTGGTCAGAGTCCACATCTGCCCCTGGAAATTTCTTACAATTTAAAACCTGATTCTTAAATCTCTGTCTTACCGTTATATAATCTATCTGATATCTTCTACTATCTCCACGATTCTTCCATGTGTACAATCTTCTATCATGATTCTTGAACCAAGTGTTAGCTATGATTAAGTTGTGCTCTGTGCAAAATTCTACCAGGCGGCTTCCTCTTTCATTTCTTAGCCACAGTCCATATTCACCTACTATGTTTCCTTCTCTCCCTTTTCCTACTACCGAATTCCAGTCACCCATGACTATTAAATTTTCGTCTCCCTTCACTATATGAATAATTTCTTTGATTTCATCATACATTTCATCAATTTCTTCGTCATCTGTAGAGCTAGTTGGCATATAAACTGGTACTACTGTAGTAGGCGTGGGCTTCGTGTCTATCTTGGCCACAATAATGCGTTCACTATGCTGTTCGTAGTAGCTTACCCGCAATCCTATTTTTTTTATTCATTATTAAACCTACTCCTGCATTACCCGTATTTGATTTTGTATTTATAATCCTGTATTCGCCTGACCAAAAGCCTTGTTCCTCCTGCCACCGAACTTCACTAATTCCCACTATATCTAACTTTAACCTATCCATTTCCCTTTTTAAATTTTCTAACCTACCTGCCCGATTAAGGCGTCTGACATTCCACGCTCCGATCCGTAGAACGCCAGTTTGCTTTCTCCTGATGACGACGTTCTCTTGAGCAGTCCCCGCCCGAAGATCCGAATGGGGGACTATTTTACCTCCGGAATATTTTACCCAAGAGGACGCCATCATCATTTAACCATACAGTAAAGCTACATGCCCTCGGGAAAAATTACGGCCGTAGTTTACCTTTGCTTTCAGCCGTTCGCAGTACCAGCACAGCAATGCCGTTTAGGTTGGCGTTACAAGGCCAGATCAGTCAATCATCCAGACTGCTGCCCCTGCAACTACTGAAAAGGCTGCTGCCCCTCTTCAGGAACCACGCGTTTGTCTGTCCTCTCAACAGATACCCCTCCGTTGTGGTTGCACGTACGGTACGGCTATCTGTATCGCTGAGGCACGTAAGTCTCCCCACCAACGGCAAGGTCCATGGTTCACGGGGAAAATTCACATTTTCACTACATGCTAGAAACAGTCGAAAAGCAGTCACAAATGACAGTGTTTTAATTGGTTCGCCATGATGAGAAAAAGCATTTCAGTTGTTGCATGCACATTATCAGCATTAATAAACAAATTATACAACAGGCTACACAAATGAAGAAAATGGTCGGTATTGTTACGAAAGTAGGAATATCCTAAAACAGTGTCTTGATTAGATATATTTAATTTGTTGAAATGTACTGCTGACAAAGGCAGATCTACTTTCACGACAATGTTTTTCGAACTCCAGCTCACAAGGCACACATGGCTAGCTTCTGCATTCTTGTTGCGCGCATTATCCTCCGCTGCTGATAATATACTGACCATTGTGTTGTGCGACAGATCAATTGTTTATTTTTCTCAATAACAACTATTTTATTCGCGATCACACATTGTCAGTTTGGCAAGCCGTAGGTGAGTAACCACTATCTGGCATGTGCCTATCATTCCGCCTGAAGGAACGTTTGTCATTATTTTAATAATCCTCAGATCAGGAGAAGGAATAAAATCCTTTGGTAAGTTTCCAATCCTGTCGCTCAGTGTTAAAAATACGATGGGTTACGGGGATTCTACCAAAATTCCAACATAATTGGCAATCTATTTTTGTGTTGGTTGGTTAACCTTTTCTCATTCGAAGAAGCATCACCATTTATGAGCAACGGCCACATTTCTCTTGGTTACAGGTTTAATTGTACTTCCTTTGTCACAGTGTAATTTGCCAAACTCATCTCACAGCAGCTATTGTGACAGAATTCTGAAACGGAGTGCCTCATTAAACAAGTAATAGGCAATCACAGAGCTCAATAGCTTACGAGAAACGTCATAGTGTTGGTTCGCAGTAACATAAGAGAAGAAATTTCATGTTTATTTTCACACTAGGAAACTCTTGCTTCGCTAACTGTCGATAACTCTTAAAAAATTACAGTCACTGGAATTAAAAAAAAAAGTAAAACGGGAAGTATAAGTATTGTTATATCGCCATAGATAAGAAAGTTTCGTGTGTTTACGAATTGGCAAAATACTCTCCTCCTTGTGTGCTGTCATTCGCCAAACTTTCGTTTCGATGTCTCGAGCTGTTTAGGAGATATGAGATGTTGCGAGTATTTCATTCTCGCGGGCGTGAGATCGGAAGTGAGCGCGCTTCATAGGTTCCATTTTCTCGTGATCGGAGGCAGTTGGAGACCTCCTCCCAAGTCTAAAGAAAAATTCAACATGTTAGCTAAATCTCATACGCAGCAACATATGGTGTAATACGCACCAAACGCAAAATCATAGCGACCAATAATTTTCGATGCAAACTTTTTGAGCTTTGCGTAGTGTCTTACTAAAATGTGAACATCACAATAAGAATGGCCATTAGCGAGATGATGGGCACTTCGCCACGAAGCTGAAATATAACGCTACAAGTAAGGCAAAAATGAAATATTTTCAGTGAATAGTTTCTGTAAAATCGTTTGAGAAAGATAACAGGTTTGGCGTGCTTCGGTTCTGTCAGCGCAGAGCGTCGCTAGTCGGCGCGTGCGAAGTATGGTGTACGCGTCGCAATATGCGCTGGACCAGCGCGACTCCTGCGGCACGTGCGTGTCGCCCTGTAGTGTAGTGTCACGTCACACGTGCTATACGCGTCTCAATTTGCGCCTAGCCGAAAGCCGTGATGGTAACGGAACTGAGAATGATGTATCTACTTGCGACAAATACGAAGGTTAATCAAATATGAATCGAAAATTTTGTTTTTCCTTTTGTGATTTCTGCTTATTATTCCTAGCTAGAACGTTGTCGTACCATGTCAGAGCAAACGGAATAGCCATCTGTTGCTCAACGCATTATCATCAAGTTTGTCACAAAGATGGTGTGGAATCATCGGAAATTTTGGAAAGATATGCTGCACAGTTCGGGAACAATACCGTGAGAAAGACTCAAGCGTACGCATGGCAATAACACTTCTTACGTGGACGAGAAAGTGTTGAGAAAGTGGTTCACCGACGTCTATGTACATCATCATAAGATTGCAAAACTTCTCAATAAGATGACAATATAACCAGAACGATTCCATCCTTCGCACAAGTTCGGCTTTAACAATATCTTTTGTGAATTAGTCATACAAAATTTTAATACATATATGTCGACACTTCATTTGCCTACTGTGTATCATCTACAAGGACCTGAATAGCATTTGCAAGTCCATCCAGTATTGATGCCTTGAAAGCAAGACTGAAGACCTCGGCTGCAGGCAGTGGTAAGGGATGGACGATGAGAAACAGAGTTAATGCATGTAAAACATGGGAAATTATGTGCGTTATTCATATTAGCAGAAATTTCGCATATAAACCGAGATATGGCAGCTCTGTCTCTAATTTTTGATTCTCACTAATGGATGTGTGCATGTAAACTGTGGTAAGTGCCAAAATATGGTTGCCAGCAGTAATAATGAATTCAGTATCGTGCTAAGAATACGCTTTTCAGGGACAATTTGCACGAAACTGAGGATGATGTCGGTAACCATGCCTCAGATACCGACAATGAAGATATTCCTGAAAGCAAAAGCTCTTCAGAAGTTGTTGCTTATCACGTGAATGTGAATGTGTGTTCTTTACCACATTTTTCATGAATTTAATGTGACAAGCTGACGCTAGAAATGGTAAGAACCATCCTTAATGTTAAACTTCCTGGCGGATTAAAACTGTGTGCCGGACCGAGACTCGAACTCGGGACCTTTGCCTTTCGCGGGCAAGTGCTCTACCAACTGAGCTACCCAAGCACGACTCATGCCCCGTCCTCACAGCTTTACTTCTGCCAGTATCTCGTTTCCTACCTTCCAAACTTGCCCGCGAAAGACAAAGGTCCTGAGTTTGAGTCTCGGTCCGGCACACAGTTTTAATCTGCCAGGAAGTTTCATATCAGCGCACACTCCGCTGCAGAGTGAAAATCTCATCCTTAATGTTGTTTACGTGCTGCAGTTACGTTCGTCCTGAAATTAACTTTATATCGTGCTGAATCACAGACTAATTGTCGAGATTGTTACACTTTGTTATTGCAAAAATCGTAAACACGAGTATTATTAAACACGAAAACAAATCCGACATTCTAAATCTTGTGTTTTTGGCAGGTTTCGCAGTGAAGTTTCGTTAATTCGAGCAGCAAGTAAACAGTGATAAGTCTGTATTAACTCACGTCGAGTGCAGTGATCTTGCACGTAAGCAATTTTAAGCACACTTTGAGGAATTTTCAGCATAAAATTTTGAGTAGAATTTAGCATTTTAAAAATATGTCGTGACTGTGGATATATTTGGAAACAAAAATGGAAAGCTCACATTGCATGTTCTTGAAATGTCTTGTTTATAGAATTTTACTGAGACAATCGTGTCATGGCGGCTGCAGTGTAACACGTGTTAAGTTCGGCTCGCGAAATTTAGTTGAATTCGAAGGTGTTCTCGCAGGTGGTGTTGTCTAGTACAAGTGGAAATCGTGTAAACAACAGTGTTCTGTGCAGTAGTGCTATTTTTTTCTGTGCTCCGCCAATATCTTCGAGAAAATGGTAAACAGAAGAGTCAACAGCAGCGCGTCCAGCAGCGGGGAAGCAGCAGGTGCGGCGGGTCTGCTCTTGGCGGAAGGTGTGGCCGCGGCACCCGATATAGCGGAGCTGGTCCGCTCTGAGGTAAACGCTGCGCTTCGCGGTAAAAACAATCCTCGATCTGATAGCAGGCACTATATCAGATACTGTAACGGCAGCAGTATTGGCCAAAATGCGTGAAACTGTCGAGGCCAATACTGCCGAAATTACAGCACTAAAAAAGTCTGTGTCTGAATACGAGAAAAAGGCACGAGAGTTGGAAGTGAAACTATCTGCCGCAACAGACGAGCTAGAACAGTACCAAAGGCGAAATAGTCTACGACTGTTTGGAGTAGCAGAAAATAAGGAAGAAGATACAGACAACCTGCTTATACTGGTTGCGCGTGAAAAATTAGGCGTTGAAGTGACCAAGGCAGACATTGACAGGAGCCATCGGGTGGGACGAAAATTACCAGGTGCTACCAAACCTCGTCCAATAATAATTAAATTTGTCTCGTACCGAAAAAGGGCAGAGATCTTTACCCAGAAGAAGAAGTTAGCAAGGACAGGGCTTACAATAAGGGAGGATCTGACACACGAACGGCTAAAGATTTTAAACAGTGCCATATCCCATTTCGGTCTTCAGAATGTGTGGACTCAGGATGGCAGAGTAATCATTAAGACAGCAGCTGGAAAGAAGACAGTCACAAACATGACAGAACTGAATAGTACATTCCTGGAAATGGAAAAAAGAACACATTGACACCGGTGTGACAGACCCACCATACTTGCTCCGGACACTGCGAGAGGGCTGTACAAGCAATGATCACACGCAAGGCACAGCGGACACACCAGGAACCGCGGTGTTGGCCGTCGAATGGCGCTAGCTGCGGAGCATTTGTGCACCGCCGCTGTCAGTGTCAGCCAGTTTGCCGTGGCATACGGAGCTCCATCGCAGTCTTTAACACTGGTAGCATGCCGCGACAGCGTGGACGTGAACCGTATGTGCAGTTGACGGACTTTGACCGAGGGCGTATAGTGGGCATGCGGGAGGCCGGGTGGACGTACCGCCGAATTGCTCAACACGTGGGGCGTGAGGTCTCCACAGTACATCGATGTTGTCACCAGTGGTCGGCGAAAGGTGCACGTGCCCGTCGACCTGTGACCGGACCGCAGCGACGCACGGATGCACGCCAGGACCGTAGGATCCTACGCAGTGCCGTAGGGGACCGCACCGCCACTTCCCAGCAAATTAGGGACACTGTTGCTCCTGGGGTATCGGCGAGGACCATTCGCAACCGTCTCCATGAAGCTGGGCTACGGTCCCGCACACCGTTAGGCCGTCTTCCGCTCACGCCCCAACATCGTGCAGCCCGCCTCCAGTGGTGTCGCGACAGGCGTGAATGGAGGGACGAATGGAGACGTGTCGTCTTCAGCGATGAGAGTCGCTTCTGCCTTGGTGCCCATGATGGTCGTATGCGTGTTTGGCGCCGTGCAGGTGAGCGCCACAATCAGGACTGCATACGACCGAGGCACACAGGGCCAACACCCGGGATCATGGTGTGGGGATCGATCTCCTACACTGGCCGTACACCACTGGTGATCGTCGAGGGGACACTGAATAGTGCACGGTACATCCAAACCGTCGTCGAACCCATCGTTCTACCATTCCTAGACCGGCAAGGGAACTTGCTGTTCCAACAGGACAATGCACGTCCGCATGTATCCCGTGCCACCCAACGTGCTCTAGAAGGTGTAAGTCAACTACCCTGGCCAGCAAGATCTCCGGATCTGTCCCCCATTGAGCATGTTTGGGACTGGATGAAGCGTCGTCTCACGCGGTCTGCACGTCCAGCACGAACGCTGGTCCAACTGAGGCGCCAGGTGGAAATGGCATGGCAAGCCGTTCCACAGGACTACATCCAGCATCTCTACGATCGTCTCCATGGGAGAATAGCAGCCTGCATTGCTGCGAAAGGTGGATATACACTGTACTAGTGCCGACATTGTGCATGCTCTGTTGCCTGTGTCTATGTGCCTGTGGTTCTGTCAGTGTGATCATGTGATGTATCTGACCCCAGGAATGTGTCAATAAAGTTTCCCCTTCCTGGGACAATGAATTCACGGTGTTCTTATTTCAATTTCCAGGAGTGAATTAAGTGATGCTACTCCAGCTAAAAGTGCAAACTTAACACCATTTGCAAATTGTAACAGCCCTATACTCAGATATAGTCTTGTAATTGTAGTAACTTTTTAATTATACCCATATTTGTACCTTCAACTAATTGTTTTTGTTACTGTATTAACTTTTCACTATTTTTTTGTGTCTGTAGTTCTAACCATTACTTAATTTTAGTTACTGCTAACACTTTTTTCATTTTCTCAGTTTATTCTCTTCCATTCTGTAATAGTTCTATTGCAATTATTAGTTTCTCCTTTAGTTCATTAATCACCCATCTCTTCGGTTTAAATTGTTCATAACAAAAATCACTATCAGTATCACTTTAGCAAATTTCAATCTAATTGTAGCTTCCTACAATAATCACTACCAGTATCACTTTAGTAAATTTCAATTTAATTCTAGCTTCCTACGATAATCTATTAATTATTAAGCTTACTTCTCTCTGCTGGCAGCATCAGCCTCTTAAATCACTCCCCTTTCCCTTATTTCCACCCTAACCTGTTTCAAATACGCTAATTACATTTCTCCTCTTACGACATAGAATATTCAGTGACACACAGCCGTCACTATTGTGGTCATATTCTCCTTGCACCGACTACCACTCAGGAAATCTCTTGCAATCGCCTTTCTTTCGACACTCGCGGAGTCACAAACAGGGCGCGCAAAATCTCTGACACCCCTGTGTTATGTCACTTGGCGGAAGCACCGGCCAGTGCCCCTCGTGGCAGGTAGTGCCTAACAAAGGGACAAACCAGTCTGCCACCCTACTCCAGGCTGCTCAGTGGAACGCGTCAGAGCTTTTAGCAGCTCACTGCAACATCCAGTCTTTACCTGCACATTACGAAGAACTTAGCCTCCTCTTCAACCAACTAAACTACCACGTAATCCTCTTATCCGAAACGTGGTTGAAACCACACATATCCTCTGCATCTACTCATCTCCCAGGGTACACATTTCTTAGGGCAGACAGATCAAAAAAGCGAGGTGGCGGGGTCGGCGCGGATATACGAACAGATCTCAAAGCGAAAGTCTTATGTACGTCAAATCCTGCTGAAGAAAAAGAGGCTGAATTCATGTTCATTGAAATAATATACAAAGTCGAAAATTCTTGACTGGCGTCGTGTACAAGCCACCAAAAATAAGCTCAATGAGTTCCTTCCAGTCGGAATTACATTCACTTCAGTGTCAATACGAACATGTCATCGTAATGGGTGACTTGAACATAGACCTGCTAAGAGACATTCCCTCTGCAATAAACCTAAGAAGACTGTTTAATTGCAATAGCATGAACATTCTTCCATTACAACCTACACACCATACGGCGCACAGTCATACTCTTATAGACGTAATCGCAACGAAACAGACTGACAAAGTAAGAGATGTTGGTCGAACATCGACCCCTGGCCTCTCAGCACACGATGTAATATTCCTGGCCTACTCTGTGCAGCCTCCAAGGATCAAATCACGTTACATAACTTGTAGGAACATGAAACGTATTGACCTTGACGCTCTAAAGGCCGATTGCTCAGAAATCTCATGGCATCAAATAATCAGAGAACCTACAATCGACGGCAAAATTAATGATCTTGGTGATAAACTCACTGCCCTCTATGACAAACATGCACCTGTGCGCACAATCCGTGTAAGAAAATCTCCTGCTCCATGGCTGACAGGTGAATTACGTCAATTGATGAGTAATAGGGATGCTGCCCACAGGCGTTTCAAGGCAGATCCGAAACCCGAGCGTTTCGAAGAATATAGAAAGCTAGGGAACAGAGTGAAACAATGCATTCGCAATGCTAAAATCAGGCACGCTCGCTCCCTTGTATGCAGCGATCTGACGCCCACGACTCTATGGAAGAATCTCCGTAGCTTGGGGGTCGGAAAGGCAAAATCGGAAACTACTTTTCATGTGTCAGCTAACGAATTAAATGAATTCTTCTCTGCACCTCTGAATACCAGCACGGCTGATAATTACCGTCCATAAGAATCCCCAAACAGGATAACTAACAACGATACCTTCCATCTAAAACATGTAACAACGAATACGGCAAGAAAAGCAATAATGAGAATCTCTTCTGATGCAATAGGCAACGACACTATCGGTATAATGATGATTACGAATGTTGCCGATATCTTAGTACCTGTCTTAACTGACATATTTAATTTTTCCCTCGTGAACGGAATATACCCCACTGCATGGAAAAGAAGCATAATTCGACCCATCCCTAAGATCGAAAACCCGCAACTGCCTAGTGATTACCGACCAATTAGCATACTGCCTGCTGTTTCCAAAGCCCTTGAATATATTGTTCATGACCAAATCACTGAACACTTGCATGAATTCAGCCTATATGACAAATTTCAATCTGGCTTCCATAAACATCACAGCACAAACACTGCTCTAATTAAAGTAACTGATGACCTGAAATATGCCATCGACAAACGAAAGGCAACAATATTGACGCTACTGGACCTCAGCAAAGCTTTTGACACTGTTAACTTTGACATATTGCTCAGAAAAATGCAACAGCTTAATTTCTCTGATAGTGCAATGAGATGGTTTGAAAGCTACTTAAAAGACAGACAGCAATGTGTTGTCTGCGTAAATGAAAAATCTTCCTGGGGACGTGTTTCCTCGGGAGTGCCACAAGGATCAGTCTTAGGACCATTTTTGTTTTCTTTATATGTCAACGATATTTCGTCGGTTCTGTCCTGTAAATATCATTTCTATGCCGACGACCTCCAACTCTACCTAAGCGTCAGACCTGAAGATGTAAACACTGCAATCGCTCAGATGAATGATGATCTGTCTTCAGTAGTGACATGGGCGAAAAACCTGGGGCTGAAACTAAATGCAAAAAAGACGCAAGTAATCTTAATAGCCAATCAGAAATTAATAAGTTCAGATATCCGCGAATGGCTACCTCCTATTCTGCTCGACGGTACTCCAATACCATATCAGAAAACAGTGAAGAACTTGGGTTTAAATTGGATGAGCATCTCAACTGGGCGGAGAATACAGTCGCAGTGTGCCGAAAGACGTCTGCTTGTCTCTATGCTCTCAAAAAGTTTCGGAACATATTTCCACAGGACTTGAAACGCCAGCTCGTGCAAGCACTCGTTCTACCGAACCTCCACTATTGTGATGTGATTCAACAAGGCATGAGTAATGAAAGCAAAAGACGGCTAGAGCTAACCATGAATGCCTGTGTGCGTTACACCTGCAACATTCGCCGATATGATCATGATAGTGCTTCATACTCCGAGCTAGGGTGGCTGCGGCCGGACAAATTGCGTGACTACCACACTATGTCTACTTCACAGACTCCTAGTCGCGCAAGCACCCCAATACCTTGCTTCATAGATTAAAAACCTGTCATGCCATCATAATCGAAACACGAGGCCACTCTTATTTGGTATCCTAACTGTGCCCACTCACAAAACAAAAACTTTTGCGAACTCCTTCTCAGTTGCCGCTGTCCGCCTCTGGAACAAACTGCCCCTTACCTTGCGCAAAATTCAATCTCCTGTTGCTTTTAAGAAGCAGTTGAAGCATTTCGTACTATCATCCTCATAAAGTTCTCCACAAAATTAATGTACAAGGCCAATCCTTTCATCTGTCAAATCATCTTGCTCCTGAGATGCCTTCCTCTTCATCTATCTCTATTAGCCACGCAATCTTCTTTTCCTTTATATTTCCTTAATTATGTTTCATCATGTCTCTCTATTCTTCTCCTCCCTTCGCCATGAGTCTCCCTCGTACTCCCTGCTGCCAGCACTCCTGTCTAAAATCTGTCTCTTCAATAACGTCTAATTATAACAGTACTTATGATCTACGAATATAAACTCTATATGTATGTATTTTTCCAGGTGTACCTTTCTAATTGTTTATTTCACTTTTTGTACTAGATGTAGTTTAACATACCTACTAAAACATATGAATGTAAAATAAGTAGAATGCCTGGTTAGATGCAAGAGAGGGCCTGATGGCCCTAATCTTGCCAGGTTAAATAAATAAATAAATACATTATTGTGCAGTTTCTCAATACCTGCCTGACCACTGATTACAGCCTTCATCTTCAATTGTCTAGACCACTCCACAGTTTTGAATCGATGTGGTGTACCATTACTGTTGCTTGCACTAGATTGAAACAGTTCAGTCTGTTCTGCTTCAGATACGTGGACTATTCGACGTAGCAGGCTCATAAAGGCGCCTAAATGGAAAATGTTTTCTTTTGCGCTCTAATAACCACTACTGACTGCCATATTGCCGTTACGTAAGAAATGAAGTACGAAGTAGGGTTGCCTTCCGGCCCTATATATCGGGACCATCATCGTTATGGGCATTCTTGTCCAGATATCCCGACAAGACCCAGCTTTGTCCCGGTTTTGCAAAATACTGTTACGAGCTTGGCTCAAGAACTGAAGTAACGCCATCTCTTATCACAACGTGTAATTGCAGCCTCAGTTACTTTTATTTATGCCCACAAGTTTATGTTGACAAGGTCGTCTCACAGATGGCGTTGCATGTTGCTTATCCTATATCGACGTTGCAAGCACCTTCTACATCTAGCACCATCATTCTAGAAAAAACCTGACTTCTCCGGTAGTACGGAGCTGGAACTATTTAAGCAGCGCCACGCGGAAGAATGAGGCCGTTCCCATCTGAATAGCGATCTAATAACACGATTCTTTGTAAACATATTGCGAACAAAGTGTGCAAGTTAGTAATGCTTGAATTTTTACTGCCTGTGTGTGGCGAGTGGAGTGTATAGTAATGTGTACTTCGATGACTAAAATATTATTGTCGATTGTTTACCGTCTAATACACTTTAAGTGACTTATCGTAGCTTACAAAATGCCTAATGGTGGAGAAGGAAAGTGTCACTTTTCGGATGATTACACAAAAGAGTGGTCTTTTGTCCAGAAAAGGACGTACGGATCAAGAAGCGTTGTGTGAGATTTGTAGCTGTTTCTCAGAAACGGACGGAGGCAAGGCAGATGTGAAGCGTCACATTTCCACGAACAATCTTACAAATAGATTCGCGGTAGCATCAACATCAAAGCCTATTTCTACATTCATGATTATTGAAGATACCCAAGAAGAACTGGTCGTTGCTGCTGCAGAATTAACGACAACTTATAAAGTTGTCAAGCATCATCAGTCCTCTTGACTGTAGCGTAGAACTGAATGCCGCAATATATACTGACGCCAAAGCTGTCTACAGCCTAAACCAAAGCTACAGCGACTGTTAAAAATATTCTCGCTCCACTCTTCGTGTCCGAATGCAAAAGACAATCGCAAGAAGTTTCATTTTACGACACAGGCACCGACGCATCGAACCACAAGATGTTTCTTTCGGTTGTTTAATATCATACTGAAACCGACGGTATCCAGCGGAACCTGTTGAAGATTGATTCGCTGAATAACGAAGCTTCGGAGAAAATTGCAACGTTTTGTCTTGACACTTTAAGACAACTGCAAATTACATTAGATAAATTAATCGCTTTTTCTGAGGCTGTAGCAATAACAACATTGGAGGGCTTCACCGACGCGGCCAGCGGAATGAGTTTCACCAAATTAAAGAAGAACTACGAAAAATGTAGAAAGAATTGGATATTCAGCCTATATTCTCCACAGTACTACATCAAGCGCCGCTGGAGTCTTAACTGTCGACATTGAAATATTCGTCATGAAAATATTTAATTATTTTTAAATATACGGTAAGGGCACAGAAGCTGAAAAAGTTATGCTTAAACGGTGACAATCATCAGACTCAGCGATCTACACTCAAAAACAAGACGGACGGTAGCGAGCACAACGATGCAGATTCTTGCATGACAGACGTGCGCTATGCTCGAGCAGTAGGTGCAATTAGTTATGCATGTGGCCGAAATGTGTCAGTATCTTAGAGACCAAACTCCTCAACTGTCTTAATATGTATTTTAATAACAAAAGTTCTGTATCTTCTGTGAATCCGCGGATTCTTCATTGGCATCACCACCCCGAGGAAGTTACGTCATGTGGGGAAACAAAACATGAAATGTAATGTAAAACGTGAACTAGCCGTCTGATGATGAACCTATCGTTTCGAAACCCGTAATGGCGCTGTTTGAATAAATAAATAGCACTGTAAAAAGTGGCTGGTTACTGTAAACTTCTGTGTAGAGTCGGCCTACAAATGAGATAATTTTGTAGGAGAATGAATTAAACTTGACCGTGGAGTGCCACAAAGTGAACGCGACTGAGAAAGACGAACACGTGAAATTCAGAACTTTATATGTGAAGTGTGACTTTTGAATTATAAAAGTCAGAGTCGCCTATTATGCAAGCCGTGACCGCCAACTGAACGCTCAAACGGACCGAGCTGTGTAGTATATGAGCGAGAAATCTGTCACACACAATTGTTTTGTAAGCTTTTTGGTAATTGGTTCGACTGGATACCATAAGCTGACTATTGTTAGTGGCTGTGATTGCATCTAAGTTTCGATATTTTTACTTAAGATTGACACGAGCATGGCGGTGTTTCTTGTATCAAAGAATTAACAATATATGGAAGTTTTCACTCACAAACGATCCGTGGTTAGAAGCTCTGTTAACCGGATACCAGAAAACATTTGTTGCTCTATGTAGACGTGTGTAGTGCCGCTAGGTTGCGGTACAGCTTTCTATAGCCTAAGAATATGTGCGGACCAAACTGCAGAAGAAGCTATCATCGAAACTTGAGTGGACTATTTCTGCAGGACGAACATTTTAACAGCGCCGTTGCATCCCTTAACGGATGAAACAGAAACGCCAATCTGATTTCATTGACATTAAACATACACTCTTTACTGTCACATATCTGAAACAGCACCTTCTATAAAATATTTGAGGTATCTTGGTAATCATCATGTTTATAAACAAGACACATCAAACGAATTGGTGACTTCGGTAATGCGATAGCAAATAGTAATGCAGTTACAAAAATACTGGTCGGATAATAACAGAAATGCAGTGAAACATCCGAAAGCAGAAAGTATTCGAGTGCACTAGTGAGCTAAGGACACATTCTTATTATGAGGAGTCATAATAACGAGAAGTCATCTCAGCACACTTGCGACGTCTTCGAGAGAGTCTTATCATGGCGTTGCAGTACCCACAGTTTTCCTGAATGACGGTCAGAAGCTCCGCTACAACGAGTGCGGCATAAAACCCTAGAAGCCAAGACCACATCTTGCAGAGGAAAAATATAAATCGTTGCGAAGGTATTTATCCCCTACATCCGTAATAAATCCGCGAAAATTGTAAGAGTACTATGGAAACTTAATGTGAAGTGTGTATTTCGCTCGCTGCCCAAGGTGGAAGCCTTGTTGGAGTGTGTTAGGGCGACATAGGATTCCAGCAATCAGGAGTTAACCTGTTAACGGAATCCCATGCCAGTGCGGGAAACTGAACGTAAGTCAGATCATCCAGATATTAAAGAAGATGCGCGGATCACAAGCGTTGCGCAGATAAGGAACAACCAGCAAGGTCGGCTATCGCAAACTACTGCGTCTGCAAGGGACATACGACGAATTATGACAACACCAAGTTCTTAAAACCGGCAGATATATTCTGAGATTACATTTGAAAAGAATGTGTAGAGATCCGGGTACATGGTGTGCTGATAAATAAAGGCAGGGATTTCCAGCTAAACAAAGCTTGTAATCCAGCCTGAAGAGGCAATTGGTGAGCTTGCCCAAATATCGCACCATTTCGACATCATCCAACTCAATAAGGTCATCAAGGTCATCATACGCCGGGAATGTCTAAAGCAGACTTTTTGCATTCACAGTTTTTGTTGTTTTTGACGTTTATAGGTGAAACGATTAAAAAATCGCGAAATGAAGCCACGATACCGTACGCTTTTAAAACTTAGAGCTACTTACAATTTTCAGGATAATGAGGACGAACGGTGAAATAGTTTTAAGAACTACGGACAAATACGTCTGGGTGCATGTATTCTTGGTCAATATCTGTGATGTCTTTCTTCAAACTTAGACTGACCTAATATGTTTGACTGTTTGGCGACTCAGGGTGAATGTTCAGTTCATGAGGATCTCAATTTCCTCTAGGGGTTAGAGGGAACTGCCTTCGGGGGGTCGGTGGAAGGCGGGGTACTCCTTTGAACTTGACCCTTATGAACATGAGTGTCCTGAACACTAATTCCAGACATTATATTGAAGCCTTATGTACAGCGTACCAAATCAAAAGACCGCTAACATTGCGCTACAGTCTCGTTTTTCTGTTACTTATTCTTTTCTGTTGCATGACTGAGCGTATAGCGTATGTATACTCTCCGATGTATAAGAAGGTTGGATGTGACACGTGATCATAATTTTCCGTAATTAACTGAAACAAGGAATCGAATCCGAAGATCAATGCTTGCCCATATAATATAAATACAACCTGATCTTTATTGGGCGATTATTCAATGTTTACAACAACGATCGGAATGTTAAAAAATGGTAATAAGTTAACGCTTCACTATAGTAAGCACAAATTTTTATAAGAAAAATCGTTTGAATATATTTAGATTCCCGAAAAAAAAGTCGCCCGCTCTAAAACGGGCAAAGGTAAAATTTCGTAAAGACTTTAATAACCTTGAAATCACGCAAACACTGCGCAAGAATGATAATGACGCAACTAAACAAAATGCACTGTCGCAAGCTTAGATGTGAAAACACGTATAACGTGTACACTGAAGACGTTAATTTGGAATCCAATAATGCAATTATAATTATGAAAACCAATAATATGCAACAACTAGCAACACTTCTTACAAACTTTTAGTACTGTATTAAGTTATTAACAGTAATGCTGTCTGTTTGGATGTTTGCATAAGTTTGACCAAATTTAATTACTGCTCTTTACTGATTACTTTTCATATGATACCTTAAAACCTTTCATCCGTGGCAGTAACTATTTGTCAAAAACAGTGCTATGTAGATATATCCATATATCATCTATATAATACAGCATAAAATTACCTGATTACTAGAGCATACTTCCGTCAAAGAAATATGAACTACACTTAAATCATTTTTAATTTGAAATGATTGTTTGTAGTAGTAATGCAACATTATATGAACAGCCACAGATCTTACTGCCTTTTATTACAATAATTACTTGACTGAAAATTAACTGTAAATTTAACTGAACCTGTTTTTTCCTGTTTCGTTCATTCATTACTTTCACAGAAGTTAGGTGAGAAGGATAGGACACTGCTGATGGTTAACGACTTGGGTCAAAGAAGTTTCACTCGCGAAGTTCATGCTTCGACTAACCACACTCTTAGGAACCAAAAAAGTTACTATTACGCTGGCATGCCTATTACACAACTATAAAGGTACTTGATGGATCTTACCTTGCGATTAATTTCCTGTGCCGTGAAGTAAATATTCTAATGGAATTCATTATGGGCTCTTCTTGATCAGCGAGCAGCTCGAGTAAATTTAGGAAACAAAGCATTCTTCCATAATTCTAAAATCCTCTTATAACCATGTACTGTGCCTGTATATGTGTCCGCTCCCTTCTATTTTTCCTTGCCACATATTATTAATACCATTTTGCAGCACTGTCTCCGTTTGGCATTTGCGCACCAATACACACATCCGTACCACACCACAGATGCTTCGCAACTCAACTTGCTACGATTATAAACGCTCGCCCAACGATGTTATTGTTAAATGACAGATACTATTTGTGTTTCGTTCAATAAAAATATCCCTGATATTCCAAGTGTGTTTACGACAACGGTCTGGCCTAATTATTTCTTACCTTTTTTTCAGCACACATTAGATTTTTATAAACACAAGTAACTGACAAAATTCATAAATATATTTAGTTGCGAAAAATGGTTTAAACTTGTACTGCTGACGGTAACTATAGGATCTATGATTGTTTGGCTTCAGACTGCCTCACGAACTTAACTGACTCTAACATACAAGGTGGTCAGAAACAGTGCGAAAAGCTTGAAAGGGTGCTGCAGTGCAGGTTGTACTGAGAAATAACTGTTAAAAAAAATTCTATACGTAGGGCCGTTTCCGAGTTATTTAGCATTGAAGTTAGCCAATCAGGTCGCCTCGTGCATCTTCAAGCATCTTGCCAGACAAAGTCTCGCGAAACTTGTTCTTCGTTTGGTTTCCTCAAACCGAATAAACGTAGCTTTTGCTTACCTAGTTTAAATTTATCACTTCCGAAAAAGGAGGCTTATTTTAACTGGTAATGAGCACGTGAACAAGTGGTAACTCACGGAACCACAGATGTTTGTGCATTACCACTATTTTGAGCATGCAAGCGCTTGAATTTGCGCGTTTAGCGGCCTGATTGGCTAACTTCAATGCTAGTTAACTCTCAAACGTGGCAACGTACCGAATATTATTCTTAACAGTTATTTCTCAGCACAACCTCCACTGCAACACCCTTAAAAGCTTTTCAGACTGTTTCTAACCACCGTGTATACAGGGTGAGGCAGTTACGACAGGCTACCCCAAACATATCCAGAACAAACAAATATATCCAAGTACAGTTTTCGCCAAGTTATGCGGACAATATGGCGAATTTGCTGACGTTCGCAAGTAATTTCAAATCGTTTGTAGTTACTGAATTACGACACCGAATTTTTTCTTTTCTAATGGAACTATACACTTTTTCCTGTTGTATTTGAAATAAGCTTCTATGACAGCTTGAATGATATAACGTGTACGAACTTGATCAATTAGTATCAAGATAACAGCGCCGTAAATCACTGTCCTACTGTCAAGAGAAGAGGTCCCTGAAACTTCTGCACTGCCATACCAAATATAAGCAAATAAATAACTCAGGTATGATTCTTGTGTTTACCGTTGCGCTAGGAGTCCATCAGCCTGTGTTCCGCCATTGTAGCAACGAGATAACTTGCTCGTAAAGCTCTGAAGACATTCACATTCTGTACGACAGTCGTAAAAGTGAATATCGTTTACGGCGAGTGTTGCCAAACTATTAGAGCAGCTGTGCGGTTGTATTCTGAGGGTATCCAGATCATGCCGAGCACTCATGACATGCGTCTGCAAAGGCTATAAAAAAAGTTCTAGAAATTGGAAGTATGGAGGACAAAATGCCCAAAGGCAAAAGAAGAGCAGCTGATGAAAGAAATGAAACTAACATTTTAGCAGCGGTAACAAACAATGGAAATGTCACTGAGAGGCATCTCGCAAGTACGAGAGGGATCACCAAACGATTGTTCTGCGAACACTATTTTCCTTCGAATTTCATCCTCTTCACATTTTGCTGCATCTACAGTTTCATGGCAATGACTTCCAAAATTGGTTACAGTTCCCCGAACGTTACCTACGAAAAGTGCAAAGTGATGCGGCATATCTATGCAAAATTTTGTTTAAGGAAGAAGCATCCTTTACAAACCCTGGGCATGTCAATGTCCGTAATATGCAATAACATTCCTTTTAAAATCCACGCCAACTAAGAGGAGTGGACAAAAACAACGCTCTTTGTCTCTCAACGTCTGCTGCGTGTTTTTCAACCCGCATCATTGGTCGCCTGTTTTATGTAAGAGAATCTAAATAACCTCAAGTATCTCTAGTTCCTAAGACAAGTTGATGCAGCAGTTACTGGAAAAAAAATCCCATGGGACATAAGGCAATGAATGTGGTACCAATATGACGGATGTCCCTCCCATTCGACACATGTAATGACAGACCTTCTTAAGAGAACATTTGGAGAGCATTGGAATGGCCGCTCATGAAACGCAAACTGGTCTACGCATTCAAAAAACTTAACGCTTCTATACTTTTACCTGTGGCGAAAATTAAAACAAGAGCTGTTTTAGGAAACACCGGCGACTCCCGAAGGCATGAAATGCCTTATAACAAGGGCGTGTGCTACCGTCAGCTCCAGATGAAATTGAACGTGCAGCATTGTTTCTCCAGAATGACTTCCTATCGCGTAGCAACGCTCTAAATCAACATTTTGAGTACTTGGCGTGACAGCCATGGTAGTCAAAACACGAACCGCATCTGAGGTACGTGCCTGCTGGCATTTGATGTAATAGGGCAGACGTTTGTCAAACCGTTTCTCCTAACGGCGGGACAGTGGTTTGTGGCCCTATGTTCTTGATACTTTCAATAAAACACGAGCAAGAATTATTCTATCTGAAATGGGGGCCTCTACAGGAGACTTAGGAAGTCATAAATGAACCAAAAATATTGGAATCTTAACTAAAAATGCCAAAATTATAAATACATAAAACATAAAATAATAAGAACCAAAATCAACCAATAAAGGGAAAACTAAAGTGTTAGAAAAATCATAAACCCTAAATAAAACCAATAACAAAGGTAATATAGCAACCAAAGTATAAAAAATTAAATAAACACCAGCCTGTAAACGTTCAGGCTGGTAACCTCAACCCAAAATCAAAAGCAAAGTAGGGGTCAAATCCCATACACGCTATGTCACTGAAGTTCTCTTAGAAATTTCATCCAAAAGCCGCAGGGTAAAGTACATAGTTGCATTAGAAGAAAACGAAGCCGCTGTTGCAATTCCGTGACTATAAACGATAAAAATTACTCGCGAACATCAGGAAATTTGTCGTATTGTCCGCTACGACTTGACGATAACTGTATTTGGAGATAGTTACTCAGTCTGGATGTATTTGGGGTGACCTGTCTCAGCTGCATCGCCCTATAATAGATTCACCCTGTTTCAGTCTTCCTCTTTCGACACGAATTTTCTCTTACGCCATCCCATGGACACCGACTCGACGGTGTCTTGTATCGGCTCCACGATGAGACGTCGATTCCGTCTGGCAGAAGTGGTATTTAACAGCTGGTATTTATTCTCACAAATGGCAGAAGTGAAATTTGAATAGAGCGCGATATTTTAAAGAAGTGAAAGTTTTAAATAAGGCAGTTCGAGTGGCCAAAGTTATGAAGCGCAATCGTCCGTCGCCCGCGCGGAGATGTTCGTCGCACTCCCGCGGTGCTAAGAGTGAGACAGCTCGTGCTACGTCACGCGTCGGCATCCACAGCAGCGTGCGGATTCCAGCGAAAAGTGCTGCGTCAGGCATTCCCAGCTGCCCAGCAGTGTCTGCCAGCTGCGGGCGACTCAGCACACGCCGACTAGAGCGGTACGTTAAGGCGTAGCGTACCAACACCTGTTAGCAGGTATTCTCACTGTGTGCGCTGTACGACTGAACAAGCCAGCTGCCGCAGGTCACTGGAAGTTCTGCGCAGTCTACAGCGCGAACTTTTAGTGTTTTAAGACCTAAATTATGACTGCTGGGTTAGTAACTAAGAACTTGACTGTTAACCACTAAGAACTATCTAGTAGGAAAACTATTATTTATTTCTGTGACTGACTACGGAAACAAGTAGTAAGCTCTAAAAAAAGCCCTCGCTCCGCGTCTACGTTTAAAAACGTGGACACTGGAGCAAACTGACTGACGAAAAAGCTGGGGGAGACGGCAAATTTTGCTGGTGGTGAGGGTCAATCCTCGGCGTGTAACACTACAGTTACGTCGTTCTCGCGAAATGATTCAGAAACGCCCACAGGCAGAACAACAGGTGCAGTCAGACGCCGGCCGAAGTGGCCGAGCGGTTCTAGGCGCTAAAGTCTGGAACCGCGCGACTGCTACAGTCGCAAGTTCGAATCCTGCCTCAGGCTTGGATGTGTGTGATGTCCTTATGTTATTTAGGTTTAAGTAGTTCTAAATTCTAGGGGACTGATGACCTCAGCTGTTAAGTCCCATAGTGCTCAGAGCCATTTTTTTGCAGTCAGACGCACCACTTCTTTAGAAGATCTAGTACCAAAATGAGCCGCCGTGGAGGCCAAAATAGTTCAGGTAGAATTGCTAGTACAAGGAGAATTGCTGGGAGAGCTTGAAAAGAAAAGAATTTTTGACTACAATAGGAGCATCTTTTAGAAACAAGAGCCGGTCCTTGGCAAAGGAAAAGGGGAAATTATGTGGCCAAAGCGAAGAGCTTTGAATTGACAACCACCGACTGCGTAGGGACCTAACATTAGCGAACCAACCTGATAAAATAAGCCGCATGGAAAATGAAATTGCTCTGAAGTCAGATAACGAAAGACTAAGAAATGAGTGCAAAACTACTATGTCATTCGCAGCAGTAACAGCATTAGGTCAAAAAGTAAAGACACAAAATAGGTAGGCTCCCCAAAACGCGAAGGCGAAATAAACAAGTGTACTGTTTTTCAAGTCAGAAATAAATAACGATGCTAGATTTGTTCGAGACACTATCACAAAAACTATCAATCCGAGGCACGTCAATATAAAGATCAAGGTGATCAGAACAACAGGAAACACGGTGTTTACGGGAACAGAAACTCTGGCAGACGAAAAGATTATTGCCAAAACTGTAGAATTAAAAGACTTTCGACGCGAAGAACCAGGAAAACTAAAGCTACTACTACTTTCAGTAACTGACTTTCCTACAACACTAACTGATGAAGAATGCCTTACCGATCTTTATGAAATAAATCTCAGTGAGCATGTTACAAGAGAGTAATTTCAGGAAGAAGTGAAATTCAGATACACGTCCGTGCCTAAAGGCAAAAGAACTGTGAACAATGTATTAGAGGTTACACCAAAAGTCAAATTTTTGCTTTTACAAGGCGACAGAGAGTACATACAGTTCGAGTCATTAAGCATCAGAGACTTTGTGTCACTCCAAAAATGTTCTAATTGTCAGGTATTTGGTCACCCAATCAAATGTTGTGATAAAACGCCAGTTTGCGGAAAAAGTGCTAAACCGGGCCACAAGAACTCCGAATCTCGTGATGGTAAAGCTGTGGGCTGCATACCTTGCAAATACAAAAATGGCTGGAGGTCAATAGTCTCTGACCTATAAAGAGCTACGTGAAAGGCAGATGAAACGTACTGAATATGACGTCACCAATAATATCTGCTAAGCAGTACAGCAACGGTTAGGCAATTACGCGCTCCCTTGAAAATATCAACAGTAGTTATACAGAGTACAACCCGGAAATAAGAACAAAACACAAATACAAATGTTCAAATGGTTCAAATGGCTCTGAGCACTATGGGACTTAATCATCAGAAGTCATCAGGCCCCTAGAACTTAGAACTACTTAAACCTAACTAATCTAAGGACATCACACACATCCATGCCCGAGGCAGGATCCGAACCTGCGACCCTAGCGGACGCGCGGTTCCAGACTGAAGCGCCTAGAACTGCTCGGCCACAACGACCGGCACACAAATACAAACCTCCATCCAGTGGCATCGAGAAAACAGCTGGGGCTACTGCAAAATGACACCGAATTACCACATCTTCTTACGTGCGAATTTATGAAGAGTAAATATATGTTACTGATTTCATAGATGATGCATGCTTGCAAGGTGTCATGGACTTTAATATAGCAAGGCACCTAAAACAAGAAATTTTTGAATGGGTAACATTCCAAATAGTCTTTTTTATGATGGTAGACGAACTAGAAGAGAAAGTGATCAGATACGAGCAAGAAATGCAAAACACACAAAACACCACAGAGAATCATGATCACATAATCATCCAAGCGCCATCGCGCAGGGTAGCCGAGCGGTCTAGGGCGCGTTGTCGCGGTCCGCGAGGCTCCCCCTGTCGGAGGTTCGAGTCCTCCCTCCGGTGTGTGTGTGTTGTCCTTAGCGTAAGTTAGTTTAAGTTAGATTAAGCAGTGCGTAAGCTTTGAGACCCATGACCTCAGCAGTTTCGTCCCATAACACCTTACCACAAATATCCAATTTTCCATCTAAGCAGCAATAAAACAAATACACAAGTCACGGCACAGTACTCAAAGAACTTAGGACAGCATAAACAAAATCGATAAACTGAAGATAACAAAGGCAATGGTGATAAATTAGTGGCCACAACTAAACAAGAATACAACACAACCAAAACTGAAAAATATAAGAAACCCATAATTTTCACATATGTAAGGGAACACACATAGCATTGCTGACACAGAAATAGAAAGAAAAACAACAGTGCAGGGTACTGACGAACAAGACATCGAACATGTACCTGTATATGATCAAGAACGAGCATTGTAGACAGAAATACAACCCAGAAGACAAAACAAGGATAGTACAGGCAGACAATGCAATACACATCTCAGCTCAACAAATCCCCTCACAGAATAAGACACCATAAGACGAAGAACACACAGAACTAAAAGAAATTATATAAATGTAACGGACAATTTTTAAAGAACAAACAATAGACAACAGTAACATGGGGAATGACGTGTAACTTAATAGACTAGAACACAGAGATATATTCAAGACAGCACTTACACAAAAAGCGAGCTTAAATCATCAAGATGGAGACAGAATATGTTACCAAAATGACCGAACGGTTCTGCGATCTGTAAATATACTGTCAGACAAAAAAGGACTATTACAGTTATTGAGACATGTATGTGCTAGGAGAAATAAAGGAAATAACTACGTCTTAGTATATAAAGGCCTTTTGAAGGGACATGAATGAGTATACTTTGACCACACGCAGACCGGTCCTAGATGTTTTGTATTAACTAGACTGCCGTAGTGATTTTCTTAGAGTCAAATTTTATCAGAAGTGGCATGGTAGTTAAAGAGCTTTTGAAGCTTGTGGGAGTAGTAGATGCTGCCGTAGTGTGCCTTCAAGAACCATACTTACGTAATGGCAAAATATCTGACTTTCCAAAACACTGTATGACGATAAACGAAAGACCGGATAGCAAGACAATAATCATAGAACATAACATAAACATCACAGTGACACTAATCAGAGACTTACATTCGGAACATATTACAACAGCTGAGATAACACTAGTGAACGATACTTGGATAATCTCTTAAATATATGCTCAATACTCATTTGGAGTACAACATTTCGCAGGCAGAATAAAGACATTGCACGATTTGCAACTGGAAAAAGGACTAATGATCCTAGAAGGCATCAATGCGCACTCAACTCTCTGGTACGCAGATAGAACGGACGAGAAAGGACACGTAATAGTGGACGTAATAAATAAATACAATCTATTTGTTCTAAATAAACTTGTCGAACCGTCGACCTACTGCAATAACATGGTAAGTGAAACATAGACAGCCGCGCGGGATTAGCCGAGCGGTCTTGGGCGCTGCAGTCATGGACTGTGCGGCTGGTCCCGGCGAAGGTTCGAGTCCTCCCTCGGGCATGGGTGTGTGTGTTTGTCCTTAGGATAATTTAGGTTAAGTAGTGTGTAAGCCTAGAGACTGATGACCTTAGCAATTAAGTCCCATAAGATTTCACACACATTTGAACATTTTAAAAACATAGACACCTCACTTGTAAACACTACGTCAATTACACATAATACAGACTGTAAAGTTTTACACAACGTAACATAATGTAACCACAATACAATAGTTATACACACTGGTACTAGTAATACAAACATACACAACACACTACAGAAACGACTAATCTCAAACAAAGCCGACTCGAATAAACTGAAACAGGTAATTGAGAAGCACTTCTAATTACAATTCTAGGCGGTATCGATTACTAAGCAGATATCGAACAAACATTCTAGCACAAGTACAAAAGGAAGCGATTCCAACAACAAAAACGACACAAAAACAAGCAGTTCCATGGTCGACCACTTTAACAAGACTGAGAAGAAACAAAAGATAAACGGCGCTACCACCAACAACTAAGAGAGCTCAGGAAAGAACCATTAGACTACAACATTACTTAGAAGCAGAACAACGATACAACAACGAACTCCAAAAGACCAGACAAACCCGCTGGGACAAATTTGTAAAGACTACCACATAAAACAACATCTGGGGGTGAGGGGGGCACCTTTTAAGATACAAACAGGGAGTATAAAGACCCCAACAATACTTCCAACGCTGAGAAGACCGAATGGCACGTTCACGAAAGGCTGGAGATGCTCTGCTCAATACGTATTGAGTAAACATACAAACTTACGCACACAACCAATTGAACGATATGCGAATAACGGAGTCACTGCCCCTTTTGACTTGAAGAGTTTGCTTTGGAAATTAGAAAATTAAAAAACTGGAACTCCCCTGGCCCAGATGGCATTCATTCGGAAACGATCAGATGCTCTGCTCCACAAATTATACCTGACCTAAGAGACTTACTCAACGACGCATTGATAGAGGGAAGAATACAAACATTATGGAAAACTGCTAACGTAGTAGCAATTAAAAAGTCAGATGATCAAGACCTGACTGACCCAAAGGTCCATATGCTTTATCAACCAACTAGATTAAATAACACTAAAGACTATTATGTGATAGAATACAAGCGCACTAAGTCCCCATCAGTACGCATTCTGACAACACAAATCTAAAGACAATGCAGTAAACAGAGTAATAGAAATAATACAGGCAACTGACAACAAATATGCAGCGGCTATATTGATAGACATTACTGGAGCTTTTGACAACCTCTGGTGCCGGCTTTCTTCGGAAGACTAAGAGATATAGGGACTTCTTTAGCTTTGTGTTAGTCTGCAAGCACAGAATAATTGAATGAAAATCTGGCCATCAGAAGGTTGTCAAAAAGATTACCAAAGGATGTCCACAAGGGTCCATTTGTAGGACAATATTCTGAGACATCGCCATCGGACCTCGATAGAATAAAATCAGTGAGTATAGCAAAGCAAAGGGGGGTGGCATACTCTGACGAACTACTGGTTGTCGTTTCAGCAAATTCAAGATTAGAATTAGAAACAAAGGCCACACAACTCCCTGAAATCATTAACAATTTTTGTACAAATAATAAACTGTCTATAGCAGCTAACAAAACAGTGCACCTTTTATTAAAGGGACTCTTAGAAGCAAGACTATAATAAAACCTACCAGTATCACAAGTAATGACAGGGAAGTAACTAGATATCTTGGAATACATGTGAACAGCAAATTAAATTTCAATGAAGATGCAAGACTAATCATTGACAAAGCGATGACAATAATACATAAATTAGCTAGACTTAACACGGCCCCGTTTAAACTTCCACTAGATACTGCGCAGATCTATCACGTGGAACTCTTTGAGTTAACTGTTTTGCTGCGAGCATCTGGGCATACTGCGTCAGACTGACCACATACAAAAAATTCTTAAGACGCGGACAAAGGAGCGTGCTGATCAGAACATCCGGAGCTTTTAGAACAACATCCACGAATGCACTATGTGTGGTCATGGGCATGCAGCCCATTGACATCACTATTCGTCACCGAGCAGTGACATACTAGTCACAGAAAGGAAGACTTGACAAAAGACAAGACATAACTGGACGCAACATAACAAACATAACATACTGCGGACTGAGACATGGTAGGAGGAATAGGACCAAACAGACAAGGGACGACGTGTCTAATCTTTTTTCTCAAATATACGTGATCACATAAGACTAAAATACATTGACCCCACAACTTGAATGACACATTTTCTGACGGACATGGCCCATACTGCACATCTCCATTGTCTAGGCCTAAAAGAAACTGACACCTGTAAATGTGGTAAATATGGCACTGCTGAACATGTTGTCCTCCACTGCAACACGTTTGCACACCTGGGACCGAGATACAGAAGTACAAGATCTGAAACTTCCCCTTTGTTTGTAAAGAAAGAGTATGCTGGTAAACTTTTCGTTATTTGATACCGAAACAGCCGAGTAAAACTGAACGTACTCATACAGTTTTATCTTTACTTATTCTGATTACTTATAAACTGACAGACAATATCTTAGCGCACCGCAATCTGACTTTTAATAATCCCCACAAAAGAATAGCCCTGACTAACAATAAGCTATACCCTTCATGAATCACTTACCTCACAAAAATCTTCGTTACTCGAACTACTGCAATACAGCGAGCGCGAATACTGCCTGCTAAATAAAAGCTTCTAACTACTGAAGGCACTAACTACTGATAGGCATAGAGTTAGAAAATGAAAAATTTTGGTAGAGAACAAACAATGTATTTACCTTAATAGTGTTCAAAAGTCATTATATATATGTAAATTATTGATATCTATTTCGACAAATTTCCTTTTTTTGACGGACACACGTCCAGATCGTCCGCTCACATTAACATCTCAAAACTGGCATCGCTCTCCCCACATCCACTACTGCTGGTGGCTCACCTCCAACTTCCCAACGCTACGGGCTGTTCACATCCAGATACCCAACACTACACTAGCGAATAATCCAACTATGAGTCCAACCAGTCACAGACTGCACACAGCGCAGTCAGCGATTTTAAGACAGAACGCTACGTGGCGTCACCAACACAAAAACCTAAACAGGCTATTTACAGACATAAGAAACACAATAAGATATCAGTAGAAATGGCACATCCTGAACAGACTAGCAGATGACGTATCTCAAACCATTACAGACAAAATTGACCACACTTAAAAACACTACAAAACCCAACACTTAAATACTACAACAAAACACATAGCACGATATACGCACAGACACTGACGCTGAATCTGATGAAAAATAGATACAGAAAGTGAATGTGACATTAAAATATTAATGTAATTACTCACACAAGGTCAAAACGCCAGTGTAGATATAACAGAACCTAACAATAGAATAAATAAAATAGTACAGAACATGTATAATTAACATTAGATTAGGATTAATTCATAACACAGTTAATGAAGCAAAGCTATTACGTAAATCAAAATATTTCAGTAGTAAAACCAAATACTTGTAAAGCTGTTTCACTGAGAACAGGCTCGAAGTTTTCCCGAGCCCTCGTCACTGAAACAGGTACGACTTACCTTGCAAATTTTCCCTTACACAAACTTCCCTCACACCTTTCTTTACTATTTGCAATCTCTTTAATCCATATTTATTTATGTTTACCACTCTTCGTAGTTTATGATGTGTATTTTTATTTACAAAGAACTAAAAACACATTGTAATTGTTAACTCGCTGTCATAGTAGTAACTGTATTAGTAATAATTCTGCCCAGAAACTGCTTTATAGATAGTGGGCTAATCGTAGTAAATAAACATCCCAACATTTCGCATGTCTTCTTCTTAATACTGGGAAAGAATAGCACTGTTGCGGCTTCGGCCTCAGGTAGTCTGCACAACCGGCGAAGGTTTATGCAGCACAGGCGCCTAAATACACGTAATAATGGCTGTAACTCGGCATTCTGTCGTTAGTTCTGGAGCGTTTGCAAAGCAGTATATATGATGGCAACTGAGCTGCTGAGGAATGATTCTTTCACTTTTTAACCGAATACTGCAATAAAAATCACGCTCAGTTTTTGTTCTCTTTCCAGTAATTTATACGAATGATCACATACACTGACGGAAAAACATCGCAGAAGCAAGGACTTGTAGGACAGAAACGAAAGTTGGTAGACGTGTTTCTGGATCTGAAAGCTACTGCTTTTTCAAATTTCGTGCCTCTGGCATAATAAAGAGGATGCAAATCAGGTTTGCTTTTAAAATGTGCTGCAACGGTCGTGAGGGTTCGTCTTCTTTGAAATTGGACGTAGTGAGTTGATGATAGTCAAGAATGCCTTCAAGGTGACTAACATACCATTACCGACACCTCACTCAGTTTGAACGAAGTTGTGTAACTGGTCTACTAGAGGCTGGATGTACATTAATCTAGCAGCAATGGTCACGAGATGGTACGGTCGCAAGACCACGGGGATCCGGACAGCCATGTGGTCCTATCGAGAGGGAAGACCATCGTGTTTGGCGTATGGCTCTGGCGCATCGTACTGCAACTGCAGCATCAATCTGAGCAGCCGTTGGCAACGCAGTGACACAGTGAACTGTTAAAAATCAGTACAGCTCCGAGCCAGACGGCACGTAGCGTGCATTCCACAGAATCCACCACAACGCCATTTGCGACTTCAGTGGTGTCAAGAGTGAGCTCACTGGACAGCAGGGTGGAGATATGTCGTGTTTCCTGATGAAAGTTGGTTCTGCCTCGGTACCAGCGCTGTCCATGTGTTGGTTAGAAGGAGGCCAGTTGATGGCTTGCATCCAACGCGCCTGCGCGCTAGACACGCTGGAGTTATGGTCTGGGGTGCGATTTCGTTATCCCAATCATCCTGACTGCAAATTTGTACATAAGTTCTGTGTTGCCACCTTTTGTGCTGCCATTCATGAAAGAATCTCAGAGGGTGTTTTCCAACGGGATAACGCTCGCTCACATACCACTGTTGTAACTCAAGAAGCTCTACAAAGTGTCGACATGCTTTGGCCTGCACGATCACCAGATCTGTCTTCTATAGAGGACTTTTGGACATCATCGGACAACAACTCCAGCGTCATCCACAAACAGCATTAACCGTCCCTGTATTGTCCATCCAAGTGCAACAGGCTTAAAACTCCATCACACAAACTGAAAACTGGCACCAGTACAATACAATGCATGCATGTTGGCATGCTCGCATTCAACGTTCTGGCGGGTACGTCGCTTATTAACAGCACTTCACATTTGAAATGGCTTATCTCGTGCTTACATTAACTTGTCATCTTACAATGTTAATTACTTGAATACGTTACCGAGACAAATGTGTTCCCAAAATTTCGTTACTCAGTATTAACAATTTTTTGGTGCTGCGATTTTTTTCGTCAGTGTATGATCACAAATATGTACATTTCTCCTCGCTGATAAAAGTGGTACGAAGCGAACTTCTATCAATCATTCGCGACTTAGAAAAAGAATTAGATTTTTTCAGGGATATAATGCGTATGAAAACTTTGTTATTGCTATTTAACGCTCACTGTCAGCCGATAAGTAATTGTGAACAATTTAGTATTAATGTTGCTTTTCGGACTTGAATAGACCCTACCGATACTGATGCAGAAACTTCACTCCCAGTTACAAAATTTTCATAAAATGAATTCTGTGTCTTCCAATGGCAGCACTTAGCAGATAATGTACCATATGTCAATCACAGAACTATCGGCGATAAGTATCTCCCTGCAACTTCAGCAACAGAGTGACGTCAAGGACTGGGAATTCTTTGCATCCTTGTCATTGAAAAGCACATGTACGACCTTCGCCTGAGGAATCAAGTGCACAAACTTATCCACATTATTACAGAAGTGACTTTGTTGATTGGAAACTCGTGGCCAGTGTGGCCAAGTAAGCAGTTTCTATACCTGTTACCACGAACTTTATGCTGTATGTACGTTTAATAACGTGTCCTAAAAATAAAGATCGAGGGAATAACGTACACAAATACATTAAAAAATAAATATCGATGAATGAATATTCGATTAATTCTCTGCTTCAAAAACACTGTTCTGGTAATATGTAAGGTACCAATTTCACACTCCTTACGAAGAATACGTCTTCACAATCACCGTTTTTATAATAAATAAATATCCGTCTATTTTCTCTGTAACAATCTGCAGTTCGTATCTCACTGCTAGTGTAGGATATAGAACTCATTTGCAATGCATATTATCCGTGGTGGAAATATGGCTGCGATACTTGCTTTGTTACTGTCAATATTTCTACATGACAACAGGGGATCACCTCCTGATGATAATTTTGTTATCTTTTCAGTCAAGGTTTTGCTTTACTCGTGTGTACTCGCCTTCTGCGTTGCCTGTTTCAATTTGTTCTTAAAACATCTGAAGCGTAAGCGACGTCGATCAGTGCAGTTTATCAGTTTGTTGGCTTCTAAATAATTTGAGCAACTGACGATGTGGAATTACACACGTCTGGAAAAATATCTTATTTGTTTTGTCCGGAGAAATAAAGTCTTAACAGGAAACTAGAATTTCTGTGTCTCCACATCTCTTTTATTACGCAACAATATAATGACTGCTATCTCAACAATCGCCGTAATGTTTGGCTTTCCACAGTTCCTGTTACCCTTTATAGCAGCTGGCTAGTGGACTTAATGGGCAGGGTTTATACATGAAAAACGTGTTCAAAAATAAACTGTTTCTGTGTTACAAGGAAGAAACTCGCATTTTAATATTACGTAGTTTCTCTTTGCGACAGCCTGTCATTTGTAAGATAAACACAACTCACTTTTTCATCACGTGACAGTCTGAAACCCATGGATCCACTCAGTCAAGTAGATGCAGTATTTCTTGAATTCCGAAAAGCATGTGACTCATTACCACACATATGCCTGCTATCGAAACTTGTGACTCGACTGAGATTTTCTTAGTAGGAGGGACGCCGCATGTTATATTAACATGTATTAATAAGGTGTCTGTAGATATATGATACTGTACCACAGACATGGGAATTAAAAGAAACTGACGGATTTCAGAAAATATAGGATTTGCAGAAAGGCAGTGGCCTGCGTTCAGGGCAAGCAACTGAATCACTGGTAACTCTAACACAATATTATGCAATTTGAGTCACCCGATTATTCTACAATATATAGACAAAACCCTTACATTTCTACGATACACAAATAGCTAATACGATCATTCCGTTGGATTATTGATACACCATTGTGATCCGAGCCGAAGCAATGGTCTTGTAGCTTAGCTGAAAAGCGAGGGAGTTGCCTGCGCTCCCCTGTTGGTCACGGGACGTGCGCGTATTTTTCTACCACAGCCGATGCTAGTTTCGGATGTGCATATAATATAGAGTAACAGATTGTATCAGTTATAGTGTGGTATAGTTTTACTCAGTTTACGGGTTTGCCGAATGTTTATCGAAGGGTGTGAAGGTGCCAGGTAACATCTAGATACAACTAATTCTACACATAGTACAAAGTACAGAACTATGTCTACATATAGTATAAAAGAGCTTTCGTCCAAACCATTTCTACGCCTGGAGAAAAAGGAAGATAATTAGACAGCGCCAGAACTATCCTCCTTGTTTCAAAAGACCGGTAATTTTACTAGATATTTTCAGGATAATAAGTATACAAAATGTGACTGGTTAGTAGGTAGTGGCGACCTAAATGCTTTGTTTGGTTTGGTGTTGTTTGTTGTTTGGAAAGGATAGAAACACTAGTTGCACAAAAACTGGGTGCACGAATTTGAGAAATTTAGTGAAGTCGATAACCGAGCACTCTCTGTTTAACTGTGTACAGTCGTCTATAGCTATAGCTGCTTTCAGGCAAAACAGAATTCGAACTGCGCTAGACGACCAGCTTAAAAAACGACATATATCTACGTAATCAAAAGGCAAAGCGAAGCAGAGACATCCTTAAAAGACTTATTAATGCTGTGTTTTGTAGGACAGGAAGAGTTGGCATTTCGAGGAAACGATGAAACGATGAAACAACAAATTCATTTAACCAGGAAAAGTATGTGGAACTGGTGAAGTACACTGCAGGGTATGATCTTCTTTTAGGGCAGAACATAGTAACATTTACTGTATTTAAAGAAATTTCTAAGCGAATTCAGAGTAATCTAATACAGGCCGTAGGCTTGACCGTTTTATCAGTTGTAAAGAAGTAAATTGTGGGTGTTAGCTCTGTAGCCGTCACGACTGACGAAACTTCAGACGCGGCGCATAAAGCTCAGTTTTAAAGTTCCCCGCGTTATGTACTTGAGGAGAGATAAATGAAGGACTCTTGCCGTTCTGTGATACAAGCAGTGATAAACATGTCCATGCTATCCCAGAAATGATGTGGCACTTCTTGTCATAATTCCGATGTAATGAATATTTGATTGCACAAACTTCGGTCGAGGCTGCCATTTTGATGGGAAATCTGAATGGGGCTCAAGTATTAATGAAAGTCTTACTTTCTAAAGACTTTGTCATTGTTACGCCCATGTACTAAACCTAGTTTCATATTTTACAGTTCGCTTAATGGACTTGCGGCCTTTTTTCAAGGCCTCCTAAACGTGTTAAATTTTTGGATAAATTCTTGCGACATTGTCTTCCGCTCTTTTGTCCACCGTGATGGAATTATTTATGAAGATTGGTAAACAATGCGTCCACGAACAGAACTAATCTTTGTGATGTGTTTGGTGCTATGTTAGAACGTCCTCAAGAAATTAATCCAAATACTTCAGAACAGTTAATGGCTTTTTAGAAGATTTCAAACTTGTTTTCCTCTTGAAAACAATTCACAAAATATTTACCTTCACCAGTGTATTGTACAGTATCCTTCAGAACCAAGGAAATGGTATTTTGTACTGTGAACAGAAAATTAAAGAAAACCACCGGTCCATAGCCGCGATATGTGACGACTGTGAACAAGTTTTCCAAGAAACTTGGTCTCAAGTAGTAAGAGGAAAAATATCAAACATAAAAGTGTCTATTGCGAAGTACTTGCTACCTCTGATAGCCACTTGGACTTGAGATTTCAAGATTATTCTAAATTGGAATTTTTAAAATTACTGTCACATGATAATTATGGATCATATTCTAACCAGTTCTCCGAAAGCAGCTTGCAAATCCACTTAGATTCATGTGGGAATTTCGTCGACGACATTACATTGAAAAATGAGCAGACTGTACTGTGCACTACTGAAAAGATTAGAAATAAAGCCATGAGTGAACTTATAAAACTAATGAGCTCCAACTGAAAGGTAAGAAAAGTTTGAGCGGTTAATATGATAGTGTAATTACTATATACAATTCCCATGAGTGTGTGTGCAGTAAAAAGATCGTTGTCAGTGCTGAAGAGAATCGAAAGCTACTCTCGAAACTCAATTGAGAAGAGAGACTGTCGCAGCTAGGAATTATGTAAACTGAAGTTCGCCAGCTAGGAGAATCCAGAAGGAGGGAAGTTTTTCCGAGGAGGTGGTTAGCAAGATTGCTTGCTGGGAGGGAAGAACTGAATCTCAGTACCGTCGACCTTGCAGTGGCGATCTACCGTAGTGTCAGGGGTGAGTCTAAAGCCGGAAACTAGTTGTTTTCTATAGGTCTAACTATTTCGTTATCTACCCTTTGAGTTTAAAATAATATCAGTCTCGAATTTAATATTCATTCTTTTAATATAAAATATTACCAGTTGTCAATTTAAACGAGACGAACCTGTCCCTTGACTTAGTATTGTTTACTTAAAACTGTAATTTTAATATTATTAATTAATTACTATTATAATTATAATTAATATATGATAATAATATAATTATAAGATTCAGTGCTTTGGCTACCTGAATGATCACCACACGCCACTGGAGAAAGATGTAGATTGTCAACCACTCTTTTTAATATATATTAAATAATATATTAAATAATATATATTAAATACACTCCTGGAAATTGAAATAAGAACACCGTGAATTCATTGTCCCAGGAAGGGGAAACTTTATTGACACATTCCTGGGGTCAGATACATCACATGATCACACTGACAGAACCACAGGCACATAGAGACAGGCAACAGAGCATGCACAATGTCGGCACTAGTACAGTGTATATCCACCTTTCGCAGCAATGCAGGCTGCTATTCTCCCATGGAGACGATCATAGAGATGCTGGATGTAGTCCTGTGGAACGGCTTGCCATGCCATTTCCACCTGGCGCCTCAGTTGGACCAGAGTTCGTGCTGGACGTGCAGACCGCGTGAGACGACGCTTCATCCAGTCCCAAACATGCTCAATGGGAGACAGATCCGGAGATCTTGCTGGCCAGGGTAGTTGACTTACACCTTCTAGAGCACGTTGGGTGGCACGGGATACATGCGGACGTGCATTGTCCTGTTGGAACAGCAAGTTCCCTTGCCGGTCTAGGAATGGTAGAACGATGGGTTCGATGACGGTTTGGATGTACCGTGCACTATTCAGTGTCCCCTCGACGATCACCAGTGGTGTACGGCCAGTGTAGGAGATCGCTCCCCACACCATGATGCCGGGTGTTGGCCCTGTGTGCCTCGGTCGTATGCAGTCCTGATTGTGGCGCTCACCTGCACGGCGCCAAACACGCATACGACCATCATTGGCACCAAGGCAGAAGCGACTCTCATCGCTGAAGACGACACGTCTCCATTCGTCCCTCCATTCACGCCTGTCGCGACACCACTGGAGGCGGGCTGCACGATGTTGGGGCGTGAGCGGAAGACGGCCTAACGGCGTGCGGGACCGTAGTCCAGCTTCATGGAGACGGTTGCGAATGGTCCTCGCCGATACCCCAGGAGCAACAGTGTCCCTAATTTGCTGGGAAGTGGCGGTGCGGTCCCCTACGGCACTGCGTAGGATCCTACGGTCTCGGCGTGCATCCATTCGTCGCTGCGGTCCGGTCCCAGGTCGACGGGCACGTGCACCTTCCGCCGACCACTGGCGACAACATCGATGTACTGTGGAGACCTCACGCCCCACGTGTTGACCAATTCGGCGGTACGTCCACCCGGCCTCCCGCATGCCCACTATACGCCCTCGCTCAAAGTCCGTCAACTGCACATACGGTTCACGTCCACGCTGTCGCGGCATGCTACCAGTGTTAAAGACTGCGATGGAGCTCCGTATGCCACGGCAAACTGGCTGACACTGACGGCGGCGGTGCACAAATGCTGCGCAGCTATCGCCATTCGACGGCCAACACCGCGGTTCCTGGTGTGTCCGCTGTGCCGTGCGTGTGATCATTGCTTGAACAGCTCTCTCGCAGTGTCCGGAGCAAGTATGGTGGGTCTGACACACCGGTGTCAATGTGTTCTTTTTTCCATTTCCAGGAGTGTAACTGGAAATTGCGAACCCGGAATTAAGTTATCAAGCAGTGTCTATTTACACGTTCTTCTGTTTCCAGACAATTAAGTAATGGTTCGAGTAAATGAGACCTAGTCACAGAAATCCATGTATCATTTAAATAATCTGTGTAAATCTGTTAATTTTAAAGTTTCAGTTAGTAAAAGGAAATTATGTCATTTAGGGAAATAGACTAGTCAGATCAGAGGCTGTACTAGAAAACAACATTTTGCAGAAAGTATTAAATTTTAAATATCTTGGCTGTAATATAAGTTTCTTACAATAGCAAGAAATTTGATCAAAAAGTTGGCAAATTTCAAGCTGTATTGCGCCCATACAAAGAAATATAGGACGAAGGAGTGGGCAGAGGAGTTAGGAAAGAAACGAAAACGAAAATTTACGAAGCAAGGACATTACCCACATTACATTATGGCTGCGAAGCCTGAGTGCCGACACAAAAGCAACTGAGTGAAAAACAATCGGTAGAAACCAGATTTTAAAGCATTGTTGAAGGATGCATCTGTGGTCTAACTGCAGCGTCTTTTACAAATAATCAAAACACGCTGTGTCCCGGTTTCGAAACCAACCAGCGCTTAAACTTTGAATAAAAATCTTCAGCGATGGCGACCGAAGACTTCTCGCATAAGAAGTCACCCTCGTTCTGGAAACGGCCTTCTCATACAGGACAGAGAAGGGGAGAGAGGTTCAGGTAACTCTTTTGCCCTAGTAGTACGAAACTGACGCTAAACGGTGGAAGAATCGGCAATGATCAAAGGCATGAGGATGCAGAAGGCAATGGACACCACTGCATTCAAGACACATAATGTGTTTACACAGGACATACGAAATGTAATTTAAAAAGTGTCATGATGATCTCCTCATTGGCAAAATATTCTCGACTAGCCCCACTCTTATCCAAGGGAGCAAACTGACAAGGGGAAGGTGACCATGAAAAAAAGACTAAATAACTGACGACGGGATAATGTTCTACGAATCAGAGTACAGAATGTCATAAGTTTGAACTTGGCAGGAAAACTGGAAAATCTGAAAAGGGTGCAAGATTTCATCTTTGAATTTCAATCAAAACTTTAATAAAATGGCAAAGGTAATGTTAATCAGAACACTGGGAAGAGTTGTGGTTTAAATTACAATCGATTTATTTATTCTTAACATCATATGACAAATGATGGCTAAAGAAAAGCCACACAAACATTTTTTTACAAACAGTTTCAATGATATGCGGTCTATGGTGAACAAAATGATCAGCGGGGGATCAACACAAGACACTAACCAGAATTAATCGCTTTACCTGACTTCATTCATGTGAATCCGTGGCCTGGCCCGAAAACTACACTACTATCGAAATGGTTCAAATGGCTCTGAGCACTATGGAACTCAACATCTTAGGTCATAAGTCCCCTAGAACTTAGAACTACATAAACCTAACCAACCGAAGGACATCACACACACCCATGCCCGAGGCAGGATTCGAACCTGCAACCGTAGCAGTCCCGCGGTTCCGGACTGCAGCGCCAGAACCGCTAGACCACCGCGGCCGGCAATATACTCTGCTTTTCCACCAAGAAAAATGTGGTTCCAAAGAACAGGGTGTTGAGAAGCAATTGTTGGAGCCCTACACCGTGGCAGGGAGTACTTTACACTTCTGCATGTGAGGGCGGGACAGAACGATGCAGTCGCCGACTGAAGTCTTGGACAGTGACAATCTGTTATTAAAGGCGTAAGACCGGGAAGTATTGAAATATGCGGTCTCGCGTTTGTCTGATTCGAAACTCAGGTACGTCCCTATGAGCCTCTGAAACTACGATGGATTCCAGTGTTCAGGTGGACCTATTTACTGGTCTGCCTAACGAATTTGAATCCGTGACATGACTATGCATGATGGAATATGTCAAACGTTTAGACGGCCGACTTAAAACAAATAAGTACACCCATGCATCACTTGATGTGTGCATAATGCAAGAAGCAGTACCTCTGACGGTTCAGATGGTGACTGGCACAAGTCTCACCATTTAGGTACAGACCTACCGTTCTTTACTTGTGAAGCGTCATTACAAGAGTGTCCTTCTCTTTCTCTCAGCTTTCCACGCCAACTCGGTAGCATAGCACATTTACATCTTAGACTATTCCCACTTTAGCATAAGCCAGTCACTAGCTGTAGCATGGCATTCGAAGCTGGGAGACCGCCCCATGCTCTGCATACACAGATTTGACCAATCAGCGACTTACAAATTTAATTGGGAAAAAAGGAAAAAAGATCAAGCCAATCACGAGTTGGAGCATGGCGGCCATTTCATATTGTGAGTGTAAATTTTTAAATAATATATGTTAATTTATGCTGATTGTGCATTTTTTCGTATGCCTAATGACCTTCATGCAGAAATAAAAATATCATTTGTAAGGTTTTTATCACTCTAAATAAACGAAAAGAATGGTCGAACAATCACCCATTCTTGGCAGACATCTTGCATAGAAAGAATTTCATTATAATTTCATTGCGTTCCGTCACCAACGGACGCCCTTAAAAGATATGCACTAATTATTAAGAAAAGAAAAATGGATATACACATTTTATGTTGTATTTAAAGTAAAAACTAAGAACATTCTGTTCACATCAGATATTGGCCATTCTCGGCAAAACGAAGATTATTACGTTAAAAAAATAAAGAATTATTTTCTTTCATTAGAAGGTTTACTTTACTTAATTTTCACCATAGCAAAGATATCATGCAGTAATATTTTAATGGGCTGATACGAGATACAAACCCTGAGACTATGTTTACTTTTCCTTTCTTTTTCGTAAGAACGCTTTATGTAGACATCAGTATAATAAATTCTAAAAGCGCCTCCCGCAATACTGTATTAACAAGAATTATCTTACGGAAGTATAGATTCAGGTCCAACATATTAACATGATTATTTCTTGTGTCCGTTCCGCCAAATATGCGCTTCACTCACGCTCTCACCGGGCTTAATTATCAGAAAAGTACACTTAAGACGGTTTCCGGACCTGGGCGGCAGCGGCACACCCCCTGCTCTGCGCACACAGATTTGACCAACCTGCGACTTTAAAAGTTAAATGGAAGAAAAGGAAAAAAGATTCAGCTATGCGGCTTCTTTCCCACGCATTTATGCCGTGTCTTTGCTAAAAGCATAACTTGGCTGGAACCACAGCCCTCCATAACAGATCATTATCTCCCCTGTTGCGTCCATTTTGAACTTTGCAAAGAACGGCCATAAACTAGCTAAAAGCCTCTTGCCTTCAAAAATATGTTTTGTGGCAGAGTCTCGACGACTTGGTGCCACCGACATGTCCCTCGGAAATTCGCAGAAACTCACTGCCGCGTCATCGGCTTCCTACCTAACAAGTGTCCATCCTCTGCTTTATTGCTTGCCATCAATGCTCTCGTCATAGCTCCAGCGACTCCTCGACCCTAGTCAGCCTACTTGGATGTGGTCGACGACCGACCAGCGCCACCCAACGTGTCTACAAGCGTTTCCACCCAGGTTCCGCAGAAAAAAAACTCTCTCCTCAGCCCTCAGCCGCCGTACGCTTTTACTGCAGTCAATGTACTCGGCACGCTCTTCCTTTGAACGCAGGTAAAACTTACCACTATTCCTTCACTAGAGCAAACAAGCAAGAGTGTTAACTACTGCCAACCATTTCATCTTATGAATGAAGTCAGATTGTATCCAGTATAGCAACCAATTAATAAAGATCATTAAGCAGCATGACACCGTATCAAAAGCGAGAGTGCCTTGCAATACCTCAAGGGAAACAACGAAGGTTCGATCTAGATATAGTGGGGGCTAGTGAAGACGAATAGAAAAAGGACAAGAATTTATGGTTAGACGATTATAGGGCGATATCAACAGCAGCAGGAAAGGGTATAATGGGAGTAGGATTCTTAAATTTAGGAAGGCGGCGTTGAGAGTGAGTTAGTGTGGAGAGTTCAGTGATAGGGCTGTTCTCATCAGAACAGACAGCTAACCAACGCCAACAGGAAAATTTCAGGTTAATGTAGTGATCTCACAAGTAGAAGCTGGATTCCAGCGGCTATCTGATTTGGTGAAGGCTGCCGGTCTTGCTTACGAGATGAAGGCAGAGCTCACCATCTGCAGCATCGTTGACAGAACCGACTGCGGACCTTTGGTGCAGAGCCGGGTGGAGGGTCTCAATCAGAGGCTCAGACGGTTTTGCGACCGTGTTGGCTGCAGATGCCTTGACTTGCGCCATAGGGTGGTGGGGTTTCGGGTTCCGCTGAATAGGTCAGGAGTTCACTACACTCAGCTGGCGGCTACACGGGTAGCGGAGGCTGTGTGGCGTGGACTGGGCGGTTTTTTAGGTTAGAAGGCCTCGGGAAAGTACGGGGTGGGCTGCAATCTCAAAGGGTGCATGGCAAATACAGGACGTGCTTGGGTCAAGGAACAGTCGGAATTGTAGTTGTAAATTGTTGTAGTTGTGCTGGGAAAGTCCCTGAGCTTCAAGCGCTAATAGAAAGCACAGAAGCTGAAATCGTTATAGGTACAGAAAGCTGGCTAAAGCCTGAAATAAGTTCTGCAGAAATTTTTACGAAGTCTCAGACGGCGTTCAGGAAAGATAGATTAGGCAGAATTGGTGGTGGAGTGTTTGTGTCTGTCAGTAGTGGTTTATCTTGTAGTGAAGTCGAAGTAGATACTCCGTGCGAATTGGTATGGGTGGGGGTTATACTTAACAGCCGAACTAAGTTAATAATTGGCTCCTTCTACCGACCCCCAGACTCCGATGATACAGTTGCTGAACAGTTCAGAGAAAAATTGAGTCTCGTAACAAATAAATACCCCACTCATACGGTTATAGTTGGTGAGGACTTCAACCTTCCCTCGATATGTTGGCAAAAATACTTGTTCAAAACCGGTGGTAGGCAGAAAATATCTTCTGAGATTGTCCTAAATGCTTTCTCCGAAAATTATTTCGAGCAGTTAGTCCACGAACCCACGCGAATTGAAAATGGTTGCGAAAACACACTTGACCTCTTAGCCACAAACAATCCAGAGTTGATAGAAAGCATCATGACTGATACAGGGATTAGTGATCACAAGGTCGTTGTAGCTAGGCTTAATACCGTTTCTTCCAAATCCACCAGAAACAACCGCAAGATAATTTTATTTTAAAAGAAAACGGATAAAGTGTCACTGGAAGCATTCCTAAGAGACAATCTCCATTCCTTCTTACTGACTATGCAAATGTAGACGAGATATGGCTCAAATTCAAAGATATAGTAGCAACAGCAATTGAGAGATTCATACTTCATAAATTGGTAAGAGATGGAACTGAACCCCCGTGGTACACAAAACAGGTCCGAACGCTGTTGCAGAGGCAACGGAAAAAGCATGCGAAGTTCAGAAGAACGCGAAATCCCGAAGATTGGCTAAAATTTACAGACGCGCGAAATTTGGCACGGACTTCAATGCGAGATATCTTTAATAGGTTCCACAACGAAACATTGTCTCGAAATTTGGTAGAAAATCCGAAGAAATTCTGGTCGTATGTGAAGTACACAAGCGGCAAGATGCAGTCAATACCTTCGCTGCGCAGTGCCGATGGTACTGTTGCCAACGACTGTGCCGCTAAAGCGGAGTTATTGAACGCAGTTTTCCGAAATTCCTTCACCAGGGAAGACGAATGGAATATTCCAGAATTTGAAACACGAACAGCTGCTAGCATGAGTTTCTTATAAGTAGATACCTTAGGGGTTGCGAAGCAACTCAAATCGCTTGATACGGGCAAGTCTTCAGGTCCAGATTGTATACCGATTAGGTTCCTTTCGGATTATGCTGATACAATAGCTCCCTACTTAGCAACCATATACAACCGCTCGCTCACCGATAGACCTGTACCTACAGATTGGAAAATTGAAATCGCGCAGGTCGCACCAGTGTTTAAGAAGGGTAGTAGGAGTAATCCATCGAACTACAGACCTATATCATTGACGTCGGTTTGCAGTAGTGTTTTGGAACATATACTGTATTCAAACATTATGAATCACCTCGAAGGGAACGATCTATTGATACGTAATAAGCATGGTCTCAGAAAACATCGTTCTTGTGCAACGCAGCTAGCTCTTTATTCGCACGAAGTAATGGCCGCTATCGACAGGGGATCTCAAGTTGATTCCGTTGAAAGGTCTCTGCTGGATTCCTTTCATGTTAATTTCTTAAATCTGTTGTCATTTACGGCATAAATTCCTCTTCTAAATTTACTGTGGCGTTTCTGACTATCTGGGAGGAGACTGAGTAGTGGAACGTGTTACTTTTACACATAAACAAGAACGATCTGTCACACTACTACACTTTAAAACACAGTTTATATGTAATTCATGTCACACAGTCTCATACGGAACCTACATCCGCTTTCTTTTGTATACTGTATATGATAAGATACTGTCATCCCCCTTCCCTTCTGTGTGAGAGGATGAATGAGCAAATGTATTTCTAGTTGCATGCTTGAGGGTAGCAGACAAGCCTGTCTGCTAGAGAACAGTAGGACCAACGTCGGAACAGGTAGCTACGCTTTCTAAAAGCAAAGAGGTTTCTATCCTTAGTATGGTCCTGTCTGTCCATTGTCATGTTGGTATAGGAAGCTGCCCCTCTGGCCACTTCCGTTTGTACTGGGGAGCCACCCTCAGGAAGGGACCAAGTCAGTCTGTCCGTGGCGAGCGTCTGAAGTGGTAAGATCTCCGGCTAAGCGCGTGTCTGCTAAGTCCGTAGGACAATGGATTTCTTACGTTCAGCCTAACTGAAAATTTAATCACCTTCATTTCAGGTTTAACTCTAAAATATCTAATGTTATCTTAAATTGCAATGCAGTGTAATTCGCGTGTGAAGTTCAGAATATCTTCCGGTAGTTGCTTTGTTACTACTTTGTGAGTAAAGTGGAACCACGTGTTGATCAGTAACTCTAACTAAGATCATCAATCTTAAATGCGAGTGTGCGTGAGATTATAACATCTCGTCTTGACAATATTTTTCAATATAGCAACTTTTCTTTATGTTCAACCCACGTGGAGTGTACTTTGTGAGACCACTACCACGTGCTTATATAATTGTTTGACCCATCAGGTTAATAGTAAGACGTTAGTAACCAGTTCGAGGTTTTTCTTTTGTAAATTGCTTTTCGATCTAATTTATTTTAATTATCAAAATTATTGTGGAGTTACACGCTTTGTGTAAACCAAGTTGACCACGTGAAGCATGTGGTGTAATCATCAAAGTAGCCCTCAGCTATTCTTTTTGGGAAGATTTCACAGAGAGTTAGTATTTATTTAGTATACCAGTGTGTGGTAATTACCTGACGGACAGGATTGTGCTACGAACGTAATTTCTTTGGGTGAAAATTGAATCGGTTGGTTGTGGTTAATTCCCTCTTGTATCTGTTTCAACGTTCTTCGTGTGTTATTGTATGAATGCAGTGTTGTATGCAGTCTCCCAATCTTGGCTCCATATTTGATGTGTTCCGTAAGATTACAAACCCACATTTTCACAGTCCTAAATAAGGCACCAGCTTAGTTATGACTCACGTTTAATATACTGAAATTTTAATGATCAATGTTAAAATAAATTTCCCAATATAAACTCATTTATTTCTTTTTATTTAAATGCTCTTTTATATATATATATATATATATATATATATATATATATATATATATATATATCACCGGTTATCGTAAGCCTATTAAAAGATTATAATTCATGTTAGTCTGGTTGGGAATTTGGTAAGCTAAATTGGATACCTGGTGAAACAGTTGCTCAGTAATGCAAGATTAACTTCCCCAGACAGATCACAGCTTTTAACCCGCTTTTATTGTCTATCACCACCGCTTACACCACAAATAAAGCAACAACGTTACACCGTATTTCTAGATTTCCGGAAAGCTTTTGACACCGTTCCTCACAAGCGACTTATAATCAAGCTGCGGGCCTATGGAGTATCGTCTCAGTTGTGCGACTGGATTCGTGATATCCTGTCAGGAAGGTCGCAGTTCGTAGTAATAGGCGGCAAATCATCGAGTAAAACTGAAGTGATATCAGGTGTTCCCCAGGGAAGCGTCCTGGGACCTCTGCTGTTCCTGATCTATATAAATGACCTGGGTGACAATCTGAGCAGTTCTCTTAGGTTGTTCGCAGATGATGCTGTAATTTACCGTCTAGTAAGGTCATCCGAAGACCAGTATCAGTTGCAAAGCGATTTAGAAAAGATTGCTGTATGGTGTGGCAGGTGGCAGTTGACGCTAAATAACGAAAAGTGTGAGGTGGTCCACATGAGTTCCAAAAGAAATCCGTTGGAATTCGATTACTCGATAAATAGTACAATTCTCAAGGCTGTCAATTCAACTAAGTACCTGGGTGTTAAAATTACGTACAACTTCAGTTGGAAAGACCACATAGATAATATTGTGGGGAAGGCGAGCCAAAGGTTGCGTTTCATTGGCAGGAGACTTTGAAGATGCAGCAAGTCCACTAAAGAGACAGCTTACACTACACTCGTTCGACCTCTGTTAGAATATTGCTGCGCGACGTGGGATCCTTACCAGGTGGGATTGACGGAGGACATCGAAAGGGTGCAAAAAAGGGCAGCTCGTTTTGTATTATCACGTAATAGGGGAGAGAGTGTGGCAGATATGATACGCGAATTGGGATGGAAGTCATTAAAGCAAAGACGTTTTTCGTCGCGTCGAGATCTATTTACGAAATTTCAGTCACCAACTTTCTCTTCCGAATGCGAAAATATTTTGTTAAGCCCAACCTACATAGGTAGGAATGATCATCAAAATAAAATAAGAGAAATCAGAGCTCGAACAGAAAGGTTTAGGTGTTCGTTTTTCCCGCGCGCTGTTCGGGAGTGGAATGGTAGACAGATAGTATGATTGTGGTTCGATGAACCCTCTGCCAAGCACTTAAATGTGAATTGCAGAGTAGTCATGTAGATGTAGATGTAGAAAGAGAAAGTATATGAGGATACCGAACGGGTAATTCAGTACGTCGCGTTTAATAATGGAAGAAAGTCCAGAAAATTCAAGAGAAGATCATAGAAACAGTAGACTCAGAAAAAGCATTCGACAGTGTAAAACGGTTAAAAACATTTGAAATTATGAGAAAAGTAGCAATAAACTGTAGGAAAAGCAGGGTAATATAGATTATGTACAAGAACCAAGGAGGAACAACGAGATGAAGTGAGCAAGAACGAAATACTCGGATGAAAATCGGTGAAAGATATGGATGCATCAGTGTTAAATCTATGCATAGAAGACACAATGTCGGAAATAAAAGAAGTTTCAAGGGTAGGGTTTAAATTAAGGGTCAAAGGATTTCGATGATAAAATTCTCTGATGACTTTGCTACCCTCAGTGAAACTGAAGAATTATAGAATCTGTTGAAAGGAATGGAAAGTATAATGAGTGCAAAATACTGATTGAGAGTAAACTGTAGAAAGGCCAAAGTAATGAGGAACAGCAGAAATGATAATGGCGAGAATCTTAACATCAAATTTGGTGATCACGATGTAGACGAAGTTAAGGTATTCTGGTACACTGGAAGCAAAACAATCTACGACGGACGAGGCAAAGAGGACATATAAGTCAGACTAGGTCCGGAAAAAAGAAGTCCACTAGTATCAAATATAGGCCTTAAATTGAGGAAGAAATTTCTGAGAATATACTTTTAGAGCATAGTACTGAATCATGGACTGTGGGAAAATCGGAACAAAAGAGAATCGAAACGTTTGAGATTTGGCGATACAACAGGATGTTGATAATTAGATGGACTGATAAGGAGTGAGGAGGTTCTCTGCACAATCGGTGAAGAAAGGAACATGTGGAAAACATTGACCAGAAGAAGGGGCAGGATGATAGGATATGTGTCAAGAGTTTCTGGAGTAACCTCCATGGTACTAGATGGCGATGTGGACACAAACTGTAGCGGAAAACAGAGACCGGAATACAACCAACAAATAATTAATGACGTATGCTGCAAGTGCTACTTTGAGATGAAGGGGTTGGCACAGGAGAGGAGTTAGTGGCATACAATGTCAAACCAATCGAAGACTGACGACCCAAAAAAAGAGAACTACATACGAGAATGGATGGGATACGTAATGAAGACAGTTGTGAATTAAATATCGAATGAGTACATAGTAAAATATTAAATAATGGGATAAAAAATTGGAACCATCTCCTACAAAGAATAGAAAACATCATACTTCCCTAAGCAGCATTAGATTATATGCCGAAGTGAAGAAAACATCGAGGACACTCCGTGACACGCACAGGACATCTGTGATGTTGGATTGGGCAAGAATGACTAACATACTGAAGGAAAGAACCAAAAATAATTAAAGTAAAGTTATTTCGGGAATACATTTGTCCAGTAACATATGAAAGTGATTAATACTGCAAGACCAAAGGTTAATGCAAGTGCAAGGTAAGCCATTGCAGAAGTGAAATTCTGGTACGTTAATAACCGGCGTAAACGCCAGAATGTTGACTGCAAGTGTGCAAACGTGGATGTACTGTGTTGTACAGGAGCTGGACGTCAGTTTGTGGGATGGAGTTCCATGCCTGTTGCAATTGGTTGGCCAGTACAGGGACGATTAATGCTGTTTGTGGATGACGCTGGATTTGTCGTTCGATGATGTCCCATACTAGCTCGATTGGAGACAGATCTGGTGATCGAGCAGTCCAAGGCAACATCTGGAGACTTCGTAGAGCTTGTTGCATTAGAACAACGGTATGTAGGAGAACACCCCGTGGAATGCTGTTCAAGAATGGCAGCGCTACAGATCGAATCACCAGGAAGACGTACAAATTTAAAGTGAAGGTGCTAAGACTAAGGCTGAGAGTGCTCCTGCTATCATACGAAATTGCACCGCAGACCATAACTCCAGGTGCAGGTCCAGTGTGTCTAGTACTCACAGAGGTTGGTTGCAGCGCCTCAGCTGGTCTCCTTCTAAAAAACTCACTGCCATCGCTGGCACCGAGGCAGAACCAGCTTTTATCAGGAAACACAACTGAAAAATTATGGGATCTGTTGAAACGAATGCGCTCTCGTTTGACATCACTGAAGGCGGAAGTGGCGATGGTTTGGCGTCAGTAGAATGTACGCTGCAAGGTGTCTGGCTCGGAGCGGTCCTTGAATCAATCGATTTGTAACAATTCATCGTGTTGCTGCGGTGCCACCTGCTGCTCAGATTGTTGCTGCAGATCCAGCACACTGTCTTCCCTGTCGGTAATGTCACCTACGTGACCGTCCGGAGCCCTGTTATGTTGCAACAGTATATTCTCTTGACAGCCTCGGCCAGTAGTCATGTACATCCAGTCTCTCGTAGCCCCATTATACGACATCGTTCAAAGTCAGTGACGTGTGGACAATGGCCTCTTTGTCAGCTTAAAGGTACCTGAGTAGCCATAAACTTTTACATGTAGAAACACGCCCACCAAGTTTCGTTTAAGTCACACAGCTCCTCCTTGGCACTGCGAGTTTATTTTCTTTCAGTGTGTATGAAGTGTAGAAGAAGAAGAAGAAGAAGTAGAAGAAGACGAGTAATGAGCGTGGCAACCCACTCTCTCACTTTAACTAATCTGTTGGTTAGACTAATGTTCACATTTTAGGTAATTATCTCCGTGTTCCCCAGTATTACATTTGGTATATGTGGATTATGACTTTTTTACATGAGGAAACTAAGAGCAGAATGTTCTTATAACTGCTTGTGTAGCCTTTAGAGAGCTTGTACCCTAGGGGCCATAGTGGAGGCGACAGAGAACAGAGAGAAAGATGGATTGTGTAGGCCATAAATGTTGTGTCCAGTGACCTGTCTGTGCAATTGATACGGGGAAGCAGTGCTCTGTGAATTGTACCTGCAGAGGGACCTCGGGCCGTGGCACTAAACCGTTCCCACTTAGGGTCAGAGCAGGAGGGCGCCGGCTCGCAAAACATTTTACCCGGCCCAGGCAATAGTCCGTCGCAAAGGCGGCCAGATTGCAGGAAGTGGGTGGAGGATGCCATTTAAGAGAGACTGCTGTAATCCGAGCTTTTGTGCAAGCGACGTGACGGCCATAAAGCTATAAGTATTTTCATGTTAGAGGCTGGGAAGATATGATCAGAGCGAGCGGCTGGTGCCGGTGTTTAGTGAAGGCAAGACTGTGGCTCCCCTGACTCCAGAAAGTCGCCAGGTTCGTTTAGCGAGCGAAAAATTTGCAATGATTGGCCTGGAAAGATAAATCTCTTCGTAAATGAGGGGCTGTGGCCCCATCTAGGTAGACGTTTTTTGCCGACACGTGGCCATGCTTAGCGTGAGAACGACGCCTCCCTAGTCTAAAATCTTCTTCTTTCAGACTAAAGACATTTTGAGTCGCTGATTGGCTCCCCTCAGGATAGGCAAAACAGAGGCTTGCTTCCCCAGCGTGGGAAGCCCAGTGCTGTGCCTGGATTGGCTACCAGGCCAGTCGAACAGTCAAGAGGGGACATTAGATGAGTAGAGGACAGTTCAGTTCGTTTGGAGAATGTGGTGGCGGTTTTTTTCTGCTACGTCGGCTCCTGTACGATGCCTGGTGGAAAGTGTTTGTGATTCTTTGGTTTCTTCAAGTTCTGGTCCTCCCCTGGTGGGGCGCTTCAGGTCTATACCTACTGGGTGAGACTTGTGGTATGCAGCTTGGGGTGGACTAAGAGACAGTGGCAGTTATCAGCCGTACCAATAGTGGAACTGCATATCATCTCGGACATATAGTGTGTCACGAGGGTTATTCGTCCTGTGTCGGCCACCTGACGTTTGACAATTCCAGCGCGCGCCGTCGTGCGGGCAGACCAACGAACAGGTGCACCTCACACTGAAATCTGCCGGTATTTCAGGACTGTCGTAGGACTCCCCGCATTTACAAGCAGAACGTCAGTCCTCTTACTTTTGCAAGTTTTCGTGGACGCGTCGGAACGTTACCGGTGCCGCCGCGTTCCACGCCTCGCCCACAGCATGCCGTTTGTTGCCACCACCTGAATCAAGGTGGGAGGGTAAAGTATTGTTGCATTGGCGTAGCATTGTTAAATTATATTCACAGCCCTCTGCTCTCCGTGAACCATAGTTTGTTGTGTAGCTGCTCGTAGTTAATTTCATTTGAATAGAATTTGGCCTCACAGTACATTAATATAAACGAAATATGACTGCGTTGTAGAAGGAATTAGTTCTGGGGAGAACTTGTATAGTTGTAATGTTACTTAAAATCTGTCTTGATTGCAATTTTTTTTTATTATTCATATGACCGGTTTCGGTTCATTCAGAACCATTTTCAGATCTGATATTTCAGTTACAGGAGTAACCCGTCCAAATCCAGCAACTTTCACATGCTACGTCACATGTGAATGAACCGAAACCGGTCGTATGAATAATAAAAAAAAATTGCAATCAAGACGGATTTTAAGTAACATTATAAAATCAGTGATTGCTGTTATCCCATAAGACATTGTGTCTGTTTTTGCATTGTATAGTTGTCACCCCAATGAATGCTTTGCCAATCAAGCACCATTCCTTTCGTGATTCATGTTCGTCTTTTTTTTTTGTAAGGTTATCAACTCGATTGTAGTTATAAACGGATGAATAGAAACGTGTCATTATTTTGTAAACTTAAGTGCGTCACTGTTCTCATTCATACTCCCGCAGCCATTCACCGTTTTTATTTTATTGTGATGATACACAGATACATCAGCAATTTAGAAAGGAATCTTCCTAAATCAGTTAACTTGATGATTAATTTGATTTCTAAAAGTGACCGCAGACTAAGGCAACAAAAGTACAATGAGTAAATTCGCTAATTTCATATATAAAAATTAAGGGTTAGCTCACGATTTGAAAATTGTTGAGAAGATAATACTTTTCTGTATGTAAATATAATAACATTTAGCATCTCTTGGACATATATTTATGATAACGCAAGCGACCGCTTGCAAGAATATTAAGAGTAACTTCAAACTTTTCGCAAATTATGTAGTTATCTACAATGAAGTGCTGTGAGATAATGATGTACAAACATTTAGCCAGATCGTGATAGGATTTAAAAGTGTGACAAAGGTTGGAAACCAGCATTTAATGTTCATAAATGTAAAATTTTGCACTTCACGAAACGAAAATAACGGAGTATGACTACAATATCAATAAGTCACACTTGGAATCGATCAACGCGTACAAACACCTAGATGCAACAATTTGTACGGATATGAAATGAAACGATAACATAGGCTCAGATATAGGTAAAATAGGTGTCAGAGTTCGGTACATTAGCAGAATACTAGGGAAGTATAATGTATGCCAAGGGGATTGCTTACAAGACACTCGTTCGATCCATCATAGAAATTTGCTCAAGCCTGTCGGAGCCGTACCACACAGGGCTAGCACGAGGTATTGAATGCATATAACGAAAGTCAGCGTGAATGGTCACAGATTTGTTTGACCCATGGGAGAGATTCACGGAGATGACGAGAAAACTGAAGTGGCAAACGACTGAAGACAGACACAAACTACCCTGTGAAAACCTAAATTACTTTCAAGACCCAACTCTAAGTGATGAAGTTAGGAATATGTCACAACCCCCTACCTATAGATACCGTGGGGATCACGAAAACATGTTTAGACTAATTAAAGCGCGCACAGAGGTATTTAAGCAATCATTCTTCCCAAGTCCATATGTGAATGGAACTGGATGAAGTCCTAATTGGTGGAATTTAATGCGCTTCACAGCTGTTTCTGGAGTATGGCCGTAGATGGAGACGTAAAATATGCTACTGAGCATCCTTCATGAACTGTGGTTGATGGTGCACCAGTCCATCTTGTAGCTTACAACCGCGACAGTATTGATCCGAGATTCAGGTGGTGGACAACATACTTGTCCACTTGTAACCTCCCCCTCACTTACCGACCTTAATGACAGTGAAAAATGAAACCGCGTGTACCTAATGGGAATTTTGGAAAAGCAATCGTCACCGAAGTTAACCTGTCGGTAAAGAGGGAGGAAAGGGTTACGTCTAAATGAAAGGAAAAGTGCTAATGAAACTGGTGGAAATTAATTTTGAAAAGGGGTAAAGTTAATAAAGAAAGTAAATGTGCAGCCGTTACGTTAACAATTAACTAGCGGTAATTAGGTATTTGAGATTTGGGGGAAATCACGGTCGCCAGTCCTAAGGACAATTACTATAGTAACTGAAAAAGAAAGGTTATTACACATATAATTAGCACTAGAAGCGTGGCAACTGAAGGTTGACACGTGTAGTGTGAAAACTGAAAGTTTGTCAGAAGTATTAAATTTCGCTACACCCTGACTTAATTTAGCAAAAGAATTAATAAAACCGGAAAATCGAAAGTTAATTTAGTGACTGAAGTTAATAGTGAGCTTTCTTTCTGAAGCACATCGAAATTCAGTAAAATACGGTTAGTCTTGGACTACCTCAACAATCATTTCAAAAACTACTTGAATCTACGCAATTTAGAAATAAGAGATTTAACTTTGAACTTGAATTAAATGATTCTGAACAATTAACAATAGTAAAATTTAGTACGTACCAAGCTGAGCTGCAGTCACAGGTAAGCTAAAATACGGTAACAAAACTCGCACTCTTAATTTGTGCTAGTGTAATCTAAATATTGTAGCCAGCTGAGAATACCTTAATTGAAATTTGAAATTAAAGCAGTGAAATAGAATATTACTTTAATGCTGGCGTTTGAATTTCAATGACACTCGGGTTCATTTCGGAAAAGGAAGGGACTCTGCTTGGTAATGCAATGGGGACAATGAGCAACAAAAGTTCATGCTAAGTTGCTGTAATTATAGTGACGAAAATGGAACAGTTTGAAAAGCTGAGGTCTGCCATACAGTTCTAAAACTTTACGTGCGTCCAGTCTTCCTTGTCGGTTGATTGAAGGTTTGAAGCCGTCGGTCGAGGAGGTGGCGACAGTCACTCATTGTCGGCCGTCGCTGTTGCAGAAGCTGGATGTTGGCGCGCCTTCTTCTCGACACGGTCACCAGACGAAACGGGCTCTTGATGTGCGCTAGTTAATGTTTCCCGTCCGCGACACCATGTCAGAAACTATCATCGCAAGTCGATCGCAATTACATGCTGCCAAACCGCGAAAGCGCGGCAACTCGCGGGAGCGTCACACAACACATCTGCTCCACTCGCTACTCCCGCCAGACTCCTTCTGCTCAGCCCGCGCTCCACGCGGCAGAGTCAACCCCACCAAAGATCCTACACACTTTGAATCTTCACACGACCTATCGATGTAATCGTTCGATAGCAGTTTTCCCTAGGCAAGACCCAGCGTAAAATACAAATAATATTTACAAAACAACCAATTATACATCGACATAAATGTATATATATATATATATATATATATATATATATATATATATATATATATATATATATATATACAAACAGTAAAACAATTACAATATATAAAGAGACAGAAATGTCATATCTTGAGGTAACAAAACAAGGAAAAAAATAATAGTACAATAGATGGAAATAGGAGGATATGCATTTCCGGCGTTACACACTGATGTCTCTGCGTTTAGTTTTTCCTCAACGTGATGGCAGTAACCTTAAAAAAAGAGCCGAGTTATACAGCTAACAGCATTATTCATACTTTCTTGCAATCCTTATTCATATAATTACATGAAATGTTAAACTTAAAGCCTAGTTTCTGAATAATGAGAACGTTTTAAGAAACCACGGTAGGCTGTCAAGTTTTACTATGCAAGATGATCTTCATTGCACCCTGCATAAATCTGACGTTACTATCCAGTTTCAACGTGTGGCAATTTTCAAAACGTGTCTGTGCCGGTGATGTGTGTGTCGTACTTAAAACTTGTTTAGTGCTATTACTCACACTTTACCGAACCAAATGCGTTAGAAAATTGCTACAGGTCGAAACTGATCAGTAATCTCGTATACGTACATGTTGCAATAAAGTCATGTTGCATAATAGAATTAAACAGTGTTTTTCTTAATGGTTTCATCATTCAGAAAAGTTATCAGTGAACCAGTAGGAATCTGCTACGTGTTACTGCTGTGTATCAATGTATCAGTGGTAACCGGCAGCTCGCTAGTGATTTGAAAAATTCTCATAATTACAGATTGAACCTGTTGACGTCAGTGGTGAAGGCTTGGATTATATTTCAAAACTTACATCATAAAAATGCCATTGATTGATGTCACCCCACTTGAGGAGTAAGTGATTGCATTAGGAAAGAAAGACGCGATTGTCAAAAGAAAGAGAGCTTTTGGATGCCGAAGTGCTACTTACAAGCCTATTGTGAATGTTGGATACCATCTAATAACTGAAGGTGAAACAAAAACTTGCAGAGGATGTGCTAAGAGAAAGAAGTAACATAGAACAATGACCTTTTGTATCATGTGTCAAACTGCTTTCTACAAAAAGTCTTTCACACCGTAACACATATAAGAGAATCGATAGGATTTTCACACGAGACACTAAAATTTGCATGTAATGATGAAGAACGCGTCATTTGGAATAGTTTACCGAAATGTCAAATATCATAAATGCAGTCCAAGCACTTCTGAAAATACATATCATACATGAAAATATAACTTGATCAGTTATTTGATTACCATTGGGTCATGTAGGTCACACGTCAAAATACCTCTGGGTCACATAGTTACACCCTTCCCCACACCGGAAACGAATCAGAGGAAAATATTTTTGCTTCTGACTACTATATTAAGTAACATAACCATGTTCCACACCAAGAGAGTATTGGAGAAATGGTCTATCGTCTAGTCAGGGCAGTATTCTAAACATTTTGAGAATTTTTTAGTGTTCGTCATGCAATGTAACAGAAGATACGATGCTGCTGTTGGCGTCTCTAATGATTAAATAAGAGGAAATTAAAGAAAAGTATGGTAATTGCATTCGGATAAAATATCTGAATACTGAAACATGAATTAAATCTATTACATTATAACAACTCGAAGTCATTTAATCACAGGGTAGCATTTAGTCACGAGATATGGCGTCACGTAAACTTGTCAAATGATATATGCTCTACCTCTTAACTTCTACTCCTCTTCCGTCAGTTGCAACTTCTCGCCTTGCAGGTTTGAACACATTGCAAAATTTGCTGTACCAGCAACCAGCTTTAAACTAATGTAGAAACACACACACTGTACTGCCCAAACCACATCCTGTTGCTTTCGTATTTCATATCGTTATGTATCCTTGTATGTCTTGACAAAATATTTTCCCAGTTCTTTGTCTGAGTCTAATTCCTTTAACACTACTGTAGATAAGTGTGGTATTACCTTGGTTTCAAATGGTCTCTCGTGCAAACACAGGAATTCCTTCACGTGTTTGTTTTTATGCTATTATTCCTAAGTTCCTTCTTAATAATACTTGGTCCTCTACCTGAAAATTAGGTTTCACAATTCCTTAGTTCAGTCTTCCTGCACATTGGTGTGCATTCCTCTTAACATCTGCTTTTCTTTTTCCCATCCCCTGTCATTCAATGAATACTCAGCTTTATTTAATAATACATCCGTTATAACTTTCTCTTCAAGAATCTCCTTGGGAGATATACCAATGTTTTCAAGAGGGAGCTCATTAAACATTATTTCTAATTCCTCTAAATACGCAGAGTATTTTGAATGTTCAAAGAAAAGTCAGTCCTTCCTAAATGCTGTAATTATCTAATTGCCTTTCCAGTTGACTGAGACCTGTAAGGTGTGACGAGTACGTCTTATATGTGTTACAACGCTCACACCGGCTTTTGATGCATACCGCAGTATCTTAGCAGTATACTGCCAACTAGTATGGAGTTTCCACTACAAAGTGTGTCCGCTTGTCAGCTGCCCTCCGTCATTTTTTTTCCAGCAAAACAACTATCCGCAGTCGCCATCCATCGGGAGTTAACCTCTGTCTACGGGGTAGGGTATATGAACATTCACATGTTTCGACGTTGGGTGTATACTTTGTGGAAGGGCGCGAAGATGTGCATGGCGAAAAGCGCGCAGGGAGGCCGCCTACATCGATACGTCATGATGCCATTATTCCCATTCGCAATACTGTGGAGGAAGATCGTTAGGTTACCGTGGACAGTATTCTAATACGGCTACTTCCTGTGGCTGCAATTGGACCCTCACCCACTGCAAAGATCCTGACACTCCATCTTCACTACTACAAAGTCTGTGCAAAATGTTTGCCACGTTTGCTGAGTGATGTTCACAGGCAGCAACGGATGCATTCGGCCAGAATGTTTCTGTAAATACATCAGAGAGAGGGAGATTTTCTCTTCAAATGGATTGTCGCTGGGCATTAGACTTGAGTGCCTCATACGATACCTGAAACAAAACGTCAGTGAGTGGTCTGGAAGGAACCTGGCGAAAGTTCCCTAAAAGAGCAAAGGTCATAAATTGGGCAGGGAAAGATACGGGATCCATTCTTTCGGTTGTTCATGTGGTTTTGCATGTCTACTACCGCCTCGCAATACCACAACGAACACAAGGAGGTACCGTAATGCCTTGAAGAATCTGAGAGCTGCCTTCAAAAGAAAACGTCCTATATTTTTGTCTCGAAAAATTAATTCATGACATTGCTCGACCTCATAGAGCTCGAGTGACGCAGGTGGAATCCTTCATTTTCGCTAGATGTTGCCCCAGGTGATTTTAACATGTTTCCCCAAATCAAAAGTTGTCTCAGGGGTAAGCAATTTAACAAAAATAATGAAGTCACATCAACAGTGAACAGCTGTTTACGACCTAAGGACCCAAACAGTTACAACACTGGTTTGGAAAAACTTGTGTAACTTTACCAAAAATGCTTCGAAAAACATAGCGACTACGTAGAAAAATAACTAAAGTATTGTAGAATGTCAGCAGGATTATTTGAACATGATAAGTTACGTGGAATGTCTTTTTACAAAATAAGGAACCCTACTTACTGCGCCAATGAACACGTTTTCTACTTACAATTCCAGAGTTCAGTAGTAACTAAATATCTTTTTTTAAAAATATTTATGATTGAACAGTACGAAAATCAGGTAGTTGCGGAATACATACTTCTCTTTTCACTAAAACGTAGCAATAATCCCGCGATGTTATCTCCCGATCAAAGTCAACTAGAGTAAATTCTGGTTATTTTCTGACAACATTCTTTTATAAATCCCACAAAAATGATTATTTCTTTTTTTGTTTGTCGAATTTTTTCATTAATTTACGTTTTAGTGCGTATTTTAGATTCCTTTTTTCAAATTTCAGAGTGAAAGACGAGTTTTAATTATTCTGATATCTACATGTAAATGCACCCGTTTACTGTCACTGACTTTTGTATTTACTCGGAATATTTATAGCATTTTTAAGGTAATCCAGACACGTTTTTTTATTACTCTTTTTGCACAGTCAATATACTTTTGGGGTAACAGAGTTATTAGCATTTTTAACAATGGTAAGAGTGTATGTAGTGGCCGTCACTGCTTTACCTACCGGCTGGCTTCGCTGCTGAGTGGACCCATTAACATACGGTGTTTGCACAAAACTTGCTTTCTTTTACTCCGTGTTGACAGTTCTAAAGATTCTCCCCACCTCGCATGATTCTACGATATTGTGATAATTATTTACATATTAAAATTAACAAAACGATAACAATTTAACTTGATAGATAACAATAACTTAACTATCATTTCACTTAGAGCCTTCACGTATCTACGTTGGAGCAGCCATTACTCGCATGCCGCCATATATTCAAGTTCTGACCCGCCACAACACACACATACACACACCACGTCTCTGCTTTTTCACTTGCTTCAAACCTAACTTATAGTTTATTTATTAAAGACACGTAAATGAACAAAATAAAAATAAAAAATTAGAAACTATAACCACCACACCTATTTTCTAGCCAGATCATTATAGATCTTGCTCGGTGTCACCTTATTTAAATCATATAAAAGATGGCAACATATTAGGCAAATAAGTTTTGATCACACATTTGGGTAGTTGTCCGTCAATCAATTCATTCATTAGGGTAACGTAAAAAACTCTAGGATTGTTTTCGTAATATGGGAGGTAGGACGCGTACTATTTCAGCGATTAAAGCAGCATCAGCAAATCACAGCATGAATGTGTAGAAAGGTAGTAGGAGATATCATTATGTAAGATACATTCAAATAATTATTTAATCTTGTGGGAGATCTTACACTTCATGGTGAATGTAGAATGACAACATGGAAACTGATATGAATAGAGGTTGGATATATGTCCCGGCTTATATTACTTATCTTCAGGCATCAACAACTATTTAAATATGAAGATGCTTCACTGGAAGATGAAATCATTACGGATTTCATTGGACTTAAATGCTGAAACGTATACATTGAAACTGGAATCGCAACGCATAATACTCGAAGTAACCACCCGACCATTTACGTTACAAATAATTTCTTGAATGAAATACAAAGCAGCTATCAAAGCCAAAGTAGTCTCATACTCAGGGAATGAACATAGCGGAGCAGATGCGGAAATCCTGCATCGCTGTTATATGCAAGATCATAGTGGAGATGGTCTGCCGTTGCCTTCCTCCGACCTGTTATGAAGTGTCGGTTGTGTTTCTGTGTCGCGTGGATGAATGCAGTGAGTACTTGTACAGTGTAGTGTTGGAGTTGTGTAGCTACGGATGAAGAGAACGGAGAGGATGAAACCGGGTGCCGGTACATAGCTTACTCCTTCCGAATAGCACCAAGGTGGCCGCAGAGGTCAACGTCTCCTCTAACAGTCGATAACCATCAAGAGTGTCACATGCTCTCACTTCATGAGACACTGCAAAAGGTTTGGAATTCAAACCCACAATAAGTGAAATTACAAAGCGATACGTGCCTCTTGCGTAATGTTAAGGAGGCACCCCGGGCTCGCCTAGCTGTCCCTGTCGCACACTTCTTGTTGAATCGCGCACAGTCACAAATTGCCTTACTGAGCTTGCTGCTCTGCCGGCCTGCACGCCACGTGTACACGCCCACGACATACTGGCGCCGCTGCGGACGGAATAAAATGGTTCAAATGGCTCTGAGCACTATGGGACTTAACATCTGAGGTCATCAGTCCCCTAGAGCTTAGAACTACATAAACCTAACTAACCTAAGGACATCACACACATCCATGCCCGAGGCAGGATTCGAACCTGCGACCGTAGCGGTCGCGCGGTTCCAGACTGTAGCGCCTAGAACCGCACGGCCACTCCGGTCGGCGCGGACGGAATACTGGGCTGGTGAACTTCGAAATTTTCTGTCTTGCCAAACTAAACTTTTCTGATGTGCAGCAGCATGATATCCTTCCCAAAGTGTGATGCTACGTCGCCGTTCACATAGTTTCTGCACACCAGCTTGAATAATGTTTTTTTTTTCATCTCTCCAATGATTTTAGAAATTTCGGTGGAATGTTATCAACCCCTACTGCCTTATTTCATCTCAGGTCTTCCAGAGCTGGTATAAATTCCGATTTTAACACTAGATCCCCTATCTCTTCCATATCGACTACAATTGCTTCTTCTACAACGTCATCAGACTATGCCTCCTCCTCATAAAGGCCTACATTGTTGTCTTTCCACCTATCCGCTCTCTCTTCTGCACGCTTAACGTTAACGCTGTTGACTTTTCCATAAGCTGAGTCAGTCCTTCCATCGATCTTTTCTTCTTCGACTTCTTCACATTATCCGGCATCCATTTCGCTTTGGCATCCGTGTATTTCCTGTGCTATTTATTTTGCTGCACTGCGGAATTTCTCAGAGGAATTTTGTGCTTCCTTCTTTTGTCGATCATTTTAAGAATTTTTTCTGTTACCAACGTTTTATTCGAAATTAATTTCCTTGTACCTGTGTTTTTCTTCCCAAAATTTGTGTTTTTTTTCTTTTTAGAGATGCACATTCCTCTTCAAATGAACTGCATACTGAATTGTTTCTTAACGCAGTGTCCTCATTGTTATTGAATATCAAACTTGTTTCATCGTTCCTCAGTGCTCTAGTATATCACTACCTTCGACACTGATTCTTCCCTGATACTCTCTTCCGTCTACTACTCGTCGTTATTAAATCGTGATCTGTGTCCATCTGCTGCTGAGTACAATTTACAACAAAGTATCAGAGTTCCTAATCTCTGTGCCATTACGATGTAGTACAACTGGAAACTTCCCGTACCTCGAATGTATCTCCTCCTCTTATGATGTTTTGACAGCGTATTTGCTCTTACTGAATAACATTAATTACAGAACTCAAGTTAGCCTTTCTCTCCCGTTATTCCTACTATCAAGCCCATATTCTCCCGCACACCGTTCTTCTACGCCTTCCGCTACAACCATGACTATTAGATTTTAATCTACCTTTACATATCAAATAAACTGTTCAGTATACTTTTATACATACGCTGTCTCATCATCCTCTCCTTGAGACTTCGCCATGTAAACCTGAACTATTGTTGTCGGCGTCGGTTTCCTGTCGAATCTGATGAATGCAACGCTATCACTGAACTGTTCACAGTATCTCAGTCTCTGCGCTACCTACCTAATCATAAGACTCCGTCTCTGCTGCTGTATTTTTTTCTGCTGCTACTTGTTATTACCCTATACTAGTCTGACCAGATATCCTTGTCCTCTTTCCACTTCATTTCACTGACTATCATTCTATTTAGACTGAACCTTAGTATTTTCCTTTTCAGATTTTCTAGTTTTCTTATCACGATCAAACTTCTGACATTCCACGCCCCGATTCGTAGAACGTTATACTTTCCCAGGTTATTCCAGTCGTTTTCTTATGTTCGCCTCCCTCTTGGCAATCCCCTCTAGGAAATTCGAATAGGGGAGTAGTCCGCAAACTTTTGCCAGTGGAGGGATCTTTATGGCACTTTTCCAATTACGGGTTACGTATACTGTGGGTAAACATTACGTGTCTTTAATGCAATGGTTTCCATTGCCTTCTGCATCCTCAAGCCTTTGATCGTTGATGATTTTCCACCTTTTAGGAGAAGTTTCGTACCCTAAGGGGAAGAGAGTACGTTGAAACTGTTGCCACTCCCCCTCTTCCCCCCACCCCTTTGACAAGAGGAAACGTTAGCGACAGCCCCGGACATTTGCACAAGCCCCGCCCATTTACCCCCCTCCACACCTACCCCACGCCACACCAACCAAGAGCGCATGAATATGATCTTTGGTAGTCCTCGTCGCTGTCGTGTTTTTGTTCGTCGTTTTTTGTTTTACCGCGGTTGTTCATACTAGCAGGTGCTGTTAGTACTTCTTAGCAGTTTGTGTAATACTGTCAAAATGAAACACAGATATGCACTCTCAATAAAGTACGATAAGATGTGTTGGAATGACACTGACGAAATTATGTATATATGTTTAACAATAGGCAGCTCTAAAGCTCTCAAACACTGAAGAAGAACTCAAAATAATCTCGTGTCTGCTATAAGCAAGCAGTCATAAGAGTTCACAAGTAAAAATTCACCCATTACACAGGCAAATATTAATGAAGAATGTCACTGTATAAATATCTGACTGCTTGCATTACGCATTTCTACATTATCCCACTCTTATATTCTTTAGTCTTAATGAGGTAATCAGAAACACACCAAGATATCGACTTTGCCTTGTTTATGCACAACATTGACTTTAGACAATCGAGATAATGGACAGCATCCTTGGCGATACTACCAATTAATATTTCCCAACAGAATTTCTTACACTACGCGAGGTGACGGAAATTTGCGCTCACTGCAGTTAACAAATATCAGTTTCTTTTTATATAGTGCAGATGAAAGCTCATGAAATAAAAAGGACAGTGTGGATATCATTTTTATTTCTCATTCTTATTGATGATTTTTCAGCTCGCATATTCAATGAACATATTTCTAATTCTTTTCACAGTGGTACCGGAAAAACTATATTTCGTACTAAATACTGATTTTCTCCCTTGTTATGACTGGCATATCTGGGATAGGAACAACTTTGATGTGGAAACATGCGGCACACCATGCGGGGAGCTTACGATATGGATTGGTGTGGAGCCGGGTGATTGGGCGGGACTTGGGCACCGTCCGGGGCTAATGTTAGGTTTTGACAAGGCCGTCAGCAGAACGAGGGGGACTTCTTAACCTGGAAGTCTTCAGCTGCCATTGCCGATATTTTTTATTCAGAATTCAAGCAGAGGCTAGGTTCGAAAGCGGGACACATGTAAGTGCATTTACTGGTACCAACTTACAAATAAATGCACTTACAGTACATGTTTTGCTAAATCCATATACTGTAACAAACCGGAGTTTTTGAATTTAGGAGTATACTTCTTTAAACTTTCAGTGTGTTTGACTTTAAAGTACAGACTAGTTGAAATATTGATTGTAAGTGTATATATTAATGTTGTCGATAGTGGAAATACGGGAAAAGAAGAAGTGGCTAAATCAGCCGTCGACTACTTACACTCTTCTTTGGCCTAAACCCCAACAAAGACGTCACTGCAACTCTTTCGGTTCAGGGTTGCCTCTCGCAACCTTACTCACGGTTCGCTACCCTGCTGAGGCCTTAAGATTTTGTAAGAAGGTAAACAGTGCTAAATCGTGGAGAAGCGGTGCCCACTACAGTTAGCCAAGATTCAAGTGTTTCTAAGTCTCATATACTGGGTCGATACGACCAGTTCGCGTGCTAATTAAGAACCAACAGAGGAATAATGTGATGTAGTTATTTAACAGAAAATCAGTGTTTGTGTCTCTGTAATTTATTTAGTTCAAAACATAGTAATCGCAGACTAACTACAATGTCTAGAGAGCCTTCTCGTACAGGATTTCATCAAGGATAGATCACAATGGAAACTAGCAGCTGCACAGCGTGAACTTCTGGCTGTGACTTGCATGGTTCGATGTGACTTCATTTAAATCCTGACCAAACAGCCTCCGTCCAAGTTGCTATAAAGAGTTCAGTGAGTGAAGCGCTAATAAAATTTACTAAGTCTGTTCGTACCTCGGCTGTGCTGAAGTATTGTAACTGAATTCCAGTAGTTCTGAAAGATTTTCTGGTTTAGTGGAATGCAGTGCTCACTATAAACATTGTTTGCAAATTCCTCTGTCACAGTTCGTGAGCACAGCACTTTAATTGTTGTTTCACAGCAGCGGCGACCAAGATATGCATTTGTTTCGTCTATTATTTCATATCGATTGCTGTTAGTTCACAAAGAGAAAAGGATTTTTTAATCAGTGCGTGAGCTCTGTTAGGTTCAATATCTTTTTACTAAATTCTTTTAGCTCTTTGATACCTCGTAGCAGTCCTGAATAATTTCACAGTGTTGTGGATATATGGTTTCCGGAACTCGTTTTAGTTTCCATTTATCGCCTCTGTCCCTCAATACTTTCCTGTGGATTATAGATAATGCGAAGCTTCCTGCTCCTGCCGTTGTTGTGTGAGATGGTTCTCATTTTGACTCGCTGTGCTGAAGTTAAAATGTGCTAATAGCAATTACATTAACACAATACGGTGACTTGCATAAAAAGGAAGGGATTCTGGAAGAAAGAAAGACGTAAAGAATTGTTTAAAACCAACATGACGTTCACTGGATGGTAATTTGGAATCCTGCTTCCCCCACAAGAGAAACCATTGTACTACCTCGTTCAGTAGGTAGATTTTTCTGTCGCTTTGAAGAATGCAGAGCTAACGAAAGGAAAATATCAGGGCCGATCAAAAAGTTTCCGTTTGAGGGCATTGTTCCAGCGTATGTGCAATGTAGCGCCACTCCGATGCTTGTCTATAAGCACCGACATTAAGTGAAGGGTTTAGTATTGCATTTCTGTCTTTCCAACCTGCGTGCTGTGAATGCGGAAATGTAATCTATGCCGACTTTTTACCACATATGTCGAAACAAGACGAAAGTAATGTTATTCTTTTCTTGGCTGCCGAAAGACAAACAGCGGTAGATATCGATCGGATAGTGAAGAATATGTATGGGACAGCATTGTTTGTCCAAAAACCCCTTTGTGGGAAGGTGGGCGCCGAGGGATGCTGCTGTTTCATGACAAGGCACGTCCGCAGATATCATAATGCAGAAATTACGCCAACTCAAATGGAAGACAGTCGAGCACCACTCCTCCTTCCATGCGGTTATCACGCCTATTGTTCCTTTAAAAATGCCTCGATGGGCCGATGGTTTCCAGTCCAGGGGAAAATAACCGTTAATTGCTTGCTCATGCCACATGTTTTTACCAACATAAAAACAAACAACTTATAATAGCTATAATTATTGGCGTGCATATGACGTAAATACAGATGGAATATTGTTCAGTACACCGTCCTAAGTCACCAACGGAATCATCTACACTTTTACCAGTTACAATCCGTATTTAACAGGATACAATAACGATATTGAGCTAGAGGGAAATCAAACGACAGTACTGATTGTTGTACCTTGACATAAGTTATGTATTATGCAATGTGATCGGGATGAAACTGAAAAAGTGCTAGGGAAAACTTTTCTGTTGTACGCATCATTCAATGTGTATTGGATGCAAACTGTGATTGTTGTAGTCTAGGTGAACTGCAAGCTGTAGTATCCATCAGCAGATTTTGTCCATGATTATTTGGTTAATTTTGGTAACAGCACAAAAAGGGACATAAAGAAGCTGTACAATGTGGATGAAGAGAGAACTTTGTAAAGTGATGTTATAGCTGATGTGTGAAATTTAAGGTTCCATTCAGAGCTGTCAAGTATTTTTAATGGTCCACACGAAGGGGTAGTACGACACCACGACCTGTTACGTATTTAGAAAATACGTTACTCAGTTACCTGTTTGTGTTACAAAAATCGTATTGCAATTTACTTACACTATGACTGATAGACAGGATGCAGCAAAAAGTTATGGGCAAACATTCAAGAACCATCCTCAGACACAGTTGAAGAAAATGTGTTATGTGAACACTGGTCCAGAATCGCTTTATTTCCATGTTGGAGCTGTTGTTCTATTTCCCTCCACAATAGCATTAATCATGGGAAAACACGGGAAAGAACGTTTCAGCATAGTACAAAACAGTTACTTAAATGAAATGTCCAAAATACCTTCCGTTAGGAAGGATACATACATTATCCCGGCTTCGCATTGAATCTCTGAGGCGCCAAGGTATCATTGAGGAATTAGGTTTTGTTTCACTGCCTTCCACATTACTGGTATGCAGACTCTGTACATTTTGTAATGGGTATAATAGATCTCAAATGCTCCCACAAATGGAAGTATAGTGGATTTAAGACTGTAGAGCGTGGAAGCCAAGGAATCGGTCCACCTCTCGTTCCCTAAGACGTCCATCAATTGTTTCAAACATTCTCCTGTCGGGGCGCCGTCGTTCTGAAATTCTCTCCCGACTCAATAGTTCAGCGCCATGGTCATTGCTGTCTGCCAGTTGGTAGAGCAAATGGGCATCTACCAGTTCCGGATTTGAGTACACTACCATTACCCAGAAAAGGAAACCAGATCCTTGATGAACTATAAACAGATGATACTACATGCTTGATGCCAGCAGAGCCACGAAGGTAGCCCCATATGAACGCTAGCAATGGAGTCATATTCCAACGCTACCTTCATTCTATCAGAACAGCATATACCGGCGGTGAACCTAAAAATTACAGCATAGTGTGCATTTTAACCAAACGTAATCAGGAGGGTGTTTCGAATATTGCATGTAAGAAAATGTTTCGTGTAATGCTGGTACATTCTGTTTTTGTGCGTATAATTTGATTAATGTGATTATGAAGATAAGTAGAAAATGATCTCTAACATGAAAGTAAAGCTCTTCCGGATCTAAATCCATATAGCACATTTTATTCCTCTATGTATGAGAAATATTTCCCGAAGGTTTGGACTTATCTTTTTGTTACAGCCTGTGTTTCCGCGGATTTGCTTTTGAGAAAATTGTATACACATTCAAAGTGTCTGCGTAAGAAATCAAGGCTGTAGTTCTGAGGTTACGATGTACATAGTTGCGGTATCGAAGGAAAGTATATATTGGTGATGCTTGAAGATAACGTAAGAAAATAACATTATGAGGGCAATAGAATATTGAAGCAAGTAAATCAACTGCATGTGACAGTCAATAGGGCATTACAACATTATATTTACCAGCGGAAATGCTTGCATTTTTGCTTCTTGATATAGAAGAATATCCATCAGGAGAAACTACAGCACACTTCTGCGCTACCACGAAAGCGGCTACATTGTACAAACTGCCTCTATGACTATCATGTGTTTTAACACGATAGCCGGCCGCAGTGGTCTAGCGGTTCTGGCGCTGCAGTCCGGAACCGCGGGACTGCTACGGTCGCAGGTTCGAATCCTGCCTCGGGCATGGGTGTGTGTGATGTCCTTAGGTTAGTTAGGTTTAAGTAGTTCTAGGGGACTTATGACCTAAGATGTTGAGTCCCATAGTGCTCAGAGCCATTTTTTTAACAAGATAATTGATTTTGAAACAATTCATTTTCTTCTTTTCACATTGTAACCTGGGCTAAATAAAAGTGTGTGACAGGTTTCATTGTTAGATGGCTTCGCTTGTGTCTAGGCCTCTACCAGCATAAGCTACATCCCTGATACAGTATTTCAATCTATCTTCGGAAAAATATCAGCAGTGCGTTTACTGTCACTGTTACTATTCTCAGTATAGTATGTAAGAACGTAAGACAGTTCGGGCCCACGGGCTAATTCCTCTGATAATAGGGGCAGATCGAATAACAGATGAAAAGGTAAAAACAGAGTTGTTGGAAAAATAAATTTATGACAAAATTTGCTAAAATAAGAAATTCTTTAATAGAACACAGCCAGAGAAATCAAGATATTGTCAAGTATGTAATGAAGGGAAGAGTGGGTGCTAAACATTGCAAAAAAGACCAAGGCTTGATTACAATATGTAGGCTCCAACAATAAAAATGCACAGATGAAGAGGCTTGCGTAGGACAGACTTCCTTGGAGGGCTGAAACAAAATAGTCTTCCACAAGAAGATCACAGTTAATAACACAGATTATCATCTGGTATCTTATGCTGCCATGATGACTACTTGTGTACAATGAGGGGAAAGTCATGATGCCTATGACAAGTGCTATTTTGTAGATGAGACGGGGCAGTCTCACTTCTGATACAGTGTTATGCTTCTTAATGTTCTTAGACAAGACGATCTTTAGTACTTGGTTGTTATACTGGATACGACCTGACTTCATTCATATACTGAAATGGTGGGCAGTAGTTAACGCTCTAGATTGCATGCTGTACTGAAGGAATAGCGGTAAGCTTTATTTGCGTTCAAAGAAAGGGGGTGGCGATTAAAATGACTGAAGTAAAAGCTTACGGCGGCTGAGGGCCAAGGGGAGCGTTTTTTTCTGCAGAACCTGGGTGAAAACGTTGCGGACTGCCCAGTTCCTCGGTCTTATTGTGCAGACACGATGGATGACGCCGGTCGGTCAGCGGCCACGTCCAGGTAGGCTGATTAGCGCCGAGGAGTCACTGCAGCTATGGGCAGATCATTGATGACCGGCAATAAAGCAGAGGAGGGGCCCTTCTTAGGCAGGAAGCCTTTGAAACGACTGTATGTTTTCTGCGAATTTCCGTGGGACAGATCAGTGGCGCCCAGACGTCCAGACTGTGCTACAAAACATATTTGTGAAGGCACGAGGCCGTTCTTTGGGAAGTTCGAAATGGTTGCATCAGGGAAGGTAACGATCTTTTAATGGAGGGCTGTGGTACGATCCAGGTCATGCTTTTGACAAAGACACGGCGTAAACGCGTGGGAAAGAGGTCGCAAAGCTGAATCTTTTTTTTCCTTTTCACTCAGTTAATTTTTAAAGTCGCAGGTTGGTGAAATATGTGTATGCAGACCAAGGGGCGGTCTCCCAGCTTCGAATGTGGAGCTCGATCTCGTGATTGGCTTGTTCTAAAGTGGGAGTATTCTAAGATGTAAATGTGCTATGTTACCAAGCTGCCAAGGAAAGCTGAGAGAAAGAGAAGACGCCACTCTTGTACTGGCGGTTTGTTAGTAAAGAACTGCAGGTCTACCTGAACGGTGAGACTTCTGTCCCTTGCTAGTGTGCTAGTGAGCCAGTTACCATCTGAACCGTCAGACGTACTGCTTCTAGCATCACGCACACGAGTGATGCCTGGGTGTACTTATTTATTTTGAGTCGGCCGTCTAAACATTTGACACGCTCCGTCATGCATAGTCATGGCACGGAGTCAAATTGGTTTGACAGACTAGCAAATGTGTCCACCTGCACACTAGAAACCACCGGGGTGTTAGAGGGTCATAGGGAAGTACCTGCGTTCCGAATTAACCGAACGCGAGACCGCGTACTTGCATTTTTTTGGGCGCGCGCCATCAATAACAGTTTGCTGCCGTCCGTGATGCCAGTCGCCGATCTCATCGTGGCGTGCTGCCCTAGCCTGCAGGGTAAAGTATTCCCTGCCATAGCGCAGGGCTCCAACATATTCTTCTCAGCACCTTGTTCTTTGGTACCATATCTTTCTTTATGGAATAGTAGAGTATAAATGCTTGATAGCAGCGTAGTTTTTAAGCGATACTACCGATTCACATGTATGAAGTCAGGTAAAGCTATTAGTTCTGGTTAGTGTCGTGTATTGATCCCCAGCTGATCACTTTGTTCACCAGAGACCGCATATCATTGAAAGCGTTTATCGAATAAAAAATGCTTGTGTGACATTTCTTTAGCATTTTTTGTGTTTTGTGATGCTGAGAATGAATAAAGCTATTGTTATTTACCAGAATGAGATTTTCACTCAGAAGCGGAGTGTGCGCTGATATGAAACTTCATGGCAGATTAAAACTGTGTGCCCGACCGAGACTCGAACTCGGGACCTTTGCCTTTCGCGGGCAAGTGGTCTACCATCTGAGCTACCGAAGCACGACTCACGTCCGGTCCTCACAGCTTTACTTCTGCCAGTATCTCGTCTCCTACCTTCCAAACTTTACAGAAGTTCTCCTGCGAACCATGCAGAACTAGCACTCCTGAAAGAAAGATGGTAGAGTATTTACCCGCGAAAGGCGAAGGTCCCGAGTTCGAGTCTCGGTCGGGTACACAGTTTTAATCTGTCAGGAAGTGTCATTGTTATTTAGACCACAACTCCTCCCAGTCTTCTGATTAACATTACCTTTGCGATTTTTATTATAGTCATGTTTACTATTGAATGTTGGAAGCTTGTAGGCTGGGTTCCAACAACGACTTAAAACATTAGTAGCTTACGTTGATCTTGCAGCCACCTTCGATGTGTTTTGGAAAGGACTCCTGTAGAAACTAGCAAGTTCTGTACACTGCCGGAACAAAATAAGGGTTATGCACAACCAGTTGTCTGAGAGATACTTCGAAGTGGTCCTCAGCAATTGATTAAGCAGACGAAGAAACTTAATGATGGTGTTTCCAAGTGTTCGATTTTGCCGATAGTCTGTTGAGCTTATACTCGTATGTAAGTACATCTGACCTCCCCTTAACACAATCAAGGAAGTTCATTAAGATGAATATCTGCCTTTGGTCATTCAACAAAGGAGTGTTGAAGCGGCAGAAGAAATAGTCCTTCCAGATGTATATATAATGCACCTAAAAGTGAGGTTTACACCAAACAAAGACCAAAGTTGAATCCATTCACCTTAACAACAGAATCGTCAATGCAATTTTGGAGTTCAAATACTGCACGACCAAGGGTTTTCAAAAGATTTATGTGTAACTCTGAGAGTAAGTTGTCTTACAAGAAACAGAGAACATATCAGCAAAAGCGAGATCGTGCAGTAACCTCATATTAAAGTTCAGTGGTACCCTATGGGGCGCAAGAGCTACAACACACGATGCTCTTCCTTAGGAATCGTCTACTCTTCTGCCGAATACTGTGTTGTAATAAGGACTAATAGTCCACATGTAAGAAAAATCCATGCTCACCTAAATACAGGAATGAGGACAGTAATAGGACGCATGAGGGCTACTCCTCCCTACTGGCTACCATCTCTCATTGTAAACAACAATACTCCAACAGATCTGCGAAAACGAAAGTGGCTTTCTCCAACAATACGAAAAATTAATTAAAATTTCCCAGCTCCCAATCAACTTTGATGTGTTTACACTTGGAATCAGCCGATTAAAAACCAAGCAGTCTCCTATCATATTGACCGAATCGGTGCAAGCAATGGATTGCAATATGAACAGAAGGAAGTCAACAACGTGAAAGAGCACTACCCACAAGGAATATCAGGCGACCTCAGATGTTAAGTCGCATAGTGCTTAGAGCCATTTTGAATATCAGGCTCTTATAAGACGTGGTACAAGGCCATCCGGCATGGATGAAATTACCGCGACATGCTTGGAAAGCAGTTGGCAGAATTCTTACAGGCCATGGCATCTGCACAGAGAGCCTCCACCAATAGCGAAAGGCTCCTACTTCTCAATCCCACTGTGGTAGTGAACATCGGACCGTCCAATTCGTTGTAACAAGCTGTAGCAGACGAGCTGTCTTGGAAATGTAAAAGATCTGTTGAAAGTGACAGGAGCAGCCCTACAATAGATAGCAAGTTTGGATGCTAATTTGTAGATACAGTATTTTTGTTCCACTTATTCTGTAAAATTTGCAATTCATGTATCTTAATTCCTCTTCAGTTTGTATTTTCAAAAGCTAAATAAATATCCACAGAAAAGGAAGTAAACATATGCCCCATATTCAAAAATATACAGATTTATTCGTTTAGTTTCTAAATATATATATGTTTGGAAAGACGAATAGCCAGAATAGATAGGAAAGCAACACAGTATCAGTCTTCAGATGTTAACTAGTTTTCAGCCTTAAAATCGATCAATAAGCACTCGTCACGTCACGTGGTTTAAACAGAACAAATCATGAAACTAAAATATGTGTAAAGATAAATACTATCCTGTCTATAGCGCTGTTCTGAACATATGAAACGTTTTTGCAGCATCCGCAGTGTATTGCTCATTTGAATATCTGATCGGGCTACGGTGTCTTGAAGCGTTCACAGATATAGTTTCTATCTGAGTGCAGCTGTTGCAGAGGTTATAACCATCACTACACTTTCAATTAATTAGGACTTAACTGAACCGTGTACCTAACGTTCCTAGTTGCGCGGGAAAGGCATCAACTCCGAAGAATAAATGAAATCCGTGGAATGAAAGTGCAGTTATAACCGAATCGCCAATGCTCAGTGCTTGCAGCAATGCCGACAAGGCCGTCCGCGGTGGTCTAGTGGTTCTAGGCGCTCAATCCGGAACCGCGGGACTGCTACGGTCGCAGGTTCGAATCCTGCCTCGGGCATGGATGTGTGTGATGTCCTTAGGTTAGTTAGGTTTAAGTAGTTCTAAGTTCTAGGGGACTGATGACCACAGATGTTAAGTCCTATAGTGCTCAGAGCCATTTGAACCATTTGAATGACGACAAGAAAGAAAAAATCGGTTACAGTAAACGAAAATAAAATTGGGGTGGATTGAATAACAGTGGTTAGTTAAATTTGGTAAATCTTATAAATTTAATTGATGAATCAATGAAAATAAACTGTCAGCAGCACACTACGTGAGTAAAATTATCGTCTCTATAGTCATTGTCTGTTAATACTGAGTAACATACGTAAGAATGCTTCAGTTTGTTGCAAGGCGAAAACAGCACAAAACTGGTAAATATTGCCCTGGAGTAATTTCAGATAGACATGTCACTGTGAACAAATACCTTTCAGGTAAATAGCAACTCATGGAAAGCAATTAGTAAAAATCAAAATTGGACAAAACCTCATCAGTAGTGAACAGTCACGGTAAAGTAAAAATTTCGTGATGTTACTCATGCTAATATTTTTGTCTTTAATTTTATTTAGAAAGTTATATATGTTAAGCCATTACTGAATGCAGTCGTATATGTTGAAAATTTTCGTAATAATATAGCGTCATTCAAAACCACTTTCCTGTGAGTTACAGTTACGTAATTTATAAAGTCAAAATTACGGTTGCAAAAGAATGGAAAAGTTCGTAATATAACTTTACTGACTTATTGTTTTCATGCAGCTTCAACTTTTATTACTATTCATTAACAATTGCTGCAAATCACTTCGTGCAAATACTACTATTGTTGGCTGAAGATGTTAACACACATTTCTGACTGATTGCAGTTGCGTAGAAAATAAAAACTTATTTATGCATGAAAAAGTCCAAGAAAATATATCTTACTGAATTTTACTTTATTAAGCATTGGGTTTCAAATTACTGTTTACTATACTGAAGTAATTGCGGTAATTATTGTTTTACAAGTCACTGGAATTTTAATTGCTATTGTTGGTTTAATAAAAGCGCTGTAATAATTTCTCAATCACTAGGGCTGTCTCGGATCGTCAGTAACGGTTATGATGGATCCTGCTTAGATATTTTGTCTTAGGTGAAAGTGAAGGCCAGCACTGTGGTATAACTCAGTATCATTCAAACACAATGTGAACGTCGACACTGGCTAGCCGTATACAACTGTGACCAAGTAATTAGTAGGATCTTACTTCAATATGAGATGTTATTGATGTAATGTAAGGCTTTGGTCGTTGACAGTGTGTGGCACAGGCTCTTCTAGTATCTCCATAACAAATGAAATTGTGCCGACCGTAGTCTTCATATTGATATGCATCCTCTTGCCCATTTAATGTCATATACTTCGCCCCTCCGCACAGAAATATTCGCTGAGCTATTACATACTTCAGAGCCACTGTGTTGCGATGATTTCTGAACAAAAGAGTGGCTGCGCGTCGCGACTCGACTGTCTTTCTCTACGCTCTCCTACGTCCTCCTCTGTATGGTACTCTGCTAGCGAGCTTTAGTGCCCAAAGATAATGCAACTACCATCTAGTTCATTATGCTCTTGGACATGCACTGTGACTAAGCCAGTGTGTCTATTACCATTTAGTTAACTTTAAAATTAGGAAATATTTAATTTCATCATACGAACATTAGTACACTTATTTACAAACTTTGATTCATAGAAAAAATATATCGAAAACAAACTGTCGCTCTGGAAGAGCTTGGTCAGTTTTCCTGTGAATTCACTAAATCTATTACGGTGAATGTCGGGATGCCTTTGAAAAGCACATGGTCGATTACTTCCTCTAGATTCGACTATTTCAGTTTATGCTCTTCGTAGTGGATGCGATATTAAATTCTTATTGTCCCTTAGAACCATTTAAATTTAGAGAAATCTCCTTCGTCCGGTCATACAATACCTCAGAGGTTGTGTACGTGATTGATCTCGTACTAGATCTGATAAACTAGACACTGTGGAACTAATAATATTTTCGTCCAATTAAATCAGCGAGTAGCTCTAACTCTATAGAGAATTTTAATAAGCATTTTATTTTCGTTACGTTATGCCTCAGTATGACTGATAAGCCCCCTGGTGCTTTATAGGCTTTCCCCTTGCTGGAATGTAGAACACAGATGTTAAAATCTGTTACACAGGGAGCGTAACACAACGATAACTACAGTTCGATGATTCCTATATGGGAATGAAAGATTATTTCTTCACCCCTCACCTGAGACTGCAAGGAGATGCACCTGTGCTGGATTTTCGACTGTAGTGGCCGCCGGATGCGTTCACACCCACCCACCTTTCCTCCCAATGCGTGTTACAGTATGTGTTCAGTTACGAAGAAAAGCGAGACAGCATCCAAGATCTCCCCTTTGCTCTATCGGTGAACACCACGTATACTTCAAAACACTCAAACGTAGTGCTGTTAAAAGCCTTTTAATAAACATTAAATGAACCGATTATCATGCGTTACTTTCTTCAAGAATGATGTGTATCTGACAAATTTCTTGAAAATCTGCCACCTGCTCTGGGAATAAACATAATGAAAAATGTAACTATTCGTGTGGTTTTGGTAAACTTGATGAACTGTCTGATTCCACAGCATAATTCACTAATTATATTTATATGAAACTATTCGTCTAACCCTGAAAATCCATACATAAAGTTTACTCCTGAGACAGTTTAACGGGTAAATAATAAACTGACGGGAAAAAATGCAGCACGCTCTGTGGAACCAGGGTATAATATATCCATACTGAGGGTTTGTAGTTCTAGTGATTAATATGTTACAGTCTTTGGCCATCAGACAGCGCTCAGGAGGTCTGTCTAAGCATCCTTTGTTTTGACTTAGCAAGCAGTGACTGTGGTGAGTTTAGCTTTAGCCTTTTGAACGAGTTAGCACTGTGTGCCTACTGGAAGCGGTTTCATGCTGTGGGCCTGAGGTAAACTGGACGGAATATCGACGGATTGCTGCACATGTTGGGGACAGGGTATCTGTAGTGCATAGCTGCGTTCACCCATGGTCTGTGGAACTTTCTCACACCTGCAGACCAGCTTCTGGACGTTCCCGTATCACAAACACACATCGAGATCGACGCACTGTGCGAGGGACGTCATCCAGGGACGAAATCCGGTCAAATGTTTCAGATGCTGTGCCATCAGCGACCAGCGGAAACGGCCTGTTTGCAGCAGGATTGAGATTATATGTGCCACTGGCCAGATTACCACTGACAAGGTGAGCGGCCTGCTCCAGAGTGCTTTCGCTCACGACTCGCAGGTCGGAAGCTTTATGTGGGATAGGAGACCATCAGTTACGCCAACAACTTGCGGTCACATTTGGTATTCCTGCAGGGTTAAGTGATCATTGCTGCTACACTGCACAGGTTGTTACTCCCGTCCTACTGCTATTTTAGTAGAACAACGCGCGTCCACATACGACTGCTGCAACGCAGCGTGCTCTTCGTGGTGTATAACAACTGCCCTGGTCAGCAAGATCATCAGATCTCTCGGCTACCGAACACGTATGGGACATGATGACGGGAGAACTTTGTCGTTCTCCGTGGCTTGCAATAGCGATTGCCAGTTTGCAACAAAAGGCGGAAAAGGCTTGGGACAATCTATGGCAGTATGCTGTTCGGCACTTTTATGATCGTCTGCTTGCGAGAGTATACAGCTGTGTTGCCGATAGACGGAAACACACTGTGTATTGATGCGACTGTTTGCGCACCCTGTGCAGTGACATGTGTGTTTATCTGGTCTGAATTTGTCATCGTATACTCCTAAAATGATGAACTACTTGTCACCTCATCGATAAAATCACCTTGTCCTTGCGGATTGTACCCTTAGTTTTTCCAGCAGCATAAATTATTCAAGCGTCCGCCTTTGGAAATGGTTAGTATCCCAACATAACTCTGTTCCTGGTAAATCTTTGTTTCCGAAAGACTAGAAGCAAATTACATTTTGTCACTGACTTCCATAACGCTGACGACCAAATGATGTACACTTCCGCTCTTAATGAACACAAGTATACTTGAATTTTCATCTGTAAGCTGACACGTGCCATATAATTTCACGTGAATAATCTATGGAACAGGAATGAACCATATAATTTTGAGAAAAATATATTTTAGAGATCCTTCAGAAACAGTGAGCTGACACAAGACATGGGATGCCATCCACTATCGTGTCGGACACCCTTTTCCCCGGCGTACTGCAACAACTCGACGTGGCATCACTCAGCAAGCACTCTACAACCACCTATAATTGCGAAAGCATTGCCGGTGCAGTATTTTGTGAACAAACTGACCTCTCGATTATGTCCCATAGCTGTTCGATGGGATTCATTTTGTGGCGATCTGAATGGAAAAATAGTTCCCTCGAATTGTCCAGAATGTTCTTCAAACCAACTGCGAACAATTGTGGTCCGGTGACATGCTGCACTGTCATCCATAAAAATTCCGTCTTTGTTTGGGAACATGAAATCCCTGAAAGGCTGCAAATGATCTTGAAGTAGCCGAACATAAACATTTCCAGTCAGTGTGTAAGTAGGCTGTTTATGTTTTCTTTATGTAAGTAGGCTGTTTATGTTTTCTTATTGGCAACGTTACGTAGCGCTCTATATGAAAATCACTGGCTGTGCTGTGTGCAGTCTGTGGCTAGTTTGCATTGTTGTCTGCCATTGTAGTGTTGGGCAGCTGGATGTGAACAGCGCGTAGCGTTGCGCAGTTGGAGGTGAGCCGCCAGCAGTGGTGGATGTGGGGAGAGAGATGGCGGAGTTTTGAAATTTGTCATGAACTGCTATATATATTATGACTATTAAGGTAAAATATCTTTCATTTGCTAACTATCCCTATCAGTAGTTAGTGCCTTCCGTAGTTTGAATCTTTTATTTAGCTGGCAGTAGTGGCGCTCTCTGTATTGCAGTAGTTCGAGTAACGAAGATTTTTGTGAGGTAAGTGATTTCTGAAAGGTATAGTTTAATGTTACTCAGGGCCATTCTTTTGCATGAATCTTTGATAGTCAGATTGCGTTGCGCTAAAAATATTGTGTGTCAGTTTAAGCACAGTCTTGTATAATTGTTCAAAGGGGATGTTTCAAGTGTTCGGTTAATTTGCACCAGAGGACCCGCTCCATTCCATGTAAACAGAGCCCACACTATTACAGAGCCACCACCAGCTTCCACAGTGCCTTGTTGACAACTAGGGTCTATGGATTCGTTGTGTCTGCACTACACTCGAACCCTGCCATCAGCTCTTACGAAATGAATTCGGCAGACATCTGACCAGGCCAAGGTTTGGCATTAGTCTAGGGTCCAACCGATATGACGGGAGAGGCGCTACAGGCGATGTCGTGCTTTTAACAAAGGCTTTGGCGTCACTCATCTGCTCCCTTAGCCCATTAACGCAAAATCGCCGCACTTTCCTAACGGACGTCTTTGTCGTACGTTATGTTCCATTTCTTCGCATATGTCATGCCATGCAGAGTTTCTTGCCTGTTAGCAGTGACAACTCTACCCGAACGCCGCTCCTACTGGTTAAGTGAAGGCTGTCGGCCACTGCGTTGTCCATGGTAAGAGGTAATGCCTGAAATCTGGTATTCTCGCCACAATCTTGACACTCTCGATCGACTGTTGAATTCCCTACCCTTTCAACTACCATTCTGCGTTCAAAGTCTGTTAATTCCCGTCGTGAGGCCATAATCACATAATCACTTCGGAAACCTTCTCACATGAATCACCTGATTACAGATGATAGCTCCCCAATATACTGTCCTTCTGTACCTTATGTATGCGATACTACCGTCATCTGTGTGTGTATGGATATCACTATCCGATGACTTTTGTCACCTCAGCGTACAATGGTGTGCAAAACTTAATGACGATGCTAACTTTCGCATGACGTGTCTCTGCCAAATCACGTAGTTCGACGAATCTTGGACCATGTATAGAAAGAACTGCTGCTATGGTACAGAAAGTAACGAGGAGAAATGCAGAGTGAGACAAACTGAAAAGATATTTTTATTACACCAAATCACTGCGATGTATGATGGTTTCCTGGACGTTACAAAATGCGGTACATGTTTATTAGTAGGGTGTGGATCATCGCGGACGGCAGTGCATTTTCTGCAACGTGCTCCCAACGTTGCCTTCAAAGTTAGTAAGGATTCCTTGTAGAGCGTTGCATTCCTCCGCCAGCACGGTTGACAACTGCTGAAAGAGCTCCTCCACACACACACACACACACACACACACACACACACACACAATTCGATGCGGTCGCCCATTGTCGTCAACAAAAATAATGACAGGCCCGAATGCATCTCTAAAATGACACACGTGGGGAAGGAGTACGGTGTCACAACAAAGTTGAATCTCGTGTTGAAAGATCTGGAGGTCAGTACTCTCTTGCATCGTGCGTCTCCACACCAAAACACCTGAATCACCAAAATGATAGTGTGGGACAGTATTCGTCAGTGCATTAGCTGTTGCTACCTCTTACCTTATGAGGGTATCTGGATATCAGTGTTGCTAGATACCGACGTTGCCAATTAAAGGGTGAACTAAATAAGACTATAAAGCAATGAACTTACGGAGTTATGTGAAGCTGAAGGAACCACCTGATTGGGTAAGATCAGAATCTGTCCACTTCGTACTTTCATTTTTCTTTTATTACAGTAACTATCAGAGAAATAATTTCTTTACTTTTTTATCAAAAAGTTGTTCTGACGGCCAAAGAACGCATTTTTAGAACATGCTGCTAACTACAAAGGATAAACAGATCACACGAAACATATTTGAAGAAAGAAATAGAAATGTTACAAGCTGATCAAATAAGATACCCCTTCGAAGAAATTTTCTTCGTTGCCGCGTGAACAGCAGTACAGAAATGGAGTCAAGGAGTCGAGTATCAGATATGTCAATTACTCTTGTTTGCTTGTTGTTTGTTCTGTCTCAGTTAACCGAAAGAGGCTACATGACGTATCAGTAACTGGAAAAATGGATATCACTTGTTGTCGGCTGGCTGGCCATAGGTGTGCGTTGGCTTACAAGCTGACATGTGATAGCTCAGTAGATGCACTGATCTGCAGGAAGGAGAACAGGAAGTTTGCACGTGACAGCCTTGCACTGTCTTTAATGTGTAACACTATGAAGTAGTATTTAATCCTTGTCTTAAGTAACTCGACTTACTCTGTGTGTGAATGTTTGTGTGTGTGTGAACTGTTTTGCAAGTGGAAAAGAGATAGCTAGATTGAAGGAAGAGGGAAAACTAGCAGCATCTTACGGCCTTCGCGACATTCTAGAACATCTCAGATTATAAACAATACTTAATCCCAGGCTTATATTATTACACTTATTGGCTGTGTGAGTGAGTGTTCATGGCTTTACAAGTTGAAAGGCGATGGCCTAGTTGACGCAAGAAAGGAAACTGGAAAATGTCAGATTATGAAATGACATTTAACTCCAGACTTAGACCTAGTTATTGCTCAAAGAAAAAAAAGTGCTTTATCTCAGTGAGATAGTGCTATGTTTATTTACGGCGTCCTTGGTGTGTGAAGACTACAGCGCAAAAACATTCCTAAATGTGGTCTGTAAATATCATACGTTAACCGTGATGTTGTTTTCGTTTCATGAAGTGTGAGTCAGTCCCGTCCTCTGAACATTTAGTAGGCTATTTATCACAGCCTCAGAACGACCTCGTTTGAACCATCGACAACACACACCGAAATACTACCTAAGAATTAATATCTAGAGTAACTGAAAACATGAATGTGGATGCAATCTATTCGTGTAGACCATCTAGCAGAATCAGAAAATGTTATTATTTTATTCATCTTGTGGTGATTAACATCATCTCTACTGTCAAAAACTCCTTCATTTTTCTTTAGGTGTAATCGCTTTCATTTTTCACCTTCACTATTAAATGATATACTACGTCGTTACGGTAGCATTTCGAAGGTGTTCAGTAATGTGGTTCCCGTTTTACAAATTCTTGATTCGGCCGGATAGCTGCGCTTGCTAGCACGTACTTTATGGAATGCGAATCTGTCCGGCGGATTTAACGACTAAGATCGATGTGCTGGTCAGTTTGGGCGTGGTTCTTAGGTGGTTTCTCACACCCATCAAAGTGAATATCGGGCTGGTATCCACGCCTCGCCTCCGTTACACGATTCGCCAACATTTCCAAAAATGTGAAATGTATTCGAGGTTGCGAATACGGACAACCACCCGGCGTATAATAGAATGACGATAATGAAATTTATGCTGGACCGAGACTCGAACCCGTATTTCCCACTTTACACGCCTTAAGCGCTTTGGCTATCCGTGCACGACCAAAGGCCTGATCCACACTTCCGTATGTCGTCGTTCAAGCGTCGCAATCTGCAATCGTACACATTATGTGTTTCCCGTACTGGGAGAGGACATTTCAATTGGAAGTCGCTGTCTAGTATCAGCGGATAAATACAACGTTGCGGTGTCTGTGTTGTTAAGAAGTACGATGCATCCTTGTTAACAATACAGGCACTGCAACATATTTCGGAAACGTTTCAAACTTTATGAGGTAACACTAGACGCAGAGAGATGGGGGGATATGGGAGGCGGCAGGAAGGGCATCCGGCCACCCTCGAACACGAACATTGTCCAATACTGCAGAATAACGTGCCGGCGCCGTCCAAATGTGGGGTAAGACCAGGAAAAAAAGAAGCCGCAGTGTAGTTTCAAATAGTATACACGGTTATTTCATGTCTGTATCGTATCAATATTTTCCGAAATACTGTGAAGCTAACTCTGGACAGTTGTTTGAGTATAGCAGATTGCTGTAAATAACCATTATAGCGACAAGAAACGTAATAAAATTCATGATCTCTTTATATAAAAGGCAATGTCCTGATTGACGGACTGACTCACTGACTCGTCATCGACCAGCCGGAACCACTAAGGACAGGAACTTGAGATTTGCAGGTGGGTGTTGATCTTATATTGGTGGCGCAGTTAAAGAAGGGATTTTTCAATATCCCATCCGTAAGGGGATCAAATAGTTAATGATAGGGTTTGTGAAAATATATTGCTATTAAGGCAAATTTGAAGCTAGAACCACTAAAACTGGTATTTGTTTTCTTGGTCAGAAATAAAAAAAAAACGTGTAGGTCGGCAATTTTTGAAATTGAATCCCTAAGGGGTGAGGCAGGGGATAAAAGTTTTTTAAATAAAATATTTTTAAAGCCTTATGAGTCATCAGTCTTCTGACTGGTTGGATGCGTCCTGCCACCAATTCATCTCCTGTGCCAACCCCTTCATCTCAAGAGTAGCACTTGCAACCTACGACTTCAATTACTTGCAAAATGTATTGCAATCTCTGTCTTCCTCTACAGTTTTTGCCCTCTACAGCTCCCTCTAGTACCATGGAAGTCATTCCCTGATCTCTTAACAGATGTCCTATCATCCTGTCCCGTCTCCTTTTCCTCTCCGATTCTGCGCAGGAACTTCTCATATCTTACTTTATCATCCATCTACTTTTCAACGTTCGTCTGTAGCACCACATCTCCAATGCTTCGATTCTCTTCTGTTCCGGCTTTCCCACAGTCCATCTTTCACTGCCACAAAATACTGTGTTCCAAACGTACATTCTCGGAAATTTCTTCCTCTAATTAAGGCCTATGTTTGATGCTAGTAGACTGCTCTTGGCAAACTATATATATATCCATCAAAGCTATATATGTAAAAATTGGTATTTGACATCTAGGTTAGAAATAAAAAATAAGGGTTTCAGTGTTTTTGGAAATTCAGCCTCTAAGGGGGTGCTTTATGAAATATTTCATTAAGAAAGCATTTTTGAAGCTAAATCTATGAAAATTTGTATTTGGCTTCTAGGTTAGAAATACAAAGATACGCGTGTCACTGTTTTCGGATACTAAAACCCTAAGGGCATGAAATAGGGGTGAAATATTTTATGAAAATATTTTATTGTGAAAGCATTTTTAAAGCTATATCTACGAAAATTGGTACTTGGCTTCTCTGTCAGAAATAAAAAAAGAAGTGTTTCACTGTTTTTGGAAATATGGCCAGAGAGTCGTTGTCTCATCACCGCCCAGCCCCTACCGCCAAGGATAGAAACTTAAAATATGGAGAGCGTCTGGATGTTATACTGTAGGCATCGTTTAAGATGGGATTATTCGAAATTACAATTCTGTAGGGTGAAATAGAGGATGAAATGCTTTCTGAAAATGTTCGCTATTATCGACATTCTTGGTATTTTTCTTTCTGCCAAATAGGTATCTTCTTGAACGGAACGATGTAAAGAAACGAACAAGAAGATTAATCTAAGTACCTTTAGATGCAATGGATCCTCATTAGTCAGGAATACGAGTCTAGCATGACCATTTTAACAGGTAAAACATCAGTAGTGAACATGATTGGTATCAGAACACCTATCACAGAACGGTAAATATGAAAATGATGTATCGATTCCTATTCTCTAATGCTAGAAAAACAGAACAGAAAACGTTGTGATGTTTGCAGATGACAAGTTGCAAGCTGTATATCATACATTTAATTACCGACAGCAGCAAACTGTCAATTCCTGTCATATCTGTTGCCGTACATCCTTGATAAGAACACCAAACGCTGGATAATAGTCTAAAATCCCTCGTACAAGAACCTTGTATTTGTATTTCCTTTACAGAAGTTCCACTCTTTCACAAAACGCTTCCAGCAAATTCAGATGTTCCATGCGCTCTCCTTAATACCCAAGTAATGTACGATATACTCGTACCGTGCTCAAGATGTTCGTCACTCGTATTGTAATCGCGGACGGAGCTGTCACTCATTACACAAGAAGGAAATTTTGTACATGACTTTCTGCATCTCCTTACGCTCCACAATTGCCTGTATCAAATATCATCATTAATTAATCTCATAACGCTACTGATCATATCGTACAAATTTTTTGTGTGTTCTGAGACCCTAGTGGTCGTACAATGCTTCCTCGTGGCACACTCACTCTAAACTTTCGTTTGTGTTGAACATTCGACGTCCTGTTTTACGCATAGTGTTCTGAGGGTCAAATAGTTACCGAGCCAGTACCATATTTATGTGCACTCCGTATGATCACGTCTTTTCAGTAGATCACGATTGGGTACAATGCCGAACACCTTACACAAATTTAGGATGAAATCTACGTGTTCACTTGCATCTACTATTTACAAGGTTCCGTGTATTTATAAAGCAAGCTGTGTTCCACCTGAGTGTTTTTTCCTGATTCCGTGCTTACTCTTTAAGGAAGACATTTTTTCCTTCTTAAATATATGGAAGTTTGAGGTTAAAATGTGCTTCCATAGTCGGCTACAAACGAAATTAGTCTGTTTAGGGTATTCAAAAATTACTTTGATCGTTCTCGTAATCTTATTCATTTTCGATGTAAAATGTAAAGGCCCCTTTCTGGCGTCTCAACCTAGTTCATAAGTACTTGTCCTTATTTATATTTGCTTTCTTATAAAAGTATACTGCTAATTGTTACTGGTTTTGTGTTTACTTCAGGTCTTGTGAAACTTGCAGCTTCTACAGTTGAAAGTTAAAGAAGCATAGTAATCCGGCACCACATGGTCGCCAGTGCTTGCTTACGGCGAAACTGCCATATACTCTGAAAATATGAAGACAGTCGTTCTACCTCTTAGCCAGTGTTCTTTTTCATTAAACTGGAACGCCATAACAGAGAGAAAACTTCTACTCTCTGCGCAACTTCCAACATATTTTTTGTAAAATACTTGGACTGGGAAATACTATTTTGACCAGTTCAGCTGTTTCATGGTAACTGATTGTTAAGTTTACACATAGTTAACAGGTGTTGTTCTGCAATACTGCCAACTATTGTACGCTGCTGCTATACGTTCCAGAAAGTGCTTTTCTTTCATGTTAACATGTATGCTGTAACGCGAACGCTGTGTGCCACTAAGAAGTTGTAGTTATAAATGATCTTCTGTATCACTCAGAATAATTACGGAAAGCATTCTGTAGCCCACGTGCACCACAAAGGAAGACCATCGGTCCGGCAGAGGAAAATGCCCAGTTAGCGCAATAGAGGAAAGCAGAGATATTCTGGCGTTGTTTGTAATGTCTGTGGCATACTACTATACTTCAACCAATAAAAAAAAATTGTCTTGTCAGAAATCTAAGAACACTTCCTTTAGCAATACGCAAAGGCTTGCCCACCCTCAAACAGCCACGCTAGGAAACAAATGAAAATATAGTTACTGAAGCACCTGATCTGCAAGCAGTTTTGTGGTGAAATGATTTAAAATACTTGTTTAATAGTTAAAACAGCAGTAGTGAACATGATTGGTATCTTAACACGTATCACAGAACGGTTAATATGAAGATGATGTATCGATTCCTATTCTCTAATGCTAGAAAAACAGAACAGAAAACGTTGTGATGTTTGCAGATGACAAGCTGCAAGCTGTATATCATACATTACATTACTGGCGGTAAATAATTGATTGTGATGTAGGAGGCAATAATAACTGTCTAACTATCTTGTTTTCATAATAGTGGAGATGAGTGTATTTGAGAGAAACACAAGAAAAGAAGTGTGGAAACGCCATATCTGTGTAGATAACTTATATTCTCTGTACCAGTGAGACAGGCGGAGATAAGTTCATCTCGGTTCATGAAGATCCATTTTAGAGCATTTATTATAACCATGTTTCGATAATATACAATACATTTATATCATTTGAAAAAGTAAAACGGCAAATCCGTCGTTTATGGATACTCAACTTGCCTTCCTTTATCTTCGGAGTCAGACGAGTTGTACGAGAGATCAAAGGCAGGAATTTCCGCTATATTGCCCAATCGACGTAACTGAAATTGAGAGTGACATGTGGACTTTGTAACTGACGCAAGTTGCTGACGTTCGCAATGTGTCAAATACATATAATGTCTCTTCACCGGATGGGCGTGTTCTGTGCAATGATCCGAACAGTCGGATACCAATTCAATACCACAAAGGAACATTACGTTGTGCACGCTATTTGCTTTGATGTATCTGCCACACAGTAGAGTAAAAGGACGAACCAGGCGAGTTGTCCTGAGTATCGAGACGGAAGTGATATAAAGCACCAAGTAAATTAGCTGTGAACCACTTCCTCCTCACCGACTTTCTGCAACTCTACAGATCGCCTAACAAAGCCTCTCGCCGTGGAAGAAGCTCTTATACTTGAGCTTACTCCCAGCCTTAAGAAAGATCGCCAGTTGTTACTACTTACACTTACTACAAGACAAGTAGCTTCTTCGTTGAGTAACACTGAAACAGCAAGAGTACTGTGGACGTTCCCTGAAATACTCCTTAGTGCCACAGTAAAATTTCCACATAACTGAGAGTTAACTCGTACAGCTTCACTATATTCATAATCTCATACTACAACATGGTACCGAAAGCCATCACAAATATTAATAAATGTCGAAATATTAAAAACGACTCGGAAGATAATCGGCGGCAAGTGATTCGTCCGTAGCATCTGCTTCCTAGTAGCAAAGTGACTTGATCAGTATAATGTCATGTACGGTACGCTGCAAACTTACTACAAGCAATGACAGTCATCAAACTCTACCAGTGTACATCCCGTGTTCTACCACCTGTAAGGAGAAGAGTCTGCCCGCATCTCGTGGTCGTGCGGTAGCGTTGTCGCTTCCCACGCCCGGGTTCCCGGGTTCGATTCCCGGCGGGGTCAGGGATTTTCTCTGCCTCGTGATGGCTGGGTGTTGTGTGCTGTCCTTAGGTTAGTTAGGTTTAAGTAGTTCTAAGTTCTAGGGGACTTATGACCACAGCAGTTGAGTCCCATAGTGCTCAGAGCCATTTTTTTTTTAGAAGAGTCTCAAATGAAAATAGGACAACGATATGTATTGGGGCATTTCTTCGTCTCGCCGTAAGGTGCAGTCGACACTGTAGTCAGAAGTGAGTTTACTTCGGCCAGCAGACTCAGTTCTTTGCCGACCATAACAATGATATATATCGAAAGTTGCCCGTTAAATTTCTAAACCTTCAGTTTGTCATGTTTTACGCATACATCGCGAGCATTCTTTGCTGTGATAATCTATGGCCACTGGTCGATAGCTGTAATGTACCAATATTGGGCTCAGCAGCATTGGTTTCTCTTAACGACAGGCCTTAAGGGGAGTTGGTACGCCCTATCCCGACAATGTTAGTGACTTGGCTTTCCCGTATTTCTGTAACCACTGTTGCCATTGACATGAAACTATTACAGGACATTAAACTGTATGTTCTGAGTCTACTGAACTACAATAATTGCATTTCAGCCCCCGCTTTCGGAAAAACAATATTTTTTATTACATGATTAAAATTTTGTGTACTTTTTTGTACGTTCTTCTTTTAGTTCAGTAGCCTCACGATATGTATGCTATTACTCCCTGAAAATTTGAGTACTCTACCGGAAATGGTTTTTGAGATATAGGGAAAAATGCAACAGAAAATGTAAATTTTTAGGAACGGCTTCCGAAGTTTCAAAAGACTTTAACTCACTTAATATATGCTTATTTTTTTTATTTTTAGTCACTCAAAAGCGCCCTGCACCATACTGTATATCGTCCTCCTGATCTTTTTCCAAGTTTTTTCCTCTTTTCTTCTTTCTGGACTCCTTAGACGCCTACTGTGCTGCATTCTCTGCTTTACCAATGCGAACCTTGTCCATCTGTTCAAGTTATCTGATGCAGTTTGTTCTAGAATTTGCTCCAGGATTGCTTCCCATATGCTGTAGTACTTTCACCCTATCAACGTTGCTATCATTAAAAGCAATAACAGTATCACCGAGTCCCTCCCCCCACTTTAGTTTCTTCATTCCAACAAAAACATTTTCTGGTAAGCGAGTCCATATAAGATTATTGAACGACTAATTAGGATTCTGAATCTGACCATGCAGACACTTATTCAGTAATTCAGGATTTACCAGGTCTCTGCAGATAGGTTTTATGATATCCATGACTGCTGCTGGGATGGAATGTTTATGGCTGCATGAACTGTTTGAGTACTGTTCATTCCAGTAATTGCACCATGAATCAGGTCCAGGAGGGCAAAGGTGGTGTACTGACTTTTCATCAGTAGACAGTCCGTGGAAGAAGGTACCCCATACTGCCTGATTCATTTTCAACAAATCCTCATTATTATTTCTATTGACCATCCCATAATACTGCTGCAGTTCATGAATCATTTTTTCTGTCAGCCTGCCTCTTATGGTTTTACTATCAGAAAGTTTCTTGTCTCTCGAACTTTGTTCCAACGTCCTCATACCGGACATGACCAATACAAATACATAATTTAACCTTTATATATATATATATATATATATATATATATATATATATATATATATATATATATATATATATATACATGGCGTTACAAAAAGATACGGCCAAACTTTCAGGAAACATTCCTCACACACAAATAAAGAAAAGATGTTATGTGGACATGTGTCCGGAAACGCTTAATTTCCATGTTAGAGCTCATTTTAGTTTCGTCAGTATGTGCTGTACTTCCTCGATTCACCGCAAGTTGGCCCAATTGAAGGAAGGTAATGTTGACTCCGGTGCTTGTGTTGGCATGCGACTCATTGCTCTACAGTACTAGCACCAAGCACATCAGTACGTAGCATCAACAGGTTAGTGTTAATCACGAACGTGGTTTTGCATTCAGTGCAACGTTTACAAATGCGGAGTTGGCAGATGCCCATTTGATGTATGGATTAGCACGGGGCAATAGCCGTGGCGCGGTACGTTTGTATCGAGACAGATTTCCAGAACGAAGGTGTCCCGACAGGAAGACGTTCGAAGCAATTGATCGGCGTCTTAGGGAGCACGAACATTCCAGCCTATGACTCGCGACTGGGGAAGACCTACAACGACGTGGACACCTGCAATGGACGAGTCAATTCTTCGTGCAGTTGACGATAACCCTCATGTCAGCGTCAGAGAAGTTGCTGCTGTACACGGTAACGTTGACCACGTGACTGTATGGAGAGTGCTACGGGAGAACCAGTTGTTTCCGTAACATGTACAGCGTGTGCAGGCACTATCAGCAGCTGATTAGCCTCCACGGGTACACTTCTGCGAATGGTTCATCCAACAATGTGTCAATCCTCATTTCAGTGGAAATGTTCTCTTTACGGATGAGGCTTCATTCCAACATGATCAAAATGTAAATTTTCACAGTCAACATGTGTGGGCTGACGAGAATCCGCACGCAATTGTGCAATCACGTCATCAACACAGATTTTCTGTGAACGATTGGGCAGGCATTGTTGGTGATGTCTTGATTGGGCCCCATGTTCTTCCACCTACGCTCAATGGAGCACGTTATCATTATTTCATACGGGATACTCTACCTGTGCTGCTAGAACATGTGCCTTTAAAAGTACGACACAACATGTGGTTCATGCACGATGGAGCTCCTGCACATTTCAGTCGAAGTGTTCGTACGCTTCTCAAGAACAGATTCGGTGACCGATGGATTGGTAGAGGCGGACCAATTCCATGGCATCCACGCTCTCCTGACCTCAACCCTCTTGACTTTCATATATGGGGGCATTTGAAAGCTCTTGTCTATGCAACCCCGGTACCAAATGTAGAGACTCTTCGTGCTCGTATTGTGGACGGCTGTGATACAATACGCCATTCTCCAGGGCTGCATCAGCGCTTCAGGGATTCCATGCGACGGAGTGTGGATGCATGTATCCTCGCTAACGGAGAACATTTCGAACATTTCCTGTAAGAAAGTGTTTGAAATCACGCTGGTACGTTCTGTTGGTGTGTGTTTCCATTCCATGATTAATGTGATTTGAAGAATATCTTTTAGAGTACAAAATTTAACTACTCTAAATTTCCTACAACAAGATGCTATACATTAATGTCTAGGGCTAATGGTTTCCGCGGTGGAAGTGATGGAACAATCGCAGATCGTGAAAAATAGTGGTTTCGTGGTATAAAATTACTGTTTACTGTAAAATAAAGTGGTTAAAGAATAAATATTGAATGTGTGTATCATATATGAGAGCAGTAGAGTCGCATTAAGTGAGAAATAGTGCAGTTGGTGTGCAGCAGAGTGGAGAGAGCGGTGGGGGAGATACAAGCGTGATGGAACGTCGGTCGCCGGATTATGGTCATGCATTCCTCTCCTTCGCAGGTTTGCAAATTAGAGAGCGAGCGGGTGGTACACGATTAACTGTATCCTACTGCGTAACGAGAAGGAACTACTGGATGTTTCACAAAGTTATACTGGCTCTCTGCAGCGCGCTTTATGAGTCACTAACGAAACAGTGTGCAGACATGGCCGGGAGGGGGCTGTTTATTTTCCACTAAGTGCGTTAACACTGAATTTTATAGAGATGTGAGTCGGTAATAACACTGACGCAAGAAATATGGACAGAATATAAGTATATCGCTGGACACTTCTACGGTGCTGGAAGGGAAACAGATTCTTAGTCATAGTGTACCTCAGCTTCCTGTCATCAAGTTCTCCTATATGAGCAAACAAAATAACTCCACTGCACTCGTGGTTAGATGAGGCAGCTATTGTCAGTTTTATTAAATGAGTACTAATTGGCGGTTTTTAAATGGGCTAATAATGCTACCGATATCTTAGCGATCTGAAATGCAGCGTATCCTTTGTACTAGACAGATATTCGAAATTTTGATTTCGCAATCCGTCGCTGCAATCAGCACAGACAACTACTGCTCCTCGCATCCTTAATGGAACGCCCAGTGTCGATGGAAAGCGACGGTTGGTTTCCCGTTACAAACAAAATTATTGTAAAGTGAGATTTTTCATTGTCATTCAAGAGACTAGTCCCAAATTGGTCTGTTTCTATATTCGTTTAATCGGCGTGGATTAACAGGGACATTAAAACAAAGAGAATAGCCAGTATTGCATCACTGCAAAGCGTGACACACTGAGAATCTACCCATGTTATCTTTCAGTTCTATACTCTTTATACAGCGCAGCGTCTCCTACAGTCCTTAAATAGGACTCCCGATGTAGTTACTCGGATGTTACGGCTGTCGGCATGCTGTGGGGAGTTCTGGAGCCACATACGTGAAAGACTATAGGTCTAGTGGCAAAAAATGGTTCAAATGGCTCTGAGCACTATGGGACTTTCTTCAACCAGAACTTGTTAAATACAAACAAGTTACGTTCTCGAATTCCAAAGCGTATCTGATTTTAATCCTGAAAATTTCTCTTTGATGGCTTTAACAGTTAACTGTGTTACGTCTTGCAATTATTCTAGCTGAGAGCACTCAGTAATTTTAATTTTGCCTCTATCACCTGCATTGCAAGGATGTTCAAACATTACGCACTTTCCTGACAGTACGTTGGAAACTCTTCTGCTCCACATTCTTGCAGGGCATAAAAATTTAAGCACACAATATTTGAAAACGAATGCCCATTAAATATAGTTATCCTTCAGTTTAAAACTCCACAAACGGCTGTACTGTTGCTAGGTACACGACATCAATTGCCTTACGTTTAGATACAATGTAACGACACTTAGTGCTTCCATTAACACCATAAGCGTGTCCGAATCAATCTCTTTCGGTCTTTCTCCAGTTTATTGACGCTTACCATTGGTATTAACAGTAAGTGCTAGTATCTTGTATTTCCGCTTGTATCCAAATATCTCCACATGCTGTGTTTAAAGAGGTATGTGAGCACTGCCCACACACCTGCAAGCGTTTCTTCTTTTTCTAGGAGCAGTTTATATTCCTCCTCTGTTACGGCTGTTTTCACTACATGCTCCAGTTTTCGTGTTTTGACTTCAACCAATTCCATTTGAAGATTTATTTTCCATACACCCAACACAATCAATGCACTGAAAGGAGTAATTGCTTGAGTAGCGTGAGGTTTAATTCTGTTCAAGTTTTTAGTTCTTTTTCTTAAGGCTTGTGGAGTAGCATTATTCGTGGATATCAATGCAAACTCGCTAAAATCTACACTCCTGGAAATTGAAATAAGAACACCGTGAATTCATTGTCCCAGGAAGGGGAAACTTTATTGACACATTCCTGGGGTTAGATACATCACATGATCACACTGACAGAACCACAGGCACATAGACACAGGCAACAGAGCATGCACAATGTCGGCACTAGTACAGTGTATATCCACCTTTCGCAGCAATGCAGGCTGCTATTCTCCCATGGAGACGATCGTAGAGATGCTGGATGTAGTCCTGTGGAACGGCTTGCCATGCCATTTCCACCTGGCGCCTCAGTTGGACCAGCGTTCGTGCTGGACGTGCAGACCGCGTGAGACGACGCTTCATCCAGTCCCAAACATGCTCAATGGGGGACAGATCCGGAGATCTTGCTGGCCAGGGTAGTTGACTTACACCTTCTAGAGCATGTTGGGTGGCACGGGATACATGCGGACGTGCATTGTCCTGTTGGAACAGCAAGTTCCCTTGCCGGTCTAGGAATGGTAGAACGATGGGTTCGATGACCGTTTGGATGTACCGTGCACTATTCAGTGTCCCCTCGACGATCACCAGTGGTGTACGGCCAGTGTAGGAGATCGCTCCCCACACCATGATGCCGGGTGTTGGGCCTGTGTGCCTCGGTCGTATGCAGTCCTGATTGTGGCGCTCACCTGCACGGCGCCAAACACGCATACGACCATCATTGGCACCAAGGCAGAAGCGACTCTCATCGCTGAAGACGACACGTCTCCATTCGTCCCTCCATTCACGCCTGTCGCGACACCACTGGAGGCGGGCTGCACGATGTTGGGGCGTGAGCGGAAGACGGCCTAACGGTGTGCGGGACTGTAGCCCAGCTTCATGGAGACGGTTGCGAATGGTCCTCGCCGATACCCCAGGAGCAACAGTGTCCCTAATTTACTGGGAAGTGGCGGTGTGGTCCCCTACGGCACTGCGTAGGATCCTACGGTCTTGGCGTGCATCCGTGCGTCGCTGCGGTCCGGTCCCAGGTCGACGGGCACGTGCACCTTCCGCCGACCACTGGCGACAACATCGATGTACTGTGGAGACCTCACGCCCCACGTGTTGAGCAATTCGGCGGTACGTCCACCCGGCCTCCCACATGCCCACTATACGCCCTCGCTCAAAGTCCGTCAACTGCACATACGGTTCACGTCCACGCTGTCGCGGCATGCTACCAGTGTTAAAGACTGCGATGGCGCTCCGTATGCCACGGCAAACTGGCTGACACTGACGGCGGCGGTGCACAAATGCTGCGCAGCTAGCGCCATTCGACGGCCAACACCGCGGTTCCTGGTGTGTCCGCTGTGCCGTGCGTGTGATCATTGCTTGTACAGCCCTCTCGCAGTGTCCGGAGCAAGTATGGTGGGTCTGACACACCGGTGTCAATGTGTTCTTTTTTCCATTTCCAGGAGTGTATATTCGATGGTACTGTGGAGAACAGTTCTCTACACTAGGAAAAATATGTTTCCTCAGTTTTAATTCAGTTTTAATACAACATTTATGTGTATTGCTAGTATCGTGTTTGTTGGAATCCATATTAACAACCTCGTCACAGTTAAGATGCAAAAAATTAAACTAAAGGCACGGAGAGCAAAGTTTATAATATTGTCTTCCTTATGACAGCATTGAAGATTTACTTGCACACCAATCAGCCTTCGGATATTCTCATTGTCCCAGTAGACAAACTGCAGAACAGTATTCAATACTACACAGGAGCTGATTTGTAAGTTTTTCGTTAGTTGACAACACATGCAAGTGATTGACACAGAGTATTGTAGCGCTAATTGTAAATGTTGTTTGGTGGCATTTAGTAACCATAGACAGTCTTCAGCAGATTTTAACACACCTCCACTCTGTACTTATAAATCTTAGTTTCAGGGCTATTTAGCCAAGGAAGATGTAACAGTTTCTCATAGACGCAAATCAGGACATTTTAGAAAATCGATAAGGAGGTTGCCGATATCGTTGTTCACTCAGGGGCTTCTGATTTGACACAAAATTTATTATTTATCTTTCAAACTGACACTCATCAAGGTAATAGTCAGTCCCAACTGTCATACCGTTGTTTACAATCACGCTGGTGTCTCGCTGATGGTTTCCTTGCACACAGAAGTCGTGGCTTGGTATTAGATATTCGCACATCACCATTTTGTTAGAAGTCCCAACAAAATCTTGAGTTAAAACCACGTCCATGCTGCCTACACAAAGGTGTTGCAATATCCAAGAATGCTCTTCCTTTTGTACATCCATTATAACATCAGCCAATTCCCAATTAAATGCTGAATCAACGGGGATTTATATTTCCATGAAATGGTTTCCAGTGTTACCGAGCGAATTTTTTTCAGTATTGTTATTGTTATCGTATTGCTGGTCCCAGCTCGGAAAAAGTGCAGCTTCGCCCCAGTGCTGTGTTTCACAGAGATGGATTTGGAGAATTTACTATATAGGTAATGTTAAATGACCCAGACAGCTCTACCTTTAAAGTTATAGGTCTGCCGATATTCCAGTTGTTCTTGACATTTGAGTTGTTCACATATTTTAACCACCAACATGTTGTCACAAAACCGCTCTGTAATAGCCTCAAGTATATTTAAATACTTCTTTGGAAGGAGCGTGTAATTTTTGTTACCAATATCAGTAACAAGATTGTCCACGTTCTCCAGTGATATCCACAAACCAAAACGTTCGTCATCCTACTCCCCGATAGCTGAGGAATATTTAGCACATTAAATGAAGAGATGCAGACACTTTCCACAAACATCCAAGACTTTTCAGTTGTTGCTATCAAGCCACTTTATCTATTCTAAATATCCAATACAATACCACTTGCCGGCACCTCATCACGTCCTCACTTCCGCTCAAAAATTTGAAATTTAATTCATCTGGTCATGAACTCCCATGTGTAACGAGAGGTAAAGGTGTACTATTCTCACATCGCAATCATTTGGTAACAGATGATGCACAACTACGGCCCCGTACAGGTTTCCCCAGACAATGATAACATCAACTGCACCACAAACCAGATGTCGCCATATGATATGGGGTAAAGATATCTTACATTATTTAAATGGGGTAAAGATATCTTACATTATTTAACCCCAATAAGTTTATTAACACCTTCCACCCACAATACCATAGGCAACGTGTGTTACGAAGTGCTAGATTGTGTATCAGAAGGTTTCATATTATTATCCAACATCAGTCAGCTGTAGAACCTGTATCTGTCGCTTCCTTCAGCCACACGAGGTTTGTGAGAAAAGTAATGTGACTGACAACAATGCGAGTGATTTGACAACGCTGTGCTGTTCTCCTTCTGTAGACCGGTGTGTTCATGCCTTCCAGATGCTCAGTCTGGGTTTCAGCTCCGTACAGCTTTCACGTGATTTTTGAGAGCGTCATCAGTGAAGTTGTGTTTTTGTTGCGTGTTAGCGAAAATGGAACTCCGCAATTTACAGTAACGTTATGCCATCACATTGTCTGATAAACTTGGGGAATCTGCTTGTGTGATCTCTGAAAAGTTGAACCAGGCCTATGGAGAACATTCTTTATCAAGAGCACAAGTATTTCGGTAGCACAAATCATTTTTGGAAGGCCGAGAACACGTTGAAAGTGACCCTAGCTGATTTACTTTTTTGACAGTAGGGGTATCGTGCACAGGAATTTGTTCGTCCAGGACAAACCCTCAAGCAAGCGTATTACAAGGATGTCCTCGAATGCTTCAGGAAAACGGTGAATCGAGTGAGACGGGACATTGCAGACAAGTGGAAGCTGCATCGTGACAACGCCCCATGTAACGCGTCCATTTCCATCACGGAATGTTTGACTTGAAAAGGCATTCATCTTGTTCCACGGGACACTAATCTCTTTACCTGAGTCCTTGGGCCTCTTTTCTTTTCCCAAGATTGAAAATTTCTTAAAAGGAATTTGTTTTGGGGCTGGAGAGCATTCAAAAAAATGTGACCGACGTGGTAAAGGCTCTACCACTTGAAGCCTTTCAGCATTGCTACCAAGACTGAGAAAGACGACTCCGTCAGTGTGTAGGTGCCGAAGAAAACTACTTTGAAGGGGAAAATGCTGTTGTTTGAAAAAAATAAAACTTTGGTAGGTAAATAATCAGTCTCATTACTTCTCTGCACACCTCGTATTATTGTTTCTTTGTGTCTAGGGTCGCAAGCTTAGCTATAAATTGTGGCTCAGTACTACGTTCTTCTACGATCAGAACACTTTATAAAATACGGTACATTGGCTACCGAATCGTAAAATAGTGTTGGAGTCTGAACGTAACCGATTTCCACGTAGTTTAGCACTTTGGCAAAAAAACCAGTGATCGTTAAATATACACTCCTGGAAATTGAAATAAGAACACCGTGAATTCATTGTCCCAGGAAGGGGAAACTTTATTGACACATTCCTGGGGTCAGATATATCACATGATCACACTGACAGAACCACAGGCACACAGACACAGGCAACAGAGCATGCACAATGTCGGCACTAGTACAGTGTATATCCACCTTTCGCAGCAATGCAGGTTGCTATTCTCCCATGGAGACGATCGTAGAGATGCTGGATGTAGTCCTGTGGAACGGCTTGCCATGCCATTTCCACCTGGCGCCTCAGTTGGACCAGCGTTCGTGCTGGACGTGCAGACCGCGTGAGACGACGCTTCATCCAGTCCCAAACATGCTCAATGGGGGAAGGATCCGGAGATCTTGCTGGCCAGGGTAGTTGACTTACACCTTCTAGAGCACGTTGGGTGGCATGGGATACATGTGGACGTGCATTGTCCTGTTGGAACAGCAAGTTCCCTTGCCGGTCTAGGAATGGTAGAACGATGGGTTCGATGACGGTTTGGATGTACCGTGCACTATTCAGTGTCCCCTCGACGATCACCAGTGGTGTACGGCCAGTGTAGGAGATCGCTCCCCACACCATGATGCCGGGTGTTGGCCCTGTGTGCCTCGGTCGTATGCAGTCCTGATTGTGGCGCTCGCCTGCACGGCGCCAAACACGCATACGACCATCATTGGCACCAAGACAGAAGCGACTCTCATCGCTGAAGACGACACGTCTCCATTCGTCCCTCCATTCACGCCTGTCGCGACACCACTGGAGGCGGGCTGCACGATGTTGGGGCGTGAGCGGAAGACGGCCTAACGGTGTGCGGGACCGTAGCCCAGCTGCATGGAGACGGTTGCGAATGGTCCTCGCCGATACCCCAGGAGCAACAGTGTCCCTAATTTGCTGGGAAGTGGCGGTGCGGTCCCCTACGGCACTGCGTAGGATCCTACGGTCTTGGCGTGCATCCGTGCGTCGCTGCGGTCCGGTCCCAGGTCGACGGGCACGTGCACCTTCCGCCGACCACTGGCGACAACATCGATGTACTGTGGAGACCTCACGCCCCACGTGTTGAGCAATTCGGCGGTACGTCCACCCGGCCTCCCGCATGCCCACTATACGCCCTCGCTCAATGTCCGTCAACTGCACATACGGTTCACGTCCACGCTGTCGCGGCATGCTACCAGTGTTAAAGACTGCGATGGAGCTCCGTATGCCACGGCAAACTGGCTGACACTGACGGCGGCGGTGCACAAATGCTGCGCAGCTAGCGCCATTCGACGGCCAACACCGCGGTTCCTGGTGTGTCCGCTGTGCCGTGCGTGTGATCATTGCTTGTACAGCCCTCTCGCAGTGTCCGGAGCAAGTATGGTGGGTCTGACACACCGGTGTCAATGTGTTCTTTTTTCCATTTCTAGGAGTGTAGTTATTCCACAGATTTTCTTAAAAGTAACTCGAAGACTGCTTTCCAGTTTCTAGATACGTACTATAGTATTTTGGACACAAAGCAGAACATAGCAAAAAATACTGCTTGGCACGATCACCATAGAGCTGTAAGTCACACCCTATGAAACGTCCCCTTAGAACAATTATACACGACTGTGCTAAAACTGACACACAATATTTTTTGCGCAACGCAATCTGACTATCAAAGATCCCTGCAAAAGAATGGCCCTGAGTAACATTAAACTGTACCTTTCACAAATAACTTACCTCACAAAAATCTTCATTACTCGAACTACTGCAATACAGCGAGCGCCACTACTGCCAGCTAAATAAAAGATTCAAACTACGGAAGTCACTAACTACTGATAGGGATAGTTAGCAAATGAAAGATTTTAATAGAGAACAAACACTGTATTTACCTTAATAATCATAATATATATAGCAGTTCAATTTCAAAACTTCCGCCATCTCTCTCCCCACATCCACCACTGCTGGCGGCTCACCTCCAACTGCCAATGCTACACACTGTTCACATCCAGCTGCCCAACACTACAATGGCAGACAACAATGCAATCTAGCCACAGACTGCACACAGCACAGCCAGTGATTTTCATACAGAGCGCTACATAGCATTACCAATATAAAAATCTAAACAGCCTACTTACATAAAGAAAACATAAACAGCCTACTTACATAGCCCCCCTGCTCCCCACAAAAAATTTTACAAATTTTTTTGGCCAGTGGCCAATAATGATTTGATAAATTTTTTTTGTAATTACACTAACAAAGATATCCAATGCACACACTTATTGATACAATGTTGGTCAAAAGCTAAAATTTTCTCACAGTCCATAAAGACAGTCCTGATCATTCATCATAATAGTAATTACAGTTTTTTTTCACAAAGTCTCATTAGTAAAAAGAATGGCAGTGCCGACTCTTGACATGCTGACAGGTAATGGGCCACAATGGAGCAAACCCACAGCAGAGTCATTCGACATTTTGAAGAGGATTGGTAGGTAGGTCATCACAGAGCAGACCCACTGTAGTCCTGGTAGAGATTGTGGTATTGGTGGGCCACCAGAGGTGCAGACCCACTGCAGTCCTTGTAGAGATGGCCAGCAGCCATCTGTGGCGAATGTGCAGGTGCACAATCACCATTGAAGAGTCTTGCGGAGAATATAGCAAGTCCATAAACCACCACTTGTGCATGCACAAAGTTTTTGGAATTGTCCTTAGAACCAGCAATACTGTTATCCAGTCCCTTGCTGAATTATTAACACATGTTCAAACACTAACCGTCCCTACTTCTCACATATTGTCCATATACTATGACCAACAGAAATGTGTGCAGTGAAATGAATGCTTACAAGTTACTTGATTTGATTAACTGGTGTCAATTACAATATTATACCATGAGAATACAATTACAAAGGTACATAATACATCATTAAAGAACATAACAATACAGATAACATTTGTAGTAATACAGGCTTTACAAAAGAATCGAAATAACATATACATCAGTGTTACAGGAATTATGACATGAGTACATACATAAAAGATCAGAAGAACGTTTGAAACATCACCTTCACATGTGAGCAACCAAACAGTATAAATAATGTCTAAACATCTGTACAAAGTAAATAACAGAGTGTTAGAAAATGTCTACAACATAGCTCTCATAAGCTAAACACATAAAGACAGGAAAAACACAAATACACAAGGTTACACAAACATATAGAGGGATGACACAAAAGGAAAGGACAGGGTTTGTTTTACTGCAGTATTTTGCATGGAGATCTCCCTTTGTTCATCATTATTCCCAAAAGTACTATCTAAGCCTGCTTTCTGTATTCTGTTCACATCCTCTTTCAAAATAGTTTTTCTCCACTGTACACTATTTTTTTTTTGGCCAAACCATTATCTTATAGCTTCTTAATGCATTTCGTCCAATTCATCATAGTTAGTTTCTCATATAGTCTACCCCCTCTTAAGCTAACTTAAATCTACTGAGCTCAGATGCTAAACTAAGGGACGAGGCAATGCAGCATCACATAAAACAATTAATACAAACATCAATGACAAAAAATAGAAATGGCAAAGCAAGCAGCATAAATTACAACTAATATAAGGCACTGTGCAGGAAACAAGAAAAACTAGCTTAGAAGAGTAACACAAAGTCAAATTCAGTAACACTATGCCTGGCAAACAGCAGCAGCAAATATAAAAAATATAAAAAATATAAAACTTATATCTATACATGACAAAGCTCAAGCACAAAAAATATTACACTAAAATGGCCATGTCTAATACCTATGTCACATCTTAACACTAGAGTGATGCATCACGAGAACTTACACTAGCAGATAAGTTAGCAAATCGTAAAGAAATTATTTTTGCAATTCCTGTGAAGGGAAATGTCTATTTATGTGCCCTCGTTTTCTTGGAAGTAGATCATAAATTTCTTATTGACTGGATCTGTAGGCATAAAATAACTATATTAGTACATATATTAAATTTTATTTTAACCAATGCTGCCGTGCAGCTAGAAACTTGATATTAAACAAAATGTGTAAATAAATACATAGAGCAAGCCATATGGCATTTTTCTCAACTAGCAAGACAATAGCCGTGAAATGTTTCTTATCGTTTCATTAGGCATTTCAGTAAATATCATAAATTACGAGCTCCACAGTATGCTTTCAACAAGGAAATGTCAGTAGCGTGGACAATGGCCTCCCCTTTCTTTTTTTCTATCTGTGCTTCTGACAAGGCACTCACACTAATGGCTTGTTCTCCAGGCGTCTGACACACCTGGGTGCCCACGACGCATGTGCAGGTGGTCACTTAACTTTCTTACGGAAATATTTACGACAGCAGTTTCCACTACAGTGACAGTCTCACATAAAAATTTCACAGGTCGAGAATTTACGTTGCAAATGTGTAGAAACAAAATCCTACGAATATAACAGTGTCCAAAAAATTTTCGCCGGCATTGTGATACATTCACGCATTTACACACATTTCATAACTCTTAAAGTACGATTCTTGGTTTCCAACATCCTTTTTCACAAGTCAAGAGTCCCTAACTTCTATTCATTATTCATAAACATATAAACACGTAATCACATTCCTCATATATGGTAGCATCATCTTATTGACATAAACATACCTCAACAGCATAATACACATCGTCGTCGTAAAAATAACATCATAACACCTCAGTCAAATCTCAAAAAAGTCGTAGCTTTCTGCAATAATTTCAAACCATAAAAAATATTCTCTGCTCATTTCAAAAGTGTCATCTGCCTCAAACATAGTTTAAAAATCGTGATCCCATACCAAATATATCATTCAAAGCTCTCGTAGTATCACAATGGTTCCGAAAAACTATGAAGAGTTCACAAAGTACAGACAAAATACAATTTCGTATGTGTGAAATCATCCAGCTGAGTAATTGCGTAAACATGTGTCACTGACGTAGTAAAAAACATGTTTATCTCTCAGTTAAATGATCAGATAGCTGTGTAATTTATGATTTAGGGAAATATGGTACCGATGTGTAAAGTTATATAAGCAAATACCATATTAGCTAGGGCTCCTTGTGCTTGCCAAACACATGGTACACAAAGTAGGCGTGTACCCCCCTGAGGATTAATGTAATTGTACCCTCAGGTATTACAGATTACAGCAATGGAATGAAATGTATCACGGAAAACTTTCTTTGTAATTCAAAAATCTTAAAGAAGAAATGTTTTAAGTACAAAATTAATCACTCAAATACGTGTCCTGTAGCGCTAAATTTGCGTCTTGCTTGTAAGATAATCTCTGTGGAAGTGTCGTAGTTATCGTCCTCCGAAAGCTAAGTTCTGCAGAAGCCAATGTACTTACCTCATGATAAACAAAAGTGAAATGCTTTGCATATAGATTTCTTAGTTATTACGCTTATTGTTGTGATAAAGAAATTATTGTGCTGTAACATATTGTTGTGCTACGGAAGAGGCTGTCTCCTTGTAGCAATAGCACAAAAGATACTACTAAAACATGTTTTACTTCCCAGAATAATACAGAAAAACTGTGCATATATGAAACAGAAACACTTCAAAAGCAACATTGTAAATTGTCACTCATTAGTAACGTCGTGATATAATCGTGTAGCTGTCACATAAACTAACCACTGTGTCATCTGGTATTTCACAGAAAGTACTTTAATTCAGAATGTATTTTCAAGTAAATGGCAGGGTCGCCATATGAAACGTCCCCTTAGAACAAATTATACACGACTGTGCTTAAACTGACACACAATATTTTTTGCGCAACGCAATCTGACTATCAAAGATCCCTGCGAAAGAATGGCCCTGAGTAACATTAAACTGTACCTTTCACAAATAACTTACCTCACAAAAATCTTCATTACTCGAACTACTGCAATACAGCGAGCGCCACTACTGCCAGCTAAATAAAAAATTCAAACTACGGAAGTCACTAACTACTGATAGGGATAGTTAGCAAATGAAAGATTTTAATAGAGAACAAACACTGTATTTACCTTAATAATCATAATATACACTCCTGGAAATTGAAATAAGAACACCGTGAATTCATTGTCCCAGGAAGGGGAAACTTTATTGACACATTCCTGGGGTCAGATACATCACATGATCACACTGACAGAACCACAGGCACATAGACACAGGCAACAGAGCATGCACAATGTCGGCACTAGTACAGTGTATATCCACCTTTCGCAGCAATGCAGGCTGCTATTCTCCCATGGAGACGATCGTAGAGATGCTGGATGTAGTCCTGTGGAACGGCTTGCCATGCCATTTCCACCTGGCGCCTCAGTTGGACCAGCGTTCGTGATGGACGTGCAGACCGCGTGAGACGACGCTTCATCCAGTCCCAAACATGCTCAATGGGGGACAGATCCGGAGATCTTGCTGGCCAGGGTAGTTGACTTACACCTTCTAGAGCACGTTGGGTGGCATGGGATACATGTGGACGTGCATTGTCCTGTTGGAACAGCAAGTTCCCTTGCCGGTCTAGGAATGGTAGAACGATGGGTTCGATGACGGTTTGGATGTACCGTGCATTATTCAGTGTCCCCTCGACGATCACCAGTGGTGTACGGCCAGTGTAGGAGATCGCTCCCCACACCATGATGCCGGGTGTTGGCCCTGTGTGCCTCGGTCGTATGCAGTCCTGATTGTGGCGCTCACCTGCACGGCGCCAAACACGCATACGACCATCATTGGCACCAAGGCAGAAGCGACTCTCATCGCTGAAGACGACACGTCTCCATTCGTCCCTCCATTCACGCCTGTCGCGACACCACTGGAGGCAGGCTGCACGATGTTGGGGCGTGAGCGGAAGACGGCCTAACGGTGTGCGGGACCGTAGCCCAGCTTCATGGAGACGGTTGCGAATGGTCCTCGCCGATACCCCAGGAGCAACAGTGTCCCTAATTTGCTGGGAAGTGGCGGTGCGGTCCCCTACGGCACTGCGTAGGATCCTACGGTCTTGGCGTGCATCCGTGCGTCGCTGCGGTCCGGTCCCAGGTCGACGGGCACGTGCACCTTCCGCCGACCACTGGCGACAACATCGATGTACTGTGGAGACCTCACGCCCCACGTGTTGAGCAATTCGGCGGTACGTCCACCCGGCCTCCCGCATGCCCACTATACGCCCTCGCTCAAAGTCCGTCAACTGCACATACGGTTCACGTCCACGCTGTCGCGGCATGCTACCAGTGTTAAAGACTGCGATGGAGCTCCGTATGCCACGGCAAACTGGCTGACACTGACGGCGGCGGTGCACAAATGCTGCGCAGCTAGCGCCATTCGACGGCCAACACCGCGGTTCCTGGTGTGTCTGCTGTGCCGTGCGTGTGATCATTGCTTGTACAGCCCTCTCGCAGTGTCCGGAGCAAGTATGGTGGGTCTGACACACCGGTGTCAATGTGTTCTTTTTTCTATTTCCAGGAGTGTATATAGCAGTTCAATTTCAAAACTTCCGCCATCTCTCTCCCCACATCCACCACTGCTGGCGGCTCACCTCCAACTGCCAACGCTACACGCTGTTCACATCCAGCTGCCCAACACTACAATGGCAGACAACAATGCAAACTAGCCACAGACTGCACACAGCACAGCCAGTGATTTTCATACTGAGTGCTACATAGCATTACCAATATAAAAATCTAAACAGCCTACTTACATAAAGAAAACATAAACAGCCTACTTACAACCCTAACACCATGATATATAGTGAGGAAAACGTGTATCTGGACGATGTATAAAATTGTTACCTAATCATAACTCTCTAAGCATGTCTTTCATGCCCCTACTGTCATGCAACCTAATGTCACAGTAATACACTTTCTTACTACCAAAACACTTAGAATAAGGTTTGGGAAATTTGCTAATGAGGCTGCATGGACAATACTTACCACTCCATGTGCAATTTCACCTGGCTCCCCGGTAGTGTTACATATGTGTTTTATACTCGTAGATCTTAATAGGATTCCCTTAAGCCTAATACCTATGAAAGTCTGAGACCTAAGAAATAATATTGTTTGTAGGTATCAGTTCTAATTCGGTAATATCTGTATTCGACCTTAGTGTGTTGAACAGTGCTATGGACTGAGGTAAAATATATTTCTCCTGCAATTTCCGTAACTCTAGCAGTTCATACAATTAGACCATCCACCACTGGGTCAAACGTGAACACCACAGTTGGAAACTACAGCTACAGTTGCAAGGTTCTTTTATAATACAGCTTATTTTAACAGCAGTATTGTGCAGAGAATATAATTATGTTTTTAACACTAGTGAAGGCTGCCTACTTCACCAAATGGTGGTATTATCTGCCTATTCTATGTTTGACACTAAAATCACGATTCTTTAATGGTGCGAGTTGTTTTCGAAGTTATAAGATCTTGGTATAGTTATAGCCATCATTTTAAGACTTGATGATCTATGTATTATCTACTTATCCTGCATGAAATAACAGCATTCGTAGGAACAGTAACAGTTTTCTCTTTCTTCAGATTCAGGACACAACAACTCTGCCACAAGCTAATACAATATAACCAAACTTTTTCAAAAAATCCAAATGAAAATGAAGGATTGAAAATAGATCTACCGTATAACCACCCATGCAGCAGTAAACATCAGTACTTGCGACAACACACCAGTGTGCGATCAGACTCGGAAGTTACAGCACCTGTAGATGTAGGATATCCCACTGTATCCAGATTTTTTCCACATTGTGTCTTTCAAGTAATTTGTACCTGCACATTCTACATCTACGTACAACGCTACAAGCCACCATATGGTGCATGGCCGAGGGCAGCTTGTACCAAATCATTCCCCTTCCCGTTCCATTTGCATGTAGAGCGTGGGAGAAACGACTGTCTATGTGCCTCCGTAGGAGCTCTACTTTCTCTTACATTGATATGACAAAAGTCATTGGATACTGATATATACATTACGGATCGGTAGTTTCCCGTATATAAGGTAGAAAATGGCAATGCGCAGGCGGAGCTATCATTTGCACTCAGGAGATTCGTGTGAAAAGGTTTGCGACAGGATTATGGCAGCACGACGGAAGTTAAAAGACTTTGAACGCGGGGTGGTACTTGTAGGTAGACACATGGGACATTACATTCCGGAAACCGGCAGGGATTTCAATATTATGAGATCCACAGTGTCAAGAGCGTGCAGAGAACATCAAATTTCAGGCATTAACTCTCATGACGATCAGCGCAATGGCCGCCGATCTTCACTTAACAACCAAGAGCAGCGGCGTTTGCGTAACCGTCAGTGCTGACAGACAAGCAACAGTGCGTAACCTAACCGCAGAAATCAATGTGGGGCGTACGACGAACGTACCCATTAGGACAGTGTGGCGAAATTTGGCGTTAATGGACTATAGCAGCAAACGACCAATGCCAGTGCCTTTGGTAATAGTGTGACGTTACCTGCAGCGCCTCTCCTGGGCTCATGACCGTGTCTATTGTAACCTAAATGACTTGCCTTTTTTTCAAGCTGCAGGCTCCCTCTACAGTCGAGTGTTGTGTGGGCTTCTGATAAAGATTTATTGAACAATATTTTGAACTAATGTATTTTGTAATAGATTACGCAAAAATCTTAAGAAACACACTGTGTTGATTGCACTTCACATACGTTCCGTTTCGCGAGTGTGGTGGTCATCATGACCCGCAATCTCCTCTTCTTATTTTGTGTTGGGTGACTTTTCTGCATAAAAGCGGTTTCAGAGGGGAGTGAAAATCGGCAGGTGTAGCTCATAGTTGTGGCGAATTATTTGAGACTTTCTGTACCGTAATTGAAGGCTACAATTGGCTGTGATTGTGTTCGCGCCAAACACTGGATCATAGAACGATCTTCAACCGTGGTACAGAGAACGTACTTTGATCGTAGTACAGAGAACGAAGAAGGATCACCGACATAATATTTAGAGGTACAAATGTCGAAGACTGTCCGTGGTATAAACATTAAATTCGGTCTTGCTACATAGAACGGACTAAGATCGCGCTATAATACTGCAGTTTCAACCAACAAACAGCTTGGTGTGGACTAGCGTAGCCGCCGTTAAGCTTTTAGATCTGCTTGGACTCCTGTTGCTTCCATTAACGAAGTAATTGGGACGGCACAAATTAACGCTTAAGTAGAAGAGGCCAAGGCAAAACACCAATACAACTGTCTTCGTTAAATCGCCACAGAACAAAGGCACAAATGAAGTGTTAAACAAACTGACGACATTATATAGATTCAGGAAAAGGAAAGCTGAGGATAAGATCAATCAGTAAAACACAATCCGTTGTCATAGTGGAAACACAGACGCAAGAAGACTGTAACAGATTTTAGGAAAAAAGTCGTAAATTTCAGAAATTAAGTGTGAGACCATAAGGAGAAGACCACTAGTGGCAATCTGTAAGGTGCCAACAACTTACAAGGACGATGAATTCAAGGATGAACTATATGAGTCAAATTTTTCAGAACACATATTCAGAGAGGAATTTACAAATGAAGTGAAACTGAGATTTAACACTGGGTCACGAGATAAAGGTTTAGCAAATAACATTGTAGAGGTAAGTCCCAGAGTAAGAAACCAGTTATTGAGCCAAAACAGGGTATTTGTAGTTTCCAATCTGTAGGAGTCAAAGATTACAATGTAGTCACAAAATGTTTTATGTGTTGCGACCTAGGCCACAGTGTGGAGGGTTACAGAGCCCCTCAAATTATATGTGGAACATGTGGTGAAGAAGGACATAAAAAAGGAGACTGGCCAAGACCGGAGCATAAAATAGGATACATTCCCAGTAAGAAATGACGCAAGGCCTGCACCAATGGCGGAACGACTGAGTATCTTGTCTAACAGACAAATTGAGAAGACAGACTATGGCTCCTAAATGTAATACGAATTCCAGCCACCACAAGAAGTACGTTCTAAATCCAGAATCGGACATTTTTACACCTAGGATGAGAAAACGATCTGCATCCACAATAAGTAAAAGCTGTCACCGCGCTGCAGAATGGCGACGGCAGCATGGTTTATTGCAGCAGGACACATTAAACAATAAACATGAAATAACAGCATTAACATACATGCAGCCATTCAAGACACGTATCTTGATAATACTCATACAGATTATATGGACCAATGTGTAATGCAGGAAAGGTGCATCCGATAGTGGCACGTGCGCTAAAACGTGAAATCTTACAATGTACTACGTTTCCGATTACATTAATTTTAAGGGTAGAAGAATTGGAACATGAGCTAACTGAGAGGGACTCAAAACATCATTCATACACGCATAACTCACTCGCGAAATACAGTGTGTCAAAATGCATCTCGCAACAACATCTATGAAAGGCAACAACACATAAAACAATCAATTATATCTCAGATAAATCCCGAACATGTGAATAGACAGGACACAACAAAATATAAAAATATAAATAATACATAAAACCTGTTGAGTTTATCTCAGGAAACCCCTTCAGTCATGAACGAGAGGGCATCACATCCACCCTTAGCAGTGTCCAAGAAACAGAGGGAGTCCATCAGTGCATCTTGTAAAGAAAGTAAAAATGAAGTACCAAGTGACTGTGTAGGGATACGACCATTAATCTCAAATAATGTGGAGTGTGATGGAGGAGAGAAACCTCCACCAATCCCCGAAGATGTGGCAAGTGATGAAGTAGGGGTACCACCACAAATTCCCATAGGTATGCCGTGTGATGATGTAAGAAAAACCTCAATAAACCCCATTGATGTGGTGTGTGATGGAGAAGTAACAACCGCATCAACCGCTGATAATGAAAACATAAATCAGAAGAAAAAGGGCCAAGTCACTGTAGGCAGTGACAAGAACAGCAAACACAGAAATTTACGACAAAATATAAAGCCATAAAAACAAAATGTGGGATCGAAGTTAACTCCCATAACAAAGAATGTAAAAAAGATACACAGCTGAAGGTGCATAAACAAGCGGTGAACAACACGAAGGACGAAAAAGTATGTAGTAACTCATTACATTAAGTCTTAAATGAAACACACACAGGATTGACAAGTACTTAATCACAATGAATAACTAGCAGACTACAATGCGTCTGAATTGAAACTTACAGCTCTGTAGGCTCGAGCAAAGGGATATCCTGCAAACTGCACACAGTTTAGTAGCACTATTAACGCATGAGAAGGGTTATTCCATTTGCTCCCCTATAACCGAGCAGACGGATAGGACAATACTTCGGACAGAAAACTTTCCCACTGATGGGAATGAGCTTGCTAATCTCCTGAGACAGGTGTGCAGACGGCGTTCAGAAGAACTCAATATTAAGAAAATGTACAAAGACATTGTCAGGGTTCACGGGAGAGTGTACTTTGACTCGGAGCGAATGGGTGAGAACTGCTACGTGTATGCAAGGCAGCCGTGAAGATCTTGCAGCTCAATGCTATGAGTAATAGAATTGTAAGTGTCATTTGCGTTCAAGAACATTACAGTAGGTATGTGGAATTAATATGTTTGCCCCCCAAACAACTCACATAACAGGAGACAGAGAGGCCGTGGGTTCTACAGTGATAATGGACACAAAGTGCCAGAATACAAACTTGTGAAACAGACAAGTTTTAACAGTAGAGGTCATCAAGGGTGCAGACACTGACGGCATTACATGCCCAGTACTCCCATACAATTCGACCATACACAGACATTATTCTATAGGTAGCAGTTTACTGAAGAAGATCATCACTGCAGCCAACATCAATGCCAGATCCACCTTGTGGCATTGTGATCGGACCGAGGTCAGGTCGTCAACGACGTCCCAAGTGCGAACAAACTGTACATTATCAACAAAGACGGGCAACAACCAACACATATAGGTCATGTTGGTGGCAGCAGCAATATAGACATAACTATAGTTAAACATAAATCTGTAGATAAAGAAAAAAAAATTGGCGTGCGTCTGTGCGTGTAACGACAAGTGATCATAATGCACTCATCATTGGCAAAAAGACTACAGCACATCACACTAACTCATCAAGCAAATGTATGTTAAGCAGAGAAAATTGGGATGGGAATCAGAATTACGGAAGAGATAAACTGGTGGAAAACAAAGACGGAATTGTAGACCTAAGGACATATAGACTTCAGAAAATGTTACGAACTGCCCACCGAAAATACATACGGACATTCACCAGCCAGTGTAAGACAGACGCTCCCTGGAGATCCGAGCTATCTAGACCATGACAGTATATGAAACGCAAGAGAAGGCTCTGCCAGAAGGCAATTACTGCCCGGGACAGACAGATTCGACTACAAGAATACAGCGACGCAATAACTACATTCAAAACCGTACTAATCGCCTCTAGACAAGAATATTGGGAGCACTCGTCTCAATAAATCTACAACAGAACACCTGGGGAATATCATACAAACTTATAACTGAGAACATTAAGTCGCCTCTTGTCCTGGTTACTGTACGGCAGGATGACGGAACTACGACGAGGGGATGTAGACAAACAACACAATATCTGCTCGACTAGCTCCTCCCCGATGACGGGCCATGAACAGATACACGAGCACGCGCATGGCTAAGGGAGGCAATATAGAGGGATTACGCTACAGAAACCACCACTTGCCCGTTTGCGTGAGAGGAGGTCGTGCTAGCAATTGCTGGCCTGAAAAACAAGAAAGCACCAGGACCAGACAATAGCCATTCGTAAACATTGCGCTAGGTTTCACTGCAGGTAACGCCACAAATAACAAATGTAACAAATGATGCCCAAAGGCTAAGACTGGTGCCTCTAGTTTGGAAAACAGCCAGTACAGTAATTATTAAGAAAGCAGCAGATAGAGATCCATCAGAACCGAAATCGTATCGACTAATTTGCTTGTTAAATACATTGGCAAAGGTCGATGAGAGGCTTCTATGTAACCGCCTCAAAACTCACGCACCAATTTGGCTTTATAGCAGGAAAATCTGTTGACGACTCGATAAATCGGGCTTTCAAAATCATGGAATAGACATTACAGAAGTACGCATTTGCGATTCTTATTGACATTGCTGGCGCCTTTGATAATATTCGGTGTCCAGCAAAGTTCGAACGATTTCGAGATCTACAGGCACCCGGACCCCTGTGAAATAGTCTTCAAGACTATTGCAGGAACAGAGTGGTTGAATGGCGAGAGAAAAACCGCAAGGTTGTAAAAAGTATTGCCAAAGGATGTCCAAAGGCTCTATCTGCGGGCCCATCTTCTAGAATAGCACAACTGAACCGATCTTGAATTTAGTCGAGGGAAATGAACGTTCAGGCGGATTAGTGGCATATGCTGACGACCTTTTAGTTGTGATATCAGCCAACACAAGAGCAATATTGGAAAACAAGGCCAGTGGTATGCTACACGCAATTCAACAATGGTTCAACCAAAACAAATTATACACAGCAGCACAAAAAACAGCGTGCATAATGCTTAAAGGATCACTACAAAAACTCCCAGCAATTAAAATAAACAACACAGACATAAAACATGAAGTAGTAACTGGATACTTTGGGGTACATATTAACGAACGACATAGCTTCAACGAACACATACGACTAATCACAAACATATCCTAAAGTATACTTCACAAACTAGTGACCTTAAATTCAACACGATACTTAAGAATGTATCACTGTACACTTTTCGTACCGAGCTTTTCAGCTAGTACAGGGGCACACTGAATCGGTCTCATCATGAACAGGGTCACCGTTAGGCGCAGGCAGAGGAGTGTGCTACTGAGACTGTCTGGGCCGTTGGTGCTTAGAATGTACCCGATCGATATAACCATCAGATATCGGGCTACGACATACTGGCTGAAAATAGATCTGAGAGAATGTTGCAAATCACTGGGCAGCACGTATCAGACAGGAGCCAACCGAAAACTTGGCGCGTGGACAATTGCCAAAGAGTGGGACCAGAGTAACGAGGGCCATCGAGTCTATTCATTTTTCCCCAATATCAGGGAGCGGTTACGGTTGCGTCACGTCAATCCCAGCCGAGGCATGGTTCATTTTGTGACTGGACATAGCCCTTACATCACGCAGTTGCAGAGCATGTCGCTTCCAGAAAGCAATCGTCGCACGTACGTTCAAATTGTTTCCCCAGAACACTTTCTTTTGAAATGCATTAGATACAGGCATTCACGTAATAACATAGAACACGTAACGGAAAGAACACTATGCAATACTCAGAGAAACCCAGATATATGGACAAGTTGAACGGAATTGCCAACAACATCTCAAAAGCAGGATAGGACATATACGAGGGTTGGAACTTTAATAGTGGCAACTGTTTATTTACAGCTCGTACAAAATAGATACTTGTTTCAAAGTTTTAATGACCTTCAAAGTAGTCACCAGCATTGTGTATAACCCGTTGCCAGCGATGTGGAAGTCGTAGGATAGTCTCAGAAGTGCCAGTTGTGTTGACAGTTCCAGCGGCGCGGTCTATTGCCCGACGAATTTTGTAGCAGCTCTGAAGCGTATGCCGTGAAGTGTTTCCTTCAGTTTAGAAATCGAGCTGAACTTACGAGGGCTTAAGTCAGGGGAGTGCAGTAGGTGGTATAGCACTTAGCAGCCCCGTCCATCAAACAAATCAGTAGTCCGCAGCTCGTGGTCGTGCGGCAGCGTTCTCGCTTCACGCGCCCGGGTTCCCGGGTTCGATTCCCGGCGGGGTCAGGGATTTTCTCTGCTTCGTGATGACTGGGTGTTATGTGATGTCCTTAGGTTAGTTAGGTTTAAGTAGTTCTAAGTTCTAGGGGACTGATGACCACAGATGTTAAGTCCCATAGTGCTCAGAGCCTTAATAAAAATAAAACAAATCAGTAACAGCTTGCACTGTACGTGCTTGAGCATTGTCCTGCAACATGATGGTCAGGTCCTGCAGAAAGCGTCATCACTTCTGTCTCTATGCTGTTCATATTTGGAACACAACCTACAACTTTGAAGGTCAGTAAAACGTTGAAACACGTATCTACTTTGTACAAGCTGTAAATAAATAGTTGCCTCTATTGATGTTCCAACCCTCGTACAAGCAGACTCATCAATACGGAAGGCGCAGAAGACGAAGACAGGCTCATATACGGCTGATCAAAAAGTCAGTATACATTTGAAAACTTAATAAACCACGGAATAATGTATATAGAGAGGTAAAAATTGACACACATGCTTGGAATGACATGGGGTTTTATTAGAACAAAAAAAAAAAAAAGTATTGCTTGACGCGTGAAAGATCTCTTGCGCGCGTCGTTTGGTGATGATCGTGTGCTCAGCCGCCACTTTCGTCATGCTTGGCCTCCCAGGTCCCCAATCCACAGTCCGCGCGATTATTGGGTTTGGGGTTACCTGAAGTGTATCGTGAGCGACCGACATCTCTAGGGATGCTGAAAGACAACATCCGACGCCAATGCCTCACCATAACTCCGGACATACTTTACAGTGCTGTTCACAACATTATTCCTCGAGTAGAGTTATTGTTGAGGAATGATGGTGGATTGTTATACTAATTATTGCTATTCTGGTCAGATGAAGCGCCATATGTCGGACATTTTTTGAACTTTTGTATTTGTTTGGTTCTAATAAAACCCCATAGCATCACAAGCATGTGTGTCAATTTGTACCTCTCTATCTACATTATTGCGTGACTGATTCAGTTTTCAAATTTATACTGACTTGTTGATCACCCGGTACATAGCTCCAGTTGCTCCAGTACTGACGAAGATACGAGTGACACTGACAACACTGACGTAACAGAGACACACAAAATACACATAACACAAAACAGGTGAAACATGCACACCTATTCACGCGAACACAAAGACTGCAATTCATGCCTTATTATGAATGAATCTAATTAAAATTAGGAGTAGTAGATATTGTTCTAGAATCCACATTTAACCGGTACCAAACTTTGTTAAGTAGTTACATAAATTAACACATCATTGTGAATGTAATTATGTGAATTTAATATAAAATAAACAAGCAAAAGCAAACAACAGAAACAGATCATGCATATTATGCAATTATCCAAAATCAATGGGTCCACTACTCAAGAAAGTATTTACAAGATTAATAATAGGTTAATCGTGGCTTGTTGTATCTCCAAAAACTACGTAGGAACAGTATATAACTTAATTAAATTACAATGAGGCAGGATATTGTTCCTAAGTCACACAAGATTTGTTTACTATTTAACGTAATGGTAGCAGCTCACACGGCACTGTAACAAACAACACCGACATATTTGTTTTGTAAATGAAACCGCCTTTTCTCGCTGAACTATAATGTATTTGTCCCAGGCTCGTTTCTCCTTCTTTTTCTACTCTAAGCCAGCTTCAGTGGGATCTGGAACGACAGTTTTGTTTTGGTATGTGATATTTTGTGATTATCAAACTGTTAACGTCGCGTTTTGTTTTATTTTATCTTTTTTGTAAATAAATAAAATCTTGCAGGTTATTGACTTCTGCGTTTCCTCTCATCTGCTCTTAAGGGGACACAGTCGCGAACAGGCTCAAAAAATAGAATTCTTTTTTTTTTTTAGTCTTAATCTATGCTCCAATTATTTGGCTCCAAAATGCCGTTTGTTTCATACAAATCTGATTATTAGATTCGGAGTTATTAATTTGTTCGTGAAGCATTTTTGCTGTGTCTTGCGCAGTAGTCAGCATTGACTATAGTACAACAATAATTTATGTTCCACGGATATAAATACTCTTTATTTGGGTTGCAAGAGAGAATTGTTATTCTGATGTTTGCCAGCCTGTCTGCATTGTCGACTATCGTTTGTCAGTTTCTTCATCCTAGTAGTTTACGTTTTGGTGATACAAATGTAATGATTTTGTGAAACGTTATAACACAATGGGTAGAATAAGGAAGTTTGGATGTAAGCCTAAGTTTCGTGGAAATAAATATGTAAAAATAAACCGCGTAACTGCTAGTTTTGAACAGAGGGCAGAAAATAATATTGAAAGTGATGCCAGTGCGAGTGTCAGTGTTTCAAGCAAGAAGCTTCTAGGTGCTGCCGGTTTTCCAAGTGCCTCTCAAATGCGTGACAATGCAATATGTGGTGTGAACAGTGTTTCTGTTGTTACTGACACAAACATTCTGATCTCCATGAAGTTATTACGTGAACTTATCGAAAAACACACAAATTGTAAAAACTGTGGTGGAAACGTTACTTTGCACGAAGATGTGGTGAAAACCAAGGGAATTGTTTGTAATTTAGTTTTGACATGTTTGGAATGTAGCTGTACTGCCAATACAATGTCATCTCACGTAACAAGAAGCAGATTGCATGAAAACAATATAAGATTAGTGTATGCACTTAGATCTATTGGTAAAGGGCGAAGTGCAGGTGCTGTTCTTTGTGCAGTGATGAACATTCCTCCACCTCCAAGAAAGTTTGATGTTTACAACAAGACTATTGGTACAGTTGTAGCTAAGGTAAGTGAATCTACAATGTTGAAAGCAGCCAAAGAAGCAGTTCAGTTGAATGATACAAAATCTGACCCAAGGCAAATTTGTGCTGGTTTTGATGGCAGTTGGCAGAAACGTGGGCATACATCCCTAAATGGCATTGTGTCAGCAACTTCTTTTGATACTGGGAAGGTTCTGGATATTGAAATTATTACTAAGTTCTGTGACATCTGTAGCAAAAATCCCTCTATACAACATGTCTGCAAAAAAGACTCTGATAGTTCTAGTGGAGGCAGGGAAGTGGCTGGTGTTGCTAACATTTTCAAAAGGTCTGTGCAGTCAAGCTATACAGACTATCTTGGGGACGGGGACAGTAAGGCTTATCTGAAAGAGGTAGAAGATAAACCTTATGGGCCTAGAGTCAAAATTAATAAACTGGAATGTATAGGACATGTACAGAAAAGAATGGGATCACGACTTCTAAAGATATGTAAGGAAAAAAAGTTAGGTGGTAAATGGGGCCTGACAAAGGCTGAAATAGACAGGATCCAGACTTATTATGGCATGGTAATTATAAATAACTGCAACAATGTAGAAGCAATGAGGAGAGCCATCTGGGCTATATTCTTTCATAAAATTTCAACAGATGAGGAACCACAACATAATCTTTGCCCACGGGGATCTGACAGCTGGTGCAAATTCAACAACCCAGCTACATCTTCCAGCTATAAGCACAAACATTCAATTCCAGAAAAAATCCTGCTATCTGTGAAACCCATTTTCAGAGACCTTAGCCAGCAAGAGCTCTTGAAAAAGTGTCTCCATGGAAAAACTCAAAACCCAAATGAAAGTTTGAATTCTGTCATTTGGACAAGGCTACCAAAAGCTGTTTTCGTTAGAAAAGAAACACTAAAATTTGGTGTTCATGATGCAGTAATGTGCTTCAATGCTGGTGTGTCAAAGAAGACTGATGTATTAAGACTCTTGGGAACAAAGGATGGTATCAATACTGAAAGGAGACTGAAAAAATTGACATGGACCGTATCAGTTATGCTGATATTTCTGCAGGAAATGCTACCAAGGAGGCCAGGATAGTCAGAAGATCAAAGAGAAGAAGAAAAGAAGATAATGATCAAGAAGCTGAGCCACAGTATAGCCCTGGAATGTTTTAAAAGTGTGTATGTGTGATATTGTACATTACTTTCTTGCATGTAAAACTTTAATACCATTTTTCTCAAAACTACATTTTTTTGACCTTCTGGTACACTTTTCTCAAAAACTATGACTGCTACAGACATCAGACTTATAGTATCTCTTGTTAATACAACGATGATTAATTAGATAAAAAAATAGACCAGTAGTGATAAAAAGAATATATTTACAAGCTCCAAAGTGTTTAGAAAAGTTTTAATTTTTGGTCTTATAGAACAAAAAAATGATTACTCATGAAATATATAAAATACATTAACAATTTTTATGAGATTTGAGAATGATGTTTCAGCTGTACACTGTAAAAGTTTCAGGTCTTTATCTCCATCAGTTACTTGAGAAAGTGTACCTGACGTTTGCTCGTTTTAGCATTGATTCCTTATGGGAGTTCCCTTGCGACTGTGTCCCCTTAAGGTTGCACTACCACTTCATTTGCGAAACATAAGCACATTTCTACATTTTGAAAATTTTCCTCTCACTGTTCACGATGTTTATCTTTACTTTTGTAGTGCACTATTACTATTTTGCCACTAGTTATAGATAATTGTTTGAAAACTGTGCTTTTAAAGACGCCAGTATTGTGAGTTCATAATGTGTTTCCTTCTGCTTGGTTTGTTTACCTATATGTTGCCAACCTAACGAACTATATTTTGTAAAATAACGTCTATTCGTCATGTTTATCTCTCTCTCTCTCTCTCTCTCTCTCACTCTCTCTCTCTCTCTCTCTCTCTCTCTCTGTGTGTGTGTGTGTGTGTGTGTGAAGAAGAGAGAGAGCTGAAGAGTGTATATTTTGTGTATGTGTATGTGTCTGTGTGTATAAATGCAGATGCCAAAAAACAAAGTAATTACTTATTTACGAAAAAATACGCGATGATAACTGTTTGATAATCTAAAAATAGTACATATCAAAACAAAACTGTGTCATTCTAGATCCCATTGAAGATGCCTTAGAGTAAAAAAGGGTGAAAGTCGTCTAGGACAAAAAAATTACCCTGCAGCAAGAGAGGCCGTTTCGTTTGTAAAACAAATATTTCTGTGGTTGCTGTGGAGGACGGCCACGCAAACAAATTTGTAACACCAATATAAGTTAGATTTACATGGAATGAACAAATCAAGTTTTCCCGAAGAGGGATGTTCATATGGATAGTACTAAAATGGGTAGCACCACATGTTGACGCTGGACTTGAAGTTCAATACCAAGTCCCCTTCCCGAGGTGGTGTTGGCGAAGGGATACCTATATCTACTCTTTCCTCTGTCATAAATTTGTAATTTCCTGCTTCCAAATTCCCGTATTTTTCTTTGAAAAATAAGTGTAATTGCTGTAAGTAAATAAAGGATAACACCAACGTGCAGACAAAAGAGCTCCATGCTTTCTCCTCTGCGTGGTGCTGCGTGGGCAATAGTGCCCGTGACCTCAACTGCGTAGCATTTCTGAGCGATGGTGGCCATGGGATCTGGTTAAGAGGTTTCTGTGAAGCGTTATGGCCTGCTTAAAGTAATAACATACCAGACCCTAGTAGTCATAGGTAGGGTTCGAGTGCGGTGTAGGCCCCACGATGCTACGGTCCTAAGTTGTCTACAAGGCACTGCTCAAGCAGGTGGTGGCTCTGTAATGGTGTCGCCTGTGTTTCCATGGAATGTTCCGAGTCCTCTGGTGCAAATGAACCGATCATTGACAGGAACTGGTTATGTAGGGCTACTTGGAGGTCATTTGCAGCCGTTCATGGGCTTCATGTTCCCAGACAATGATGAAATTTTTATGGATGACAATATGCCATGCCACCAGCCCACAATTGTTCGTGATTGGTTTGAAGAACATTCAGGACAAGTCCAGATCGCCCGACATGAATCCCAATGGAAATTTGTGAGACATTAAGAGGTCAGTTCGTGAAGGAAGTTCTGCATTGGCAACTCTTTCGCAATTTTGGACGGCTACAGAGACAGCAAGGCTCATTATTTCTGCAACAGTCCTCGAACGACTTGTTGAGTCCATGTCACGTCGTGTTGCTGCACTACTCCGTGCAAAGTGAGTGCGACACGATATCAGTACGTATCCCATGACTTTTGTCATCTCAGTGCATTTTATCTTCGTAGTCCTAACTTAATATGTAAGTCGTCGCCTTCCATACAGCGACTTACATTTGAATTTACAAAGCATCTCTATAAAACACACCTGATAATCGAATCTACCGGTAAAAAATCTAGCAGCATGCTTCTGAAATGCTTAAATGTCCTCCTTTAATCTGACATAATGGGGATGCCAAACACTAGACCAGTGATCAAGAATGGGTCACACAAGTGTGGTGTTGTGGTCTCCTTTGCAGATGAACCACACGTCCCTAAAATTCCCCCAACAAACGGAAGTCGACCATTCAGCTTCCCTACTCTCATCAACTGTCCCTACCCACCCCCCGCCGCCCCCCACCTTTTTCCCCCTTTCCTTGTCTAGAGGGTCCCCTATGCAAATTCTCCTATTTCCTAGTAACTATTGTCCCATTCATTTAAATCCTCTCCTCTTCCATTGTTCCCTCCACTTCTTCTTATACCAAACAAGGCTTCAAAAGTGCTAAACTAATCACCATCAATCTAAATGTCTCCATTAATGTATTATTATTATTATTACTGATACTCTTAAATTTGTCAAATATTTCTTTTTATTAATAATGCAAATTATAGTTATTGAGTTCGTTATGTAATAACTAATCAGTATCACCATTAATTCCTCCACATTGTATCAACATTGTTAGTAGTGCTGTTGTTATTATTTACTTGTTTATTTAAATTGTTTAGACTCATAGAGGATCACACAAAGCGAACTACGATCTGTGGTTGCTATTTTTCTTGTCCTTCCACAACTGTTTCATCCTCTAGCTTCTTCCGTCGATTTTCCCGTAGATCTTTCGGGTTTTTCTTCTGATGCAACTTCCCAGCAGTGGATCTTCTGTGTGAAGATTTATCGATCTGCAATGTCTGCGGGGGTGATGTTGGCATTTTTGAGTTCAGTTTGAACTGGTTTGATCCAGAATGTTGTTTTTAGTTTCTGAGAGTACATTGGAATGTTCTTTGTTAATCTGTTGTCATCCAGTATCATGATGCGTCCATAGAGCCTCAGTCGTCGTTTGCGGGAGTCTGTTTCAGTGTTGGAGTATTTTTCTGTTGTGGTTGAATGTAGTTGATATCCTTCGTCTGTGACCTATGGACCCTGGATTTTGTGAATGATTTTCCTTTCAACTTTTTTGATGTTGTCAAAATTCCCTTTGTAATTGAGGTTTAGGGTCTCGCTTGCGTGCAGTGTTTCAGGTTTGATGACAGTCGCATAGTATCGAATTTTTGTTTTGATATTCATGTACCTTTTGTTGTAGTTGTTCCCAGTTTTCCCGTATGATTTTCGCATTTTGACTTACCGTGCTTTTTGGGCTAATCTTTCTGTTAGTGTGGGTTCGATGATTTCACCCAATTATTTAAAAGTGATTGACTCTGTTTATTGCGCCATATTCTGTGATCAAATTTTCAGTTTTGATGAGTTTTGTGGCCATAAATTCAGTATTTATGAAAGATATTTAGAGCCCGACTTTTTTGGCACATTCTTTGAGTACTTCGATCTGACGAATTGCCGTTTGTTCATCCCGGAGAGGATCGCGAGCTCGTCAGCGAAGGCTAAACACGTGACACTGATGTTATCCCGTTTTTTTTCCTAGCATGATGGGTGTCCAGCTTGTCTGTTTTTTCAGTTCCTTTTCCCATTCTTCGATGACCTTATCGAGAACGATGTTGAAGAGTAGTGGGGAGAGTCCGTCACCCTGTCGGACGCCGATTTTGATAAGGAAAGGTTGGGAGATTTTCCCACTGGACTTGACTTTGGAAGTGGTGTCGGCTATGGTTTGTTGGATGAGTCGACGTGTTTTCGGGTCAAGATTGCTTTCTTTGAGTATATTAGAGAGGGATTGTTGATCGATGGAGTCATTGGCCTTCTTGAAATCGACGAATGTGCAGATGGTTGGGAGATTTCGTGTGACTTGAAGTTTTAATGTGGATTTCAGGTTGAAAATTTGTTCAGTGCATGATCTGTGTTGTCTAAACCTTGTTTGGTATTCGCCAATTAGGGGCTCGAGCTCTTGCGCGCGTTGTAGGAGGCAGGTGGAGAGTATTTTGTAAAGAAGATTCCTCTGTAGTTATTTACGTTGGATTTGTTTCCTTTTTATGCAATTGGTGGATGAGTGCACATTTCCTGTCGTCTGGGAGGTTTTCACTTTACCAGATTTCTTGGATGATCTGTGTGATTTCCTGTTGTGATCGTGGCTCCAGAGTTTTCAGTGACTCTCCGACGATTCCATCTTCCACTGATACCTTCATGTGCTTGAGTTTCTTGATGTGGCGATGGACTTCTTCTTGTGTTGGTGGTTCTAAATCGTGTTTTGTGTGCTCTGGGATTAGGTGTTGGAAATTTTCGGGTGGTATGGGGTCGTTCAGGAGGTCAGAAAAGTACTGTGCCAGTTTTTCGAAGTTTTCTTGATTGGTGACTGCAAGTTTCCCATCTCGTTTCCTGAACGTCAGGTTTTTCGGTGAGTAACCTTTGATTTTGCTCGCGAAAGTCTTAGAAATCTCTACTGTTGAAGTTCCTGAAGTTTACCTCTATTGATTTGAATTGTTCAGTGACGTAGTCGCGTTTTGTTTTCCTGGTGGTTCTGTTTGTCAGCTTGCGGATTTTGAGGAATTATTATTTTTGTTGACAATGCAAGCTATCATTATTGCGATTGTCATACAATATTTTTGTATATGTTTCTGCTGGTCCTAATCTGGTCAGGCTAAAAAAGCAATAAGTAAATAAATGCTACCGTCTTTAGATGCACGTTCTATTTCATATCGCTTTGTAAAATTATGCCCAGATACTATGTCAAGCAGAAAACTACTGATACTGCATTCGAAAAATACTGGATAGGAGCTTTTTTACACACTGCTGGTGTGATCGCAGGAGAAAAATTTAATCACTTGGGTTTCAGCAACTCAAATTTACTAACACTTTTCGAGTAAACCGCCCTTCAGAAGATCAGTGGTGGTAGGGAGCTTCATTAACACGGCATGGAATCATGTACAAGTACCGACATCAGACTATGACTGTCGTACTCTGATGTCGGTATGTGTACACGCCTCTTACTTGACTACGCGCTGATAAGCCAAAACATTGGCACCACTGCCCACCGCGACATTGGATGCTTCCTGATGGCGTTTCGGCACGTGACATATTAATAAATTTATGTAAGCAGAGGAGTCACGGACGGGGGATCACTATAGCAAAGATATGGGCCTCAAATGGGAAAATCCTTTGAGATAAGCGACTTTGACAAAGGGCAGGCTGTTATTACGCAGTGCCTGTGAGGGAATATCTCTAAAACGACGAAGCTGGTCAAATGTTCACTTGCTACTGTCGTGAGCATCTACGCAAAGCGGTAGAAGGACAGTGAAACTACAACTAGGCACTAAATGGTTGGACGTCCACGACTGTTTACAGAAGGTCCACGACTATTTACAGAACGTGGGGTTCGGAGGCTTGTCGCCTCTGTAAAGTAGGAGAGATGGTGATCTGTAGCATCTCTGCCAAAAGAGCACAAGTGTTTCGGAGCTCACCGTTCATCGTACATTGTTGAACATGGAGCTCCGCAGCGGACCACCCCTACGTGTTCACATATTGACCCAACGACATCGTCAATTATGATTGCAGTGGGCACAGGACGATCGGAATTCGACATTCGATCACTGGAAACGTGTCAGCTCTCCGGTTGGATCTCATTCTTCCTACACTAGGTCGTTGGTCATCTCCACAAACGCCGTCATCAAGGTGAACAGCGGCTCGAAACGTGCAGCGCACCGCGGACGCAGGCCGAAGGGGACAATATAATGCTATGGCAGACGTTTTCCTGCACTTGCATAGGACCTGTGCTGGTAATCGACCACAAGCTGACAGCTGCGACCCACCAGTATCTTTTCATGCTTTATTTCTTCCCCGACGGCGATGTCATCTTTGAGCAGTATAATTGCCCTTGTCTCGGAGCCAGCACCTTGCTACTATGGTTTGAGGAGCATTGCTGCGAACTCACGTTGATATATCGGCGACGAAGTTCGTCTGAGGTAAATCATATGGAACCTTTCTGGGTTCAGCGGTCCGGTACTTACGCGAATTACATGACTTGTACGTTGACATCTATTGCCACACACCTCCTCAAACCCACCAACGAATTGTCGCATCCCCGATACGCAGAATTAGTGATGTATTTCGTTCAAAATATGGAAAAACAAGCTATTGAGAAAGTGGTCATAATGTTTTGGCTCATCAGTGTATCACACACCTCATGTTACTCAATAGTTTTTTTTACTCGACTGCATTAACTTACATATTTCTACATTTCGAGCAGGCTGCCATTCATCACACCCGATAGAAACTACAGTATGTGTAAGTCATTTTGTATCCTCTTGCAGTCACTCAGTGACGACACCTTGCCGCACAAGACAGCGTCATCAGCAACCATCCGCAGATTGTTGCTTACGCTGTCCGTCAGATCATTTATATAAAACAAGAGCGGTCCTGTCACACTGCTGGCCGGCGCTACAGTCTGGAACCGAGCGACCGCTACGGTCGCAGGTTCGAATCCTGCCTCGGGCATGGATGTGTGTGATGTCCTTAGGTTAGTTAGATTTAATTAGTTCTAAGTTCTAGGCGACTGATGACTTCAGAAGTTAAGTGGTATAGTGCTCAGAGCCATTTGAACTATTTGAACCTGTCACACTTCCTTGGGGCACTCCTGATATTATTACACACGAAACGCGTCTGTGGGAACCCCGCAACAAACCAACACATACACAAAATAGCGCAATTCTATTAAGCGTTTACGAAACGGATAACGTGAAATTCTCCTACGTTATTTCCTTTCGCTGCATAGACCTTTGCAGTTAAACAGTACACTGTGTTATTAATATACGATAAAGAAGGAACTGGTATCGCGTTTGTTAGGTGGTCATGGAGCGAAATGTTGTAAGCGTTAATAAGTATAAATCTGTATTTAAGATAGATAACGAACTGTGTAAAGCACTTCACTTCCATCACCACAGTCTATGAGTTTTAGTTAACATAAAGGGTGGATTTAACATGGGCAGTGCGTGTTCATGTAACTTTTTCTGGGTAGACATTTGGTGGATGAAGGATAAATGCGCGTTCAAAAGTCTTTATTAATCACTGCATAAACATTTACACGCAGAATATGGAAAATATATGGATACAAATGGGGAATATGGCATATCTTCATTTACTATGTATGCCAATAGAAAATGTCCATATGTTGGCGTACTCGGAGAAAAAAGTGGATACAATATGTTTACTGCCTTAGGGACTGTATAAAAGAAAGTGTTTATAAGCCTCTTAAGAAAAATGCAACCATAAAGTATCACTGATACCACAAATACTGGTTTCCAGAGCTCTTAAGAAAAAGAAGCAATTTTTCAAATAAACTAAGGTCGATCCCTATTAAACAAATTGCTCCTTAAAGTACAGTTAATGCCGAAGAACTGGAAGTGGAACTGACTGATATAAAAAAACTGAGAAACACTGCCGTATTTGGCGAAAGAAGGTGCCTCGAAGAAAAATTGCAGACTGTTACTCGAAAAAGAGCAGGTCATTGCGATTGTGCATATAGGGCTTGCAAATTACTTTAAACACAGAATTTAAAAAAAATCTGGACACGAATGAGGGGATACGGTTTATCTACGTGTACTGTAAATACTAAGTGAGGTCGTACGAGTGTGTACTTGTCGAAAGTGATGGTGTTTACGGCTGCTTGAGTGATTATACGGTAGATCTGTTTGTAATCCTCAATTCTCGTTTTGATTTGCTTAAAAAAGGATGCTTATATTGTATCACCATATGGTGTACTGTTGTTCTGTGAGTCTGAAGACAAAGAAAAACAGCATAGACTACTACTGTTCCCTCAGATGCTGCGCAGTATAAGTGGATAATAAGTAGATCGTCAAATCTTAAAATTATGGGTGTGATTATATCATGATATTATCACTTCAAAAACACCGATCAGCATCAAAGAATCGTGATGTTAGTGTCAATGCGTAGAATTCTCAGACAATATTCCTGTACATTTGAGTTTGTTGCTGATACCAGCTGTACTTTTGAATTTGTTAATAACACACTGGGCCTACATGCACACTCCATTAAGCTTTATTGGGGGTACAGCATGGAAAAACCCTATGTGATTCCATACCATATATACCAGTTATAATTCACGGTCTAAAGTGATTTACAAGTACACACAGAAAAAAAATTAACGCTGCAGTGGAAGTATTCGGAATTTGCGGCAGAGATGGCGCCCCTTACGCGCACTTCCAAAGAATAACATTCTAGAGCAGGGGTCTCCAAACTTATTAGTCCGCGGGCCACGTTGACTCCTCCACGAAGTCATAAGGGCCAAGATCCACCTAGTGGGATTAAAGTACCCTAGAACTCCATGATCACCGTAATGTAAGGCTAAAGGAAAGATGAAATCGCAAAAATCTGAGGTTGTGGGAATAGCTAACACTGAAACGAACTACGATTTTTATTTAATTACATAATTTTGATTAGTGAACGTACCTGACCAAAATTCTGGCGTATTTTATTCTGGCAAATTTCACCGACAAAAAAGTATGTCACTGCACATTCTTCACGAAAGCGTCCTGCAAAGTTAACGAAATCTCAAAGTCATTGTTAGAAACACTATTTCTGCAAGACGTAGAGGTAGAGAATGTCAACGCATTGTTATTTCAAGCGGCGCAACAATAAGTTTAGTTATGTAGTCTTGTACCGAGTAGCAGAGCCAGGGTATATATTAGATAGTTCTGTTGCGTGATTGTGTCCGACAATGTCGCGGTATATTGGTCGCGATAGGCCTCGAAACTCAATTGTTGGCAGTATAGGTACCACCTCAAATATTTGGCGGGCCGGATACCGGGGATGTCCGGCCAGCTAACGCGGGCCGGTTTGCCAGCCCTCGCGGGCCGAAACCGTAGTTTGGAGACCCATGTTCTAGAGACATGACATTTTCTTCTACATGGGGACAACACTGTGGCGGGAAGTAGTAAGCTGGAAAAAATCAGCGAGGGAGCATTGGCTACCGTTTCGAGAAAATATACTTTAAGCTACGATTTATGACTGTGGAATGAATTGTTCATGTCTGACCCTGTTGTGGACCGTCTAAATCAGTCCCCTAGACATTGAACTACTTAAACCTAACTAACATAAGGACATCACACACATCCAGGCCCGAGGCAGGATTCGAACCTGCGACCGTAGCAGCAGCGCGGTTCCGGACTGAAGCGCCTACAACCGTTCGGCCGGCCACTAAATCCAACTCTGTTTCTTTTTTCAATAAACTTATACGAATTTTTAAAGTTGTAAAGTCATTTTTGAAACACCCTGTACTACGACAGCAACAAGCAACGAGGCAAGCTGCCTAAAGGGCTGGCGCTACAGCACACGTGAGGACGGGAGGTTCAAAATGGTTCAACTGGCTCTGAGCACTATGGGACTCAACTGCTGTGGTCATAAGTCCCCTAGAACTTAGAACTACTTAAACCTAACTAACCTAAGGACAGCACACAACACCCAGCCATCACGAGGCAGAGAAAATCCCTGACCCCGCCGGGAATCGAACCCGGGAACCCGGGCGTGGGAAGCGAGAACGCTACCGCACGACCACGAGATGCCGGCGAGGACGGGAGGCAGTGAGGTCCAGTGCGTCACTCTTCGAAGTGCATAAGAGCCCATCGTGTGGTGTTTGCTTAAATAAAGACATTGTAATTACTCCTATTCTATCGCACCAGTGACAGCAGTCGTTTAAGCAATAATTGTAGGTACCACCAGTGCTCATAATGTTGTCTGATGCTATCAGAAATTTCCTTACGTTTTTGAAAGGTACCAAAAAGTTGGTAGTTGGATGATCTTGAAAAACAGCCGAAACGTGGTAGCTGACAGCATAGCAACCTGTTCATAAAAAATCGACGATTTTTTGAAGTCGCTAATGCAAACATAGTTGACAATATTTTTTACGCGATTCCAGGGGATGGGAATTATTGCATACGTAATTTGTTCATTAAATAATTAGGATATTTAGGATTGCAGCCAAAGTGGAGCTACACCGTAATTGGCTCTTTCATTTTAATTGAGCCTAAAACACTAGGCTCTGATACATGGACAGACAAGTGAGAGTGTACATTTTGCACTGTGTGTGTGTGTGTGTTTGCGTGTGTGTGTTTCTGTTTACCCAATTTTACATAAAAATCACGAAAATAATGCAGCTTTGCTTCCTATTTAGACACCATTTTAATAATACACCCTGTACGCTGGAGAGAAGCAGGGAAAGGTGTAAAGCACGATTGATATAGTTCCGCCATCTTGAATTTTGCGATTGGCTGTATCATTTTTGATACTTCTCTGAGACTGCTTGGAGATAAGAAGGGGAGGTGGAGCTGTTTTTCAGTTTCCCACTAGCACGCTTAAGGTATTTCCACTATAATGAGTATTTTTTGACTGATTTTTCGTTTTTATTACAGGAGTCTGATTAGCTGGAGGCGGGAAGTGGGGAGGGAAGGGGGACAGTGTTTTTAATTTCCCACAATCATAATAGGTTAGCCCCGCCGTTTTGGATATTTTGATCGGCTCTTTCATTTTTAATGCTGTGCTGTCACTGGTTGGATATAAGGAGGATGTAGTGGAGAGGGGTGGTTGAGGAGATGGGGAGGGCACTATTACCCATTAGATATAGGCAAAGGTCAGAAGTCAAATGACATTAACCTCTTCTCCTGAATAAAGGCAACTGAGAGGCCAAAGCTCAATGTGCATTCAGAAAGTACGTTACCTTCCTACTGTTATATCGAACAATTCCATTATGATATTGGCTTACATTCGAATTTTATATTATTTGTTAATACGGACCACTCACTGCCATTTCTGCTCTTCTGTTTTTAATGGGTTGTATCCATTTGAGCAATGTGTGAATACAAAGGGCACTCTCAAATAGCCAACCTTTTTTGAAGTAACTTTTAACATGGTACTTGTTTTACTCTCAGGGAGCAATCGGTAATATTTAATGTCTCATTCCTGTGTGTGATGTCTGAACTAGTATGTGTAAGTGGCCAGAAAGACATCAAATATGTCTGACATTTGACTTGATATGCCCTTTCTGTTTCTATATATGCTGACCGTAAGTTCTGTTATAACGCAATCAGACCTAACTTACTGAAAATCGTAACACAGGAAGCTCTTGCTTCGTGCAGCGTTTAAATAGGGCATAGAGACCGGTTAATTTACTTTAATGACCAAGTTTCCCAACAAAAGAATTACCATTTGACTTCGGAAAATTTGTACTCTGTAACTGCATAAAATGCCTATTAACTGAACAACCAGTCGTCCCAAAGGTCATCGTCAAGACAAATCTCCGCAGTTACGCCCAGAGTGGCTACATCGTAGATATCTAGCATTGTGCACAGATTATCACAGCAAAAATCACTCGTTAGTTCATGGACGTGCAAAACAATGGAAAAAAAATTAACAGGCAAGTTTCAAATGATGTTCAGAATCGTTAAGGTTGGCGAAGAATCGACTCTGCTGTTAGAAATAAAATCACCCTTGACCCTAGTTCCTGACGTACCTTATCGCCAGACGAGGAAAGGCACCAACATAAATCATTGTTCTTTATTCATTTGACTTTATTCTTCTTATGGTTGGTGTAGTATGGGACATAACCTGGTAACGTTTGATCTCAGTCAGTAATAAGTCTGTCACGTACATGATGTTATACTGATCCTGTCACTTCACTGCTGGGAAGCAGATGTATGGACGAGTCATTTCCTCTTTATTACTTTCTTTGTTGTTAGTAATTTTTGACGGCTTTTTTCGAGGTTTGTTCAAAAAATTGCGGAACAGTCGTAATATTACACTAATGGTGTGTTGGAGTGAAATGCTTGTGTGTAAAGTGTAACTTGCGGAAGTTTCATTGTTGAATGTCTGTTAGTTATTGAAAGTTCCTGGCAGATTAAAACTGTGTGCCCGACCGAGACTCGAACTCGGGACCTTTGCCTTTCGAGGGCAAGTGCTCTACCATCTGAGCTACCGAAGCACGACTCACGTCCGGTACTCACAACTTTACTTCTGCCAGTATCTCGTCTCCTACCTTCCAAACTTTACAGAAGCTCTCCTGCGAACCATTCTGTTAGTTATTGTTCAGTGCTGTATTGAGTAGAACGCTGTGTCGCACAGTCTGCGAATTTCGAGGTGGCAGAGTCAGAGGAGCAAAGAGTCTTCATTAAATTTTGCGTGAAACTCAAGAAAACTTTACAGAGACACACCAAATGATGCAGGGAGCCTATGGCGATTAGTGCGTAAGCCGTACTTTTGTGTTACGAAAGGTTCACACTGTTTAAAAATGGCCGACGGAAGTTAAAGAAGACTCTCGTACAGGACGCCTTTCGACGTCTATCGACGACGCTCATGTCAGGAACGTCAACGAAAGTGTGCGTGCCAATCGAAGGCTCACCGTCCTAGAGATTTCATAAGAATGTAACACTTCAGTTGTATCATACCATGAAGTCCTGACATGAAATCCTGACATGGCATCTTGGAATGCACCGTGTTGCCGCCGCGTTCGTCCCGTGGCTCATGAGTCAAGACCAGAAAGACCTTCGCCACGCAATCTGTGAAGAGCTTTTATATCGCGCGTATGTTACGAGGTTTTTCTTAAGAGAATCATAACTGGTTATAGGACGTGGGTGTACGATTCTGTTCAGGTTCAATCTTCACAATGCGTCGGGAAAGCTCTCCAAGACCATAGAAAGCTCGTCATGTTAGGTCAAATGTCGAAGCTATGCTTGAGAGTTTTCTTCGACTTTGAAGGATTACTTAATCATGAATTCGTGTCACAGGGACAAACTGTTAATCGTTGGCACTATCGCTACGTGTTGCGACGTCTGCGAGCAAACATGAGAAGGAAACGGCCTGAATGATGGTGAGATAATTCATGGCTTTTACATCACGATTCATTCCTGCTGCTGAGTGACTATTGTACAAAAAACGAAATCACTGTGCTGCATTCTATCCAGACCTGACCCCTGCGGATTTTTTTTTTACTTTCAAAGTTCAAAACTCAGTTCAACGTACGAAGATTTGCAACGATAGACGAGATGAAAGAAAATTCGCAGACGGCTTCCGGAAGTTGAAACGGTTTTGGGAGCGGTGTATCAATGGTGGAGGAGAGTATTTCGAAGGTGATCATGCATAATAAATAACTTCAGGTGATATCGACAGTACCCTGGGAATTCCAGTCTTCCTGTAGCACGAGGTGACGTGTCTTGTAATAAGTAGTGAGAAATAGCAGTCTTTTTTATGGCTGTGAAAGTGTTCAAATATAAGAGACGCTTGGTAACGTTAGGTCTTTAGAGCTGCAGAAAATCGGAGAGGAGACCTAAAGGCAGTTCACAGACCATTAACTTTACTATACAGGGCAATCCCATTGATTATGTTGCAAACGTTCAGGGATGGTGCATAAGGGTGAACGTTAATAATCTGAGACAAGCGATATTGGTCCGGAAAAGACCGAGAAGAAATTTGTATGCGAAGATCTTTCTGATACCTTTGACTGTGGAATACGTAGAGAATAGACAACATAAAGTGAACAGTGGCTCTGTTCGACGGTCAAGAACGCAGGTAAGGTAAGGGTCGCGCTGGACTGCTTCTGTTCAGTACGGACCATAGGCATCATTGCAGGCTGTTTACGAGTAGTGCGCACTTCGTATTTGCATTCAGAGACCGAGGTCGAAGTGCAACGAAAGACTTAAGAGAGTTTCAAAGAGAGCAGTTTGTGGGGGCCCGAATAGCTGGAGCATCAGTAACCAAGACGGCCAACTTATTGAATGTTTCAAGAGAAACTGTTTCAACACCCATGAAAGCCTACACAAAACATGGAAAGACATCATTGTGTAAACGTAATAGTGGAAGCAAATCAAAACCAAATGACAGAGATCGTTGTACGCAGGCAGCAGTTGTGTCAAAACAACACAAAACTACGGCGGCTAAAGTGACTGCAGAGCTCAATAGCCATCTTGGAAATCCCGTATCTATTGACACTGTCCGCCGAGAACTCCATAAAGCGAATATTCATGGAAGAGCTGCTATACCGAAACCATTAGTGACAACAACCAACGCAAAGAAACGTAAAACATGTCAGGAAGATAAATCCTGGACCGCTGATCGGTGGAAACACGTGGAATGATCCAACGAGTCAACGTTTTCGTTATCTCCAGCATGGGGTAGGGCTTACGTCTGGAGAACGCCAAGAGAAACCTACAATCCTGACTGCTTGTATCCTGCTGCAAAGCAAGAAGGTGGAAGTGTGATGGTGTGGGCAGCCACATCATAGTATTCTGCTGGTCCCATCATTACTCTCAAAGATCGTGTTACAGCCAACGATTATGCGAACATTTTAGGTGACAGTTGCACCCCATGATTGAAATGTTGTTCCCCAACAATGATGCCCTATTTCAGGTCGATAATGCACCCACTCACGCAGCCAGGACAGTAGAATGGTGGTATGAGGTGTATGTAACTGTCCTGCAGCGTCTTCCCTGGCCAACATAGTCTCTGAACTTGAACATTATCGAACCCTTGTGGGCGGTATTGGAGCACAGACTGGAGCAGATTTGCGCCTCCCCCTCACTACAGGAGTGAGAAGAGGTCCTTATCGAAGAGTGGCATAGCATTCCACTGGAGACTCTACGATCATTGCATGCCAGTTTTCCAAGAAGAATCGCACCTGTATTACGGGCAAATGGGAGTCCAACCGGTTATTAAGAAACCATCCCCAAGTCAGTACAAGTGTTCACACTATTTTTCCTATCCCCTGTGTGTGCCGGAATTGTTATGGCTACGATTGTGTGGTAGGTATCCTCGATGAGCACTCAGGTGTTGAGGTTGAAATAATGACTAATCCAATTCTGATGGCGTGCTGTGTTCTGACATGAGCAGTCCTGGTGCACTTTAGTAGACGGCAGTCTGTGTTTACAAGCTGAAGCCATAACGGCAATCAGCCCTAAGCAAATGAAGTTGTATCCGCTGACGGAACTTGCAGGCATGATTTTCATGTATGTGAGAACAAACGAAAGCAGCAGAGAGGCGGAAAGGTTGTACAGGAAAAATATCCTCATAGGAGACATGCACTTCATGTTTTAAAGACTGCTCAAACGATTAAGTGAAACAGGGCAACTGGTACCACAGTACAACGACCGAGAATGACGACGAAACGCACGGGCGACTTAGTGCTTACTCGAGTGGATGAGGCGCCTGTAACCAGCACTCCGTTTGCTGCACGTGAAATGAACATTTCACAGAGTATTGTATGGCGAGTATTACGGGAAATGCAGCTACACCCCGACCATCCACAGAAAGCACATGCTTCGATTCCTGCTGACTTCAGAACAGCCGACAATAAATTTCCCGAATGAAAGTTTCGTAAGTGAGCTTCTGTGAAGTTTGGAAGGTAGGAGATGAGGTACTGGCCGAATTAAGCTGTGAGGACGGGCCGAGAGTCATGCTTGGGTAGTTCAGTCGACAGAGCACTTGCCACGAAAGGCAAAGGTCCCAAGTCCGAGTCTCGATCCGGCACACCATATTAAAATTCACACCATTTTGAAACTTCCTGGCAGGGAAGTTTCAAATCACTTTCCAGACTTTTCACTATGAAACCTATTTCACCAGAGACTGAATGCTAAATAGTCGCAATAGTCATGTTTGAGCCGATGAGAGTCCCCGCTTTAAAGTTGTGAAGAGCCATTACCGCAGATTATCTACCCACGTGTGGGCAGGAAAAGTCAATCATTACGTACTAGGCCCGTTTCTTCGACCTCTCCACCTCAATGCATCAGTCTATACAGTGAAATGATAATTAAATCAAGACTCTACGCTGCCAAAAGGCGTTGATATACATCAACGGGGACAGTTGAAAATGTGTGCCCCGACCGTGACTCGAACCCGGTATCTCCTGCTTACCTGGCAGACGCTCTATCCATCTGAGCCAAAAAATGGTTCAAACGGCTCTGAGCACTATGGCACTTAACTTCTGAGGTCATCAGTCCCCTAGAACTTAGAACTACTTAAACCTAACTAACCTAAGGACATCACACACATCCATGCCCGAGGCAGGATTCGAACCTGCGACCGTAGCGGTCGCGCGGTTCCAGACTGTAGCGCCTAGAAGCGCTTGGCCATTCTGGCCGTCCCACAGAGAAGAGTGCGACTGCAGGGACTTATCCCTTGCAAGCTCCTCGTGAGACCCACATTCCCAGCTTAATGTCCACACAGTACAATCGCAGTGCCCCTGCCCATTACACTCATTACTCGCGGCAGACAATCCTACCGAGTTCCGTAAGCGTTCGGGCAATACGTGTGCATCCTCACAGAAGAAGAAGGTCAATGGCCGGTTAGCCTTAACTATATGAACACGGTTTCTGTTCCGAAAGAACAGATACATTTTCATAAAGTCTATACAGTGTTTATCGGATACATACGACCCCGGTTCCTGGAACATATCCCATTTTTCGTCAACGGACGTGGTTCCAACATGATGGAGCCCCACTTCGATTTGGACTGAAGGATCGTGAACATCTGGATCACACATTCCCCGAAAAATGGATAGGCAGATGACGTTCTGTTTCGTAGCCAGCACGTTCACCTGAACTCACTCCATTTCTTCTCATGGGGCCATGTGGGTCGCGGTAAGTTGGGCGCTGCTTCCCCAAGTACTAGTGGTTAGAAGTCGGTACAATTCGTAACACTTTGTGTCGACCCGCTCGCTCGCTCTCACTGATTTCGATTGCTGCCACTGTAATCGACCCCAGAGTTGTAGAGTTGTGGCATTGTAATGGCAAGACGAAACGTTTTTGTGTTCTCTGTGTGAGCGGATGGTTAACTGATTAATAATAGAAATTGTACTTGCATTTAATGCATAGTGCAAGATGAGATAAGGACGTTACCACCCAGCTAAGCAGGCGGCCAGATTTACTTAGCTCACGGTGGAATTCACCAACATCAAATACAATCAAACACGTCTTAAAATAACACTATCGCAGTAAGTATTTTTTTATAGCAAGCAGGTAAACTAATCTCTTCACAGGCTGTTAAAGTTACACTCCTGGAAATGGAAAAAAGAACACATTGACACCGGTGTGTCAGACCCACCATACTTGCTCCGGACACTGCGAGAGGGCTGTACAAGCAATGATCACACGCACGGCACAGCGGACACACCAGGAACCGCGGTGTTGGCCGTCGAATGGCGCTAGCTGCGCAGCATTTGTGCACCGCCGCCGTCAGTGTCAGCCAGTTTGCCGTGGCATACGGAGCTCCATCGCAGTCTTTAACACTGGTAGCATGCCGCGACAGCGTGGACGTGAACCGTATGTGCAGTTGACGGACTTTGAGCGAGGGCGTATAGTGGGCATGCGGGAGGCCGGGTGGACGTACCGCCGAATTGCTCAACACGTGGGGCGTGAGGTCTCCACAGTACATCGATGTTGTCGCCAGTGGTCGGGGGAAGGTGCACGTGCCCGTCGACCTGGGACCGGACCGCAGCGACGCACGGATGCACGCCAAGACCGTAGGATCGTACGCAGTGCCGTAGGGGACCGCACCGCCACTTCCCAGCAAATTAGGGACACTGTTGCTCCTGGGGTATCGGCGAGGACCATTCGCAACCGTCTCCATGAAGCTGGGCTACGGTCCCGCACACCGTTAGGCCGTCTTCCGCTCACGCCCCAACATCGTGCAGCCCGCCTCCAGTGGTGTCGCGACAGGCGTGAATGGAGGGACGAATGGAGACGTGTCGTCTTCAGCGATGAGAGTCGCTTCTGCCTTGGTGCCAATGATGGTCGTATGCGTGTTTGGCGCCGTGCAGGTGAGCGCCACAATCAGGACTGCATACGACCGAGGCACACAGGGCCAACACCCGGCATCATGGTGTGGGGAGCGATCTCCTACACTGGCCGTACACCACTGGTGATCGTCGAGGGGACACTGAATAGTGCACGGTACATCCAAACCGTCATCGAACCCATCGTTCTACAATTCCTAGACCGGCAAGGGAACTTGCTGTTCCAACAGGACAATGCACGTCCGCATGTATCCCGTGCCACCCAACGTGCTCTAGAAGGTGTAAGTCAACTACCCTGGCCAGCAAGATCTCCGGATCTGTCCCCCATTGAGCATGTTTGGGACTGGATGAAGCGTCGTCTCACGCGGTCTGCACGTCCAGCACGAACGCTGGTCCAACTGAGGCGCCAGGTGGAAATGGCATGGCAAGCCGTTCCACAGGACTACATCCAGCATCACTACGATCGTCTCCATGGGAGAATAGCAGCCTGCATTGCTGCGAAAGGTGGATATACACTGTACTAGTGCCGACATTGTGCATGCTCTGTTGCCTGTGTCTATGTGCCTGTGGTTCTGTCAGTGTGATCATGTGATGTATCTGACCCCAGGAATGTGTCAATAAAGTTTCCCCTTCCTGGGACAATGAATTCACGGTGTTCTTATTTCAATTTCCAGGAGTGTAGTTGACGTTTGTGGATTCGGCTCTTAGTTGTTGATGCATATTATAAAGTGCGTCTGAGATATGCGGACCACACGGATACTTGACTCGATGACTGCTACTAAAGAGAATCTCCTGGTGAAAATTCTCGCTGCCTTCGACACTGTTCAAACGACGCCACGCATACTGGAGCGGGTGCAACAGAACTTTGCACGACGGTGCCATGCCTGCTTGACGCTGGGGGACGCCATTTTGAAAAACTGTTGTAAATGTAGCAGCTTGTGAATTTGTGCAGGTAAACTGAAATCATTCTTACTCTACCGTACACTTGGGATTTTCCATTTCTCTGACATCAAGTCACGTGCGCTGCTACTAGTCTATACACGAGGGATATTATCTGGGGCATTAGGAACTATTCTGCAGGAATTCCGTACACCATGATCAGGGCTCTTTAGTTGGGGCTGTCATTTTGAGCGCCGTGTGAGGCTAAGGAGGAACTTGAGTCGATATCAGCTTGTACCTTTCCACTTCTTCGTTTCCCGACTACAGTCATTTACCTCAGATTTATGTATTTACCTTCTCCATTATTCCTGAAAGTTTTTAATGTTATCACGGGGTTACCCTTTATAGCACTTCTGTCTCGAAAATCACGAGAACTCGTATGGTTTGCAGTATTACTTAACGGAGTGCCAGATATATCAAACGGAATAGGGTGAACAATACAAGATTCTTTTGTTGTACTGTTTTATGGGGTGACTGTTAGAGTTATTACAACGAGAACGTTCAGCCGGTGAAGACGTGATATGTATTTGACAAGCTGCGAACGTCAGCAACTTGCGTCAATTATACTGATCACATATCGATAAAACAATGTTTATACGTCACTCGATTTCAGTTATGTCGATTGCGCAGTGTAGCAGCAATTCCTCTCTTTAATCTCTTGTACAACACGTTTTAATGCAGAGATAAAAGAAACTGATTTGAATAGCCACAAGCTACGGTATATTTGTAGTTTTATTCTTTCAGATGTTATAAATTTGTTATATATTATCGAAACATGGTCATAATATAATCCCAAAAATGGATTTTCGTGACATGAGATGAACTTATTGCTTCCTGTCTGCACAGATGAAAAAATGGAAATGAGGTTATTGCATCGTTGGCCGGGAGGCCCCATCCGGGGAAGTTCAGCCGCCAAGTGCAAGTCTTATTTCATTCGACGCTCCATATTGGGCGAATTGAGCGCCGGTGATGGGAATAAAATGATGATGCGGACAACACAATACCCAATCCACGAGCGGAGAAAATCTCCAGCCCGGCTGGGAATCCAACCCGGGCCCGCTTGCATGGGAGGCAATCATGTTACCACCCAGCTAAGCAGGCGGACTACACAGATGAAGACAGACGATTATACGACGTTTCCATATTTCTTTTCTTGTTTTACTATCATCTGTACTCCTCTATTTTGGAAACAAGATAGTTACACCGTTACTGTTACCTCTAGGCAAAAATTATTCAGCGCTGGTAAAGTCTTATGCAACGTACAGTATCCAGCTTATCATATGCAACACGCACATGTTTTCTGTTGTTTTGCTTTTCTATTATTTGAGATTGAAAAACGCTAAGTCATGTCGCGTCTTCTTGTTATCCATTCTAATACCCGTTTTAAGAGACTTACCATCTTCAATACTGCTGTTTTATCTATTAAGCAAGTATTTTCATTCATTTTACCACGAAACTGCCTCAAGATCAGGTGCTACAGTAGTTATATAATGCTTGAAGTTAGGAAATCATTGCCTATACCTAACGAAGTGTTCTTAGATTTCTCACTCAACTGAAATTTCTTCATTGATCAAAATACAGAAGTGTGTCATAGACATTACAAATACCGTTAGAATGCCACAGTTTCCCTCTTTTTGCGATACCTGAATTTCCTCCTCTTTTACTGTAATTGTCTTGCTCTGTCGTGCACATGGGCTAAGAATGCTTGCCATAATTCTTGTTTCTGTAACTTTCATCTGTGTAGAAGATGCAGACCACACAATAACTTAATGGGACACAAAACCAATGAGATGTCTATATCAACTATAGAAAAGCCGCGATTACGAGACTATTAGCGACCATTTTGAGCACGTCACATTTTACAAGTATTTGGAGTAATGCTAAGAAGCGATATGTAATGGGATGATGACGTAGAATCAGTATTAGTCGGAAGTATTCTGAAAAACGGCTGTGCTTCTATAAAAGAAATTGTGTGTAACGCACTCTTACGACCAGTTCTAGAGTATTATCCAGCGTTTGAAATTCTTATCAACGATGGCTGGCAGGAGATGGCAAAGAAATTCGGAGTCGTGCTTCCAGGATCGTATTGGTACAATAATGATCATGCTTGACTCGTATTCCGGACTAATGAGGTTCCAGTGCCTCTAAGGACACCGGTGTTTTAAGTTCTTGCTCTTTTCTCTACGATGTTCCAGTGAAAAACTGTGGATGTCACTTCACAGAAATAAAAACAGAAGGATGCTAATGCTTTTCCTAGACTTGTTCTACTGAGAAGACAGTGTTGTCTCTAAAATAGTATGTTTGTTAGCCCGTCCCAGCGTGATTAGACAACACAGTATTTTCTCAAATGGTAAATTGCTTCACAATGCACTAACATTCTATCCAGTAATTACAGAATAATATTTTGGAGACTATCTCAGCAATTAACTTCAAAGGAATTTTTTAGTGTGTTCGTATGAACCACATTACATAAAGATAACATAGAAAGCTTATTGTGGGATACAGAAACGTCATCAGACACACAGATACAGTCAAATCTGAGAACTCAATAAACTAACGAACCACCATTTGGACCGTCAGAGGAAACATAACATACCGAATGTATACTAGTGCCTCCCCGACATTCACAATTGATATTCGTTCGAAGGTTTTCCGACTGCTCCCTTCGAGAATGTATGGGTTACTCCTGTTCGCATTCGTTTGGAAGTATCTCCACTAAAAGTACAGATTATGAAAACAGCTAATACATCCACACGCATATAATTTTCTCATAAGATTTCTCCTAGGTACGTGGTGATTACGTTCGAATATGACGCAACGTCTCTAACCGGGACTGAAGAGATGATGTGTGATATTGCTGAATAGTGGATCCGTTATTAGATATTAACTTCTTTAAGTGAAGGTGTAATTGGCAACACAAATCATCTTTACCTTTCGGAGCTCTGTCTGATACGTCAGTTAACTAATAGTCAATTAACTGTCGGTTTCCATCACCAATTAGCATTATCACATTGGTGCTCATGGTGGTGCTTGCATTGTTACCGAGAATTCTATTTCCTGACATCTCAAACTTCGATGGTGACGCATAGAATCTAAAATGCAGTTACCTTTCCTTATAGCCACTAGAATCTACAATACAGTGACCTTTATTGATAAGCGCACGTTGTACTGTGTGTGCAGATGGATTTCGAACACCAGATCTCACGTTGCATTTGCCAGGAGATACTGACATTTTGTGTGTACTGAGAAGACAAGATTTTTTGAGTTAACGTATATAGTCAACTACGGATGATTTTGCTTATCAATTAGAATCGTGCTCTTCTTCTCTGAAGATGTAGAGTCTACCGTTGCACACATTTCACTCTAGCAAAACAAAACTGTGAAAATTAGCTTGTAAAAGACCCAAGCAAGTACAGAAATGTGTTGAAAACTTCTCGACACTAGGAAATCCTAAATTAAGTAGAACTTTTTGCGTATGTGGTTATGTGGAACGTCTAGATATTTCAGATACACATTGAAGTTAACAGAATTGTAAAGATATTAGCACTGGTAACGTGTGGGTAACATCGGATGCAATACATCGCTAAAAATATCAAGGAAAAGCTATTTCTATGGAAGCCCTGGAGGAGGGGGTGCAGGAGACTAGTGTTCAACGTATCGTCGATAACGATGTCATTAGAGACGGAGCACAAGATCGCATTAGGGAAAGAGGGGAGGGGGAAGGAAATCGGCCGTGCGCTTTCAAAGAAACCATCCCGGCACTTGCCTGAATCGATTTAGAAAAATTACGGGAAACCTAAATCAGGATGGCCGCACGCTGAGTTGAACCGTCGTCCTCCGGATTACGGTATCCCTGTGGTATCGAAAGCAGATTTAAATATCTACGTTCAGTTTCAAAATGAAGGGTTTTCGAGATACAGCCGGAAAACTTGGCGAGGAAAAAAATTAACTGTAGATTTATCAGTTCTCTTAAAAGTACCATACAGTAAATTTACTCAAATACGATTTTATAGTTTACGCTGTAAGCAGAAAGAAGAAAATTCCCGTATAGATATTTGGTGCCTTGTCTAATTGTCTCAACGTAGCCCTCAACCAAGGAGCATATCAACTGCAACTTCTGCGAAACTCGTGTTTCACAAACTACCTAGCTTTGACGATAGAATGGTGCCGATCGTGGCTGGTTTTCTTCCGCCACGTTATATCGATCTGTCAGGATGAGTCCAACGCATATCGTAAAGTGCCGTGTGGTACTCATTATTGGGGACGCTGAATGTGTAAGCTCTGCTCGTACATGTATTTTGTACTTTACGATTGTGTTTCGTTGAGAGGTTCCACAAATTGTCACTGGGATACTACTCTGGTAAAACATGTATGATAACGGCTTAATTATCTATCTTAATAAATCTGATGTATGAACAACTATTGCGATGCCTAAACAAGTATACAATGGGTGAGGTCAAACATTCAAATTTCAGACGCGTTGTATTGCCACTGTTAACATAAAAATAGTGCGGTCAATTTTTATGTTTTATAAAAAGTAGGAAAAAGCGTAATCCTCATGTTACAGCACATTGTTCCTTTATCAAACATGTCGTAAGAAAACTGCTTATCCCTAATTCCTCTGCAACGTAACCTACTTTCGGATGCCAATCGATATCAATACGTTGTACTATCACGGCGTAATACATATGCTAGAAATATAATTCTTTGCCACAGGGGTGTTACAGGAAAACCACTATCTATATGTCAGGAAAATGTCGTCAGTGTGAGACTGCGTTAGGGTCAAGGGCTGCTTGTACGTGCGTATTGGATTTGCCCCGCTAACGACAGCACTGAATCTCCCTCCACGCGTTTTGATATGACAAGACGTATCTCTAATAACCGTATCGAAGCATGGGCGTGTTACTCTCGCACGGTGACCCTCCAAAATTTCGCGTTTTCTCGATGTGACGTACTACCTGTTTCACTTTTGCGAGATAAGATCAAGATAACTTGTTTCACTGTGATAATTCTACACAAGCCATGATATATAAGCTCTTACCACCAGTGCTCATCCTTGGTATCGTCATTCGCTTTGAATCATCGAAAGCGCTGACGTCTTTTCGACATGAATCTAATAGGTGAGCTGAAAGCTACAGCTGTGTTCTAGTTTTTTGTTATTCTCACTGACAGTCTTCATTTTACCTATACAAATGTGTTAGGCATGCGCTAGGACTCTTTTCTGTGCCAGGTACATTCATGCGTCTATTAACAACTCCCGCCGAGTACTGCCAATCATTTTATATCTCTCTTGTATTCTGTTTCTACTCGAAACTTGTTTCTTGTGCTATCTTTTCGGATTTGTTGTTTAAAAACTGGAAGAATAGCAATATTCAACTCACTTAGAAATGACTAACAAAACAGGACAACTGTCAGTTGTAACTTATGCATTCATTACTCACAGTCACAAATTTATATTCAGTTAAAACTTATTGACTACTCAAAAGATGTACTGTGATCGAGGCCGCTCGGTTTAGATTTGTACATTATAGCTTCTCTATTTGACAGAAGGTTTTCACATATCATAAAAACCATTCATTTTGTTCAGTTCCGGTAATGTAATACTGCCTGGATGAACCAAATGAGATACTATACTACGATATAATTCCTCTCCTAATAAACATTATGTAGCATTTATTGGAATTTTAAAGGAAAATCACTTTCCCTTAACATTAAGTTTTGGCTCAGTTCAATAGGGTTTCTGCCATAATATACGCCATAGTGGATTAACTAAGGTTCACAAACACCTCTTTATTTTACATCAAGATGTTTATACTCATTATTTCTGAAGAACAATTTTGGGATAGCATGGGACCAGCTGTAACACAATCAGCCCTCGAACAACACACGTAATAGTTTGAATGTGAAATTGAAGATTCGTACTTATGACTGTAGACTTTATCGCTGTCTCAAAACACAGTTACTTGGAAAGAGTAATCACAACTTTTCTGTTGCTCCTGTAACGTTTCTTTTGTTTTCAAGGAATTCAGTAATTTTTTCTTGTGTCTATTTTTTTGAAAATATTGACAAAAAGTTGGATCTAGCACATCGCTCTAAATTTCGTTTTTTCTACACTATCTGTCTTAGTTTTCCTTTGTCATTCTCGTTCTTATTTTATATTTATACTCTCGTGGTGGCGTTATCTTGCTGTTTACAAACATGAAACTTAGAGGAATGTAACATGTTTGTAGTATTTTTCTTTAGGACGGGTTGATCGTCATTAGTTTCAGACAAATTTGCACTGTGTGGTATTCATCATTTTGCAAGTGGTTCGAGAGAAGACGGATTCTTAGAAACTTAATTTACTGCAACAACTTAAGGCTTTCGTGGCTTGTAGCGAAATGTGAAACGTTTGGTCTTGTTGTCCCCCGATTTCTTGTTATGAGTACCTCATTCAGTAAAAGATTCCGATATAAGTTTTTCTTCAGTATTGTCGATCAGAAATTGACGAGATCTTAGAGTGTGTCACTTAAATCGGAGCAGGTTATCGCCTTTTTGTCATTGACCAAATTTAACGCTAGGTTTCTTGTTTCTGCTGATAGATGGAATAAACAATACGTGTGATACGATCTGTTACTAGAAACATATAAATGACAAACCGTTTAATGAGACAGCGATAACAATATCGTACCGTTGTTAATAATACATATGGCGTTTACTTCCGGTTACTACAAGATCACGAATTTATTTTTCCTTGGAACAAGTGAATACTAGTAGATTATGGTATCTTCAAATTGATCTGGACGTTCGGCGATGTTGATGTTCATGCTGGGGTAATTATTCTTAACAGGGACAATGGTTTTGACCGTCTTCATCATTCTTTCGCAGGAATGGATCTCTTGAAGGAGTTCCAATAAGTGTATGAAATATTTTTAAATAATCTTGATTCTTCTGGTACTGGTGTGAGGAGTAAAAGTAAGACTATCTGTCCATTATATGACCTGTTTCTGTCAGATACGCATATATGTGTAAGCTGCAACTTATCGTATCGTAAGTATACTCCAGAGAATAGTTTACAAAATCCTTTTGGCTACGAAGATACGCACACATTTCTTAATAGTCTGAAAAGAATTAGGTTTACACTCATCTATGCATGCCATTTCGTGTTGACGGTATCTTTATGGTATATGCGAATTCTGTCTTATATTTAGTGATCTGAATTTGCACTTAATAAATTGTAACTTCGTCAGAAATTTTCATGATTTGTACCTGCATCATACGAATATGTTTTGGAAATTTTTTAGGGAATATCCAATTCTTCTCCATCTCAAAGTGAAACAGACTACTGAGGATTGTTAATCTATCGACATTTTCTTGTCAGAGAGATATATCATAACACTAATATATCATTATGGTTAATATGGTTGCATCGTACTTAAGAGTAGTACGGTGTGGAAGCTTCGAACAAAGCTGAAAAAAAGTTCTCCTCAAATGAAAACGTACGTTAGTATACACATAAATAAATTAATCGACTTGTAGACCACGACTGTGAAACTCTTAACTATCAGTGCGTACGCTGATTATTAAATACTATGGAATGTAACTTCCGTCATTGAAAAGGTGAATGTAGACAGAGGTTAGTACTCGCTGTGTCCACAATGTGTTGCGCGTGGCCCACGGGCAATGAAATATAGCGAACTGTTCAGGGAAAGCGATAGTATTGGCTGGGTATAGATTTAAACATTCTGAGTTTCCTGTGCAGGGGACAGGTAAATGTCTACGAACGCTTCAGCCTTACTGTACGGCTGTGTTTCATGCGAAACGGGTATCTTCTCTTTACTTACTCTTCAATATTTGTTTAATTACTCCTGTCCTAATTTTTATTCTTGTACAAGGTCTCGATACACCATACAATGCACAATGGTATATGGAGTATTTTGCATTAGTAATTGGTTTCTTGACGGACTTTCTCTTCTGACTAACTGCCCTTTCCCTTTATTGTCCCATTTCACTAACATAACTGCTTCCCAGCAAACAGCAGAGATCCTTCGTCAACTTAACGTAGCCCTCTCACAGCTTTTATCCGTTCTGTTGTACAGACAAATATAGTAAGTATTACAAAATTAAAACGTGATGATCCACGACTTGCCACTTTACTTTATTTCACACTGGTTCAATTAAGAACAGTAGCATACCAAACAATACGACGTTTTTCATACTCGAATTCTGATATCGAGTAAGATGGTGCAGTGGTAAAACACTTGATCCATAATCTCGAGGACGATGGTTCAACTTCATGACCGATCATTTCGATTTATTGTAATCCGCAATGTTCCCAAGCCGTTTAGTTAAATACTAGGATGATTCCCTTGAAATGGATACGGACGAGTATCATTCATTCAAGAGTAGCTTGTGCTCTGTCGTCGATGGGACATTAAACCATAATATTCAATCTTCGGATTTTGATCCTTAACAAGTTGCGGTATGTTGAGATTTCCATCGGTGTTTCTGTTGATGCCATCTCAAACATTTCTATGGAGTTACAGATGATTAACATTCAAATTTATCTTGTTTTGCGTGACTTGACTGTTAGATAACTAACGTATCAAGTGATATAAAAAAATATTTTCATTGTTTCAGTTTCTCTGCCGTCTTCATAGGTCGCGCCCGTTCCTGCAACCAATATGTCACGCGACTGTTTCATGGTTGTAGAGTCAGGGAAATCAGTGCGGAGTTAAATATTACTTGCCAATACTAAAGGCACCTCCCTGTTATTTTGGTATGGGGCATAAGCATTCTGCAACGGTAAGGGCGAAATGTATAAATGTGACACATTATCAATTTAAAATACGTACTGGGTGCGTATAATGCCTGCAGAAGACCCAACGCAAACAAGAAAAGCAGAGAAAAATGAAAATCATTGACGATGCCTGGTGTGAAAAAGTGAAACATATTTAGTAATAAAAAATAAAGATTCAGTTTGCAAAAGACGGATTCACTCTTATCAACATGGTAAACATAATTGGAATCGTAATTCAGGGAGAACTGTTGGAAGTATTAACAATATTCTCCTCTTTCACTGGCAAAGTTGTAACTGATGCGAAGCATTCTCGAAGTTAAACCAAAGGGTCTCAGGGTAATACGTGCCAATAACTGGCACTTTCAAAACAGCAACTCTGCCCAAATATAGCTAATTTTCAGAGTTTTCAAGCGAGCCGCGACAAGTCACGTAATTGTTACGCAGTATATTTTTCAGGTGCTATATTTTTTCAACTTGACACGGAAAATTCACTTACCCTGGCATATTTGCCTCGGTGTATGAATGTAATCAGTTCATTTCATTTGTTGTTAATACATTAGGCACTGAATAAGAATCATCACGTCACATGACAGAACCCTTGCATTATCACCTCAGTGAATCCTTACACTTGCATGTTGTAGCCAACTCGTGAAATACATGCGTAATTCCACGAAATTAGTTTTTCTTTCATCGTATTCGTCACTAAAATAGTATCTTTGTCTAGAGTTTCAAAATATCTTTCATATTCTTCCATTTCTGAAAAAAGGATTACTTATATGTCTCCTATGAAGAATATCAACAATATAGCAAAATACAGATTGCTACTTAACCATAAATAAGAGACGTTAAGCTACAGACAGGCACAATTAAAAGACATATAAGCTTTCGGACACAGGCTTCTTTGGAAAAAGAGAAACACACACTATTCATTCACAAAAGCAAGGACAACTAACGGACACATGACGACCACCTGTGGAAGCTCGGGCCAGAATGCCGAACAGCCGGAATTGGCGGTCATGTGTGCATGAGGTGTGCGTTTCTACGGAAAAGGGTTGTGGCCGAAATTTTATGTGCAAGTGTCTTTTAGTAATGCCTGACTGCAACTTTGTGTCTCCTCATTACGATAAATAGTAATCTGTCTTTTCCTACATTGTGTGAATAAGTCATAACTGTTCGCGTAAACGATGCTATAATGTCACTTCTGGATTTTATACTAGGGTCATGACAGCTACCGATATTGAAAACTCCGCTCGTGCTGACACTCCTATGTCTGTAGGATTACTTTCTCTGTGAACTCACGAGTCATACTCTTGGAAAAACTGAAGTATACTCTTCTTCCGATGAAGGGAATAATGATGACAACAACCAGCTGATTGCAATTGTAGAAAACAGTCACAAACGTACGGTGAAGTAAGCATCAGTAGCAAATGCACATTAATCAAGTAATGTGCTTTTTGAAATGCTACTTGCACAAAAGAACTTAAGAAGATCCTACTGTTGTGTGTGCTGCACGCTAACAGCACTCAGGACTCTTGTCAGCGTTTTAGAAGATACAGTAACAGAAATAGCACTAAGCAGTCTAACAGAGAAATGTGAATTTTTAATATCTACGGCCATATCAGGACAAAATAGGGCCTTGCCTAACATATACACTCCTGGAAATTGAAATAAGAACACCGTGAATTCATTGTCCCAGGAAGGGGAAACTTTATTGACACATTCCTGGGGTCAGATACATCACATGATCACACTGACAGAACCACAGGCACATAGACACAGGCAACAGAGCATGCACAATGTCGGCACTAGTACAGTGTATATCCACCTTTCGCAGCAATGCAGGCTGCTATTCTCCCATGGAGACGATCGTAGAGATGCTGGATGTAGTCCTGTGGAACGGCTTGCCATGCCATTTCCACCTGGCGCCTCAGTTGGAGCAGCGTTCGTGCTGAACGTGCAGACCGCGTGAGACGACGCTTCATCCAGTCCCAAACATGCTCAATGGGGGACAGATCCGGAGATCTTGCTGGCCAGGGTAGTTGACTTACACCTTCTAGAGCACGTTGGGTGGCACGGGATACATGCGGACGTGCATTGTTCTGTTGGAACAGCAAGTTCCCTTGCCGGTCTAGGAATGGTAGAACGATGGGTTCGATGACGGTTTGGATGTACCGTGCACTATTCAGTGTCCCTTCGACGATCACCAGTGGTGTACGGCCAGTGTAGGAGATCGCTCCCCACACCATGATGCCGGGTGTTGGCCCTGTGTGCCTCAGTCGTATGCAGTCCTGATTGTGGCGCTCACCTGCACGGCGCCAAACACGCATACGACCATCATTGGCACCAAGGCAGAAGCGACTCTCATCGCTGAAGACGACACGTCTCCATTCGTCCCTCCATTCACGCCTGTCGCGACACCACTGAGGCGGGCTGCACGATGTTGGGGCGTGAGCGGAAGACGGCCTAACGGTGTGCGGGACCGTAGCCCAACTTCATGGAGACGGTTGCGAATGGTCCTCGCCGATACCCCAGGAGCCACAGTGTCCCTAATTTGCTGGGAAGTGGCGGTGCGGTCCCCTACGGCACTGCGTAGGATCCTACGGTCTTGGCGTGCATCCGTGCGTCGCTGCGGTCCGGTCCCAGGTCGACGGGCACGTGCACCTTCCGCCGACCACTGGCGACAACATCGATGTACTGTGGAGACCTCACGCCCCACGTGTTGAGCAATTCGGCGGTACGTCCACCCGGCCTCCCGCATGCCCACTATACGCCCTCGCTCAAAGTCCGTCAACTGCACATACGGTTCACGTCCACGCTGTCGCGGCATGCTACCAGTGTTAAAGACTGCGATGGAGCTCCGTATGCCACGGCAAACTGGCTGACACTGACGGCGGCGGTGCACAAATGCTGCGCAGCTAGCGCCATTCGACGGCCAACACCGCGGTTCCTGGTGTGTCCGCTGTGCCGTGCGTGTGATCATTGCTTGTACAGCCCTCTCGCAGTGTCCGGAGCAAGTATGGTGGGTCTGACACACCGGTGTCAATGTGTTCTTTTTTCCATTTCCAGGAGTGTATTTACAACACATGGGCACTCCTATTCAGTGCTTCCTTAGCCCTCAAGAGTCCCCCGACAGATGCAAGCATACAAATGTACTTCAACTTGAAACAGGCAGGTGGCGCTCTTAATCACGTCCGCAACATCCTACGTGCTAGCGTATCTACAGTCCTAAACGAGCGAGAGACGAAATTATTTCGGGACTACATATTTCATTTTAAGCGGCCGAATTGCAACTACTCATGGAGGCCAAAACCACAGTCCTAGAAGAATGGATTATTATAAAATGCTTTAATATTTCATGTACAGCGATCCGAGTTTGTCTCCTCCAAATATTAAAAACCTCCTTCATACTGTACCGGGTTTATTACAGGGTCCACTGTAATGTTACATAACTGAAGGAAAGTTATGTATAGTTGCTTCATGGAAGGCACGCACGATTTAACTCCGTATCATTTGTACTGGAAATATTTGTAAAGTGGACACTAGTAATTATTAATATTGTCGGTTTAAATGTCTTTCTATATTTTAAACTTAACATAAAATACATTCCTGTTCTACAACACAAAATGATATCACGAAGGGACTAACTAACAGCACAGCTAACTACACACTTGTTTACCGAACGCTGAATCTGGTAATTCCTTGACGATATTGCTTTTGGGTCGCATAAAAGGAAGTATAGACTTTTTTCTGAAGTATTCTGATAACTGATACTAAAATTTATAAATAGAATTCTGTAAGTGACAGCAAAATTATCACAGACTTTTCTTTTACTTTCAGCAATTGTGTTAACGACCGTGTGGGTCCTAGTTGCTCTAACTGCAGTCAGCGCATCACCTGTAGGTGACTGTCCGCCAGTAGATGCCCTAGATCACACAGACCATCTACCAGACAGCAAAAACTGTTCACTTTTCTACAAATGTGATCACGCAGCACCTGTATTGTTTATATGTCCTGATGGACTCCACTTCAACCCTGTGCTGGAAGTATGTGACTGGCCAGACCGTGCAGGCTGTTCAGGTGGATCACCATCAACTGCAGCACCAAGCTCATCCACAGCTGATCCTACAAGTGCTGCCACTACAGCAGCTCCAACGGCAGCACCAAGCTCAACAACCAATCCGACATCTGCTCCATCAGGAGACTGCCCAGCAGTTGGCACCTGCCCACAATATGAAGATGAGAACTCTATTGCTAAGCACCTTCCCCATGCCACAAACTGCAGCCAGTTCTGTAAATGTGACCATGGAAAACCTGTCACATTCGACTGTCCTGCTGGACTCCACTTCAACCCTACGCTAGAGGTATGTGATTGGCCAGACCAAGCAGGTTGCTCTGGTGGATCAGTGTCAACTGAAGCTCCCAGTTCACCCACAGCTGCTCCCACAAGTGCAGCCACCACAGCAGCTCCAACTGCAGCACCAAGCTCATCCACAGCTGCTCCTACAAGTGCCGCCACTACAGCAGCTCCAACACCAGCACCAAGCTCAACAGCCAATCCAACATCTGCTCCATCAGGAGACTGCCCAGCAGTCGGCACCTGCCCGCAATATGAAGATGAGAACTCTATTGCGAAGCACCTTCCCCATGCCACTAACTGCAGCCAGTTCTGTAAATGTGATCATGGAAAACCTGTCACATTCGACTGTCCTGCTGGACTCCACTTCAACCCTACGCTAGAGGTATGTGATTGGCCAGACCAAGCAGGTTGCTCTGGTGGATCAGTGTCAACTGAAGCTCCCAGTTCACCCACAGCTGCTCCCACAAGTGCAGCCACCACAGCAGCTCCAACTGCAGCACCAAGCTCATCCACAGCTGCTCCCACAAGTGCAGCCACCACAGCAGCTCCAACTGCAGCACCAAGCTCATCCACAGCTGCTCCTACAAGTGCTGCCACTACAGCAGCTCCAACGGCAGCACCAAGCTCAACACCCAGTCCAACATCTGCTCCATCAGGAGACTGCCCAGCAGTCGGCACCTGCCCACAATATGAAGATGAGAACTCTATTGCTAAGCACCTTCCCCATGCCACTAACTGCAGCCAGTTCTGTAAATGTGACCATGGAAAACCTGTCACATTCGACTGTCCTGCTGGACTCCACTTCAACCCTACGCTAGAGGTATGCGACTGGCCAGACCAGGCGGGCTGTTCAGGTGGATCAGTGTCAACTGAAGCTCCCAGTTCATCCCCAGCTGCTCCCACTAGTGCAGCCACTACAGCAGCTCCAACTGCAGCACCAAGCTCATCAACAGCTGTTCCTACAAGTGCTGCCACCACAGCAGCTCCAACAGCAGCACCAAGCTCAACAGCCAATCCGACATCTGCCCCATCAGGAGACTGCCCAGCAGTCGGCAGCTGCCCAGAATATGAAGATGAGAACTCTATTGCTAAGCACCTTCCCCATGCCACTAACTGCAGCCAGTTCTGTAAATGTGACCATGGAAAACCTGTTACATTCGACTGTCCTGCTGGACTCCACTTCAACCCTACACTGGAAGTATGTGACTGGCCAGATCAAGCGGGCTGTTCAGGTGGATCAGCATCAACTGCTGCTCCCAGCTCTTCCACAGCTGCTCCTACAAGTGCTGCCACTACAGCAGCTCCAACGGCAGCACCAAGCTCATCCACAGCTGCTCCTACAAGTGCTGCCACTACAACAGCTCCAACAGCAGCACCAAGTTCAACAGCCAATCCAACATCTGCCCCATCAGGAGACTGCCCAGCAGTCGGCAGCTGCCCACAATATGAAGATGAGAACTCTATTGCTAAGCACCTTCCCCATGCATCTGACTGCACCAAGTTCTGCAAATGTGACCATGGTACACCTGTTACATTTGACTGCCCTGCTGGGCTCCATTTCAACCCTACACTGGAAGTATGTGATTGGCCATACCGTGCTGGCTGTGCAAATAGTTCAGCCTGATAGGCATGTGCTACCAAAATGGCTACTATAGCTTCAGTCCACCAATATGGCTACTATAGCTTCAGCCAAACTAAGTAGTGGTACACCTGGTAGATCCACCGTGCTATTCGCCAATAAAGGGGCTTTTGATTCAGTTTTTCCATGTTGTACGTATGTTGAAGATTCTATTGTTAAGCATCTCAGACACAGAACCAACTGAGGTCTATATTGCTTTTGCAGTCATGGCGCACCAATCACTGAAATATATTCTTTTGTACTGTTTTTCATTGTGAAACTGTAGGTGTGAGACTCTCATTTTGACTCTATGTGTGAGTAAGTGAAAATCTAATAGATGTATTTATATTTAAATTTATATTTGTTTTTATTCACGTAACTGTATATTGTACAAATTAATTTCATAATACACAGCAAAATGTTACGTTTAGTTTTACCGAACTCATATTTAGACTCTTTACATAGACATAGAAACAGTAGATGTCACATATGTTGAAATGTTTTTTATTTTTGGTCCACTGAAATACAATGTCCATTTTTGTTTTCGAATCAGTATAATAAATAATGATTGCATTTAAAAGGTCGTTTGATCTTTATAGCCCCTTGACTGTAAAGCATTCCTTCTAAATGTGATACTGGCACTATAAAATACACTTTGTCCATGTTTCCTCCTGGGAACTCCTTAAAATGTTTTCCCTAAGTCTGGGGTTTCTTTAGATTACATGTTTTGGATATTTTGAGAGAAATCACCTGCATTATGGTACTGTTAACTTCCTTATTATCACATTAGGTGATATTTGAGCTTGGGAACTGTGTGAATCAGCAAACATAAATTTATTGTTTCAAAAGCAGAATGATGTCATAGTAGTCTTCAAGTATAACGGAATCGGGTAGTCATCTTGTTTTTCCCGTCTACCTCTTATTTGCAGTTCTTGACGGTGTAACTGCGCCGTTGATTGAAGTTTCAGACACAGCTACGTGTCTAGGCAGCAGTCACATGTACACTATCGCTTGAAATACGTGTCTATGTCGACTCCGTTAATCGTAAAAATATTATTGACGAAAATGAAATTCTCGACGTGGCTTGACATCTCAAAACAAGGCACCTACCTGTTATGGCGGGGACCATTACGCTGTATCACTTTACTCGTCAGGTAAAACTATGCATGCACAGTATCCACAAAAGGAAAGCTCACCTTCTCATCACGCTGACTATGGTTTGTTTATCAGTATCAAACATCACATTACCAAGCAAATAGCCAACGGAAATACATTCCGCGCACTTATTTAGCAGTAGTAAAACGTTAGAATCGACATTCGATCAAAGGCATTCTTTTGTTTGTGTAATTACATATTGGCTAAAGACTAATCTGATAGTGAAACGAAAATCTTTGACTTCTCTCAGGAAGAGCTGAAACAAAAAGTAGGATTCCCTACAGGAATCAGCTACATCAGAAAAAATATGGATATGGATAAAATTAAATTTCCTGTCAACGGGATAGTTGTACAATTTTATTATTTTTTCAGAAAGATCATCAAAGGAAAAGTAATATATAAAGCTACGAATGAATGTTGTAACTAACCTGTTTCTACGGGTTATTACGTTATTATTGGGAATGTAAATACTTATTGCTTGGGAAGTTAACGTGAGAAGATTAAGGTCACCACCGACTCTAACCATACAACAAATCGAAGGTTTGGTCGAGTCGGAAAATAAATTAATTTGATCACAGACCAAAAACTCACAAAAATGCATACGTTGTGATGTCGCTCATAGCGGATACAATGTAATTAATAGTACTGCCCGCACACTGTTCACGACAATCAAGCATTTAAAATAAAATAGAAAATGCTTGAACACTGCATAAGATCAGCTCCCAGAACACACCTGAAAATAAGACTTAATCTAAAGCACTTGTTTTAAAATAAAAAAGGAAACTAATCACTGGACCTGTGCATAAGGAAACGCGTTGGATGTGCTAACGGGAAAGCTATGAGGTGAGTGGCTTAGGTGCAAAAACGTAACCTCGGAACACAAGAGAAAATTGTGGATAAAATCATTTATTCCTAAGACATTAAAGAAAAGCATCGATACATTCACCGTTACAATCTACTCCTAAAATCATTGGTGTGAATCATTCATACCACTGCTGTTGCCTGATCGCAATAACTCGTAAAGCGGTACACGTTTCGCAGTACACCCGCATGCCCACGTGGTTTGTGGAGACGCACTTCGTAGGTATCGTGTCCAAGTTGCAACAATATCACATCACACAATCATGAGCGGTTAAAGTTCTTTAAAACAAGCATGAGACTGGACAGTTAGTGATGACGGTAGCCCAACAAAACTTTAATGTTCAACCACGCGGTCGGCTCCCCATGGACAAAAAATACATTAAGCAAGGAAGATTTACGAGAAGGCAAAGCTATTAATATTTAGAAAAATGAAAGACTTTCTGCAGCAGACTACGCCACCGTCTAGCAACGTGACACACAACCACATTCATTCTATCACACCACTATGATAATTACGAGAAAAGAGAAACAAGGAAGGAAAGAGAAATACTAGTGAAAATGGGCTACCGGACTAATGAATGGTGGCTACAGAACCCTTTCATCACCCCATCGTCCCGGAGAAGACTGTGCCGCGAATTTTCTCGCCATGCTAGGAGATTCGCCAACAGTCTTCGAAACAAACATACCCTAACGAGCAACAATTGCAACAGGCGAACAGCAGCACAAAAGAATTGATTAATCACATATATCTGAATGAGTTTTATCTGACCTTAGTCAATAATTGTGACCTCATGTGATCCGCAAGGCAAAAAGAACAAAATAAATTAAGGGTGATATTGTACACTAACATCATGTCATCTGACCTACTACGACAACAAACTTGAGATATTATTTTAAAATTGCTTTAACCAATTATCAGAGTTAACATAGAGACATAGATGAACAGGTACACAAAATATATACATATAGAAACAAATACAATGATGCAAAATCATTACTAAGAGCCAAAGGAGTGTCAGCTGGTGCTGACATACATAAAAACTTCTACGTGAAAGTGCAAAACTCAATGTGTATAGCAAATACAGTGACACAAAATCGTTAATGAAACCAATGAACTAATGGAAAGACAGCTGGTAAATAACCAACTATGGAAAATAAGACATCACTACAAAAACACATCCAGAAACCAGCTTGTTGACACGCTGTCATTTTGCAGTTTCGTCACATGGTATTTTCACTGGGTATTCTCTTTAGGTGCTGGGGTGAGCGTCTCTTCTAAAGGCGACTTGGAGGATAAGCTACTAGGGGACCACAACACTGAACTGGGGAGTTCTCAGCGGCGTTGACTGTAACCTCCGTTGTAACCCAGGTTGTTCATCCTAGACAGCACCCCGCGACGTTGCCTCGTGCCCGTTTCCACCCTCTGCGTCCATACTGTGGGATGGTTCGGCGTTGCAGATTTGCAGGACATCGCCGCTTGTGGGCCCTGCCTCATCATCGAGAAGGCGGCTTGGCGGTCGTCGCGGAGGAATGCGGAGGAATGTGTTTTACGACTCTCGCCCCTGTCTCCCGTCGTGTCAATGGAGAGACACGTGCTCTTCTCCGTCGCATCGAGGTCGACGTAAACTCGTGCGGGTGTCGGGCTTGAGACCCGCTTATCACCTCTTTGCACCGTCTCAGCTGATGCGTCAGTGGTGGGACCCGTGTCCCTCCGGGCAGTGGGCGTTACCTCACGGCAGCGGCCGTCTGAACTAGCGGCGCTCAGGGATCGGCGGCCTCGCCTGGCGTGCGTCATACTTTCCCTTTCGCTCGTCAGATGGTTAGCGCATGGAGTGGAACGCCGGCCATTAGCTGGCGCTGCCGTGGTGACACGCCTGCGGGCTCCGGTGTGAGCCTGGGCTTGGGGGAAGACCAGCATCCCCTCCCCTCTGATGGGGAAACAGCTGCATCCGCTCGCCGCACCACTGCCTCGCCGTTGATAGCAGGGTTCTGCAACGCCTGCCGGTGGACCAAGCCCTGTGCTTTCTGATGCGGAGGCTCCCTAGGCGGCCTTGCACCCACTTAAGAAGAGATCGTTACAAAATATCATGTGTACAGATTACCACAAAATCAGCGGAGTTTCTTACTCCTGATCAATACGTGGAATATTGCCCAAAATTAACTTGACAAGAAGGGCCTTGTTAACAATACAAAAAAAAAACAATGAGGAAAATTATATAACCAATATTCAAACAAACAAAAAATCCTTTTTATAAAATATAGTTCCAGCATTACATCTGCTGTCAATCATTCGGGGTAGATCTTGTACAAGGTTTGGTCAGGATTTGGATAGGATTTGGCGCCGCTGCTAACTACAGACACAAAACTCTACCTGCTCGTAACTACGCTCTCACACACAATCTACACAGCTCGTACTAGTCACCATCACCATATAGCCCGACTACGATTCCCAAATATAAACAAAATATTCCATTCAATACCAATACCCATATCGTTGTTCATTGACTGCTCCTCCAATGTTTGCAGCACACGTTTGCTGACCTGTGAAAAATTTCCGAGACTTCTTTTCTATGGGCATTGAATAATAATAGTTATGATTAATGAGACACAGAAGGTTCATTCAAATGACACCTGGAATGGTAAATGTTTCAACATCTATTCATCAGACTAATGCAAAAGGTCAGTGGGCATAAAAATGGAAATAAAAATCATCCTATCCTATTAGCAAACACATAAACCCTTCGTCCTATAAATACATAAAAAAAGACTGTAAAAAGAAATCCATTGTCCAGGGCCATGAGTACCCAACTTACTGCTGTCATAAGATACTCATAATGATTACACAATTACTCGCCACATGTCCCCAGGGGTCCTCACCTACCGTCATGTTATTTCAGCTTGGAGGTAGTTGCACTGATTCTCTATTAAATATCAAGTTGCTTGAGTTAATAAGCTGTTTCCATATACGTCTTCTGGGGTTTCACATTCTGGTGCCCTCAACCGTACCTAGTAGTATGTGGCGGCAAGTTACACTTTCCAAATACCTTATAAGATGGCAACTCTGAAAATCAAACACTATTAATCTCCCTTCGTTTGCAAATCCTTCGCCTACAAGTCACCAAGTCGCTTCATCAACATCGCAGTACATTTGACAAATCTCACTGAATCATGCTCACCTAAGGGGAATAAGAACATTACAACTGTAATTTATCATCAAGAATTACCTTACGCCCAATGACTCGCCACGCCAACACACCCGATACCTTTTTAGTCATCAAGAAACAAAAGCCATTTTACTGTAATAGGAAACGCTTCATCTGAGCGTCATAATCATTCACATTCAACGCTATAAAGCTGCACAACACTACTGTTTTCTGCTGCAAAGGGCAAATAACTACACACATATTGGGGAACCCTTTACAACTAATAGAAAATGTAAACTTTAATTTTAATCACACCAGAGTGAATCAAAACATTGGAAAATATACACTGTAAATGTACTAAACAGACACGACTGGGTTTACCGCAGGCACACCAATACTGTGGACCTCTCTCAACAAATCTTCCATAATAACGTCTTCCTTTTTCAAATGCACATCAGTGTTATCAATAGCACCGGTCCTCATTAAGTTTGACGCCAACCGAGCCAGCCAACAGTCATTGATCCCTTTGATTAGAGGCATTTCTCGGATTGTACCGCGGGTTTGCGGGACGAATTTCAACATCCACTGGCGGACCACCCGTACTGTTTATGGCATCCCTGTTGTTGCTTGTTCGATAATTATTCAGTGGTCGGTCACGACTACCGTTCCTAGGTCCACTGTAATTGCGCCTAAATCTCTGCTCAGTACCATATCTTCTAAACTCCCGAGGGTGTCTTTGATTTCCTCTAGGCGAATGATGACCATTGGCATAGTTCGTTCTGCCCGCGTTCCATGAGGAGTCGCGACACTGCCAACGCTCGCGCATTCTGTATAGTCTGTCGGTAAACTGAAGAGCGAGCGAGCGAGTCCCCACTCTGCCTACCCAGCTACGTCACGAGGCGCTTCCACAGGCTGTTTCACAACTTAGTACCGGTCCTGCCGCGGCGCGCGTTTTAAATCTTTGTCGACGCCGTGTACAGATACGTCCTGGCGGCGTTTATTTTTAGACAAATCCGTTAAGACCATAATGAATCCAAAAGACGATAGCTTCTTCCGAAACACAAAATTATAGAGTAAGTAATATTAACGTAGGAACGGAAGTCAGGATTCTGCCACAATTACATAAACGAATGCCTGTTCATGTGAATGTATGTACCCTCTACTGCTATTCGCAAAACGAACCCCGTATGGTGCAATCAATCTGTAGAATTTAAGCCTTGTTCTTACTTTATGTTTCTATTAAAAGCTAGAAATTTCCAGGTAAATCCCATTTTACGCTGTGTCTTACGTAAAACATCTTTCTGCCAAAGAAAACAGATTTTTTTTTTTTGACGGCAGTAAGCAATGTCCATAATGTCGTCATTATTTTTTGGTTTATGTGAAAGTCATCCATCGTTTGTCGAATGACCGATTTTGTGAAACTGCCTATAACGAAGAGTTTCCTCCCAAAATTATGTTTTCCTTCGTGGCGGTTCCAGTAAACCACGCGGTTTATTTTCGCGTTTCTTCCTTATGCGTCCTATTGTGGCGAGGCTGACGTTTGCATAAATTGCAGCCCTCTGATTGGGACTGGTAATATTAGCCCACAGTTCTTTTGTGCCGCCTCTTTAACACATGATGTTGTAACATCACACACAATCGAACGCTCGTTACTCCATAAATACCCCCTCTTCTCCATATTCTGCACATTTTCTTGCAATGCAGGGCGATTATCCATCACTTCCGGATACCGAAGTATATCAGTAAGCATTCAAAATTAACTGGATGACACTGGCAATTAAGATCCCACGAACAGAACGACGTGTATCACTGCTCGCTGATCTACACCGCTAGGCAGGTAACGGGTAACTGATTTTGGGTGCCCCTGTAGGCCAGTGGCAGGGTTCTTCTGGGAAAGGCCGCTTCCCCCACCAAAAGCGCTGCTCGCTCTTGAGTTTACAGACAGACTATAACTCTCAGGCGACCCATTACGTCTGTATCGCCACCTGTCTCTACGGCTGCGGCTTCGCTTGCGCGGTCGCTGGTCGTAGGCGCTCTGACCGTAATTCTGCGTGGTGCCATTCGCATCCCATTCAAGCTCTAAAAGAAGATTGCGAAAACCCTCTACGTCATCCTTACATCGTCCTGCAAGGATAAAGTGCCGCAACTGCATTGAAAACTTTCCCAGGCAAATACGAATAATTTCCTGAGGTCCATAAGGATCGTCAAGATGTTCATTCGCCTGCAGCATGTGCTCGAACATCTGCACAGGGCTGGAGAATTTCGACCGGTTTAACTCTGGTAGCTTAATGAGTCCGTGTTTTACACGACTCTGCGCTGCCACTGACCAATAGATCGACAGGAAGTGTTGTCGAAACTCCCCAACAGTGTAGCAATTGCGTGCAATTGACCTCATCCGCGCTGCTGGCTCACCTTCGAGGTAGCCGCACATATACTCTATCTTGTGCACACTGGGCCACGTAGGAGGAAGGGAGAACTCGAACTGCTGTAACCAGGCCCGCGGGTGAATCTCCACAGCCGAGTTACGGAAGACTTCAAACTTCCTCACGGTCAGAAAATGTTTAAAGTCAAATTCGTGAGTTTCCCTTGGCGAACGTTCCTGAGGGGATCTGCGCCTTTCCCACCTGGTACGAGATCCGTGATCGTGACGATGATCAAATTCGCCATCGTTCCCAGAATCATCGTCGGAATAATGGCCCTTTCGTTCATTTCTTTCAACTTCATGGGCCTTTAACCCTTTTAGTTGAAGTTCTAAACGGGCCATGCACTTACATATTCCCTCGGTAACCCCTTTTTGTTGTATTTTTACTTCACACTGTCCACGCGGACATTTCGTTATCGACCATATTTCGTCTGCATCCGCTGATGACGAGGTAATCGTTTCCCTATTATTGTCAGACTTACGCGCCACTGCGTCTGAGATCCTGGCTATTTCTTCTCGCATCTCTCGGTGGACCGTGTCTTGTGTTTGAGTAAGCCTCTGCTCTCGCTCGAGAGCTATTATCGCCTGGCTGAGGGTTTCTACCTGCGCACTAAGGTGGACCTGGCACTTAGCCGCAGTGTCCTCTATTCGGGACACAAGAGCAGCGTGTTCACTCTGGCATTGTTCTGCTAGCATACGTATATTCCCAGCGAACCTTTCTTCTTGCTCCATCACCTGCTTACTAATGACTTGCTGCCCCTCTTCTAAAGGCCGGTTCCCTAGAGCTGCCGCGCGTCAAAACCGCGCGTCAGCAGCGTGGTTGCCATGGAAACGGCGTCAGCGGCACGGCGCGGCGGGCTCTGCGTTGCGGTTTGACCATGTCGAACCGCTTCCGCTGCCGCGTGCCGCGCTCCAGGTGCGCGCCGCCAATCACAGAACGCGCTGAGCGTGACGTCAGGTACAGAACCCGGGGCCACACTAACTTTCGCCGAACTGCTGGCGCGGACGCGGCGGCAGCTATGAAATACTTATCATCCGATTCCAAGGAAACTATTTGGCAGAAAAATTTGATTCTTGGGCATGTTACAGCCTGATATCTTCTCTCGATAAAGGACCGAATTTCTTTTCGTTATTCGTCGTGGTTACTTGCTGTATCGCATTTATGTAAACCTTTACACGATATTTTAATGAGTGTGCAGAGGTAAAGACGCATTGCGTGGACTTTGCGTACAGTTCATTTTAGGTAATACATTATTGCGTATGAAATTTAGTCAACATATCGAAATTGTTTTTAAAGCTGAGAGCAGATCGATAGCTATTGCCGTTCTCGAGATATTGAATGATATGTCGGCGGACAAGCTGTGCCGTGATGCGCGCAGGTTGCTCGAAACGCGACCGGTACTTCGTCCTCCTCATCGTAAACCATGTGGTTGTATCAACCGCAAATTTCGTAAACGGTTCAAGAAATCGAAACGTGTTTTTTTTGCAAACGATAACTTGTGAAAAGTCATGTATTTTGTCGCATGATAAATATCCTAAATCTGTTTATCTACCGAGATATGAAAGTAACTACAGTTTTTCAGAAGGGATAGATGAATTTTTTTAAACAGCATTTAATAGTATGTGGAATGAGAAGTTAAACCGAAACTAATTTGCTGGTATGTCATAAGATGTAATTTACTAAATATCTACAGCTATTGATTATTTCCTTTGGTAAGTAACAAACTTTTTTTTCTTTATCCAGTGTACTTTACTGATTCAAGACATGTTTCGCCTTTTACTTTAAGGCATCTTCGGTGGAATCTAGAATGATTCAGTTTTGTTTTGATTTGTGATACTTGCAGATTATAAAACAGTTCACATCTTTTTTTACGTGAATGACTGATTACTTACAGTGAATCGAGTTTTTGGTGGACAGGCGGACACATACGTTTCCCCTCACCTGGTCACATGCTGGAGATTGAACTAAAACTTAGATTATGGAACATAAGCACATTTTCATGTTCGCTCTTTTTTCTTCTGTCACTAGCAGTAGACGTTTTATCGAAAACTCTGATTTGAAGTCGTAACTACAGTGTGTTCACCTCATGTCCATTCCTGTCTGGTTTGTTCGTGTACATGTTGCCAACCTGCAGAATTATATGCTGAAAACTAATGTTCGTTTATTTTTGTTCTCCTTATATCTGTATGTGTTTGTGGCTAGCCAGTGATAGTTATAGAAAGTTGAAAGTGAATCCAGTAGTTGTCAGACAGTGGTTGAAAGATTTGGTGTTCAGCTGATTTCAGTTTTGGTTTAAATGTTTTGTGGAGGAGTGCATGGAAGAGTAAATTCACTGCTTACATTAATAGATAAAATAGTAGAATAGCATTTCGACAGATGATTATTATCAGAATACTATCACCTAACCCCTTTGTCCTCACTCTTTGACGCCTCATAATATGTCCTGTCAACTTACCCCTGTTGTAGTCAAAGTTGTGCCGTAATTTCCTCTTCCTCCTATATTTAATTCCGTACCTCTTCATTAGTTACACGATCCTCATATCTAATCTTCAGCATTCTTATCGATCACCACGTTTTGAAAGCGTCCACGTTTCACTTACATACAAGGCTGCACTCCACACAAATACATGTGTAAAATAGTATCCAACCATTATAATTTATATTCGATGTGAACAAATTTTCTTTTTCAGAACGCTTTCTTGCTATTGACAGTCTTCATTTTATGTCATCTCTACTTCTACCTTCTCAATTACTACTTCCCTTTCAAGTCATTGAAGTCTTAGAAATGCAGTTTGGTTTCTGTACAAGTTGTAGATAATCTTGTGGCCCTGCGTTTTATCGCTGACATCTCCAGAGCTTCAAAGAATGTTTTCATTAAGATTGTCGAAACCTTTCTCTAAACATGCAAATGCTATAAACACAGTTTCGCAGTTCTTCAGTATGTCTACTTAGCTAAGTGGTAGGATCAGTATTGCTTTGCGTGTTCAGACACTTCACAGGAATCTAACATTGTGCTTATGTTAGTTTGCACAACCCCTCCCACTCTCCTCTCTACATATTCATTCCACTTTCTAGCCTTCTCTTATTTGCTTAGTTCTGGCTTGCCAAATGAGTTCTTGACAGTTGCTTCTCCTTTGAGCAAAGTTTTCTTTGTTCTTTCTCTTTTTCATTCCCCCATTGTTTTCCAAGTGCAAAATCGCGTTGCAATTTTGGACTTTCTGTCGACGTCATGTTTAGGCATTTCTGTTTCCCATGGCCTTCTTTATTTACTGCATTTTTATAATTTTCCCTCTTGTCAAATTTAATATATCACGTTTTATCTAACGATTTCTACTGTACCTTCTTCCCGTTCACATAATCTGCTGCATTCACCACTTCTTCTCTCAAAGATATCCATTCGTATTCTAGCGGATTCCATCCTCTGTTTCAGTCAGTCGTTGCATTACGGTAACTTTAAGTTTATCGAAAACTGTGGGTCTTGACTTATTCAAGTTCCATTTCCTTAATTTGCTACCATTTACTGTCTTTTTGGTTGTAAACTGTAGCTCGTAACCAATAAAATATTTTAGGTTTGCGTCTGCACAGGAAAATGTCTTATAATTTACAATCTGGTTTCGAAAACTTTGTTCCAAATATGTATTATTCTTTCATGATTCTTAAGCAAGGTGCTGGCGATGGCACATTATGCTCTGTGGAAAATTCTATCAGGTGGCTTCCACTTTCATCCCTTCCACCTAGCCTTTGTGTTCTTACTGTTTTCGTGTACCTGCTACCATATCACATTTTAAATTTTTGTCTCGCTTAACTATCTGAATAATCTCTTTTGTCGTACATTGTTTCAGTGTGTTAGGAGATTGTGAACAATCGTGAACGGTAATCATGAAATCTGTTTATGGTGAAATGAGAAAACATGAATAATGAAATATGTGAAAGAGTACATTGTACAGAAAATGAAAAATTGGTATGTCTTCACCCAACTTTGTCTTTCCTTCCTGTAGGTGTAAGACATAGTTAATCAAACGCACCGCGCGTTGTAGTGGGTCCTGCCCCGTATCTCAGTGGCTGTCCGTAATTGGCTACCGCTAGCGTCTGCCGCTTCCAGGTGGGAACTCCAATTCCGCAAGCCGCCGCGTCAACGCGGAAAACGCTTGCCGCTGCCGTTGCCGCACGCCGCACTGCCGCGCTCTAGTGGGAACCGGCCTTAAGGTGGAGATGCGTTGGTCAATGATCGCCAGTTTCTCCCCAACACCCTGTACTATTTCACTAGTCAATCTTTTATTTGCTTCCTCGATATGCCTCCTATTATCTTCTGCTTGTTTTTTATTCACTTCCTCGATATGTCTCCTATTACTGTCTAGTAAGTGTCGTAGCATAGTCTGTAATGAATTTGCATCTATCGAATGATTCGAAATCACTACAGCGGGCTCAGGATGGACAACACTTGTACTTGTGTTTTCCGCATTTCGTTTCGGACTCGACGTTTTGACCTCGTTCTTGTTCAGGGTTATTGTCTGGCAGGTTTTTCCGATCGCGGCTCCCTGAACAGCTACGCGTCTCCATCATAAGGATAGTTACTCCGTGCTCCAAAATACAACAAGAATAATGCCGAAGTCTCCTAATGGACTCACAGTCCCCACAAAGCACCCAAGATTTACTATATGACACTGATACACGCCACAGGACAAGAATCAACCCACACTTGTAACACAATTGAATACTAAATCACAATGTCTATACAGTAATACATATACAAGATAAAACATGTAAGAAAATGCACATCTATATTATAAATTCACGTAAATTCTGTATTACAGAAAGACAACGCACCAATTAGCACATCCAACCGAAAATAACTGATCCTCACTGTACATCAGAAGATCTCTGGTTTACCGACATCCGTGAGCAGGGCAAGCCATGTGTAGCTAACCTGTTTCTACGGGTTATTACGTTATTATTGGGAATGTAAATACTTATTGCTTGGGAAGTTAACGTGAGAAGATTAGGGTCGCCACCGACTCTAACCATACAACTAATCGAAGGTTTGGTCGAGTCGGAAAATAAATTAATTTGACCACAGACCAAAAACTCACAAAAATGCATACGTTGTGATGTCGCTCGTAGCAGATACAATGCAATTAATAGTATTGCCCGCGCACTGTTCACGACAATCAAACATTTAAAATAAAATAGAAAATGCATGAACACTGCATAAGATCAGCTCCCAGAACACACCTGAAAATAAGACTTAATCTAAAGCACTTGTTTTAAAATAAAAAAGGAAACTAATCACTGGACCTGTACGTAAGGAAACACGTTGGATGTGCTAACGGGAAAGCTATGAGGTGAGTGGCTTAGGTTTAGGTGCAAAAACGTAACCTCGGAACACAAGAGAAAATTGTGGATAAAATCATTTATTCCTAAAACATTAAAGAAAAGCATCGATACATTCACCATTATAATCTACTCCTAAAATCATTGGTGTGAATCATTCGTAACACTGCTGTTGCCTGATCGCAATAACTCGTAAAGCGGTACACGTTTCGCAGTACACCCGCGTGCCCACGTGGTTTGTGTAGACCCACTTCGTAGGTATCGTGTCCAAGTTGTAACAATATCACATCACACAATCATGAGCGGTTAAAGTTCTTTAAAACAAGCATGAGACTGGACAGTTAGTGATGACAGTAGCCCAACAAAACTTTAATGTTCAACCACGCGGTCGGCTCCCCACGGACAAAAGATACATTAAGCAAGGAAAATTTACGAGAAGGCAAAGCTATTAATATTTAGAAAAATGAAAGCTTATACAGGCACAGCTGAAGGCAAACAGACATTCATACAGAAACGAGTGCTCACTTCTTGTGACACCTTTGTGTGGCACTCTTCCGGTGGATCCAAGTCTGCTATAGAAATTTACTAAGTGAAACATCTGCCAAAGTTTTGCATTCCCCTCGCCAAGTAACAACACGCCACGCGGTCAGTCTAACTCACCCTTCTTCGAGTGGAGCACAGCTGGGGACGCTTCCTGTACCGGCGACAGACTGCCTCCCGCTTCTTCTCCAGCCTCTTCCACGCTCCGCATGGCCCGGAAAACCCAAAGATGCCATTTCCGCCACCAACCTAACGCAGGTGGATTTCTCACCAGTAGCGCAAACCTCTTTGCCTACTTGACTACTATGAGAGTTGGTTATTCTGTACAAATGCTCCTGAATCTGTACGAATATCGCAGACTTTCTGCAGCAGACTACGCCACCGTCTAGCAACGTGACACACAACCACATTCATTCAATCACACCACTATGATAATTACGAGAAAAGAGAAACAAGGAAGGAAAGAGAAATACTAGTGAAAATGGGCTACCGGACTGATGAAAGGTGGCCACTGGACCCTTTCAATGTTAATTAATCAGGGACACGTAAGACTGATGACAGAGATAACACAGGTCACAGAAATAACTTGTAGATACACTAATGTAAGTAAAAAACGGACCAACTGAAACTAGCAAATTATTGTGAACAATTATTCTTTTACTATCGTAAATAACACAAAACAAAAGGTCACGAAATCAAATGTATTTTCTACCAAAAAAAATGCAGTAAAAGTTTGATGTTGTTACGTATCGTGGAGTATGAAGCCTGGAAAAAGAGTCCAAACATTAAACATTAAAACGTCAGCAAGCAAAGCTGACGCATCAGCACATATAAACTCGTGTTCAGAAAAAGCAGAGCACCTTGAAGACTAGAGATAGGTCATTCATACTCACTGGACTTGTACACTAGTACGTTCTGCAGATGTGATCAGCATTTGAACCATGTCGGCCCGTGGGAGCAAGGTCAAAATCGATATCGCGGCGCAACGCCCTTTATCCATAAAATATGCCTGCTGTTCTCGTCGTCGTTATAAATCGAAGGTAATGCAACAGGATGACTCGGAGACGTATGAACGAATCGTACCTTCAAATCAGTCAGTTTAAAAGAGGACGGATTATTGGCACGAAAGAATGTGATGCATTCATCCGGGTGTATCGGGTGTGTTCAGAACGATTCACAGAGGACCATTGAACACGACGAGATTGGTCAGGTCGCCCCACCCAGACCACCCGTCGAGAAGATCAAAACCTCATCCTAATGGCATTGCGGAATAGATCTGCTTCCTTCTCGGCTCCGACGCAACAGTGGAACAGTCTGACACATTGTACACTATCAGGGGTGACAGTCCGTCGCCGTTTATTACGGCAAATGTTACGTGCGCGCAACCACTTAGCCGCCTATCTTTGAAAAATGTGCAGAAACATGCTAGACGGCCATGGTGTATGGTGCGACGTCATTAGGGGTAGGAATGGCATCAGGTAGTGTTTTCGGACGAATCCAGGTTCTGTTTGTTTGAAAATGATGTCCGAATTTTTTGTGCGCCGCAGACAGGGCGAGAGGCATCACAGCGACTGCGTTTGCAAAAGACATACCGTGCCAACTCAATACCTTACGATGTGGGGTACTATTGGGTAGAACCACAAATCAAAGTTGCTGTGTGTTCAGTGCACTGTGACCAGTGTGACCTACGTGAATGAGATCTTGCAACCAGTAGCCATACCTTTTCTGCACAACAACCCAGACGCCATTTCTCAGCAAGACAACACACGACAACATGTTGCTGCATAAACACGTATCTTCTTGATGTCACAGGATGTCAGCCTTTTGCCCTGGCCCACCAGATCACTAGACTTCTCGCCACTCGAAAATGTGTGGGATGTGGTGAAAGGACGGGTGTAGCGCTGTGACTCAATACCAACCACCGCAGATGAACTTTGGAACCCGGTGAATGAAGCATGGACGGCTATACCACATGACGCCATTCGCGCCTTATGCACGTCGATTACATCACGCATGGAACAAGTTATTAGGGCCCATTGCGTACCCAGCACCTACTAGGCAACAGGACACATGCTGAAGCGAGGTGACTGAAATGCTAATCACTTCTGCAGAACATACTAATGAGCATGTCCTACGAATATGAACGTCCTGCCTCTGTTCGTTCAAGGTGTTCTGTTTCTTTCTGAACGTATGTACTAAAAGAGTACGTTGATAAAAGGCAAGCTCTTCCAACGAACACAAAATGTGATTCACAGTTCAGACAAGTTTTCAGAATATTTTATTCTCGACGGAGACATATCTCTAAAAGTGAACGTGATTCAGGGGATTCAGACAGGTACAGCCCTATGTCCTCGTTGTTAGGATTTCCAGAAACAAAAATAAAATCAGTGGAAAACAGACTACTTCCCCTCGACCCTCCCCCCTCGGTGAGGGGACTTGCATGCCTCAGCGACATAGATAGACGTACCGAAGGCTCAACCACAATGGAGGGGTATCTGTTCAGAGGCCAGACGAATGTCTGGTTCTTGAAGAAGGCCAGCAGCATTTTCATTAGTTGCACGGGCAACAGTCTGGATGAAGGACTTGTAACATTAACAAAAACGGCTTTTGCAGTGCTGGTACTGCGAACGGCTGAAAGCAGGGGAAAGCTAAAACCGTAATTTTTCCCAAGGGCATGCACCTCTCCTGTATGGTTACATGATGATGGTGTCATCTTGGATAAAATAATACAGAGGTAAAATGGTCCCCATTCAGGTGTCCGGGAGGGACTACTCTGGAGGATGTCACCAGGAGAAAGAAACCTGGCGTTCTACAGATAGGGGCGTGGACTGTTAGACCCCTTACTCATGCAGATAGGTTAGAAAATTTAAAAAGGGAAATGGATAAGTTGAAGTTAGATACAGTGGGAGTTAGTGAAGTTCGGTGGCAGGAGGAACAGGTCTTCTGGTCAGGTGAATACAGGGCTATAAATACCAGATCAAATTGGGGCAATGCAACAGTAGGTTTAATACGCAGAAGAAAATGGGAATGCGGATAAGCTAATATCAACAGTATTGTGAACGCATTATTGTAGCCAAGATAGACACAAAGCCAATTCCCAGGATAGTAGTACAAGTTTATATGCCAAGTAGCTCCGCAGCTGATGAAGAGACTGAAGAAATAAGTGATGAAGAAAAAGAAATTATCCAGATAGTTAAAGGAGACAAAAATTTAATTGTGATCGGGGACTTGAATTCGATAGTAAGGAAAGGAGAGTAGAAAAAATAGTAGGTTAATACGCATTGCGAGTAAGGAATGAAAGAGGAAGCCGCCTCGTGGTATAATTTTTCACAGAGCGTAATTTAACCATTGTAAACACTTGGTTGAAGAATCATGAAACAAAATTATATATGTGGATGAGATCAGGAAAGGTTTCAGATTGATTATATAATGTTAAGGCAGAGGTTTTAGAACCAGGGTTTCAGTAGTAAGACATTTCTATGGGGAAATGTGGACATTGACCATTATATATTGGTTATGAACTGTAGATTATAGCTGAATAAATTTCAAGTAGGTAGGAAATTAAGGAAATGCCTCTTGAATAAACTGAAAGAACCAGAGGTTGTTGAAAATTTCAGAGGGATCATTAGGCAACGGATGACTAGGACAGGGGAGAGGAACACAATAGAAAACGAGTGGGTAGCTTTCAGAGACGAAACAGTGAATACAGCAGAGAATGAAATACGTAGAAAGACCAGACCTAGTAGAAATCCTTCGATGTCACAGAAGAGGAACATTTAGAAATGCGGCAAATGAAGCAGTGAAAGGGCACACAAACGTCTAAGAAAAGAGTTTGACAGGAATGGCTATAGGACAAATGTAAGGATTTAGAAGCGTATTTCACTAGAGGAAAGACATACACTGCCCACAGGAAAATTAAAGGGTCTTTTGGAGAAAACAGAAGCAGCTGCATAAACATGAAGAGCTTATATGGAGAATCATTCCTTACCAAAGAAGGGAACGCTGAAAGTTGGAAGGAATATATAGAGGGAATGTACACGGGAGTTGAACTTGAAAGTAATATTATAGAAAGGGAAGAGGATGTAGATGAGGATGAGATGGAAGGTATGATACTGCGAGGAGAATCTGACAGAGCACGGAAAGACCTAATTTGAATCAAGTCCTTGGAAGTGGACGATATTCCGTCAGAACTACTGATAGCCTTGGGAAAGCCAGCAATGACGAAAGTATCTCATCTGATGTGCAAGATGTACGAGACAAGCGAAATACCCTAAGACTTTAAGAAGAATGTAACAATTACAGTTCCAAAGAAAGCAGGTACTGACAGGTGTGAAAATTACCGCACTCTCAGTGTAACAAGTCATGGTTGCAAATGACTGACACGAATTCTGTACAGAAAAACAGAAAAAACTGGTAGAAGCCGACTTCGGGGAAGATCAGTTTGGATTTCGGAGAAAAGCACGACAACGCGAAGGAATACTGACCCTATGACTTGCTTTAGAGGCTCGGTTATGGAAAGAAAACCTATGTTTATAGCATTTGTAAACTTACGGAAATGTTTTCACAATGTTGACTGGAATACTCTCTTTGAAATACTGAAGATAGCAAGAGTAAAATACAGGGAGCGAATGGCTATTTACAACTTGTACAGAAACCAGATGGCAGTTATACGAATCGAGGAGCATGAAAGGGAATCAGTGGGTGAGAATGGAGTGAGACAGAGTTGTAGCCTATTCCCGATGTTATTCAATCTGTACATTGTGGAAGCAGTATGGAAAAGAAAAGAAAAATTTGAAGTAGGCATGAACGTCCAGAGAAAACAAATAAAAACTTGAGGTTTGCCGATGCTGTTTTGGCAGCAAAATAAATGATGTTTTCCGAGGCAGAGAGGATGTAAATTCAGACTGGCAATGACAAGAAGAAGAGAACCTATGGTTATAGCATTTGTAACTGTAGACTTAAGTATTAGGAATTTTTTTTGAAGGTTTTTAGGTTTTTTGTCTAGAGTGTAACCATGTATGGAGGTGAAACGTGGCCGATAAACGGTTTAGACAAGAAGAGAATGGAAGCTTCTGAAACGTGGTGCTACAGAAGAATGCTGAAAATTAGATGGGTAGATCACTGATGAGGAGGTACTGAACAAAACTGACGAGAAAAGAAATTTCTTGCATAATCTGACTAGAAGAAGGGATTCGTTGATAGGACACATTAGAGGGGGGGGGGGGGGTGATTGGGAATCGTCGAGGGAGAGCAATGAATACAGTAAGCAGCTTAAGAAGAATGTAGGTTGCAATAGTTATCTGGAGATGAAGAGGTTTGCACAGGATACAGAAACATGGAGAGCAACATCAAACCAGTCTTCGGACTGAAGCCCACAGCAACACTTGTAGATCCTTAGGAATGAGACATATTTTATTTTTGAGAGTAACTGAATAGATTTTCAGCCATAGCAGATCAGAATAAAGTGGTAATTTATGAGTTATGCTAGGATACCTGTGCCACAGGCATATAGACAGGTCTGTGAAACGTTTTGGTAATGTTGACTACAAAATTATCCTAACGAAACAATAAAGTTTATGGAAAACAGGAGTAGGATTTACTGGCTCCAGAGAGAATACCTTGGTACGAAGGGTAGAGATAAAGCATAGGTCAAATAAGGCGAAAATATTATTTATACATTTATCCACGGATTTTCTGAAACTGTTGTCTTGGACCAATGTAGTTCTTGACATACATAGCTGAAATCAGAGAGAATGTTACTGATTCAAACATTGTAACCACAGATTACTTCAGTTACTTATTTAATAAAACACTCAACGATAATTACAATTGCTCCAAATTAGCTTACCCAACACTGAACGTAAAGAAAAGAAACGAACCTATGCATACTACGGATCTGACTTGTATACAGACGAAGATTCTCTAAGCATTGCAACAAATGAAAACTTTTTTGGAGTTGAATATAGAATGTCCATGAAATGTATGACACCACAAGGTAGTAAACAAGAAAATTTCATCTGCATGTTATGCACTTACAGCCCAGTGATCAGTCGTAGAAAACCTGTGCTCTGCAGTTATGACTTGTTGCTATGTGTTATCAGTCCTTCATGGAATCGTTTTAGGGGCTCAAATGCACGAATTAGAGACTCAAATTCCCAAGTACATAAGAGAAAGCTAACAACAAGTAGTAACGTGGCTTTTAGTACAAATTTCTTTAAAGAACTGCTAATGAGTACATCTAGCAGTCATTTAAGTACATCGGAATAAAACATTAGTAACTGTTGCACTGAATGCTCTGTCGAAGATAATAGAACAAGTTTCAAACTTCACCTAGCACAGAAAAAAACGCTCAAAACAATTTTTTCTCCTCGCAGGTAGTTAATATAGACTTGGAGTAGGTAAGAAGCAAAATTAGTTATCAGCATAAAACTTTCGTCGCTCTAAATTATGTTTCCACTGTATAGTGCATCGTACAGCTAAATCTTACCCACTATGTCTGGTATGCATATGAGCACCCTCCATACAGTTTCCTGATTTTCCAAATCTCATTCAGATGAAAGAAGCTACGTCTGTTTTTGAAACAGATAACCGGGAAAACACGAATGTTGCAATGGGAAGGAAGCAATACCATTGTGACGTCAGCACGCACGTGTGTGCATGTGCATTTGTGTGTGTGTGTGTGTGTGTGTGTGTGTGTGCGGAGTGTTGTGTGGTGTGTGTATGTGTGATAGAGAGAAAGAGAGAGAGAGAGAGAGAGAGAGAGAGAGAGGAAGAAGGAGAGGGAGAGTGAGAGCAGTGTGTGGTGCAGCCGGTCCGAGTGGCCGAGCGGTTGTAGGCGCTACAGTCTGTAACCGCTCGACCACTGCGGTCGCAGGTTCGAATCCTGCCTCGGGCATGGATGTGTGTGATGTCCTTAGGTTAGTTAGGTTTAAGCAGTTCTAAGTTCTAGGGAACTGATGACCTCAGCAGTTAAGTCCCATAGTTCTCAGAGCCATTTGAACCATTTGTGTGGTGCAGGGAATGTCATGCTATGTGCGGCTGAGTAGTTGAGAGAGAGAGAGAGAGAGAGAGAGAGAGAGAGAAGCAGAGGGAGAGTGAGAGCTGTGTGTGGTGCAGAGCATGGCACGCGCTGTGCGGCTAAACAGTAGCTAAAATAAATTAATAGTTTGGTTTGGCATTCAGACCGAAGGAGTTTACCAGTATGTTAACATTATGTGTGAACCCTGCTTGAACAGTCCTCAGTCCTGTAGGCAACTGCACGTGTGAATCAGCTAAGTTTTCATTATGTTTTCTTTTTGTGTAGAAATGGGATGCCTAAAAATTACTATAGAATACACAAATGTCTAATTAAGGTACTGCTAACAGCAGATTTTATATGCTCTGTGGTGCACGTTGCAGCTTCACTCCCACCGGAAGCGGTTACCAGGTTTGTCGCGAAACTTCAGGAGAGTCTAATCAATAAGCAACTTCACATTTTACAAGAATCCATCACTTAACATTAATATTAAACACAGATTTTAACTATGATTTCAAAATACGTCCACATCGTTATGCCGATAAATAATGTTTCATAAGAGATGTTTCTGAATGGACAAGTGCTTGTATGTGTGTATTCAGTATATGTATGAAGAAAGGAGAACCAATAGTTAAGAGACATACTAGTCAATTAGGGCACGTTCTTTTAGTTATTTTTCTGTGTGTAGCGTAGTAGTTGAATATTTTCGACATCATACTGATTTATGAAAAGGCAATGAAGTTGGCACTTGTTTGAATAATCGTGCAGCACTTTAATAAAGACAATGGCGGTCAGTTAGCAAGAAAAATGTATAAATATTATTGATATTATCATTTATTCAACGTTTTAAATACTGATCGCTCACTAGGCAGCATCAGATTAAGTTACAGTAGACAGTAAAATAACGCAGTAAAGATATCAGGGAACATCATACAGATAAAAAAATACAGGAACGTAGCCAGACAACATTATTACTACTGCATACACATACATCGTTATAGTAGAATTGCTTACAACATTGCACCAAACAGCTGAATGACAGTTATATGGAAATATTATCACAACAATGATACGCAACATTTAACAGGATTAACGATGTAAGTTGCATGTCAACCAACACAGCTAGTTTTGTTTTCGTCAGTTAAGAACATTTATCGAAGAAATTGCAGACTGTTTGTGGCTAGGACAATGTCACCTGGCTAGAATTTTTAGTATGTTAATCATGGACAGTATACCACATGCCGTCGAAAAATTTGATTCGAGGCATGCTTTACGGATCCATCCTCACAGCTTTATTTCTACCAGTGTCTTTCTTAAACTTTCTGAACTTCAAAGGGGTTCACTTGCATCCCATACTGGAAAATCATTTCAGGAAGAACGTTTATTGCGGAGAGAGATGTCCAGGCAGAAGTGAAGCTATGAGATCGGATAGAGAGTAGTGTCTTGGTGGCTCACTTGGTAAGAAGGTTGCCCGTAGAAGGTAATAACCCCTGTCGGGTACAGAATTGTAATCTTTCTGGTCGGTCCAAAATAGCACACACAGAGTGCAAGTTTTAATTTCGAATTTCTGCAAGCTTACAATATCTAGAATGTACACACTTGTTTCTGGAAGTGTGACACACATAGTCACTGATCCACTTTCATCTACATTTCTGTGTGTTTTTACAGAAGACTGAGACCAGTAGATTACTAGTCAAAGATTACAAAGATTCTCTCTGAATTTTTGGTTGACGCTACGTTTCTTTTTATAATTTGCTATCTACTTTTAGCAGATGTGACGCAACGAACTGAGCTGGATATTAAGTTCCAGGAAATCACATGAACAATACGCAATTCCAATCGATCCCCACTAGGCTGTGTGGACGAGCAGAAACTGAAATCAAAGAAGATATACAGTTCATCAAAGAAGTTGATGGCAAGTGCATACTATTTGCTATCCATATCTGTTGAGTCCACCGAAGTTTAAGTACCCTAAAACTAAGATTAATTAAAGGCCGCCATTATTGGTACCGTAACAGTAGGCAAATAGCTAGTAATCAACTATAGCCTGCAGGTATCTTATCCCATATTTCATCAAAGCTCATACTGTCCGTCGATGACTGTTTGCAGACATCTGTTTGCTTGGCCTGCCCTAGAAAGCGAGGCTGGAATACTACGAACTTTGCCTAATTCTTCTTCAAGATAATAGTGTTCCGGAAAATACTCCACCTAGTTCTATGAAGGTCGCTCTAACTGCTACAGAAGAGCACATTGATTCGCATGGAGTTCGGGAGCTCAGATCGTTCGACAGCGGAGCCGGGATAAAGTCGAGTTACACCGTCAGTCTCCTTGCCCATGCGGTGCTGGGGAGAGTTACTTTGGGTGTCGTACAGGCTTGTTCATTTACGGACAAACAGTGACGACTGAAAACTTTTTAATACAGCAGCGTACTGTTTTACTCTTGAAATGCAATCAACGAATGATTTGGATGCTCTTGATCGTTTTACTCCTGGTACACCATACTTGCTCTGTCCCTAACATCAAAGCTGGTGGTACATAAAAATTCAGTCTTGCTACCCTTGTAATGAGTCATCAGGGTGCTGATATATCGAGTGCTGTTCAGTGCGAACAATGTTTATTTGAAGCACCAATATGAATCTCATATGCTTGATTGGCGACTCCATGGAGTGCTGTGTGCACAACGATCATACATGTTAAATTAAAAGGAAGGTCAGCGTTGGTCGTAATATTGATGTTTTATTGATATCAGAATCGATTTTCGATCACATAGTGATTATCTTCGGTACTGTACACATTAAACCAGTGTCTGAGTTTACTGTGTACAGCACCGAAGGTGATCACTATGTGATCGAAAATCGATTCTGCTATCAATAAAACATCAATATTACGACCAACGCTGACCTTCCTTTTAATTTAATCTCATATGCTTCATCTTAACGCGGATTGTGAAAACAACACTACGAGGATAATGTAGCTGTAAGGCAAAGAATTTCGTGAGTTATGATACTTTTGAGAATGCAAACGAAACTGTTACTGGAAGGGACACTAGAAAGCTACAGATGTGGAAGACGTATAAAAGGTTTGCGTGAATCCCGGGATGATTTCGATGAAAGACCACTGCAAAATTCATATATATATCAAACTACATTCAAACAAGTTCTGTCTTTGATAAGCGCACTGTAAACGTCATCTTTAATCTCAACACATGCTTGTAAAATTCGTGGTTCACATATATAGAGAGAAATATTATATCGCCGCGCATGCATGCCTGAAGGACATTGTGTTGTACAAGTAAAGACACTGTACAAACACTGTACAAACACAAACTTTGGAACCATCAATGATGCATCCATACCTTTGTGGCCTCACAGCCAGACTTAACGAATTTTCCCCCAATATCAAAAGAAACTGCTAGTAAATGACAGCGTATCGTACCCCTTCCCCTAAGTAAATAAATATTTAATTTTAGTTGTTCCACTACCTACCCGCCAAGGTAGCCGAGAGCGCTAAGGCGCTGCTTCCTGGACCCGGGTAGGCGCGCCGGCCCTGGATCGAATCCGCCCGGCGGATTAACGACGGCGGCCGGTGTGCCGGCCAGCCTGGATGTGGTTTTTAAGCTGTTTTCCACATCCTGCTAGGTGAATACCGGGCTGGTCCCCACGTCCCGCCTCAGTTACACGACTCGCAGACATTTGAAACACATTCACACTCTTTCACGATTTACACTAGATGCAGACAGCTGGGGTACACTAATTCCGTCCTGGGGCGTATGGGGCGACGGCAGGAAGGGCATCCGGCCACCCCTTAAAATTAACCATGCCAATTCCGTACTTAAACCCGCCGACCCTGCGCACAATGAGGGATATAGGCGGTAGCAAAAGAAAGAAAGAAAAGAAAGTTGTGTCCCCTATCTATGTAATGCAGCGATGCAGCTACCTTGGAGTAGTACTGAGATAACAATCACACAAACAAAACACTGTTAGAATATTATAAAAGAATATGTACGAGGGTGTAAAGTTCTCTTGTTCTCTTGCTTTCTTGTCATTAGGTTCTGCATGGAATTTGGTCTTTGTTACTCAGCTGTTCTAATAAAAGGGCACTTTTGTTACGTCTGTAGACTGAATGTTCATGAAAGCATAAAAAATAAACTGCCTATCACGAAATGATCTTCCTTCATTTTAAATAAAAGAAAAAATGGATTTCATTCATCAAAAGTGAGGAAGTTAAATACAGAAGCTTCTAGTTTGGTTCACTGTTATTTTAAAAGCCATTTTCTGTGTAATTACTATCTGCATAACACGTTCATCAGAACCTGCAGTAATTCCAGATGGCGACTGTTCAAACCCGCCGCTGGCCATCCAGATTTAGGTTTTCCGTGATGTCCCTAAATCGCTCCAGGCAAGCACCTTTGAAAGGCGACGGTTGATTTCCTTCCCCATCCTTGACAAAGTCCGAGCTTGTGCTCAGTCTCTAACGACCTCAGTTAAAAAAAAAAAAAGGTTCAAATGGCTGTGAGCACTATGGGACTTAACATCTGAGGTCATCAGTCCCCTAGAACTTAGAACTACTTAAACCTAAGGACACCACACATATCCATGCCCGAGGCAGGATTCGAACCTGTGACCGTAGCGGTTACGCGGTTCCAGACTGAAGCGCCTAGAACCGCACGGCCACACCGGCCGGCCTCAGTTCTTCCTACCTTCCTTGGAACCTATAGTCATTTATTTTTCCGAAGTCAGAAAATTTTTCTTGGTGCAGAGTAAAAGGTCAGTAAAATACCAAACGAACTGTCTCAAAGCTAACTGTGGGCCGTAACTATTTTCAGTTAAAAAATAAATGAAAGTGAACAGCATTATCATTCTTGACCTGTTACGAAAGTAACTGAAATTAAACAAAAGAGTATAAGGCCCACTTACCTTATAACGTTACCGTCAAACATAAAATTATAGAAAAATTTCCCGTAACATTTCACGCTCTTGATTATCAGATACAAAATGAAAACCAAATTCATCGTTATTACAGGCGGTAATGTTATAACTGGTGACCTCAGGTGGAAACTGCCAGTAAAATATAACAAACATGATACAACCCAGAAACACTAAATTTTACAGGAGAGGCAAAAGTAAATTGACGTTTTTTTTGGCTGCAGCATAAAGCCATGTCATTTACCTCTTTATGTAGCTGCAAAAGCCTATATAAAAATGTAAAACCTTTAAAAATCAGGACGTAGAAAATATGGCAAGGATTGAGTAAATCTAACCCTTCAGCCGCTTTTATGTAACCCCATATGCAGTTATACATTTCTCTTGTGGCACAATTTATCAAATTCCATTTCTCTCTTAAAACAGTACATATATCATGTGAATTTAGCTCATTCATAATATTTTAAACTTTATGATAACTTGCACCAAGAGAAATTCAAATTCAAAAGAGGGTTTCTAAGATTTTAAATGCAAGAAAAAAATAAACATTTTCAAATTCGTGGTATATTTAACCAGACTAGAAATAATGTTTAATCTTAGAATTAAATTTCAGAAAAATTACTGCTATAACTCATACATGTACAAAAGCTATTATCCTACAAATATATCACGTTCTCTTAATTAAATCACAACATCGTTGTTAACAACGGGAAACAGAATTAGGCAAGTACTTTTACTGAATTAAGTATTACAATAACTATTTCGTCGTACAAAACGCTAGAAATTGCATTACTATAAAAAGGAAACCCTACTTAACCTAACAAAAAATGCAATTATTTTGTCAATTCTTTTTATATTAAAAATAAATGAATTGTTCTGCATGATAAAGAACTTTCACAAACTGACACATTATTTAAAACAAACTTGTATGGGAGCAACAGGTAAGACTTTTCTCCATGTTGGGAGTGTTACAGGTTAGTGAAAAAAGGTGCACATGTTTGCAGAATATACCTGGAAGCAATCGGGGTAAAACAATCTTGTTTTTTCCGTTCACTCAAAGGAAATGGTCTTGAATACGCTTTATGTAATGGGAGATGCTCTCTTTTATTTCTAATTACGGTTTCAGCTTCAGAAAAGTCAGATTGTTCATAAGAGCACTTAAAGCTGAACGAAGAAGGTTTCGATTATCAAATGTCAAAACTTTGATTCTGGAACCTCAAGAGCATTAACTTCACTGTCTTTCAGAAACTTAGCACAACAAATTTCTCCACCGAGTCATTTTAGATCCAGAAGATTGGAATGAACTAACTTGTTCACAGCAAAAGAACCCCCGCTAAAAAGGGTCTTTGAAAAATGATTTAATATCGATAGTACAGAAGGCAAGTGCAGATGTTGCAGCTAATCGTAAAGACGATAGTGAAGTAATTAAATTCGAATTATGTCAGATTGAGTCTATGCCCACACAGGAACTTCCGAGATGGAAGCAATGTATGGAGGCTCACGCGAACAAGTTACAGCTGTGCGTAATAATGGGAGCGACAGCTCTGCTGCAGTAGCCAGCGGGAACAATGAATGCTACATTCGCCGCACTGGAAACATTTTACCGATAAAAGAGTATCATACAAGCCTGTATGCAAACTACCTGCTATGCATTTTGTTAATACAACAAAGTGTTTTAAAACACCGCCAGTTTCAGGTTCACACATCCTATAAAGAAGGACCCCAACTAGTTGTGTAAATAGAGCCTCATGGTGTCCTACGTAGATAGTGGATAGACACCCAGAAAATACAATATGACGTATCAGACACCCAGGGCGATGGAGCCATTTGGACATTTGAAGTAATAGATCGATGTGATTCATACGAACAGCTTGTGAAAGCTTTTCTAGCTCAGTATTTGTACCACTAAAGATTTGATACGTATTCTTAAGGCAAAATTACCTCTGCATTTAAAAACATTTTTGCATGCATCTGCAACATGTATTAAGTAATTTATGTCAGTGGTTGATTCAACTCATTTGCTCCACGAGGATACTAAAACGTATAATTACGGGAATGGCAGTGATGCACGCAAGGCAAAAGGACATCCACAACAATCATAATAATAATCACAACAGTAACCACAATGGCAAAGGTAACGGTAGGGCCGTACCACAACAAAACTTCAGGCATAACAGTGGTAATGATGGTCACACCAGGCCATCATATAACAAGGAAATATGAAATCCGAATTAACACAGGTTTTAGAAAGAACAGTAACAAGACGTCATTACTTGGCATGGCAATCCGCAGAGTACCTGGTACCAAAACTCTATGGCCCGGAAAGTTAACCAACAAAATCTAACCCAGGTCGGAGTAACAGTAGTAATTGGAGACCGCAGAATCAACCGATTTTGCTCATTGAAATAACTGTGAATAACGAACTCAAACCAGTTATTCAACCAAACTTAAGTCGGCCACATTGTGCGCTCATATGGTGGTCAGGAATCGTGCAAGAGGCAATACAAGTGAACAAATTATTTTAATCAAATACGACGACGGAATATATATACGTGAGCTATTATCTGACATGAATCTATCGATGAACAAAAGAATAGTGTAGTTCGAGCTGCCTTTGATGCCAAAGAAGGTATAGTACCTACAGTGGTAATCACAAACACAGGTGCATCGGCTAATTACCTTTCCCTCAGCTTATATAAGCAAATATGTGAGAAAGGATAAATCTCCCACAGTATCAGTTCAGCACTGTCGAGTAATAGGTATCATGGGCGCCAAGTGGAAGAATGTCATCTGGCAGATGTAGGTGGAATTTGTTACAGGCAATGAAGCATTTAAGGGCACATTTCTGGTAGTGGATAATTTGTCAGCCAGTCGCATATTAGGCACAGTGTTTTTACAAGAGGGGAATGCAAAGATCGACTTCTCTGTAGGAAAGTGTTTTCCGAAAGTTGATGGTAAGGAGTTAGTTCTGCACGTAACTGAAACGAAAACCAAGCATGGTAAGTTTCGTCAGAATGTAAACGTCAATTTCACGAGTACTCAGTTACTATATATAAGTAGCCTTTTAACTACCGAACCTGAGGGCATCAAGTATATAACTGATTCCAGAGATGTGCAAGATCTAGAAGTATCATTTCAGGCTAAGATCCTAGAATCTCCAAATTTAACTAAAGAACAAAGAGATGAACTCAGTAGCGTATTATATAAGTACTTACAAGTATTTAGCGAAAAACCAGGTATAATCAAGGGTTACATGTATCATATGCAAGTAAAACCTCTTAAGAAGTATTGTCATTCTACCTCCTCAATTCCTTGGACCAAAAGAGAGATCAGATAGATTCTTGACTGCGGAAACACTGGAATATCTCTTTCGACATATAGCAGTCCATTATAACCCATAGCTAAAGCAGGAGGTAGTGTACACTTAGTAACGGGTGCTAGATCTATAAACAAAATTAAAATAACTGTTAGGACATGTCCTGAAAACATAGAACAGCACATTCAAAAATTCTTTGTTATGTAGTATTTATCCACGATACACCTGAGATATTAATATTGACAAGTATTAATGTCAGAAGATTCTCGGAAGTAAACAACCTTTCTTTTTTCCCAATGGTAGAAGTTACCAGCAGTAGCATACAAAACTTGGGGTTTGAAGATTAATTACCAAAAAATTGATTCAGATGAGCAATACATTGAAGGAAAGAAAATCAAAATGATAAATACTTTCTGTTATTTGGGATACATTTTAAAAATCGAGGGAAAATCAGAATCAGAAATCAATAAAAGAATTAGTAGTGGACGGAAGGTCATCGGGATGCTTAACTGAGTCTTATGGAGCAAGACTATAACGAGCAGAACTAAAAATTTAATATACAAATCCATATGGGGGAGTGTGGTTCTGTATGGAACGGAGACCTGGACAATTAACCTGAAGCACATTAAAAAATTACAAACTCTAGATATTGACTTCTGGAGAAGATCGGCAAGAATCTCCAGGAAAGAGAAGATAAGGAACACCAAAATAATAAGGAGAATGGAAATAAAAGAAAGGGTATATGACGTAATGGGTGGGAAAAAATTACAGTGGTACGGGCATTTTCGACGAATGGAGGAAGTCAGAATACCAAAATTGATACTGGAGGGAGAAGAAGAAGAGGATGACCTATGACCACTTGGCATCAAAACGTACAGCACACAATGAGGAAGATGGGCGCAGAGGAAGATCGATACACCTGGAGGAATATTTTGAAAATATAGTTAAAGAACTTTTATTCTTTGTATAGTAATTTCCAAGTAAATTATTATGTTGGAGATAAGCATCTATAATGAGGAAAAGCTCAAAATAAAAAAAAGAAGTTACTAGTTCCGTGTCTTACCCTTCAGACTGAATGTCAGTGCTAGCATATTTGTAACAGCTGTAGACACAGTGCTGAATCCCGATTTTTATAGAATGCCTTAGCCTATGTATATGATCTATTAACAGCTATGTATACACAAGAAGAACACCGTGAGATAGTAGATAACGTCTTTTGCAAGTTTCAGGAGGCAGGTGTTACTGCACGCTTGCAGAAAATGAAATACGCCAACGAAAAGATTAAGTTATTAGGTCACATTATCACACCCGAAGGCATCATGCCAGATCAAACAAAACAGATGCACTAAAATACGAGGTGCATTCAAGTTCTAAGGCCTCCGATTTTTTTTCTAATTAACTACTCACCCGAAATCGATGAAACTGGCGTTACTTCTCGACGTAATCGCCCTGCAGACGTACACATTTTTCACAACGCTGACGCCATGATTCCATGGCAGCGGCGAAGGCTTCTTTAGGAGTCTGTTTTGACCACTGGAAAATCGCTGAGGCAATAGCAGCACGACTGGTGAATGTGCGGCCACGGAGAGTGTCTTTCATTGTTGGAAAAAGCCAAAAGTCACTAGGAGGCAGGTCAGGTGAGTAGGGAGCATGAGGAATCACCTCAAAGTTGTTATCACGAAGAAACTGTTGCGTAACGTTAGCTCGATGTGCGGGTGCGTTGTCTTGGTGAAACAGCACACACGCAGCCCTTCCCGGACGTTTTTGTTACAGTGCAGGAAGGAATTTGTTCTTCAAAACATTTTCGTAGGATGCACCTGTTACCGTAGTGCCCTTTGGAGCGCAATGGGTAAGGATTACGCCCTCGCTGTCCCAGAACATGGACACCATCATTTTTTCAGCACTGGCGGTTACCCGAAATTTTTTTTGGTGGCGGTAAATCTGTGTGCTTCCATTGAGCTGACTGGCGCTTTGTTTCTGGATTGAAAAATGGCATCCACGTCTCATCCATTGTCACAACCGACGAAAAGAAAGTCCCATTCATGCTGTCGTTGCGCGTCAACATTGCTTGGCAACATGCCACACGGGCAGCCATGTGGTCGTCCGTCAGCATTCGTGGCACACACCTGGATGACACTTTTCGCATTTTCAGGTCGTCATGCAGGATTGCGTGCACAGAACCCACAGAAATGCCAACTCTGGAGGCGATCTGTTCAACAGTCATTCGGCGATCCCCCAAAACAATTCTCTCCACTTTCTCGATCATGTAGTCAGACCGGCTTGTGTGAGCCCGAGGTTGTTTCGGTTTGTTGTCACACGATGTTCTGCCTTCATTAAACTGTCGCACCCACGAACGCACTTTCGACACATCCATAACTCCATCACCACATGTCTCCTTCAACTGTCGATGAATTTCAATTGGTTTCACACCACGCAAATTCAGAAAACGAATGATTGCATGCTGTTCAAGTAAGGAAAACGTCGCCATTTTAAGTATTTAAAACAGTTCTCATTCTCGCCGCTGGCGGTAAAATTCGATCTGCCGTACGGTGCTGCCATCTCTGGGACGTATTGACAATGAACGTGTCCTCATTTTAAAACAATGCGCATGTTTCTATCTCTTTCCAGTCTGGAGAAAAAAATCGGAGGCCTTAGAACTTGAATGCACCTCGTATATGCCACCTCCATGCACTCAAAAGCAACTAGTAGCCTTCTTAGGGCTTGCTTCATTTTTATGGCGAGTTGTACCTGATCAACGGCTAAGTAGTGAGTCATTGCTCAATTTACTAAGAAAAAATACACCTTGGTATTGGACGAATTGATTTCAAACAGCTTGTGATAAGATTAAATATGCCTTGATTAGTGCACAAATATTACACTAACCAGACGTGGACTAGGATTCTGTTTGGCTACAGATGCTTCTTCTCTGGTTTTGGATATTGTTTTTTACAGGTAGAGTGCAACAATATTAGCATTGGTATTCGAGCGATAGAATTTGTGAGCAGAACGTTATCAGAAAGGAAATGGTCGTATTCAGTAACAGAGCAAGAAGCATTAGCAATTGTCTGGTCCCTGAAAATGTTCAACTACTATGTTCATTGTAACATGTTAACCTTTTCTGTGACTGTCAAGCTTTGTTTTTTATCAAAAGTTATTGTCCATCAACATCTAATTTGCTGATCATCACTATTACAGGAGTATGACCTTAAGCTAGTATGCATAAGTGGGAAGGACAACATAGCAGCAGATGCGCTATATCGACTTTCACAGGACAACCACAGCTTTCAGAATTACCTGAACAGTCAACAGAATTTGAAGCTTTGTTAGTAAAAGGACCCACTTACAGGAAATCCTAACTCAAATGTGTCACAACATACAAGTGGTATAGGAACAGATTCTAGGTGGGCACAGGTCAGAAAATCTTTAGAACACGAACCTCCAAGTACAGCAAGACGTCATTATACACTTTATAACTATATAACACGGATTGCATGGGAAGATGAATTGAAGTTTGCACTAGGATTTTATCTGTACTTGTTCGAGGAGAGTGACTAGAGGAAAGAGTTGTTATGGAAGTGAAATGATATTGGTAATAAGGCTTATATGTATCGACGTATTGAAGAGGTATTATTGAGGTATTGAGATTGTGTGAAGTTGATGATTATTGGAGTTTTAGTGGACAAGAGATAAGGTAAATGATACTGATGACAAGTTTTATATGTATCGTCGTAAGAGGTATTATTGAAGTATTGAGATTATGTGACGCTGATGATTATTGGAGTTTTGGTGGATAAGACGTAAAGTAAGTGAGGAGCATATTTTTTTTGTTGGTTTATATGGAACAAGGAAGATGAAGTTGGTAGACTAGAACACTCAAGTAGAAAGAAGATTGTCTACACGCACACTTTGTTAAATCACTAAGCAGTATATACTTTTTTTTTTGGAGAGAGGAAGCATTTGCATATCTTGGCACACTGACAGTTGTTCAGTTGATCTGGCTTGGCAAACATTGGTCTTGACATGATGACTATGACGTTGACTAACTATTATTGACTGTTATACATTGCTGCTGCTACTACTTGATACACATGATGAACATCAAATTTTGGACAGAATTGCATTTACACAGTTAACACTATTCAATTACACAGTAGTACTTAATGTGGATGAAAAATGAGTGAGGTGTTTTGTGTGTTTTCCTTTCCTAATCCCAAATAATTGTAACCGACCTATCTCCTAAATATTATTTTACTTGTTTGTTGTGGCTTGCACTGACACCCATAAATATTATAGATTTACTGATATTTGTGCATTTGTAATAGTTAATATGACAATTATCTGATATCATTTGTGTGTTTATTATAATTTGTATGTTTAGTGTAAGAGCATTGACAATAAGTTTGTAAAAGCAATTGTGTGTGCATTCAAACTGTTGTTCACACCTGCACCTGTTCAACATTGATATGGGACACTTAGAAATGTTTAATTTCTGCTGATGAACTGTGTGATTAGTGATAGTGAATATTATGGACTGCTGTCGGCACTTGCTTAACATTACTGGGTGCCACTGATGGACTGCATCTACTGAAATGATGTCACTTGTTGGTGTCTGCACCTGTTCAACATTGCTGGGTGCCACTGATGGAACTGCTTCTACTGAAATGGTGTCACTTGTTGCTGTAGCACCTGTTCAACATTGCTGGGTGCCACTGATGGACTGCTTCTACTGAAATGTTGTCACTTGTTGGTGTCTGCACCTGTTCAACATTAATGGGTGCCACTGATGGACATCTATTGAAATAATCTACTGAAATGATGTCACCTGTTGGTGTCTGCACCTGCTCAACATTGCTGGGTGCCACTGATGGACTGCTTCTACTGAAATGATGTCACTTGTTGGTGTCTGCACCTGTTCAACATTGCTGGGTGCCACTGATGGAACTGCTTCTACTGAAATGGTGTCACTTGTTGCTGTAGCACCTGTTCAACATTGCTGGGTGCCACTGATGGACTGCTTCTACTGAAATGTTGTGACCTGTTGGTGTCTGCACCTGTTCAACATTAATGGGTGCCACTGATGGACATCTATTGAAATAATCTGCTGAAATGATGTCACCTGTTGGTGTCTGCACCTGTTCAACATTACTGGGTGCCACTGATGGACTGCTTCTACTGAAATGTTGTCACTTGTTGGCGTCTGCACCTGTTCAACATTACTGGGTGCCACTGATGGATTGCTTCTACTGAAATGTTGTCATTTGTTGGTGTCTGCACCTGCTCAACATTACTGGGTGCCACTGATGGACTGCTTCTACTGATATGTTGTCCTTGTTGGTGTCTGCACCTGTTCAACATTACTGGGTGCCACTGATGGACTGCTTCTACTGAAATGTTGTCATTTGTTGGTGTCTGCACCTGCTCAACATTGCTGGGTACCACTGATGGACTGCTTCTACTGAGATGATGTCACTTGTTGGTGTCTGCACCTGTTCAACATTTCTGGGTGCCACTGATGGAACTGCTTCTACTAAAATGATGTCACTTGCTGGTATTTGCACCTGTTGACCATTGCTGGGTGCTACTGCTGGAACTATCAACTACTTGTTTTTTTTTTTTTTTTTGACTCATTGAAAGCATTTTGTGTGAACATTTGTATAAACTAATTTTTTTGTGTATTGTGTAAACTATTATGTAAAGTCACATGTATGAAAGAATTTGTATTGCTTACTGTATTTTATATATTAGGTTATTGAAAGGTCAGTGCAAAGCCAAAATTTTATCTAATTATGTGATATTTACGTATGAATATTATCTTTTATTTTTGTCTGTATTTTTGTGGACGAATTTAGTGGTATTTTCACCACCAATACTGGCAAAAATACCATCAAATTCTGGCCCGTGGGGGAAGGGCATATGAAAAGTGGCTACACTGAGCCACAGCGCCAGAGATTGCGCCAAAGAGTATTATTCAGTCGCCTCCACTGGCAGTTCTTGTCGAGATGTCGTGAAGGAGAGTGCTTGTCGAGAGGTCATAATGGACGGCTGTTGGTGTGAAGTCGTGGTGGAGAGCGCTTGTTCCATGTTTTATGCAGTTTTGATGGGCTAGACAGCAAATATTGTTCGAATGGAGATATTGTAATGATCAGAGTGCTTTTCGTCAATATATATGAAGGTAAAAAAAATATTCCCTTTTCTTTTTATTATTTCAATGTCTTAAATAGTGCGTCATTACAGGTTCAGTCAACAAAGCATCTGGCTTGTGTTCTTGTATTAGAGTGTGTAAGTAGGCTCTTTATGTTTTCTTTATGTAAGTAGGCTGTTTATGTTTTGTTATTGGCAACGTTACGTAGCGCTCTATATGAAAATCACTGGCTGTGCTGTGTGCAGTCTGTGGCTAGTTTGCATTGTTGTCTGCCATTGTAGTATTGGGCAGCGGCAGCTGGATGTGAACAGCGTGTAGCGTTGCGCAGTTGGAGGTGAGCCGCCAGCAGTGGTGGATGTGGGGAGAGAGATGGCGGAAGTTTTGAAATTGAACTGCTATATATATTATGATTATTAAGGTAAATGCAGTGTTTGTTCTCTATTAAAATCTTTCATTTGCTAACTATCCCTATCAGTAGTTAGTGACTTCCGTAGTTTGAATCTTTTATTTAGCTGGCAGTAGTGGCGCTCGCTGTATTGCAGTAGTTCGAGTAATGAAGATTTTTGTGAGGTAAGTTATTTGTGAAAGGTATAGTTTAATGTTACTCAGGGTCATTCTTTTGCAGGGATCTTTGATAGTCAGATTGTGTTGCGCTAGAAACATTGTGTGTCAGTTTAAGCACAGTCTTGTATAATTTGTTCTAAGGGGACGTTTCAAGTGTAATTCTGGTTTTCTTGTGCAATTATAGTATTTCTATTTTTTTAATTACTTCAATATAAAAGGTACTTGAAATTTCTTGTCTTATTGGAGAAGAACCGTGCCAGATGTGTACGTTGAGTCACACTTCCACACACAGAACAGCTACACTTGTGTTTGTTGTTTCGTAGGTTTTATAGTTGCTGGGGACTTAATTAATTAATTGTGTTAACGGAAATTTTCTTTCATTCCTTGTCGTTATTATATGCAGTCAGATTGCGTACTAATACCAGTCACGGCCAACCGTTTACGAGACAGCGTAACCGGACAGTCAGCTACTAAAAAATTAAAAAATATTTGCATAAATAAATAATTAAGCCCCCATGCAACTTCCACAGAATATGTACGTCATACTTTCAGTAGTAATTGCTTTAAATAACTGACGACTGTGCATATAACTTGCTGGGAAATCAAAGGGCAAGAGTCATCAACTTTTGAAAAGTTTTTGCATTTGAACTCTGTGCATTTAATTCTTGCCACAGTCTGATGTCACCAGACATTCGTTCTATCCTAATAACGTCAGGCACTTTCTCTTTCTCGGGTTCTTTACTGTTTAATATACAAAGATTAGCAAAGCTTTTGAACACTGAGTTCCTTAAGTTAAGGCATATGTAATGGGTGCCAGTACTTAGTGGTCAATATACCTATGTAAAGCATGGCCACACAGTTCAAAGAAACAAGGCCATACACAATTTCAGAACGCGAAAATGAGGAATGATAACTAAAGAGGTCTATTGTATATAATGTAAATATGTTGAAAACATTTGGGAGTTTACATTGGATAAGTTGTATAACGAAAGAAAAATTTCGTGTGTGTACTGTAAATATGTATATAACATTTGGGAGTGTACCTCAGATAAGTTGTATAACGAACTATGTTGTAATTAAAAGTGACTATGAACAAAGTATGTGGTGCAGTACATAACTGCATGACGAGCACAACACTACCTACACACAAAAAGAAGCTATTCTGGACTTTACGTAAAGCGATAGCTTTAACAGCCCATGACACAAGCAATGCATATGTAGTACATGTGATAAATAATTCAGAATATAAACGAATATGAAATTCTGTGCTAATAAAGTTCTTCGTTGAAGCCGTAGTGCGTGAACTTTGAATACGACTGTACTAGTGTGTCGCAAAGGACGAAAAATGTGCTTATCATAAGCAGTAAGGTTCACACATACCTAAACTCACGTGTCGTTCGCGTGTGAGCACGTGCAGCATGGTGTGAAAGAACAACTGGGTGGAAAGAAAAACAAAGGTACTGCGAGACTCATAAGTTACACCGGAGAGTGATGATGATGATGATGATGTTTGGTTTGTGGGGCGCTCAACTGCGTGGTTATCAGCGCCCGAGCACACCGGAGAGTGAACACAGTGCCCCAACCAAACTGTCGTTGTTGTCGCAATGCGAGTTCATTGGTCGATAACATTACTCAGCACTAGACTCAATTGTAGCTGTGGAATGTCAGCTTCGTGATAGTGCAGTATTCCCAGTCATTGAAAATGATCATGTATGATACCTCTACCACAGACATTTCTCATGTGAGTGTAGTCGAGTCATAATTTAAGAAAATTGACTGTAAACCGTATCACGGACTATGAACAAAGGATGTGGTGCAGTACATAACCGCATGACGAGCACAACACTACCTCATATCAAATGAAGATACAGTCAAACATACTGCAGAAGCATACTGGAAGCGAAAGTTGTCACCACAAAAAATAAAACAAAGATGAGCCCCGCATCCTTGTAAAAATCTCTGTACTAATGGAACATCTTTTCAGCTAACACGTCAAGTCATCGTATCAGTATTTTAATGCGAAACGATTATGTTTCACGTGTCCATGATTAATGAATGCATGAACTCCGTAGGAATGTAACTTGGCCGTCTTGTATCCTGTCGAGCTCCTTCACAATTCGGCCCTATTTCTCCGTTTCCCTGCCCGCCTTCGAGGGTCCTGGCATCGATCCTTAGCCTGTCCGGCGAACTATCGCGCCACTTGTTCACATCGACAACTCAGCAGAAATTCAACAAATTACGCTTCTCCATACAATGTTACAAATGTAATGGAAAACTTAGAAAATTGTAATAATTACTGAATTCACGGACGTGAGTGAAGGTATGAGATAGCAATATGCAAGTATACAGATGGTGGCAGAACTGCGTATGCAAGGTATAAAAGGGCAGTGCATTGGCGGAGACGACATTTGTATTCAAGTGATTCATTTGAAAAGGTTTCCCATGTGATAATGGCAGCACAACGGGAATTGACGGACGTAGAAGTGATACAGTAGTTAGAGCTAGACATTCCATTTTGTAAATCGTTAGGGAACTGAATATTCCGCGACTCATAGTGTCAATGCGCCGATCATATCAGATTTCAGGCTTTACCTCACAACGGACAATGCAGTGACCGGCGGCCTTCGTTTAACAACCGAGAGCAGCGGGGTTTGCGTAGAGATCTCACTGCTAACAGACAAGCAGCACTGCGTAAAATAGCCGCAGAAATCAATGTGGGACGTACGACGAATTTATCCGGTAGGACAATGTGGCGAGATTTGTCTTTAATGGACTGTGGCAGCAGACGACAGAAGCGAGGGCCTTTGCTAATAGCACAACAACTCTCCTGGGTTCGTGACCATATCTGTTGGACCCTAGACGACTGGAAAACCGTAGCATGGTCAGATAAGTACTAATTTCAATTATAAAGAGCTGATTGTAGGGTTCGGGTATGGCGCAGACCTCACGAAGCCACGCACACGAGTTGTCAACAAGGCACAGTGCGAGCTGATGATTCTATAATTGTGTGGGCTGTGCTTACGTGGAATGGACTGTGTCTTATCTCAAAAACGTACCCGTCTCATACAATTATAGGGGGTGGTGACTTCAATTTACTCTCGATATGTTGGCGAAAATACATGTTTGCAACAGGAGATACTATAGAACATCTTCTGAAATTATGCTAAACGCCTTCTCTGAAAATTATTTCTAGTAATTACTTCATGCGAGCACTCGAATAGTAAACTGTTTTGAAAACACATCTGCCCTCTTTGTAACAAATAATCCTGAGCTAATAACGAGCATCAAAACGGATGCAGTGGTTAGTGAACACAGAATTGCTGCAGCGAGACTGAATACCGTAAGTCCCATTCCTCTAAAAATAAACGCAGAACACATCTATTCAAAAGAAGCAGATAAAAATTCGCTTGACACCTTCCTGAAAGACTATCCCCACTCCTTCCAAATTAACAGTGTAAGTGCAGACCAGATGTGGCATGAATTCAAAGAAATAGTATCGACAGCAATTGAGAGATTTATACCAAATAAATTAACAAACGACGGAGGTGATATCCCTTGGTATACAAAAGAGGTTATAACCCTCCTACCTCTGCGGCTAATTAGGCTTTTCTATATGAGCAGGTACCTGAATGCCCTAATCTGTGAGGAAAAGGCCTACTCCGAGGAATACTGCAAAACCGAGAGAAGTAGACGAAGTTATAACCGAATCGCCACTGCTCAGTACTTTAGCATTGACGATTAGAGACAAAAGTTCGGTTAACTTTATACATTTTTATTACGTAAATCAAATTTTTATTAACAGTAGCTAGTGGAAAATTTGGAAAAAAGATTTTCAAAGTACGTCATTAATGAAATAACCATCGGTCTCCACTTCCTCACCGCAACAAGAATAGTTAAGTCGAAACTGAACCTTATACTCGTAAGCAATCTTACGTAAGAATAGTTATTGGTGTCATAATGTGGGACAGTATCTAACGCACATTTTCAAGTACGTAACACCACACGCCACAGTAGTCAAATAATAATCAAATAGCAAACATATACAACAATCTATATTAATTTTCAAAGCTCAATAAAAGTAATATTGTTTAGTGGCTGTGGACAGAAACTTTTTGTTACGTTACTCACCGTTATACAGACTGTCGTATTTGTAGCAAGCAGAAAGATTGTTTGAATTTACTCATTGGTGAGGACTGTCATTTACCTATCAGTTACTCAGATATTTCTTTGTAATAAAAGTTGTATGTTACGCCATAAGCTGTAAATATATCTCCGCACTTTTGCATAGCCACGCCAGCGAATACACACAACCAAAGACACAAACCGTCTCCTCACGACTCCGAACTGCTACTTTTTTGGCGCGCTCTCAAGACCAGCGATAATGCATTTACAATTTATTACACTCTTTGACAATTTCTTTTCCCTGACTAGGCCAGCGTGTCTACTTACAAAATGTTAACATTCGATGCGTATTCTCTTTATTAAATAACAAATAGCACTTGTAACTTGACAACATATTTACAAGAATAATATTCAGCACAACTAATAAAACAAACTCCGTAAAACATGTACAAAATGTAGGATCATTCACAGAGTTATGGTGTTATCAGGTCAAAGAACTGTTGCAAGAACAACATAAAAAGCACTTAAAATTTAAACAAATGCAAAATCTCGAAGACTGGGGATTTTTTACAGAAGCTTCAATTCGAGATGCTTATAATAATTTCCACAACGAAACTTGGTCTCGAAACCTGTCAGAAAATCCTGAGTAGTCTGCCAGCGGCAAGACACAATCAATGCCTTCTGTACACGATAGCAACGGAAGTATTATCGATAACAGTGCTGCCAGAGCAGAGTTACTAATTACAGCCTTCTGAAGTTCCTTCACCAAAGAAGACGAAGTAAATATATCAGAATTCGAATCAAGAACAGCTGCCGACATCAGTAACTTATAAGCAGATATTCTCTTAGTAGTGAAGCACCTTAAGTCACTTAATAAAAGCATCTCTTCCCGTCCAGACTATATAACAATTAGGTTCCTTTCAGAGTACGCTGATTCAATAGCTCCATACTCAACGACCATATACAGCCGCTCTCTCGACGAACGATTCTTACCCAAAGACTGGAAAGTTGGGAGGGTCACACGAATAGTCATGAAAGGCAATAAGAATAATCCACTTAATTGCAGTTCATCTACATCTACATCTACATCTACATCCATACTCCGCAAGCCACCTGACGGTGTGTGGCGGAGGGTACCTTCAGTACCTCTATCGGTTCTCCCTTCTATTCCAGTCTCGTATTGTTCGTGGAAAGAAGGATTGTCGGTATGCCTCTGTGTGGGCTCTAATCTCTCTGATTTTATCCTCATGGTCTCTTCGCGAGATATACGTAGGAGGGAGCAATATACTGCTTGACTCTTCGGTGAAGGTATGTTCTCGAAACTTTGACAAAAGCCCGTACCGAGCTACTGAGCGTCTCTCCTGCAGAGTCTTCCACTGGAGTTTATATATCATGTCCGTAACGCTTTCGCGATTACTAAATGATCCAGTAACGAAGCGCGCTGCTCTCCGTTGGATCTTCTCTATGTCTTGTATCAACCCTATCTGGTACGGATCCCACACTGCTGAGCAGTATTCAAGCAGTGGGCGAACAAGCGTACTGTAACCTACTTCCTTTGTTTTCGGATTGCATTTCCTTACCATTGACGCCAATATGCAACAGGATTTTGGAACATAAATGGTGTTCGAACACTATGAAGTGACTCGAGGAGAATGGTCTGTTGACACACAGTCAAAACGGATTTTGAAAAAATAATTCTCGTGATGTACAACTAGCTCTTTACTCACACGAAGTTTTGAGTGCTATTGACAAATGATCTCAAATTGATTCCGTATTTCTAGATTTCCAGAAGGCTTTTGCGACCGTACCTCGCAAGGGGCTTGTAACTAAATTGCATGCTTGTGGAATATCGTCTCAGTTATGCGACGGGATCGTGATTTTCTGTCAAAGAGGTCACAGTTCGTAGTAACTGCTGGAAAGTCATCGTGTAAAACGGATGTGATTTCTGGCGTTCCCTAAGGTCGTGTTATATGACTTCCGCTCTTCCTTGCCTAAATAAACGATTTAGGAGACAATCTGAGCAGTAGTCTTAGGTTGTTTGCAGATGACGCCGTCGTTTATCGTCCATTACGTCATCAGAAGATCAAAACAAAATGCAAAACGATTTAGAAAAGATATGAGTATGGAGCGAAAATCGGATAAAAGTGGCTCTGAGCACTATGGGACTTAACTTATGAGGTCATCAGTCCCCTAGAACTTAGAACTACTTAAACCTAAGTAACCTAAGGACATCACACACATCCATTCCCGAGGCCGAAAATTGGCAATTGACCCTAAATAATGAAAAGTGTGAGGTCATCCAAATGAGTGCTAAAAGGGATCCGTTAAACTTCAGTTACAAGATAAATCAGTCAAATCTAAAGGTCGTAAATTCAACTAAACACCTAGTAATTACAGTTACGAACAACTTAAATTGGAAAGAACACATAACATGTTGTGAGGAAGGCGAACCGAAGACTGCGTTTTATAGGCAACGCACTTAGAAAATGCAAAAGGTCTGTTCAAGAGACTGCCTACACTACTCTTGTCCGCCCTCTTCTGGAATACTGCTGAGCCATGTGGGACCCTTACCAGATAGGATTAACGAAGTACATCAACAGATGAAAGATTCAAAGAAGAACAGCACTTTTTGTATTATGGAGAACTAGGGGAGAGAGTGTCACGGACATGTTACAGGATTTACATTAAAACAAAGGCGTCTCTCGTTGCGTCGGGATATCCTCAATTTCAATCACCCACCTTGTCTTCCGAATACGAAAATATTCCTTTGACGCCGAGGTACGCAAGGAGGAATGATCATAATAATAAAATAAGGGAAATCAGAGCTCCCACGGAAAGATATAGATGTTCGTTTTTTTCCGCGTGCTGTTCGGGACTGGAATAATAGAGGATTATTGTGAAGGTGGTTCGATGAACCCTCTGCCAGGAACTTAAATATGATTTTCAGAGTAACCATGCAGATGTAGATGTAGAATGAACTGCCTCGCATTGATGCTGCAGAACGACATAATAGAAGAAGAATTGCCCGTCAGTCAGAAAGCTGGGCAGTGTGGAACAAGCGACTGTATTCATAAAGCAAGAACACTTATTCAGTATGCAGACGCTGCAGAATATGCCAGCCACTACTTCTGAAAGCAAAGTTGGGACACGTAAACGCAGCAGCAGGGCCTTTGGAAGATCTGATCGGACAGGAAAACCAAGACGAACGAATTCACGATTGCCTAACGGTTAAGACCTGGTGCTCCAATCTTACGATTTCAGAAGTGTAGCTGTGGCTGGTATTACACTAGTCATCCTGGGTGACGTATGTACCGGGTAATTTGGACCCTCACTCCCACATGTTCATTGTGCAGCAGTACGCAAGTATGTACAGCATTTCTAGTGACACAGTCTACATCAGGTATTAAGTACAAGATGGAGTCAACTAGCAGTTTGAGATGAAGCAGCCAGCCACCACCTGTAGACCTTACTACCAGTAGCTTTAGGCTTCCACTTGCACTAAAGTCTGTGTGCACTCAACGTAGCACCTTCTCACCACTGTTGTAAGAAAATGAAACACCAACAGCCAACCTTATCACGTCATTTATTGTACAGCTACCAGTTTCGAGTCTTCAGTGAACCATCTTAAGGCCTTAACTTTCGGTGAATGGGTTAATACCGTCCATGTACACGATGTGTCAGTGACCAACATACAGGTTCACGCAGATTACCTGTAACTGTGATGTTGTCACTCCGCCGGCCGGAGTGGCCGTGCGGTTCTAGGTGCTACCGTCTGGAGCCGAGCGACCGCTACGGTCGCAGGTTCGTATCCTGCCTCGGGCATGGATGTATGTGATGTCCTTAGGTTAGTTAGATTTAATTAGTTCTAAGTTCTAGGCGACTGATGACCTCAGAAGTTAAGTCGCACAGTGCTCAGAACCATTTGAACCATTTGTTGTCAGTCCAACCATCAACTGTCAACTCACAGTTGATGGTTGGAGAGACAACGTCACAGTTACAGGTAGTCTGTATCAACCAAAATGTTGGCCACTGAAGCATCCTGTGTGAAGATGGTGTTAACCCGTTCAGCGAGATCTAAGACCTGAGATGGTGCACTGAAGCTTCGAAACTGGTAGCTATATAATAAATAACGTCATAAGGACTGTAGCTGTTTCATTTTTTTTACAATAGTGAACGGTTGCAGTCCCCCAGGCCTCCATTCACAAAGATGGACAAACGAAAAATTAGCACCAGTGGTTCGTTCATTTGCTGACTGACTTCCTGCAACCAGCGGCCCCTTCCTCTTAAGCCGCGAGTCTCACGGTGGGCCTCCTAGCTGACCAGCTACATTATCGCTACTCTCTGGTCCATGTGGGTCAACGTTGTTGCTGACCATCGGCTGGGCCGGGGACATGCCATTCATTGGTCATGCAAGGCAATGTGGTTGAAACCTCATCCAACCCAGTGTGCCGTACGCTACAGCCAAGAAGCAGCTGACCTGCAGCTTGCCATCAGCCGCCGACGATGTACCAGCTTGTGTAAGGTCCCCATGGCTGTGCTGACGCCAGCTGCCGTCACCACCAGCGAGTGGTCTCCTTGATGGACAACTTCTATTACCAGCAGCTGCTCGACTGTAAGTGATAACGTTACAGTGGTCAACAATCTTCTATCCATTACAAATCTGTCGCTGTAACTGTGATGAATAAAAAAAAGACTTAACCAGCCATGTTTTACTGATTTTCCGCTGAATAATCCCAGTCATCGCCACCTCCGCGGCCCACGTCGAGGTGGGAAAATGGCGTTCCATCCTGACCTCTCAGCGACCTATTCCCCCTCCACCATGGGGATCACGTCTCAACCCCAACAGATATAAGATACAAAATTTTTAAGCAGATTTAAAAGGGGATGGACGTCTAGAAAACCGATTTTCCGTTTCCACTTTTGTAGTAAACGCCTATGAATCCATCATTTTATTAGTAGTCTAATATGTGTCCAATATCCACGGTTGTTTACAGTAAATGCTGATCTCTTGTATTTCCCAGTCATATCCAGATTTTTCATTGATTGTGTTAAAAGTATTTTGTAAACATTGTTTACACTTTTACAGAGAGATAATCTACTTGCAATAGCTGTTGATATTCATTCTTCGTGGCAGTTGTTTCATCTAAAGTTCCAGTTTGTGTTCTTTGACTTTGTTCTCTCCCATTTCCAGTTATCTTTTTCACACATACACAACACATTAACTTTATTTGAAGAAGTAATTTCTGTAGTAGGAAATGGTTTACGTTTCTTTGATACATTGTCTGCGATCTTGCGGGCACTGGAGCACATGAGACATTCTTCCTCTCCTAAATTTCTTGTCTGTTCCGATTCACTCAGTGCCCTTCACTCATTGCAACGTTTGTATCCGGCAGACAAAATTGTCCAGACCATCCAGGATGCCCTCCTCCGACTACAGCGACTGGGGAAGGTTGTAGCTTTTTGCTGGGTTCCGGGGCATGTCGGCATTGCTGGGAATGAAAGGGCAGATCTCGCAGCCAAGGAGGCGTGTCTCGATCCACAAGTATCTCAGTGTGCTATCCCCTTGCACGCACTCACCTCGCTGTTGAGCTCACGGGTCATGCGTCGGTGGGAGGATGAGTGGCTGGAAGTGACTGACAATAAGCTCTGTATAGTCAAGCCCACAACGCGTGTGTGGTGTACTTCCTTTCAGCCCCATCGACGGGACGAGGTTCTACTCACTCGGCTTCGAATAGGCCACAGCCCTATGACGCATGGCTTCCTTCTCCGGCGAGAGAACCCTCCAATGTGTGGTGCTTGTGGCGTCCAGGTCACTGTGCGCCACGTTTTATTGGATTGCGTTTTATTTTCTGACCAGCGGGTCGCGGCTGACTTTCCAGCGGACCTGCCACCTCTTTTAGGCAACACTCGGACGAATGTGGTTAAAGTTTTAAAGTTCTGTGCCCTGTCAAACGTTTTTACAAAGATTTTAGGGAGAGGATTTTAATTTGCTCACTGTGTGACAAGCTCGCCCATATTTTATGTAAGTGGCCAGCCAATAACAATTTCCTGTGACATTCTTGTTGCTATGTTTCCCCTTTCCTTAGGTTTTACTTTCTTATGTAGCATTTTCCTTCTTTTCCTGCTTTCTTTGAGTGTGTGTTTCAGTTTTATTAAGTCTGTCCACATTCGTTGCTTTTAATGTGCGTCAGGGCGCTGATGACCTCGATGTTGAGCGCCCATGAGCCCCAACACACACACACACACACAGACACACACACACACACACATTGTATTTTTAAGACCTACAGCCTAACTTTATTTGTGGGCGTCAATTGTTAATTCGGCAATATCTATTTTTGACGGTACTGTGGAGAAAAATGTCCAGGATTGAGAAAAATACATGTGTCCTGCTGTAATATTACACTTATATTGCCCTTATTGCAATCTGTGTTATCAATTTAGTCATAGTTTGTAGATGAATAATTAAAACTTTAGGTGGATAAAATACTGTTTTAAATCATTGCTTGATCTAGACTGATAGGAAGCTTTACTTGTGCACCAGTCAACTTGCGTGTATTCCTAATGCCCCCATAGCGAAACTGCCGGACATTGCTAAGGACAACACAACTGTTCTGTAATGTATCTGAGAGTTCACACCACATGGAAGCGACTGGCACAGAGTACCTGAAGCACTCTTTAAGACGGGACTGTTAGTGTTTAAGACACTTATGCAGTTTTCCAGGGGTCAAAACACACCTCTCTTTCTCTAATTATAAAACGTAGCTTCCAGTCTGATAATACCGTGTTTTTTAGCCAATGACGACACATGCAGCATCGCATAATCCGGATATCGGATCTCTTATCCCGTACGTACACCAGTATGTGGACGGTACCTACTTTAAGAATCGTAACCGGAAGTAACGTCATTATATAACTGGAGAAACTGGACGGTCTTTCTACTTAAGTCAGGAACATAAACTGCATTGAAAATCGTACCTGTCCTGGCAGCGAAATATTAAAATGTGCCTTGGCCGCTTAGAGAACAATTTTGCGGCAACTTTATGACGACGATATTTCATTCTTTGGTCTAGAATAATTAAATAAGGGACAGTCTTTAATGTTAAATATGTAGTGTGAGACATATCAAGGCGAAGTTACCATTTCTCCTACATAGAAGCGACAACACACCAGCAAGAGAAACATTATAAGAAATCGAAAATGAAACATTGGAAACCATTTCAAGGACATGTGTATTAGTGTGGAAATGGCTAACGTTAAAAGGACGGTACAGGTTGAAACGCCCCGTTTGAACAATTATACACGACTGTGCTTAACCTGACACACAATATTATTTAGCGCAACGCAATCTGACTTTCAGAAATCCCTACAAAGGAATGGCCCTGACTAACATTAACCTGTACCTTTCACAAATCACTTATCTCACCAAAAATCTTCGTTACTCGAACTACTGCAATACAGCGAGCGCCACTACTGCCAGCTAAATAAAAGATTCAAACTACAGAAGGCACTAACTACTGATAGGGATAGTTAGTAAATGAAAGATATTAATAGAGAACAAACACTGTATTTACCTTAATATCATCAAAAGTCATATTATATGTAATTTCAAAACTCCGCCATTTCTCTCCCCACATCCACCACTGCTGGCGGCTCACCTCTAACTGCGCAACGCTACGCGCTGTTCACATCCAGCTGCCGCTGCCTAACACTACAATGGCAGACAACAATGCAAACTAGCCACAGGCTGCACACAGCACAGCCAGTGATTTTCATACAGAGCGCTACGTAACGTTGCAAATAAGAAAATATAAACAGCCTACTTACATAGCCCCCATGCTCCCCAAAAAAATTTTACAAAATATTTTTGGGCAGTGGCCAATAATGATTTGAAAAATTTTTTCATAATTACAATAACAAAGATATCAAATGCACACACTTATTTATACAATGCTGGTCAAAAGCTAAAAGTTTCTCACGGTCCATAAAGACAGTCCAGATTGTTCATCACTGTAAAATTGCAGTGTTTTTCTCAAAGTCTGAGCAGTAAAAGACAATGCACACGGAAGTAGTGGATATCCATGCAGTCGTGAAGAAGTAGTGTTGTCCTTCCAACGGAAAGACTGTGCTGACTCTTGACGTGCAGACAGGTAATGGGCCACAACAGAGCAAACCCACAGCAGCGTCATTCGACGTTTTGAAGAAGATTGGTAGGTAGGTCATCACAGAGTAGACCCACTGTAGTCCTGGTAGAGATTGTGGTATTGGTGGGCCACCAGAGGTGCAGACCCACTGCAGTCCTTGTAGAAATAATGGTATTGGTGAGTCAGCAAAGGTGTAGACCCACTGTAGTCCTTGTAGAAATAATGGTATTGGTGGGCCATCAAAGATGCAGACCCACTGTAGTCCTTGTAGAAATAATGGTATTGGTGGGCCATCAAAGATGCAGACCCACTGTAGTCCTTGTGGAGACGGCCAGCAGCCATCTGTTGCGACTGTGCAGGTGCACATTCACCATCGAAGAGTCTTGCGGAGAATATAGCAAGTCCATAAACCACCACTTGTCCACTCACAAAAAAATTTGTTTGAAATGTCCTTAGAACCAGCAATGCTGTTATCCAGTCCCTTGCTGAATTATTAACACACGTGCAAACACTAACAGTCCCAACTTCTCACATATTGTCCATATACTATGACCAACAGAAATGTGTGCAGTGAAATGGAACTTACAAGTTACTTAATTTGATGAACTGCTGTCAATTACAATTTTATAACATAAGAACACAATGACAAAGGTACAAAATACATAATTAAAAACATAACAATACAGATAACATTTGTAGTAATATGGGCTATACAAAAGAATTGAACTAACATATACATCAGTGTTACGTTTTTCACACGCCATTATTGTCACAATATTTCACACGATAACACAGAAAAACACAATTTGAAGAGCAAAAATAGGGGAACACATTAACATAGCACTGAAAATAATATCCAGTTAATTGCAAGCGTAGCTTCGAAATACTTAGTGCAAATCTACATGCATGCCACAGCTGTTTTACTGTACAACAATGAAAAACCACAACTACCAAGGAAATTCTCTCTATAATTACGCGCTAGCAATAAACAAAAGCTACACTAATTACACAAACTACAAGAAAAAATCAGAAGATTCCAGTGAGGTATCCTAGGCTAAGGGTCGACATATGAAACGCCCCCTTTGAACAATTATACACGACTGTGCTTAACCTGACACACAATATTATTTAGCGCAACGCAATCTGACTTTCAGAAATCCCTACAAAGGAATGGGCCTGACTAACATTAACCTGTACCTTTCACAAATCACTTACCTCACCAAAAATCTTCGTTACTCGAACTACTGCAATACAGCGAGCGCCACTACTGCCAGCTAAATAAAAGATTCAAACTACGGAAGGCACTAACTACTGATAGGGATAGTTAGCAAATGAAAGATATTAATAGAGAACAAACACTGTATTTACCTTAATATCATCAAAAGTCATAATATATGTAATTTCAAAACTCCGCCATTTCTCTCCCCACATCCACAACTGCTGGCGGCTCACCTCTAACTGCGCAACGCTACGCGCTGTTCACATCCAGCTGCCGCTGCCTAACACTACAATGGCAGACAACAATGCAAACTAGTCACAGGCTGCACACAGCACAGCCAGTGATCTTCATACAGAGCGCTACGTAACGTTGCCAATAAGAAAATATAAACAGCCTACTTACAAGGTGGGTGAGCTGCGAGGGTAATCCCAAAAGTAATAGACTCCAATTTTTTATAAGTACAGAAGTCTGTTTGTGTGGCAGTTGGTCACAGTGTCATGAAGAGTACTTCACGCGCTGTGTATAAACATACGCAGGCCGCGCTAAGGCGCTCAGTCTTGGCTTGGCAGCCGTTGAGAATGGAGCTCCCGTTGGAAGTGCGAATTGCGCGCAGTTATTCGGTTTTTGAACGCACAGTGCATTGCGACGATTGAAATCCATCGCCAATTGATGTAAGTGTATGGTGAGTCGTGCATGGATGTCAAAAATCTTCGTAAGTGGTGTAGAGAGTTTGCAGCTAGTCGGACCGAAATTCGCGACGAACAAGGGAGCGGGAGACGTTGAAGGTTGAGCAAACCGTGCGTGAAGATCGGCGGATCACCCTGGATGATCTCTGCACGTTGGTTCCTGAGGTTTCCCGAAGCACCGCTCACAGAGTTTTAACGGAAACTCTGAACTACCAGAAGGCGTGCGCAAGATGGTTGCCACGCATGCTGACTGAGGACCACATGCAGCAACGAGTTGATGCTTCCTGCGCATTTCTTCACCGCGTTGCAGCCGAACAGGACAACTTTCTGGACTCAGTTGTCACGGATGACGAAACCTGGGCATACTACTTACACCTGAAACCAAGCAACAATCACGCCAGTGGCCGCATCCTTCTTTGCCAAAGCAGCGCAAATTCAAACAACACAGTCTCAAAAATGGCTCTGAGCACTATGGGACTTAACAGCTGTGGCCATCAGTCCCCTAGAACTTAGAACTACTTAAACCTAACTAACCTAAGGACATCACACACATCCCTGCCCGAGGCAGGATTCGAACCTGCGACCGTAGCAGTCGCGCGGTTCCGGACTGCGCGCCTAGAACCGCGAGACCACCGCGGCCGGCAAACAACACAGTCTGCCGGTAAAGTCATGACAACCGTTTTTTGGGATCGGAAAGGGGTATTGTTGGTCCACGTTATGCCCACTGGGGCCACAATTAACGCTGACAGGCACTGTGAGAGACTGACAAAACTCAAACGGGCAATTCAGAACCGGAGAAGAGGAATGTTGAGCAAGGGCGTACACATTCTCCATGACAACGCTCGCCCACACATCGCTCGGCAAACCGTTGCTCTCCTGCAACAGTTTCAGTGGAACATAATCACCCACCCACAATATAGTCCTGACTTGGGCGCCCAGTGACTATCACCTGTTCCCTAGGTTAAAAGAACATTTGGCCGGAAAGCGATTCAGCTCCGACGACGAGCTGAAAGAAGAGGTTCCTAACTTCATGAACAACATGGCGGCGAGCTGGTATGACGTGGGCATACAGAAACTGCCACAGCGTCTACAAAAATGCATCGACAGAAATGGTGATGATGTCTAAAAATAGCTAAATGTTCAAGCTGTAAACTGATGGAAGCCATTGCAGAAATAAACAGGTATGTGTATTTATAAAAAAATAAGAGACCTAACTTTTGGGATTACCCTCGTACAGTAGCTTTGGGTATTCGGCTACTAACTTATGGACTGGATGTGACGCAATGTTTTACTGGAATGTTTAACAAACTGGAGATGCGTATAAGAAATCTTCAAGAAAACAGCACTATAATAATGAACAATGATAAGGCAGTTGGAATAAACATTTTGACAGGGGTGAACTACAATTATATACATTGTTCAGTCAGATTAATGTGATCACCGCCTATGCTCGACGTCAATGTGCAATAACCACTCACAGATGGCAGGTGGCGGCACTGGCAGTGGACGTGTTGCTGGGAAACGGAAGATAACTCATTTGTTGGCGTAACGAGGAAACGGTGCGATTTATCTGATGTTTAACTGGACATGATCACTAGCTTTCGGAGCAATGATGGAAGCATTTAAGAAACGTGTAAGCCTGTAAACCGTTCGCACGCCGCTGTGATTAAAGTATACCGTGCATGCAAAATCGGGATATCCAAATCCACTGCCGAAGAAACTGAGGTGAATGACGGCTGCGGAGATGTGTACGGCCGATTAGTCGTGAAAATGTTGAGCAACAGACCACCAACAACGTCGGTTCAGTGAATCTTGCTGTGTACGGGTCTACTCAGCAGGCGCCTTGTTCATGCAACCACGCAGACTGCTGTTAATTGCCGACGAAGCTGAACTTTTCTCGCGAATGCCGCAACAGGACGCCAACTAAGAGGCAACAGGTTGCCTTTTAAGATGAATTACGTTTAATGCCCCTTCGGGCAGATGGCCATTGGCGTGTACGGCATGAAAACTCTGGAAGCAAACACTCTGCAACAAATGTCGGAAGGGCCAGGAGCTGGTAGCGTTATGATCTGGAAACAGTTTTCCTGGCATTTTCTGATCGACGTCGTCATCCTGAAAGGCACAGTAGATCAACACAAGTATTCACCTATCCTCGGGGAGCATGTTCCCTAGTATACACAGTTTTTTTTTTCCTTGGCATAGCGGTATCTTCCAGGAGGACAATACAACACACCATAGCATGGCTCCACATCCCTGTCGGAACCTTCCGGAACCTCCTTGTCTCTATTTCTGCACTTCTCCCAGTGGTGTGCACAGCAAAAGGTCGTTATTCAGGCTTTTGACAGGTGATCATATTAATGTGACTGGATAATGTAGTAAAGATATATATTTATATGACACATCACTCAGAAGTGAAATGAGTAACCATCTGGTCGATTGAATAAAGTGCCCTGATATATGCCTACAAAGAACTTAAATGTTTTCTTTGGCTAAAGAATGGGGTATTACCGTTGCAGGACCTACGAGATATAAAATGAATAGTTGGTTCTGACCGTGAAGTCCATCGAATTCCGAATGTTTTAAGCGCATTTACCCACGAAGAATCGTAGCAGGTCCACTAGATGCTGTGCTAGAAGGTACATCAGTGCCCCTATGTTGCTAATTATCGGCTGCGTCTTTAGAAGGCCATATATCCTCGGTGTTACCTCCGAGCGTTGGCGAAGTCTCTTGATGTCCTTATCCTCGTGCACTCCATTTTTCAGCAAGTTGGAGGTGTTTTCTTATATCTCCTTAGTCGGGTCTGTTTTAATTTTCCGATATGCTGGAACGTCTAGTAGCATCTTCTTTGAGGGCAATTGTGCCCATCACATCCGGAATTTGAGCATCTTTTTTGGCCGCCTGAAGGAGCTAACTTTACAAGAATCCCACATCATGGTCAGCTTTCATGTCGTGTCGCTCTTTACACCAGTCCCCCGGGAAGATTAAATCAACTTAATAAGTGAGAAATTCGGGGCAGAACAGACACAACTTTTCAGAAATGTGTTAACATCGAACTGCTTTTTCTTCAACGGCCAATACTACGAGCAGACCCCGGAGTGGCCATAGAGAGCCCTCTCCCTCCAGTAGTAGCCATCATATTCATGGAGAGTTTCGAAGAAATAGCCCTGGAAACCGCCGAATATTTCTACATCATCTAAATTATATCCATAATAACATACAGTGCACTATGGAAATCGAGGAAGATGGACAACTACCTGTGTAGCGCAGTGTAGCGCAGGTCAGATGGCTCTGGCACGAGGGAGCAGTAACTGCTGCGCAGAAGCAAACCCATTTCTGACGTTCTGCGCATGACGTCACTGAGGAACAGCTCTTGGCGCGCGCGAAGTGTACGTGTGAGCTTTGTGTTGTCGTGGTTCGTCCGTGTTGTGTTTCGTGTCTGTTTTCGTTTCCGTTTGGTTATCTTTGTGCAGTGAGTGTTTGTCCGAAGTATTTGAGTGTGTGGAAGCAATGCCAGGTTGTGCTGTTGTTGGCTGTAACTCTCACAATCGCAATACTAAAGGGACTGAAATAGTGTTGCATTGTTTCCCACGTGATGAAATTCTGCAAAAGGTTTGGCTTTCAAAATGCTTTAGGAAAGATCCTGTGAACGTAGGGAACGCTAGAATATGCTCTCGTCATTTCAAGGAAACGGATTATATCCGGGACTTGCGTTCAGAACTGTTAAATTTACTGCGGAAACTAATCCTTAAGAGTGATGCGTATCCGTCTTGCAATTTGCCTTGTGGTAGTAGCTCCAGTGATAACACACCGATTGCAATAGAAGAAAGGAAAGAACGCTTTAACAAACGTGAAATTCGTAGAAGAAGCCTAGAGACTTTAAAGAAGCTCTCACCATTGAAGAGGAATGTTGACAAGTATACATTTACAGATGAAGTTCTTTGTAGTGATCCACATAAAGTCACTTTACAGAATTCTGTAGCATCACTGCAGAGGAGAAATGCTCATCTAAGGAACATGTGCATGAAATTGCGAGCACGTAATAAAGATCTTAGAGGTCAGCTGTCCTCAATGAAACGACGTCTGCACGAAGAAGAATTTAATAAAAAGGAACTTGTGTCTCGTGAAACTAATCGAATACTGGGCAAAATATTTTCACCCAATCAAATTAGAAGTTTGTTGCATGATTCAAAACGGGTTCGATGGGGCAAAGAGGACATTTAGAGTTACAATTTCCTCAGAGAAAAACTCGGATATCCTCTACCTGCAGTGTCAACCTTGCGTTCTTGGATTAATCGCAGTTTCAGTTGCCAACCAGGAATTTTGAAGGATGTTTTAGTGATGATGAAAATGCAGGCTGCAACACTGACTGACAGGGAACGTATTTGTGTTTTGTCATTTGTGAAATGAACATTGACAGTAGAATTTGTTACGATCAGCAAGATGACAGGATTCTTGGACCTCACAGTAATGTCCTTGTTGTCATGGTTCGAGGCTTGTTTGCAACGTGGAAGCAGCCTATCTATTTCAATTTTGACGTTCAGATGACAGCAGCACTCTTGAACGAAGTAATTGTTTCCCTGGCCAGCATATGCTACAATGTTGTGGCTGCAGTAGCAGACATGGGTGCAAAGAATACTTCTGTCTGGAAGGAACTTGTCATTACTCATGAAAATACTTGTTTTCCACACCCGTGTGATTCTCTGAGACGTGTGTGGGTGTTTGCTGACGTTCCCCATTTGCTCAAACTCTTAAGGAACCACTTGCTGGATCAAGGAATAATGTTGGAAAACAAGGCTGTAACAAAAACTGTGTTCGAGAAACTGTTAGTTTTGGACAGTGGCGAGATGAAAATATGTCCTAAATTATTTCAGCAACATATTACAGTGAAGGGCAGAGAGCGACAGTGAGTACGCTCAGCTGCTATCAAGTACAACTGCACAGGCGATTCGGTATTTGATGCCTGAAGAAGGACACGCCAGTGATTTCGTACAGATGGTGGATAAGACTTTCGATGTACTTAATTCAAGGACAAAAGAAAGTAATAAATCACTAGCCTGTGGATTTGGTGTCAATTTTCAAGCCCAAGAACAGTGCCTACGTAAATTTTCTAAGTGTTGTGAGAAGATGCGTGTTGACAACTCAAAGCATCTCCTACCCTTCCAGAAAGGATTTTTGAAAACTGTTCGGACACTTTTGGGTCTGTTCAGTGACTTAGCTGTTTATAATATTGAATATATTCTTACAGCAAGACTAAATCAAGACTGCTTGGAGAACTTTTTTTCTCTTATAAGAGGCCTTGGACGTTTTTATGATCATCCATCGCCAGTCGAGGTAAAGAGCCGGATGAGACTGTTGCTGTTGGGAGCAAACGCTCACGATATTCCACTTTCAAATGCATCGTCTGTTGAGCCAGATGAAGAAGGAAGATTCGTGACTGCAACTGTTTTTGGCAATATCCTGCCTTATATTTCTGAGGCGTTGGCAATGGTTGAGGGAGAGAATGAGACAGAAGATTTAGATTTTGGAGTAGGAGAATCTGATGTGCCTACAATGTCACTGGCTTCTGATTGTAGCACTGAAGGATTTAAATATCTTGCTGGATATGTAGCTTATCGATGCAGACAGTATAACAGATCACTGGCCACACCCACTGGAGAGTTACTGACACTGCCTGAGGAGACATCGAGAGGAGGGCATGGTTTCTCGTGGGGGTTTGCTTGTGCCTTCAGAAACGTGGCTCGAAACAATTAGCAAATTTGAATTAATTTTTGCCCAGATCCATGGACACGACAGTTTGTCCAGGGAAACCGGTGTCATCAAGAACCTGTGCGCTATACTTGTCGAGCGATTCCCCACTATTCACCCAGAAATCATTAAGATTTACGCTAGGACGAGAACATTTATCCGACTGCGTTGGCTGTCTTCAAAGGACAAGTCGAAGAAAGGAGTTGCCGCTCAGCAACGGAAAGCAAGGAAGTGGTATTTGTCATCACTTTAGAATGTAAATAAACAATATTTGTGAACGTTAAATAATATATAAACTTAGTGATAGAAGTGAAGGTCCTCTGACTGTGTTTGTTTCACAACTAGCAAGACTCAATACTGACAGTGTCAAGGATTGGCTTATTGTTTCCCACACTACATACCAACTTTGCTTAACGGCGGACTCGGTAAGTTAATTTACCACTATTTCCTGTAAATCGTATTTTGCAGCACGTTTTTTAATTCAATGCCCTTTTTTATAAGTGAATTTTAACAACTAGGGCAAACATTATATATCCACTTTGATAAAAATATAAGCCAAAGGTTTGAGGTGTGAGAAAATTAAGAATGTGTGTGTGTGTGTGTGTGTGTGTGTGTGTGTGTGTATGTGTGTTTGTGGCAGTTCAGGTAGGTAATTCAAATGCTTCCTACAAATAAGGCAATTGCATAATTTCTTGAGTGAAAACGACAGTGTTTTTGTAGACATGATGTAAACAGAATATAAATGAGCGTTACATAGAGCTTGTCTACAAGTTAACACTTTTCCCAGAGCCAAAGTTAGAAAATTGAATGCTCATTTCGAAAGTTTACTCCGTAGAGACTGCAAAACAGACTGTACTTTGCACTTATTTTTGTATAGTTTGATCTATAGACGCTTGATTTTATTAAAGTCAGCACTCAGCAGTGTCTGTTTAAAAGCTGGACAAGTTACAGAATATAGCAGTAACTTTCAAGAAATTGCAGAATAACAATTTTCCTTTTACTATTTCTGTAGAAACTGAAACATTTCACAAATACATCGCTTAAATGCTTAAATGCGCGGGCTGCGTCTTGTAGCGCTGTTCCAAGAGGCAGCGGCGGTTCCTTTGTGACGTCACAGCCTCAGCCAATGGCAGGACAGAACGCTTACTGCTCGCTTCCAGCTGCCGCCATCCAGTTCAGCTAAACGGAGTGCTTAACACCTTGGTACACAGAGCACATCTCGGGCGAAAAAATCTAACAATGTAACTCAAACACTTGGAGACTGTGTTCGGCAAGAATGGATGCGGCAACCACCAAATTCAAAGGCGCTTCCGACAACAGAAGCGAAGTAGGGACCAAGATCAAGAACAAACGGAAGAAGAGAAAGAAGGCCTGGCGCCCCTATCTTTTGTAGGCAAAGTGTCATCCAAAATAAGGATGCTATCGAGGCAACACAAAATCGACACAGTCTTCAGATCTTCGGCTAAATCGCGCACCCTACTAGCAACGGTGAAAGATGATGTCGGCCTCAAGAAAGCAGGCTACAAAAAATTCCGTGCGGCTGTCGCAAATCCTATATCCGCCAAACAGTTCGTACGGTGGAAGATCGATGCAAAGAACGCGAAGGCCACACACGCATATACCAACCAAGACAATCGACCCTAGCGGAACACTGCATAAACACTGGACACACAGTGAATTACGACAAAAGTACTAACCTCCACAAATAACTACCGGGACTGTATCTTCAAAGAGGCTCGTCAACAGGAATAAGGGTTACCAAATCAGTAAGGCCCGGGAACCAATACTAATCTCTATCAAGGAGCAACGGGGCAGGCGGACACGAGATCATTCCGCCACGACCACCGAAGAGATACTGCGTCCCCCTCCCCCCCTCTCCCCCACACACATACACACATCCCCACACCACCACCTACCGCAGCCACCGCAAGCCCTGCCACCGATCACGCTGTTCCGTCGGCGCACGGAATGGCACCTGAACCGGCGAGAGCTAAATACTATCGGCAAAGAGCGGACAGATCATTGCATCAGCACCATCTAATGATGGCGGAAGGGTTATTCGCCGAAATACCGTGGGCATTCGATGATCGTATCCGGATGGACACCCAAGAGCCCTTCAAACAGTATATATGCCGGGAAAGCTCAGCTCAGGCAATACGAACTACGTTCAGTCTTCCTATAGTTTTTGTTGTGTTTCTGCAAACTATGTTGAAATTCTTAACAGAAACTCCATCAAGAACAATATAAGTGTTATATTACTGCTGGAGAAACGCATTTTTCTCAAACCAAGCCTTTATTCTCCGCAGTATCTTCAAAAATACAAACTGCCGGATTCCTACTGGTTCCCGCAAACAAAGTAAAATATATATTTCGTATGGCTAATAGAATACTGCAGTAAGTAAGTAATAACACAAACAACGTATAAAGACAATGAATGGTCAATATGTTACAGGCAACAAACAATTATTAGATCTAAAAAAGGAAGTAAAACACAAAATACACAAAAATACATAGAAATTATAGTAATAGTATCTAGTAATAGGTTTTTCAGAAGGAAAAGAGTAGACCAGACTCATGGTTGTATGTCCAAGTCCCTCAGCCAGCCAGAAGCATCTCCCTCCAGGAGGTGCAGCTCCTGGATTGTGCCAGGGAATCTCCTCGTAGGGCAGTCCATTGCGATATGATGTAGAGTTTGTGGATTCCCACAGTCGCAGTTGGGTGAGTCAGTCTGTCCCCATTTGTGCTTCCAGTAATTACATCTACCATAGCCTGTTCGGATACGATTTAAAGTTGTCCAAGATTTTCTGGGAAGACCGAAGCCCTCGGGCCGTACAGTTGGGGCCAAGACTAAGTTAAGGTGATCAGGGTTAGACATATCCCATTCCCGACGCCAGGCTTCGTCGATATCATAATTGTCCTCGATCAGCTGTTGCCCTAATCTCCATGATGGCTTACGGGACTTGAGCCTGTGGCTGGGATTCTTGCAGTCTTCGTGTAAGGGTTGGTCATGGTTGTTAGCGCACTTTTGCCATTCCCTTTTCAGTGCAGATCTTCGCCTTAGGTGAGGTGGGGCTATGTTAGCCAGTACCGGGAGCCATTGGTGGGGCGTCGGTTTAATAGTGCCTGAGATGAGCCTCATGGTGTCGTTTAGCTGGGTGTCCACCGTTGCTGTATGAGTCTGTTTAACCAGACCGGAGCGCAGTATTCAGCCACCGAATATACTAGTGCAAGAGCAGATGTTCTGAGAACTGTGGCGCTTGCTCCCCAGCTACTTCCAGTGAGTTTGTGTAGGACTTTATTTCTGGTTTTGATTTTTGCTGCGCGTTTGTATAAGTGCTCCTTGTACGTCAGAGATCGGGCCAATGTAGTTCCCAGATACTTTGGGAGGGGATTGTAGTTAAGCAGCTGGCCTCTGAAATCTACGTGGGGTGCATGGTTTGCCTGTCTGTTGTTGAGGTGGAAACAGGAGACTTGGGTTTTAGAAGTATTAGGTCTGAGCCTCCATATTTCGAAATATTCATCCATTTTGATAAGGTCTTCCTCAATTATTCTTTCGGAATTGTGGAAGTCTTGATGTTGATATGTGAGAGCAATATCGTCTGCATAGATAAACTTCTTAGAAGATGTCTCTGGTAGGTCTGATGTATATATATTAAAAAGTAATGGAGCTAGCACGGATCCTTGGGGCAGGCCATCATTTAACCTATATTTCTTGCTTATCTCTCCATCTAGGTGTACTTCAAAAAATCTATTTGAAAGCATATCGTTGATTAGGGTAGCCGTTTTCTTGCAAGGAATAATGCGTTGGAGTTTAAGAATCATTGCCTCCCTCCACACTGTGTCATATGCTGACGATAGATCTATGAACACGGCGACTGTCTTTTTCTTCCTTTGAAATCCACTCTCAATATGTGTGGTAAGAGATAATACTTGATCACAGCAGCTCCGACCGGGTCTAGATCCGGCTTGTTCAATAGGAATGAAATTCTCAGCAATGGGTTTTATTCTGTTCAGAATAAGTCTCTCCAATAGTTTGTAGCATATACTTAGAAGAGCTATAGGTCTATAGTCCTCTGGGAGCTTTCCATCTTTGCCAGGCTTAAGAATGGCGACGATCTTGGTTTGTTTAAATAGTGGTGGTAGTGTTTCCGATCGTTGGATGTCATTGTAATACTGAGTTAGCCACAGTAGAGCTCGAGGTCCTAGGTGCCGTAAGAACTCGGGGTAGACCTCATCTAAACCAGCTGCTTTACCCATTTTCATTTCTTTCAGTGCTTCTGTGATCTCTAGGATGGTAAAGGTTTTTGAGAAATTGTTGTCGGGTGTGGGTTGTCGGAGCTTGGTTCTCAGTTCTTTCTTTACTTTCATAGTCTTATCCTTGTTGCTGCGTGGTGTTTTTCTCGTAAGGTTAACTATTCTGTTTGCTACCTCTTTGGGGTGTATGTTGCCACCCATACAGGTTTTAATGGAGCTTTCACCTTGGTTTTTAAGAAGGCACCAGGCTTTCTTGCTGGAGTGCTTGAAGTCCATATTTTTCATGAGAGTGTGCCACTTTTCTCGTCTTACTGAGTCCAGGCATTGGAGAAGCTCGTCCGCAATTTCAGGATCGTTGTTTTGCGAATATGCATTGTATAGGTCTATGCGTTCTTGGCTCCAGCCGGGAATATAGGTTTTCCTGTAGCCTCTGGGAATGTGTTTTTTGGAAATGGCTAGGAGTAATCCCACAAAGCGGTTGTAGTTCTTCGATGCGGGTGGGATCCATTAGCGGTAAAGGCTTCCCAGTTGGCTTTGCCAAAATTCCATCGAGGTTTAGGTGTAGATCTCACTATTGGAATCTGTATACCGACATGTAGCAGGACGGGCCTGTGCTGGCTACGAGGAAAATCAGGCAAGATCTGTTTATTGCAGCGTAATGGTAGCTTTTTGGCGTCTCTGGAAACAAATCACAGATCGGAGTTGTAGTCTCTTTTCCATCTAGCCGAGTGGAAAGTCCCTTTATCCTTTAGATCATGGATCAAGAAGACGTCTTCTATGTCCGCCCATTGCATTACTCCCTCCCCATCCTCATTGGTGTTGTTATATCCCCACTGGGTACTGTGGCTGTTGAAATCGCCCATTATCACTGTAGGATGTTGTATGGTGGAAATAGCAGAGTCATTCCATGACTGAGTTGGGGGTTTGAAGAGGTTGATGACTTCAATATCAGCAATTTTTGTTCTTATGACGTAGGCGCTTGGGTCAGTGTGTGTTTTTATGTCGTGGACCTGGTCAGTGTTGTTTCTAAAGTAGGTGGCAGTGCCATAGTTAGCGTGGTAAGTTGCTGCAGCAAGGCAATAGCCTGGAAGTTTGCATCTATTTTTCAACTGCTTTTCGTCGGCGCAATGTGTTTCCTGGAGCAACACAGCATCCACTGAATGGTTGTCCAGGACTTTAATTAGGTAGTCAGATATAGCTCTACTCATTCCTTCTACGTTGAGTTGCAGGATTTTAAGGACATCTCCAATGTCCTTGGTCAACGGGTTCTGAGAGGAACCGTTGTTTCGGGTATTCGCGTTCATGTCTGTGCTGATTCTGTAAAGCTGGGAAATCCTCACAGGTCCAGCAGCCAGATTTGTAGACTATTTAGCCGTGATAAAAATTCACGTTGCCCAGGGTGCAGCACGGGGAGGCTAGTCTACATTGCACCCCACAAGTAAAATGTAGACGTGTGACTACCGCCTATGGCAGGGAAGACCGTTCACCGGGTGCAAGTCTTACGATTTTACGCCACTTCAGCGACTTGAGCGTCGATGAGGATGAAATTGAAACGGTATAGTAGTTTCCGGTTCATACGCAGCAGGTTTCGCTGCTCGCTCGCACCAGGAAATACAAACGGAGGCGGATCAGCCGCCAATTTTACTGCATGACGCAGTCGGCCGCGGGCGCAACAGATCCATGTGGACAGTTGGAAAGAAATGCGTCAGGCTTCATAATACATATTTATATGTGTCGTGTATTATGCATTTCTTGCACGTGAATGTGAATCTGGACATGAAAGTTCCTAATCCTCCTCACACCTTTCCATAATGCGTGGCCAAATCTTAGTGGGGAGGTAGTTCTGTAGTATAGTAGTGCCAACCTTAGTCCTGGGTAGGGGATCACAGACACAGCACAGGCAGGTAAAAGTCAAAGACGTTCCAGTGTCACAAGATTTGGGGTCGAGAGGTTGGTCACGGCCAAGTGGTTCGACCATCCCCTCCGCCGGGGCCCAGGCAGACCTCCGGGTGCCCGCGATATTCTGGGAGTGTTACAGAAGAGGGGTAAGTGAGCAGACATGCCCTCAGTGCGTCTGTCTCGATGTTTACGCGTGAAAGAGAGGTATTTGAATATTTGCACTAATTCTTTTATATCCAGCTTCGGATTGTGTAAGGAAATGAATGTTCTCCTTTAATTTCGGAAATTTGCCCCCCTGTGTTAATGTATCTGGTCCCGAGTTTGCCCGTTATCCTCCTCACATAGTGGATATCCCATGTAAAATATTGGTAGACTTTGGTGGAATACATTTGGCCAACGCAATTCCGTCTTGCCCATAAAAATGTGTGTGCAGATTAGTATATAATATACCCGAGCTATAGGTGTAAAATTGTAATATCTGTAAACTGGAACAATTGCTGCAATCGCTGTAAAGTCGAGTGATAATGTTTAAAATAAATAGTTAATCAATTGTCATCAATCTTTAACATACTCTAAAAATCACATAGGAGTCAAGTTAAAGGAATTCATTTGAAATAAAATATATAGAATGCAGGTGTAAGTAGGCTGTTTATGTTTTCTTATTGGCAACGTTACGCTCTGTATGAAAATCACTGGCTGTGCTGTGTGCAATCTGTGGCTAGTTTGCATTGTTGTCTGCCATTGTAGTGTTTGGCAGCGGCAGCTGGATGTGAACAGCGTGTAGCGTTGCGCAGTTGGAGGTGAGCCGCCAGCAGTGGTGGATGTGGGGAGACAAATGGCGGAGGTTTGATATTTGTAAAAATGGATTTCATGAACTGCTGTATACATTATGACTGTTAAGGTAAATACATTGTTTGTTCTCTATTAAAATCTTTCATTTGCTAACTATGCCTACTAGTAGTTAGTGCCTTCCGTAGTTTGAATCTGTTATTTAGCTGGCAGTAGTGGCGCTCGCTGTATTGCAGTAGTTCGAGTAACGGAGATTTTTGGTGAGGTAAGTGATTTGTGAAAGGTATAGATTAATGTTAGTCAGGGCCGTTCTTTTGTAGGGATTTTTGAAAGTCGGATTGCGTTGCGCTAAAAAAATATTGTGTGTCAGTTTAAGCACAGTCGTGTATAATTGTTCTAAGGGGACGTTTCACAGGGACCCACAAATCAGCGTGCGAGCCCTGCAGCCCCTTGCCTAATATCGTATCTCTAGGTAGCGCTCTCAAGCTCCCCTCCCCATTTATCCGTTGCGCAAGTTTCATTCAGGGCTTGACGACATCAACTTTCATCTGGCATCCCTAGGCAAGGAGATTTGACGGTAATCTTTCATCTGGCCGACCCTTCCCCAGGATTCTTGCGAATACGGCAGGACTCTGAGAAACCAGTCAGGAATTAATATTCAGATCGATTATTGTATGTTAAAGATAGAGCGATTTTAGTAGGATAGTGTCGCCTGTAAATTATAGTGTGATTACACAGTTAGCGAGTACAGCAAATTACGATATGCGCACGACGCGCTCCCACGCACGTAGCTTAGCAAACATTGACCTCGGCTTGGCCGAACCCGGCAGCATGCCAGAGGCAGGCGCGAGGAATGCCGGACATTTGCCACGCCGGACATTTGCCACACTTGCCCCTACGCCAGGTAGCGATCCCTCAGGTAAGGGACGCCCTTCCTCGTACTACTTCTGTCCGCTTTCAAACCGAAGTCTCCACATCTTACTCGATACTTCCAGTACGTAAGGGACCTTCTTCTTCGACATCTTGGCCAAATACAGAGCTTCTTTTCCGAAATCGAAATATTTATAACTTTTGGGAAACGAAAGCAATACCGACGATTATGTCAGTATGTAATTAGTTCTGCCAAGTATAAAAATAGATTCCTCTGTCTGTACGGTAGCTTCCTTTCACGCTTCCTGATTGCAAGAGAAACAGTCCATCGCCATGGGAGCAACAAGAAACAAACGATGTAAAGATAATGCGAATGTACGATAATCATTTCTTTTTGATCGCTGCATTTGTGCCTACTTTAATTACTACAACTGCATACCCAAGACAATAAGTAAAGAATAAATGGGTATGTGAATGTTTGAAAAGAAGAACGACATACTCTATATTAATTTACTCTCTAAAATGCGATATCCCTTGTGGCGAAACGTTAAGTTAATAAAGTGTAGCGGGTCAATCTTCAAAACATGACTGAAAATACGTTCACTGAATAGACATAAGAAATCTATGATTGACATGTCATCTAAAGTCGACATACAATTTTAAAATGTTAGAAATAAGTAAATGAAGTAATACAGAATGCTATTCTTGTAGCGTACGTTGTTGTTCTACATTGTTTAGCTCTGGTATTTACAGGGTCACAGAGACGGCATCCTAGGTTTTGGAGGGAAAAGCCGTTATTGCAATGATCTGCACTACAACAGAAACAAGAAGCACCACTTAATGAAAAATAATGTAATGTGTGTTCCAGCTCACAAGCGACATGAAGCAGGTAGTTCCTGTGACTTAGTATGGGCAGAGGTTATATTCGACAACCGGAATAAATTAATAGCTGGCTCCTGTTACCGACCCCAGGTATCAGATGAAACAGTTGCTGAACGGTTGGAAGAAAACTTGAGTCTCATCACAAATAGGTACGCTACTCATAGAATTATAGTTGGCAGTCACTTCAATCTACCCTCCGTATGTTCACAAAAATACATTTTCAGACCCTATTGTAGATATAAAACAACTTCCGTAATTGTTCTAAATGCCTTTTTTAATTATTTTCAAGAATTAGTTCACGAGGCCATTCAAATTGTAAATGGTTACGAAAACACATTTGACCTCTTAGCCACAAATAATCCTGAGCATCACGATGGATACAGGGATTAGTGAACACACAGTCGTAGCGAGGCTCAATTCCGTAACAAAGAAATTCACCAAAACTAAACGCGAAATATATCTATTTATAAAAGCAACTAAAAATTCGGTTGACGTCTTTCTAAGAGACAGTCTCCACTCCTTACAAACTATGTAAGTGAAGACCATATGTGGCTTAAGTTCAAAGAAATAGTATCTACAGCACTCGAGAGATTCATACCAAATAAAGTAATAAGAGACGGAACTGATCCCCCATGGTATACAAAACACGACAGAAAGCTGCTGCAGGAGCACCGAAAAAGGCAAGTATAATTTAGACGAACGCAAAATCTCCAAGATAGGCGAAGTTTTACTGAGGCTCGAAATTTGGTGCGGATTTCAATGCGAGATGCATTTAATAGTTTCCACAACGAAACTCTCTCTAGACATGTGGCGGAAAATCCGAAGAGATTCTGGTTCTATGTTAAGTAAACCAGCGGAAAGGCTCAGCAAGCGATGGGGAGGTGGAGGAGGAGTGGGAGACAAGGGACCCAACCCTCCGGAGCAGATAAAATCGTGGCAAATGTCCGGCGTGGCAAATGTCCGCACACCGGAGCGAGGTCACAAAGCCTCGACCGACCGGAAACCGTTAGCGCTGGGAGAACTTCCCCACGCACGGCAACAGTCTCGGACAATGGCGGTGACCCTGAAACCGCACCCTCGCACGTGCAACGCGAAGTGAGCTGTGCAAGCCCTGTGCGAGGTCAAGATCCTCTGAAAAACATGGTCGTAGGAACCGCAGAAAATACACGCGAAACATCGAATAACAGCATAATGATAGACACACTAGTGAAACCGCTCAATGAATGTTTCACTGCGCTCGAGGAACGCCAAGACAAACGTTTTGCTGAGCAAAATGAACGTTTCGATGAGTTAAAACAGAAGATAGGGAACAAGGTCAAACAGGACCTTGAGGAACAGACAAAACGCTTCAAGGAGCGTTCGACGCTCGGTTTAACGAAAACGAGACGAAAGTGACCGAACAATCACGAAAGCTCCAAGAACTTGAAAGTCATGTAGGATCGCTGGTACTGGATAATCAAACCAGCAATGAAGTTGTACGAACTGAGCTCACGGAAGTGCAAAAAGGTGTGAACGAGGTCGCAGAAAGAATAGAGACACGAATGGCCACAACAGAACACGATCTCGCGGAACGGCAAGATGTTGTAGTTTACCCACATATCATAAAGAATGCAGTAAATAGTGTTTGCGAAGAGCAGCAACAAGAACTCGAAGAGGTGCGGCAGCAAGTCACACAATGTGAGGCAGTACTGCAGAATCAGATGGGCGATGTGCGAAAAAGAATAGGGGTGTTCCGAAAATTGCAGTTCACGCGTGGAAGAGAATTCGGATCGCACGCTTCCCGTCGCGGTCGGCGAGAGCGACGAAGTGCAATCCTTGTTGCGGTTAAAAGAAACGCAAACTGCAATAAATGAGCGGTTCGTCAAGGAGATGCGGCTCCGATGTCAGGGCGAGATGGCAGGACGTGTAGCAAATGTGCAAAACAACATATGCGATTCGGAACCGAGCGCAACAGACGAAGACGATGAATTACGGGAACTACAGGAGCGTTTATGCACTCTACGGAGAGCAGGCGGGACTGTGCTCTTATGCACATTACCGCAAGCACGTCAGAGAATGGCGAAGAGTGCAAGAAGCACTTTGTCTCGGTGCTGAAATACTCTACATTCCCCGACCCTTAAATCAGCAACACGGAAAAACGTGGGTTTCGCAATTTGACCACACACTACCGGATTCATGGGGAGACGCTCTACGAATTCATTTTGTGTACAATCATCTCAGAGATGAAGCAGCCATTAGGTTGCAACCGTCGCTAGACTTATGTAAGACGTATCCGGAGTTCCGTGTTGCGTTCATTAGAGAGTTCTGGTCTGCCACAGAACAAGAGAGAACGAAATTCTCGATATTAATGCAACCGGATTACAACGGTCGTTCGCACCCTGATCGTGCCATCTTCTTCCGAGACATGGTGCGAAGGAAAGAGTATAATGACGCGCCATATCCAGCGCCGGAATTAATCAGGATCTGCATGACAAAGTTACCTCCGAAACTTCGGCGGAAGATTACGACTGCAGGCAGAGGATTTAACGACAGTACCTCCTTCCTGCATCTCTTGCAAGAACTAGGCAAGCCTAGGATGCAACAAAATAACAATCAAAGTAGAAGGGACGAACCCCAGCCTCCACCGGGAGGGGCGCAACAGTCAAGGCAAGGCCAAAACGGATCACGTGAAAACACGGATCGTTGGGGACGGAATCGCGACCGCGGCAGAGGGCTAATAGGCCGTATACAAGGAACAGACCACGAAACTGGGAACGCACGGCACCTGTACAAAACCACGAGTCACGAGAAGTAGTCGAATTACGCTCACCCGGTCCTCGGCGAAATGAGGAAAGGCAAAGGGAGAACATAAACGCACAGCAATGACTGACAGAAAGCACGGAGGGAACAGAAAGCGAAAGAACGGAGGTAGGAGGCAGTGCGGGAATATTGTTTATTAATTTTGAAGATATAAGGGAAGCACTACTCGAGGAAGGGGACGAGATAGTATCCGTAAGATGCCGAGTAATGAACATTAACATAAATAACATCACCGTACCCTCTGTGCTAGACTCAGGCAGTCAGGCCTCAGTCATCCGAGAAGATATTTTACAAAGATGTATAGATCGCGAATGGCCGTCACTGTCGTTGCGTAGTACGAAAGTACGTGGCGCAGTGCAAGGTAGATATAGATGTAAAGCGACAGGTACTGGTCGACTTCTGTCAGTCACGATCATTCACGGTAGTTTTCTTGGTGATTCCGTCGCTTGCTGTGGAAGTAATCCACGGCATCGACTTTCTCTGTGCACACCAGGCGTGCATAGATTTCCGCCAAAACTGCGTAACAATCACTCTCGAAGGAGAGAATGTGAAGCTAGATTTCAAACATGGACCAGGCGAGACAGACGTCACTGACCTGTTTAACCTTGGTAAGTTTTTTAATTTGTAGGTGGAACCATTCCGTGTACGACGCGTCGTACACCCGAACGCGGTGCAATAGAAACAATACAAACGAGGAAGAGTCGTGGGTTGCACACGCCATGAACATTAAGCTGTGGATAGCATAAAAGTAATAACGCATCTCGTGATAGCGTAGGCAGTAGGCAAGGTCAAACGTAAACAGCGAGGGTCACAGGTAATACAACGCTCTGATCATAAATAGTCCATCACTGGCAAGTAAACTGGTCCACTGAACAGATTGTTTCTTTGGTTGTGCTCCGACAACATGTGTCGTAATAAGTCTTCGGCCTCCAGCAATAGAAGTACTCTCAAATAGGTTGGAACCACGTAGGAACGGGATACACTGTCAGAGATACTCTAATAGAGGGGAAACGGAGAAATGAACATATGCGGTGTGGTTTAGGTTATGCTGTAGATGCGCCGCAAAGAGCGCCATTGCCCGTCGATAAACACGCTGTGCACTAGTCTACTGAGCATGAACAGCCCGTAACTGAGGCTGTCTGCCCCTAAGTGCGCCATGAATTTTACGTCGCAATATTATTTTGTAGAAAGAACCCTGATAGAAGGAAAACCCTGCAGTGTGTGTTTCAGGAATGCGATGAAGACAACCGAGGTATAGAGGAAGGATAAAACCAAGACAGCAGTAAAAGAGGGATCGAGGCAGGCGAATAACAACGCCAATAATCTGTGCAAAGAAACCAGAAACCAATAAATGGAACAGGGAGTATACATACATCTCTAAAATTAAATATTTTTAAATGATGAGTGTAAGCTGATATACTGTTAGAACCGTGTGCTATAAATGTTGGTGATCTAATACACCTAATAAGAATACATATTTATATGTGTCTGAATTATGCCTACAGAGCCAAAGGAAAGAACGAATAAATGAATCCAGGAGACAAAGACCTGCAAAAACAGCTATAATTCATTCCCAACATCCCACTGGAAAAAAACGAAATAAGGGTAACCATCTAATTAAAGGCTCGGAACCTTCAAGAGGCCAACACAGAACAACTGTGGTAAAGCTGGTATAGTATTGTGTCGTTCCATGACAATATTTTGTTTTGTTTTGCCCTTAGTGTAAAACGGGCGCCCACTGAATTTTATGCTCAATTTATCCTTTAACAGTAGCTCCATGTACGTATCTTAGACGCATTAAGAAGAGTTGGTGATTTGTAATAGATGTGCGTAATAACATGATGAATTCAGTCTAAGTATTAGGCAGTGGCATTTTTCATGTAATCACGCGTAAATGCTATGTCGAGTAGAGTATAAGTAGTTGGCTCAGTTCAATATTTCTTGGTAGTTGTGGGAGTAACTTTCAACTAAACATAGAGTAGATTGGTGACGGAATTTTCCCAAAACCACCTGACACAATTTGATCCCATTTCCAATGTATGTGTTGTAACTGTCAACAATGTCATGGCACATGGGAGAAGTATTTTGTTTTATATGTCTTCAACGACGTATTTATTATTGTACATCTATGACACCGGTCATAACTAGAACCATTTTAACTTCATTATTTTCATGACTAACTGTGCTTATTGTCAATAGAGAAATTAGTTCATATTTATCTTGGGTCAATGTTGTAGCTTCAGGAACCTAGGAATAGTCACATAATTTTGTCTTGCCTAGACGGCCTTGTTATGTATATAAGAAAATAAGATATGTAAGCTTTGTGGAAACATGTTACAAGATTCTCTGCGGAGGTAGTATGCCGCGAGTCCACGGCACTCCAGCTCACACCAGGCGTCAATGCCGAGCGTGTCAGGGCGGCAGCAGCGCAGGCGGTTAACAGCGGCAACGGCGGCGCCACGAGACAACCCCGCAGCAGCCAGCTGAGAGCCGGCGCAACCCTCCCCGCGCCAGTCACCTGACGAGCGAAAGGGAACGTGTGGCGCATGCCAAGCTAGGTCACCGAACCCAACGCGACTCTCGCCCAGACGGCCGGTGCAGTAAAGCAACGCCCACTGCCCAGACACTCAACGCCGCCCGGCAACGAATAACGATGCGAACCTGCGCCAAACTGGGGACGCGCAGTAAATAGGGCGTCCACTTGCTGTCTGACGGTACACGAAACACATATGTGCACCGCACCAACATTAGACGCCGGCGGACACAGAAGGGAGCGTGTCTCACCATTGGCATGCAGCACCACAACAAGGGGACGTGTCTCGCCAATACTACATGCGTCAGCTGACAGCGACCACGAGATGATGCGACACAGAAGGGCGCGTGCCTCACCATTGGCACCCACCACCAGGAGAAGGGGGCGTGTCTCGCCGTTGACGTGCACCAGCAGAAAGGGGCGTGTCTCGCCAATTCCACACGTACCAGCTGCCAGTGACCACGGCATGATGCGACGCAGAAGGGCGCGCGTCTCACCACTGGGACGCAGAATCAGAAGAAGGAGGCGTGTCTCACCACTGACGCGTACCAGCAGAAGGGGGCGTGTCGCCAATACCACACGCACCGGCTGACAGCAATCACGAGACGATGCGGCGAAGAAGGGGGCGTGTGTCGTCAGACGCATCCCTCCACAATATGCTGACAACTGCCACGCTGGCTTGTCGATAACGAGACAGGGCCGACGAACAGCGACGTCCTGCGAATCTCCAACGTCGACCCACCCCATTGTATGGACGCAGGAGATGGAATCGGGCGAGAGGCAATGTTGCGGGCTGCTGTATAAGGAAAACAACCTGGACGAGACAACGGACTTGACGCTCAACGCATCCACCAGCTCCCCGTTTCAGTGTTGTGGTTCCCTAGTAGCCTATCCTCCAAGTCGCCTCTAGAAGAGACGTCCACCCAAGCACCCAAAGAAATACCCACTGAAACTACTGCGTGACAAAACTGCAGAATAATAGGTTGTCAACGAGTTCATTTCTAAGTGTGTTTGTGTACTTGTGTATTATTTTGTATATGTGGTTATTTACGTGTTGACGAGTGAAATAAGGTTCCCAGAGAGTTTTAGCAGTTGAGTTAACGTGTTAGAATTTCATTTAAGCCTGATTCGGGAAACGCCGATATAAGTTAATGGGAAGCAGACACCTCAGCTCCTCCAGGACAAAGATGCACAGCTTTCTTGGCTAATTCCTTTAGTTAACCACGGATTTAGTGACAGATTACGACGTTATCAGTACTACATTAATGGTTTTCCAATGACCGCTCTCAATTTCATGCATTGCTTAATTATTTTAGTATCATTGCAATGATTTGCTGATTTTTCACTTTTCACTTAGATTTTTAGGTGTATGTCAGCACCATTTGATTTTGCAAATGACATTTCTTTCGTTCATTTTAACGTAATTTTTATCACAAGATGAATGATTCTAAATGGTAATCGCTTGTTTGCCTAGGATGTTAATTTAGACCTTTCCTATGTCATTCAGTTACTATGTTGTATGATGAGTGGCCTCACTTTTTTTTCCGCTTGTATTAATGATTTTAGCATCATTACATTTGTTTGTTAATATCAGTTAAGTTTTAGACATGTGTGTCACTCTCACATGACTTATTAATGATTTGTTGATTTTGCACTTTTCAAAATGGCTCTGAGCACTATGCGACTTAACTTCTGAGGTCATTAGTCGCCTAGAACTTAGAACTAATTAAACCTAACTAACCTTAGGACATCACACACATCCATGCCCGAGGCAGGATTCGAACCTGCGACAGTAGCGGTTGCTCGGTTCCAGACTGTAGCGCCTAGAACCGCACGGCCACTCAGGCCGGCTTTGCACTTTTCACTTAGATTTTTAGGTGTATGTCAGCACCATTTGATTTTGAAAATGACATTTCTTTGGTTCATTTTAACGTAATTTCTTTCATTAATTATTTTAGCATTATTGCATTTGTTTGTTGATCTTGCACTTTTCACTTAGATTTTTACGAGTACATGGCAGCACCATCTGATTTTACAATTGACGTTTCTATGGTTCATTTTAACTTAAATTTTCATCACAAGATGAATGATTTTGAATGGTCATCAATTGTTTGGCTAGGATGTTAATTTAGACATTTCCTATGTTATTCACTTGCTATGTTGTTTAAATGCCATCGCCTTAAGCCAAGTGGTCCCATATTTGCTCCGCTCGTAGCGGGAATATTCGTTCATGCCAGAGAGCAGGACGTTCAAATTTTTTTAACCTTTCCTATAGCACAAACTATTGTTTGCAATTGTTTCCATATTTTTACATAAGCATAGAACATAGCATTGGTAAAAGAAATGAACCAGAATTGTCCTCCCATGAGAAGAACATTCCAGATCATTTCTTTCCATCCACGCATGGGACTGATGAAACGGTACAGTAGTTTCCGCTCCATAAGCAGCAGGTTTCGCTGCTCGATTGCATAATCCTCCTCACACCTTTCCATAATGCGTGACCAAATCTTAGTTGGGAGGTAGTTCTGTGGTATAGTAGTGTCAACCTTACTCTTCGGTAGGGGATCAGAGAGACAGCACAGGCAGGTAAAAGTCAAAGACGTTCCAGTGTCACAAGATTTGGGGTGCAGAGGTTGGTCACGGCCAAGTGGTTCGACCATCACCTCGACCGGGGCCCAGGAAGACACCCGGGTGCCCGCGATATTCTCGGAATGTTACAGAAGATGGGTAAGGCAGCAGACATGCCCTCAGTGCGTCTGTCTCGATGTTCATGCGTGGAAGAGAGGTATTTGAATATTTGCACTAATTCTTTTATTTCCAGCTTCGGATTGTGTAAGGAAATGAATGTTCTCGTTTAATTTCGGAAATTTGCCCCCCTGTGTTAATGTATCTGGTCCCCAGTTTGCCCATTATCCTCCTCACATAGTGGATGTCCCATGTAAAATTTGGGAGACTTTGGTGGTATACATTTGGCCAAGGCAATTCCGTCTTGCCCATAGAAATGTGCGTGCAGATTAGTATATAATATACCCGAGCTATAAGTTGTAAAATTGTAATATCTGTAAACTGGAACAATTGCTGCAATCGCTGTAAAATCGAGTGATAATGTTTAAAATAAATAGTTAATCAATTGTCATCAATCTTTAACATACTCTAAAAATCACATAGGAGTCAAGTTAAAGGAATTCATTTGAAATAAAATATTTAGAATGCAGGGACCCTCAAATCAGCTTGTGAGCCCTGCAGCCCCTTGCCTAATATCGTATCACTAGGTAGCGCTCTTAAGCTCCCCTCCCCAGTTATCCGTTGCGCAAGTGTCATTCAGGGCTTGACGACATAAACTTTCATCTGGCGTCCCTAGGAAAGGAGGTTTGACAGTTCAAAATGATGATGATTTGGACAACACAACACCCAGTCCCTGAGCGGAGAAAGTCTCCTACTCACCCGGGAAACAAACCCGGGCCCTTAGGGGTGACAGTCTGTCGCGCTGACCACTTAGCTAACGGGGGTGGACCCAAACAAAGTTAGGCTATATTTCTTAAGAAAGAGAAGCAATGTTACGAAAAAACGTAAGGCGTTCCCTATTATAGAAATTACTCCTTTATGTGAAGTTAATGTCACGTATACACAAAAAAAAAAGAAAAATGAAAAATGGAAGAGGTCGAGCTCAAAAACTACTGACTGTAGCATCTGTCGAAAACAGTTACCATGAAGGAAGACTATACACTGCTACTGGAGAAAGAGTAAGGCACTGCAGACGCGTGATCAAGGTTTACATAATATGTTTGACACAGAATATGGAAAAACCTGAATACGATTATGCTTGTTTAGGTGAACCATTACTGAATAACTTCTAATGCCACGTTTTGTAGGCAATAACATCTCGGTCGGCGAAGGATTCCAATCCAGGTAGCGAAGCGCTTTCACAGCGATGTGATGAAAGTTCGTTTGTTGCACCACCAGTAAGGCATAGTCCGGAGTGGGTCTAAAATCCAAAATAATAAAAACCTGTATTATCCTGTCAATAACATCAGTTATACTTATCTAGTTTAGATCGCGATGCGTCATATTATTCCCTCTCCCCCCCCCCCCCTAAAATGATGTTTCGTACGATCAATCACTATTGAGAAACTTCTGGAAAAGATCAAGTTAACAAGGTTGAGTTATTGTACCACAAGTGCAGCATAATCTCAAGTGGGCCTAAATCGAAAATTATAAAAAGCTTTATTATCCAGTTACATTTTTCAGACGTAGAGCATGATACATTATCTTCTGCCTCCTAAAATGGTGCTTGATGTGGTAAACAACTACTTAAATTCTTCTGGAAAACGTCGGGTCATAATAATTTATTTATGGTAAGATTTCTGGAACATTATTTCCAATATCAGAAGCTGCTTTCCCTAATATGCAGTCAGAACTGTCATCAAAATTCAATGCAGTTTACTTGGAATATGATGACTCAGTTGAAGAGACGGTAGTTTCACATTTTGGTAAGAAACTCTTTCAAAAATGGCACAACAAACGTAAGTTATTAATTTCGGTGTGAAAATGACTTTAACTTCATTTATTTCACAAAGTTTTACAGTACAAAATATAGCTATCATCTGTTTGTGAGACCCACAAATTCAAGCCACTTACGTTTAGACACATACTGTGGCGGTACCCCACATAACGTGAAAAATAATAATGAAGAACTTCGCAAATATAACAAAACTGACGGCGTAACGAAATAAATATTATCGCAGAAAAATCACAAAGACTATCTAATCAACTAATATGATCCGCAAATGTTATTGTAATCTACGTTCCTTTTGAAAAAGGATTGCACTGACTTCCCTTTTGTTTCTTGGTAGTGCAGCAAGTCATTTTGTGACGACGCACGAAAACGTGTAAGTTTCATGTAATATTTAGTCTAAATATAATTACTTAAAAGTGTCACTAATGTTTTACTGTAATAGATTCTATTTTCATGAAGAGAATGACTTAAATGCTTTATGCAAATTTTATAGGGGAACATTGCTGCAGTGGTCAACGCTATTGTTCTAAATGATAACGACCGAGAGTCGTAATAAATATTTTAATATTTGCTAATTTTGACAAATGAAAATAAATGTAAGTGTAGGAGGATTCTCTTGCCAAGCGGTTCTTCCTTTGAAACGGTAGAAGTAATCAGTTTTGCCAATATTGAATTATTTTTAAGTAAAGTGACTTCAGTAAACTTTTTTCGATCCTCTGACACCTCATTGACATGAGTTGTACTGCTTTCGTCAGATGATGTTTCGAAGACTATCTTCCACTCAGTATTCAAAAATTCTCTTTCCTTACTGCAGGATGATGAAGATGAAATGCTGTGTTCCCTGAGAGTTGAGCTGGAGTGCTCTCTACTTAAGCCTTCGTAATGTAGTCTAGCAATAAGCTGTAGTACATTTGCTCAGAGCCTCCTTGACGCTGAAATCCTGTCTTCCGGAGGTTGAATCGCTTCTCTGCAGTCTCTCTGTTACTCGGAAGCGTTTTCTGCTGTCTTTTTGGAAATGTAATCACTCCTCACTAACGTTTCATATCCTTGTTACTCACGGATCCATCTTGATTGACAGTAAAGCCTTTAGTCTCCAAGTCTCAAGAGCGTCTGATGTCGTTATGCGAGGGCAGAGGAGATGACACAGCATGAACAAATTTCACCACAGTTGCATGCACACAGGCTTCTGGTTTGTTCCAATTACGTATCGAGTCAAATATGGAAGATATTTATGTTGAAGCTGCAGTGATGCGAATTGGCTAACGGCCCTTCACTACGCTCCAATAAAAACGCGCCTTTTGAGAATATCCCCTGAAATATCCTCCGTGGAATTGGGTTTTGGATCTGCTAGCTGGGATGAGCGCGCATGCTATCTGTGGTGGTATCGATCCTACGCGCGATAACTTTCCCTCCGGACGTTTGCTCGGGGACAGGGTGAACGATTGGCCGCCGGTGGGCCCGCGAGAGCGGCCGCGGTCGGGTTGTATTGCAGTGCTTGGCTGGCGGCGGGGACTGGCTGGCGGCAGCGCTAGTCGGCGGTCCTATTTTACGGAGCACGTGAGAACACTCTGCGTCGACTGAACGTTGCTGGAAGATGGTGGCCTTGATTGTAAAGAGCTATCTGCGACATCACACTAGCTGGGAACTTGAGTCTGTTCTACCTGACTATTGAAGGAGTGAGCCTGTTGGGGAACTTATTGCTTGCACATACAGTACTTTATTTCGGGCTCTAAATTCATGCATCCGAGTTTTCTTGTGGGCTTCGTTAACAGTTGTGACTTCATTACTGTTTAGTGTTGTGGACAAGACCGGCCTGTTTGGCTTCATAAGTTCATAGCTGAGCACGTATTCACCCTTTGTGGCGATAGTGAGTTAAAAGTGTAAACCTGTGGCTGGCTTGAGGTGCGTGTGAAAGGTTGTTTTCTGTTAGGTACTTTCGTAGATTACTTGTTCAGTCATTTGCCCCACGTTGCCAATGTATGGAGGCATTCACTATTTGTTTAAACAATGCATTACGTACCCACTGTTAAGGCTACTTATATTTGGATGTCTCACACGTTACCCGGTAGTATTATTTAATTTATTTCGCTGGTGCTTTAAATGCTTGATCTACTTGCCTAAAGCATTGGCTTTGAATACCACACAGTTAAATTTCGTGTGTGCGGTGCAGGACACGTATCCCACTATTAAATTCTGATTGGGAGATGCCTTACTGTATGCCTCAGATAGGACTGTGACAGACGTCAAACTGAATTGATAATACTTCCCTTCATAATTATCTGTTCAGGCTAGCGTGTTGGCTTGCTGAGTACCTTTGATCAGTATTACTTGTCGTTTATTTTTGTTTAAATAGTCCTCTGTCTATTAATTATTTGCCTATTGTTTATTTGATTATGCCGAGTGGGCCTTGCCAAGTCCGTCGGTAGTTTTGAAAGGCTACTGCCGTTGTTTACTCCCCTAAAGTTAAGCCCTGGTTTTGCCTAAGGCGCCCTGTAATATAAACTTCGTTTTCTACTGCGTTTTGCCGCTGGGCCACGATATCTTGTTGTACAATTTCTTATGCACTTCTGTGCTTTGTCGGATTTCGGAGCAAATCTCTTCCAGTTGTCAAGCCTGTTCAAGTGGTAAACGGCCGTTAAATCAGCGATTGCCATTCTTTTAAAGCACTGTGAAAAATTGCTTGTAAGTACTGAAATTTGATTCTAGCTATAATTTAAGTTTTAGAATGCATCTTTAAATGCTCTTGTTACCCTCACTGCCGTAGTTTAACTAAGAAAACGCCATTTGAGAGGCAACCTGTAATCTAGTTCTACCTATTTTGCCTTGGCACTGTGCCAGTGGATTTTTTTTAAACATTTCAGGGAAATTTTAGGCTACTCGTGAAGCAACTACGTCAACCGTAAATTTTTACTTTACTTGGCCACCGGCCGTTAATTCATTTGATCTGTACACATTCGGACTTAATTAAATACTAATGGAGCTCAGCGTCTGTGAAATCTGCAGTACTCTTAATATGTGTTCAGCCGAAGTAGTATTTAGATTTTTTTATAGGGTCATATGCTCTTTGATACACTTGTCAATGGGTAAATCATTGGCTTCAAGTTTCTCACGTTTTTAATCTGCAATTGTTACTTGTATTTGTATTTCTAATTGTAACATGCCTTCCTCTTTCCTAAATAGGTCCATAATCTTTTGGTGCAGATATTAAGATTATTTTTATTTACGTTTCACCGTTATCATGTTAACTATACCTGCTTGTAAAAATTTTTGGCTTCCTGGTGAAACGAATTTTCAGAGGGCACTTAAGCCGCTGGTGAAGTTACTGAGAATTTTTTTACACTATTATCGTGTTAACTATACCAGCTAGTTACATTTTTATCTTTCTATTAAAATATACCTATAATAGTGCCATAAGCCGATTTTGCTGTTGCTAAGTTTTCTCATTGGTTCTTATACCTGTCTATGAACGAAGTCACAAGTCAGTTAACTATTTAATGCCAATTTAATTGGTGAATTGTTTTTCTACTGTAGTTATTCAAAGATTGTTTGCTGTGCAAAGCACTTCTTATTTGCCCAGAAGTTGTTACTTTATTTTCTATGCAATCTCTTGTCAGTTTAAAAACTTTAAAGTTTCTCGTAGGCTATCATTCCGTTATTGTAATATTATTTTAAGGATTTTGGTTGTTAACAAACTTTCGTTAAAATATACTTATTTTGGTGGTCCCGGTAACTTTCCACACGCAAGTTCCTTACCACTTCATTAGCGCAATCATATGGGTGTGTGACAAACTATTTACATGTTGCGGAACAGGCGGCTGGTGTGAAATCACGTGAAGACTATCAACCGCGGTGAGACACCGATGAATTCTTCCAAAGCCCTTACAAATTAAACTCAATACGTTTGCGGTGGCGTGGGACGTAGGCTTTGATCAAATGAACAAACAGTTAATCTTAATCAATTTAGTGTCTGCAGTTTCAAATGGCCAATCAGCGATTTTGCTATAAAGTTGAATTGACTTCCTGCTAATAGCACACATCGAGCTGTACTACTAAGTAGTGTTTTCCTGAGACGCATACTTCCACCGTCTGAAGGTACGTGAATTCGTGGGGAGCAACACGGAAATAATGTCTGTCTTAAGAGCCTTAGTATCCCTTTGCCAGTCACGAATGGACTTACGATGCAAGAGTCAGCATTTGGTTCACCGAGCCCATTCTTTCTTCCTGCTCTCTGGAACTATATTACATCACTGACCTTAGTAAAATCCTGCGCCCAGAGATCGCGAAATTCACAAAAAACGCAGAATGGTTCTTGTACCTTTCAGAATTGGTTCAAAAATGGTTCAAATGGCTCTGAGCTCTATGGGACTTAACTTCTGAGGTCATCAGTCCTCTAGAACTTAGAATTACTTATACCTAACTAACCTAAGGACGCCACACAGCCGGCCGGAGTGGCCGTGTGGTTCTAGGCGCTACAGTCTGGAACCGCGAGACCGCTACGGTCGCAGGTTTGAATCCTGCCTCGGGCATGGACGTGTGTGATGTCCTTAGGTTAGTTAGGTTTAAGTAGTTCTAAGTTCTAGGGGACTGATGACCTCAAAAGTTGAGTCCCATAGTGCTCAGAGCCATTTGAACCATTTTTGACATCACACACATCCATGTCCGAGGCAGGATTCGAACCTGCAACCTTAGCGGTCGCGCGGTTCCAGACTGTAGCGCCTAGAACCGCTCTGCCACTCGGACGGCTCAGAATTGGTCTTTTAGATTTTGCCTACTCGTGGAGTTTGCCAGCCATGCGAGTGGCGCTGGAGGACGTGGAATGATCATCGCGTGTCTTCTGCGTGGTAAGAAATCCGTCCACTTTCTCGCTCAGAAACTCCATCAGCTGCAAAATATCCCCTTCGTATAGTCCTGCACGCTTGGCTTGAATCATCCAACGGCGGCATATGTCACCCGGAAAAGAGCGGAAAATTTTCGACGCGAGAACTCAGCTGAATGCGTTCACCTCTTCCCCAATAGCCCGGAGAGCTCGAATACGTCGCTAGCATTCAAGGGATGTCGAACTGAGTTGCTCTGGGGTGGGCAACTCAGTGGGTTTAACGGCTTCTGTGTGAAACAGGTGGGCCTGAACTATTCGGTGCTTGTTACCATAAAGAGGTTGGAGGATTCTCTTCGTTTCTGCGTACGTCTCAGCCGTCGCCGTAACCGCTTCTATTAAATGCTTCGTTTCTCCTACCAAATAGCCGCAAAGAGATACCTGTTTATTGACGGCAGTGACAAACAGGTCCTCGTGGAGTGACTGATCAGACGGCTCCCAGAACAGTGCTCATATTTCTAGATGACTGGAAAAAGGCTGAAGCCTTATCGCCGGAAGTCTGATATTGAAGGAACACTCTTTATTTCAGATTGTATTGAGGGGTACTGGAAACCTTTAAGTTTGCTACAGATTTTGTGAGCTGTTTCTCTAATCCGTGCGATATTAGAGAATCAGCGTGTCGGAGACTCCCTGGTAAACGTCATCGTCTTACAGGTAATGGATTCCCTCGCTAGTTTTGTCTTCTAGTCTCTCGTTACAGTTTTTATAATCCTCGCAGTGTTCGACAACTTTTCAACTTACACAATCAGCTGTTCCTGAACCGGCGTTATCTGATCACTGGTCTGAGTAGTACAATCAACAACCGTCCGATAGCAGCACTAGTTAGATGCGCATTCGCGGTAGTATTCCTGAAAGTAGCATATTATCGTTATGATCGAAACAACAGTTTCATATATACAGCAATAACTCACTGATGTTCTGATTGTTAAATTACTTAATTACTGCCATAGAGCTTGCGAAGCACCGCGTAAGTATTACGATATTTTAGTTGTACTTATCTGGCTTTTAGGCAGTGCAGTTCTTTTCTTCTCGGTTCGCTCCAATGAGGGTTTCGGCTGTATCGTGAATATGTAGTAATGACAGTGTACTATATCCACGACGAACCTTATTTCCCGCCAGAGAACTACATATCTCAACCAGAGAGGCCATAGTCTAACATACACGACACTCCGTGCAGTGACAATTGTTACCGTCTGACAGGAAAACACTACGCCCTAAGTGCCGAGAAAGCAGCCATAAAATTGACGATGGTTTTTAGTTATTTTTCTTTTTAATTAACGAAATATTTACTACAATTCTGCATTCCACGTATTAACAGACTATTGAGAGACGTGAATTATGGTGAAATTCACTTAAACAGACAAATCGCCCTGATTCAGTGTCGTAAGCATAATTTATTCATGAATAAGTACTTTAGAACATGTGAATAACTGCAGCTTGTACCGCTGAAGTGAAGAGAATGCGTAAGAAACTTACATTTTTGTAGCTGCCTGTTATCATTATGGTACATACTTTCCTCGACACATAACAATTTTGTATGGCGTCAATGACTCTAAAATTATTACTCTTCACTCGTCCTTCCAATGCACGAATATTTTTGTAAATGTAATTTTGTTTTAAAAGCGAAAGCGTTGAAAATTCTTGCCGTTTGTGGCTCAGATGTAGTAACAGTAGAGGATTTGACTTCTTCTTTGTTGGGTATAAGTCTTGTAACTTTTGACACCTTATTATCCCCTGTATGGTTTCCTATTTTGCTGCTGTTGTGGTGGCTTACTTGGTGGTTAAGAGATGAAGGTATTGCTTTCCATAACAGTTTCCTGCTTTCCAAATGCACTGATTTGACTGGAAGTGTAGTGAACAAAACTTCACGTTGTTGAGGACTTTTACGAAGTCTTTCTGCAATCTTCTGCTGTTTAATAACTATTTCTTTGTTCTTAGAAGAAAACGATATCCTTCAATAAATGTCCGTAGGTCAGGGCCGGCGCAAACCTAACTATTGCCCCACGCGAGCTGCAAAATACCTGCCCCATCACCATTCATTAAAAAAGTTTGTGTAATGTTCAATTCTGTCCATTTTTTATTTTGTGAAAAACTGACTTGAAAAGTTAGTTATTTGATATAAACAAGCCTAGCTTTTAAAAATAATTTTAATAAACCATGCAAATTTACGGTTACTGGTACCGTAAATGAACACAGTTACCGTTGTGTATGGCTCTGAGCACTATGCGACTTAACTTCTGAGGTCATCAGTCGCCTATAACTTAGAACTACTTAAACCTAACTAACTTAAGGACATCACACACATCCATGCCAGAGGCAGGATTCCAACCTGCGACCGTAGCGGTCGCTCGGCTCCAGACTGTAGCTTCTAGAACTGCACGGCCACTCTGGCCGGCTACCGCTGTGTACTGATAATGTATTCTGCCGAAAAAAATATGATTCCAACACAATTTGGAGTTTACATGTTACTTTGCTTTGAACAGTGATGTGTGCAATAACAATTTATTTTGCGCTGAGCAACATAAAAACAGAACAGTAAAGAACAAAGCAACTCAACATTTTAAAAAACCAGACATATCGGAACTTCCTGGCTTTCACTTCCGCGAGATCCGCTAATTTAAGTCCTCTGCAAGCTATTGCTGGATTTATATTGTTGCAGCTTCACTTAAACGAGTTTGGCTCGTCGTTAACCTGAGATATGTTGTAATCAGTTTTAGCTTTGAGAAACTTCACCCTCTACTCGCCAACTGACACCCGTAGTGTTAGGGGAGTTCTTACAGAAATGTTAACACTGGAGCAAAAATTATGACTTCTTATAAACTTCAAAGTCTATATTGGAACTACTCCGGGTTTTCATCAACGATGAAAGAACTTTTTTCCCCTCAATTCCTGCGCATCAAAGACGCTTCACTCGTTGTCTTGCAAAATCGCTCCGACAGTTCTTTGTATCTCGTGCAGGCTATCAAGAAGCGCATGCTTCAGCTTGCTGATGAACAGAAAATAAAATGTTTATAATGAGACTTCAGGAGAGTGAATCTCTCGTCCAAAGATGTGGTGACGATATCTAAAATATAAGAGCTGAATTCAATCTTGTAACATTTCGTTGGATCCTCTATTGTCTCATTTCGTCCTTTGTAGGTAAAGTGTCTTGGCTTCTTACTTCGTTGCAGGGAATCACTTATTCACGGTAACGCTGGATGTTCTAGCTCTAATTCTGTGGTCAACTCTTTTGAATCCGTCAAGAAAGACACAAACTTTTCTTCTGTTCTGCGGTTCTCAAAATAATCCTCCGTAATTTCAAACATTATCAAGGCTTCATAAATATTCATGTCAGTGTTTTGGAGGATTTTACTGACTACACTATCTGAAGCAGTACGTCATATCAAATTAGAGGATAAGTAAGAAAAGTGTTATATGTCGTACCAGATTAGAACAGAGGTACGAAAAGTGTAATATTTTATTCGATTAGCACGTGCTGTGCCTTCGTGATCGGTCATACCATCGAATACGTCTGTTATGTCAACAAGCGCGCCTCAAATTCCTCCAATTTGAAACCTCAGCAGAGAAAGCGCATGGATGCGGCTTTCTCACCTAGTTTAGCTCAGAGCTTCAGCGTTGGATTAGACACATAATTCTCCAAGACATCCCAACGCTGAAAAGAGGACGAGAAGGAATCGTACAAGCTCTTCACTGTCGAAAACATGGAAACAGCGTATTCAGAAGACATAGCGGAATTTTTTACCTCAAGATTCAATGGGTAACTGCTACATGGTACAGAGAATGCTCTCTTGTTCAAATCTAAAATTCTTTTCTGGAAACCAGAATCATTTGCCTTTCTGTTCGCCCCATTGTCGTACCCTTGACCTCTCATACTATATAACGGATTTTTTTTTATCTTCCAAGAACTTGAGTACGACGTGCGTCAGAGTGGAGCTAGAAGAATCGAGCATTGGCAGAAATACCAGGAAATGCTCGCAGATTTGGACATCATAAACCCCTTAGAGTCATGTCTCCTGGACGAGGCGCACTACTACTGTCATCTGCTCGGTAGATATACCATGATTTTCGAGATAAGAAGCAAGCTGCCGCCCGTCGCGTATACTGTTTGTAACAAAAGCAGAAGACAGCATCCTTGCCCGTTGAGTACAACAAATCAAAGTGTATCTGGTTTCCTAGAGTCTTCGAAGAATAGCTGTAATGCAAAGGGCTGAAGTGCCAGCTGAGCGCGTTTCTACGACAGTCTTCAGCTTCTTGAATGTGCTCGGGGGGACTTTGCACGACCAAAATAGTTCGAGCGCAATTGTTAATAATTTCCGGCCGTCCTCCGGGATCTGAATCGATTGTGTGTTTATGCCCGCTTTCAGTCCCATCTGCGGTAGTGACAACCGTAGCTGATGTCCCTCCGACATTTTCCGAGCCGGGTCGCCTAATTTCAGGTCTGCCTGATATGTCGTTCTCGGAGCCTCCCTGATAAACCGGGTCGTCAGTCGAGTGGAGGCCAGTTGCACATCTTACGGATGGCCCACTCTCAGCATTTCTACTGTCTTCAATGGTCACAGGGATGTTCTAGCCAACTTTGTGGTAATGTCCTGAAGATGAAAACGTATCTTTTGTAGTTCCACTAGTTTATTCAGTCTGTGGTTCATTATCCACCTATACACTCTCGACGCTGCTGGGTCGTTCTCTTTTTGGCTTGAATACCATTGAAGTGCATCATTTTGCTTCTTATCGTCTTCATCTTTAAGAGTCCGTCTTTTCCTGTTTTCACTCTCAGACAATCTTATTATCCCAGCGGACATGTCCCGATCCGGCCGGTAAAAAACTAGTACTTGGAGCTAACTGTTGATGTCGATGTTTTTTTAATATTTATTTCACTTCATTCTCTTCCTCTCCTCTTTGCCCATTTCTTAAATTAAAAAATTGGTAAGAAAGCGGCCCTGGTCGAACTAAAGGAAGATTCAGTTATTGGTTTCATGGAACTAAGGAATTCTTTTCGGGTGCTGTAATTTATTGAGAATACTTTACGTTTCATCGAACCCATAGAATTTTCTTTCTGAGGTTCTAATTATGCCTTAGAAATTATATAGATTGGACTTCTAGCAGTTTCCAGAAATCAGTTTTTCCTTTATTAAAATTCCTTAAACCCTTACATTAATAAACAGCCTCGGAGTATTAGAAAATTTTATGTTGTGGATTATGATAGATGTGACAAGGAAAAATATACACGGGGAGCGAATTGGAGTACAGTCAACAAAATAAATAACTTCTTGATACAAGAATAAAAATATTAAATTCTTCTCAAACAACTTTTTGTTGAAAAAAATCCACGCACACACGCATTGGGGAACGTTTTTCAATCAGATATTTTAAAAGAAATATTATCGGTCTTAGTTGATTGGAAATAACCAAACCTGAGAAATAAATTACTGTGGAGAAGGTTTTAAGGTAATTCCACACAAACAGCTGGACCACGTCCACAAAATACTTTCTATCATGATGTATATAAATAAGTCAGTTGCAGCATATACGAAAGATCATCGCTTGAGGACTCGACCACCGATTTGGTTGATTTTTTGTGTTCATTATCGTCAGGACAGTATTTGTATGAAAGAAAACTTTTCAAAAATCCAGCGGAAATAGTTGGAAATTTAAAATAGTTAATTTGAGAAAGGCTCTACCGATTTTACTACCCAAAATCTCAAAAAGTTCTTGACCGCTTTACAACAGATTTTTGCACGACACTCTAATGAACGTTTGGACGGACGTAGGCTATATATTTTCGTAATACATGTAATATATTCATGTATATGTAATAAGTGAAGGGGAGGCATAGTTATCACAAACCTCGAAAAGTTATTGAGCGTTTTCCTTCAAGTTTTTACACGATACGCTAGCTAACATTGGGACGGACATAGGCAGATACGCTATACTTTTTTAAAAATATCTTACATATATATAATATGGGGGAAAGTGTAGTTACCACATATTTCGAAAAGTACTTGACCGAGTTACTTCAAATTTTTACACAATACTCTAATGAACATTCGGACTAACATAGGGTATAAGTTTTGTAATTTATTGCATTTATAAATCTATAAGTAATATAATATAAGGGGGAAACATTATTACTAAAAATTTCGAAAAGATATTGATGGATTTACATCAAATTTGTAAACGACACTCTACATTCGTAGATAAAGGACATAAGGAGGGGGAGGAAGAGATGAACAAAGAGAGGGGGGAGGAGGTTATGCGCAGAGAGGTAGGGGAGGGGGAGGATGAGATTTAGAAGCTACTGAACATTCAGACGGAAACGCGTATAGAGAGGATAGAGGAGGAGATGGACGGAGAGGGGAGGAAGTTACGGACAGAGAGATGAGGGGAGGAGGAGATGCACAGAAGACGAGGGGGCATGAGAAGAAGGGCAGAGCAACTGAGGATTTATATGCAATGCCCATGCACACTGAGCAATTGCGAAGCATTGTCGGGTTGTCTAGTAATTTCTGTAAATATACAAATTTACATGTTTCTTAATGAAATACCTTAGGAGGAATAACCGCTTGAAGTTGTCACCCCAACAATCTGTATTCGTGATTGATTTTGCATGAAATAAAATTTTATTTCTGCAAACCAAAATATCTAATTTTATTTTGTTAGAATCAACTTACATATCTCTCTCTAGTTGCACTTCTGCCAGCCGTAAGAAATGTAGTTTTTCCCTATCAGTTTCTAGTTCTCTTCTTTTTTTTTCTTTACTGCACCAAAAAAGTGCAACTGAAGGTTTCCTTCCATTGCCGACAATTCTGGCTTCATGTTGCTGCAGTTGCGGCGGTGACTATCACGATGTTATGACAGTTATTTGTATAATTTTTAGCATCGTACCTTACTTTTATTCATTCATGCAGTGTAGCAGTCAGAGGACACGATGATATGACAGTTATTTGTATGATTTTTAGCATCGTACCTTACTTTTATTTATTTATGCAGTGTAGCAGTCAGAGGTAAGTACGTTCTATTGCCAAATGATAGGTCCTTTTCAGGTTTTACTTACCTTCATAATGGATCTAGTGATACTGGTAGCATGCCAATAGTGCGTTATTTTGTTTTATAATCTCTGCTCGTTTCCTGTTCTTTGCTGACATGTGCTTTCACCTGTATGATAGATGGTCTACTACATTTTAAATAAAAGATCCTCCTGTTGTCTCCTTCTTTATTAACTACGACCTTAAATTGACGGTACTAGGTTACTGACGTAATACGTTGTGGCTTCTACACACGTTGACACAAAACAAGTACGTGTAATATGGGCGTGGTAAAGTTAATACATAACCAATGGCGACTACTACTCAACTTCGAATACTTTTTCTAGACGATTGAGCGTAATTTGCGAATGCGATTATATACATCATTTCTTCTTGTAATCTTGCCTTGTTTGACGGTCTCTTTCGTTGGCCCTCCTTTGTTTAACAACGCTTCCAAATTTAAAAACGTCGTTTCAAATTTTGGGTGGCTTTGTTGTACCATGATTTTCCTTAAGAGAATTTTTTCTGTTGGGCATTTTATTAGGGCATTTTTCGTGTGATATGTCCCTGTTGTTCACAATTAAGGTACTACACTGTCCATTATAATAGATGTATTTTTTCCATTTTAGCTTAGAATACTTCATTGAGTTTGCATCTGTAATACGGTTTGATCCAGTTACCGGCATTTTTGGCGTCACAGTAGTTATGGTGGTAACAGTTGCGATGTGGTGATAGTTTCTTTTTTAGCGTCATGCCTTGCTTCTAGCTATTTAGTTATTCGTTTATGTAGCGTAGCAGTGTGACCGACAGGTCATTCTTCAGGTTTTGTTTATCTACTCAATGGATTTTGTGGTTTGGGTGTGAATGTCGTCAGTGTGTTACTTCAGTTCATATTTTAATAATCTCTTTTGGCTTTCAACATTTTGGTCATTGCGTTATATATTCTCATCATTAATATATAGGCAGATTTTTGACCAGCTGATAGGAGATTGTTTGCACCCCACCTTTTGTTGGTTCCAGTGGTTTGAATTGTCAATACTTGATATAGACTACCTTGGCATACCAGGGACGTATCTATTTGCATAGCTTTCCTATGTGTTCCTTCTTGTCTCATCTTCCATATTTATGCAGTATTTCTACGATTTGACAGATAATGGATCACATTCTGTTTCATTTATATTATTCAGTCTCTCTTGGTCCTTTCTTCGTATATACATTTTGTTGAGGATCTGTTCTCGTTATTTTAATACATCAGTTTTCTTCATGAGCTATTTTATTTTACGTTATTACAACTTATAACGATTGACAAAGTTTTTATTTCAATAATATCTCATATTACATTTTATAGTAATACCTGTTGTAAGGGTTGACTGAGTGAATTCCTCTATGCTTCTACGGTAGCATACACAGCTTGCGAGTTTACTTTGTTAGTGACTTCTGGTTTTATTTTCTTTTGTTTGATACGTTTTGTTATATTTTTAAAATTTGTTTATTTGGTCGGTATGACTCACTTGCAATAAGGACATGCGAATCACAGCTGCAGACTACAGAACAAAAATTCATTTTCGACCTTAGGCTCTTACTTTGATCTTAATGCGTGGTTCATCTCTGGTTTTCTAGTCTTTTCAACTGTTATTACATTCCTTCACAATGCAATTACACTGCTAGGATTAATTTACCTTATTACTTTATCATGTTTTTGCATTCATTATTTCGGCTTCCTGTACTTCAACATTTATGTACTGAGGCAGATTGTTTGTCTTCAGGACGTTTCGTTACAGTGCAACTACAGCATGAAACACCAGTGTTTGTACAACATGACTCATCATATTTTTTTTCAGTGGAGTCTTTTCTAATGAGTACAGTGTGATAACTTTTAATTTATTTCGTAATATTATGTTAGCACTATATTTTGTGTAGTTTTTATTAATACAGTGATACAGTACATGACAATTCTGTGACCGATGTTTGTGTGTTATGCATTACAGTATACCATCTTGATATCTCTGCTTCTACATTTTACTAATGTGTATGCATGTTTAACTTATTTTAAATAAAGACAACTGATGTTGCATATCAGGTTTGTTGTCTATTTTAAGCCTGATTTTGTCGATTTATACAGGGGCCTGAAGATGATGGCAATGAGGCTCCAAAACTGATAGTCCAATAAAATAATTAATAAAATTATTGCTGCCGGTATTTATTTTCTTCAAGTCTTTGATCAACCGCCGTCCCATTCCGTTTAACAAGATGAAACTACAGTTAGTTCTCTTGTTTGTCTCTCTTTATTGTTTCCAGGTAGTTTCATTTGCATGGTGTGAAATAAATATTTATTTTTACTCTAAACCACGACTGGGGCACCAACGTGAGAACATGTACGAGAGAATCACTCCAATCATTATTTTAATTTTAATGCAGAAGTTTACATACTTTTTGAAACGACATACTCATCATCGAACGATAGCGGTACGGAAATATCGCATGTGGCAGTGAGAGTATTACTTTTCTGGTTAAAAAACGGATAAACCTGGTTTTGCGTGTGGAATACCCATTATTTTTTTGGCAACGAGATGACAAAATATCGTTATGTTTTGGGACCGCTTGAAAGTGAAGTTGCTAGGCTGATTTCTGATTTTATGTCCAAACCAATAGCACCTTCCCCATATACAGACTTAGAAACACCTCTTACTGCAAAATATGAAGAATCAGTCAAGCAACGTAGAACTAGAAGACAGAAAACCATCTGCTTTGCTCCGAGAGATATTTGTTCTTCCTGGATCGCAAGTAACCGATGATTTGTTAAGAACTACATTTCTTCAACGACTACAAGTTAAGGCGTGGTCTATTTTAGAAGCCAGTCAAGATGTAAGTCTCGAAACAGCGGCTTCTACGGCCAACAAAATCTTAGAGATTATGACATGTAGGTGATTCGTCTATAGTACGGAAACTGTTTCGTCTCCATCTCAAAATGGCAGACTTTCCCATTTGGATAGACGGCTTTCTCAACGAACGACCCGATTTCGGAAACTACGAACTGGGACACGATCGAGAGCCAGATTGGGATCACCTCGGAGTGCGCAGAAACATTTCATGTACTAATATCAATATAAAATCGAGCAAAACACAAAGAAACGCACTTACTGTGCTCATTTATTTCTCAACAGTCCGTGAACGCTCAGACGGAAAAGTAGGCGCGGCACAGAGTGAGGAGGAGCAGTCATCTCGCTGCTTGTTCATAACGGATCGAGACACACACCATCGATTTTTGGTCGATTTCGGAGAAGACATTTCCATATGGCCAGGAACAGTATTAGATCACAAAAACGTCCAGACACGGCGTCACTATGCTGCAAACGGTTTCGTAATACACTCTTTGGTTGGTTCAAATGGCTCTGAGCACTATGGGACTTAACTTCTGAGGTCATCAGTCCCCTAGAACTTAGATCTACTTAAACCTAACTAACCTAAGGACATCAAACACATCCATGCCCGAGGCAGGATTCGAACCTGCGACCGTAACGGTCGCGCGGTTCCAGACTGTAGCGCCTAGAACCGCTCGGCCACCCCGGCCGGCCACACTTTGGTTAAAGACTACTGAACCTCGAAACAGGCCTCCGGCGAAGACTTCCTGGTCATTTCTTCTGGCAGGTCGTCGCCAGCCAATTAATGATGCCGATTTCAAACAAGCCTTTGACAGCATAAATCGGCAAGAACTATACAGAGTACTGAAAGAAGTTGGTATATGTGCTACATTAATAAGACTAATCAGAATGACAATGACAGAGACAAGAGCAAAAGTAAAGATCCTTAGCAGAACAAGTGAAAGCTTTGACTTTAATAAAGGTGTGAAGCAAGGGGATAGTCTCTCCACTGTCCTATTCAACATTGCCCTGCATAGTGCAGTAAATAAAATCAACAAAAGAGGCACCATATTTATGAAAACTAGCCAGATATGTGCATACGCTGATGACATTGCTATAGTAGGAAGAAATACCAATACACTCCTAGAAACATACCGGGCAATGGAAACTGTTGCCATAAAAATTGGCCTCACAGTAAATGTAAAATGGTAATGTCACAATCTGAGGCCAGAAGAACCCCTCAAAACCTAAACATAAATGGGAAATGCTTCAATGGAGTGTCCTCTTTTAACTACTTGGGAGCCCTAATAACTAATGATAACAGTATTGGAAAGGCTATAAGGGAAAGAATACAAGCAGGAAACAGAGCTTACTTTGCAAATATGCAGCTTTTCAAAAGTAGCCTTGTTACAAGAAAAACTAAATTGCTAATATATAATTCCCTAGTCCGCCCATTTATCACATACGGCTTAGAGGTATGGACGTTGACAGAACACGATAAAAATGCTCTAAGAAGCATTGAGCGGAAAATACTACGCAAAATCTATGGACCAATAAGGGAGGAAGAAGGCTGGAGAATACGCTACAATGCCGAATTACAAGAGTTAATACAAGGCAGGGACATAGTAAAATTTGTTAAATCACAGCGCATACGATGGCTAGGACACTTGGAGAGAATGGCAGAGGATAGAATTCCAAATAAAATGATGAAAGGTATGATCCATTGTTAGGCGAAAAGGGAGACCTAGCAGAAGATGGATCGATGAGGTTATAATGGATATCTGCAATATGGGAGTCCGGGGGTGGAAACGAGCAGCAAATAACCGAGAAGTGTGGAGGAAAATTGTTGAAGAAGCCAAGGCTCACCAAGGGCTGTAGAGCTACTGAAGAAGAAGAAGAAGAAGATTTCCTGAGCCATTATGGTCTGTTTCTTGATGTTAAGTCAATGTTACTCGACCGAGAAACTTTAATCGGTAGTATAGGCTCAGTAGATGTACCTAGTGACAATTTAGTGTCTTTGATTGACCAACAGCATAAATATCGAGGGTTGCTAAAGAGATATTGAAACATTCTCACGTAGAAATCTAATTTCCTGACGTTAATGTGCAACACGCAATCACAACAGGACTTCCAGTACAAGCATAAGCCAGACGCTTGTCACAAAAATAAATAAATAAAATAAAATAGCGCAACCAAAGCTGTTAGTCTAGTCCTCTCTATCTCACCCGAAAGAAAGATGGAACTTGGTGCCCATATGGGGAATGTTGAGCTTTAAATGTTGCGTTTACAGGATTTCTACAGTCAACTCTCCGACAGAAAGATGTTCTCTAAAACTGAACTTATCCGTGTTTATTAGCACATTCCTGTTGCGACACACCATTCGTACTTCAGATTGTCTGAAGATGCCATTTGGTCTTTGCAATGCAGCACAAACAGTCCAACGATTTTTTCATAGCATTTGAACGATTTGCCTTTTGTGTATTCCTATTTAGATGATATTCTTGTTGTTTCAGCGTCGGATGAAGAACCTACAACGCAACTCTACAAGAGCTTCTTCAATGGCTGGGTAAATATATTAATATTAACGTGGATATTTAAATTTTTGAAAGAAAGAGATATTGTTAGCTTGTCGTGTGTCATCACAGGAATTTCACCATTGGAAGAAGAAATGATGATGGTCAACGGTTTCCCTCGTCGTAAAACAGTAGCAGAACGTCGTCATTCCGTAGGACTGTTGACTTTCTACACACATATGCTACCACTTACTGCAGAAATCCAACAGCCGTTGCTTAACCCGAGCAAGAACGCTAAGAGGAAGGATAATTGCTCTGTTATATGGACTGGTGACACAGATAAATTCTTCAAGAAGTTAAAAGAGGAGCTAGCTAACGCAACTCAACTTCATTATCCCTCAACAGATCTTCCCTTAATGCTGTAGGTGCTGCTTTACACAAATTTCTCAAAGGAAAAGTACGCGGCTCGTGGTCGAGGGGCTAGAGTTGCTGCCTCTAGATCACGGGTCCTGGGTTCGATTCCGGCCGGATTGGGTATTTTCTCCGCCCAGGGACTGGGTGTTTGCATGGTCCTTATTCCACCATCATCATAATCATTTGTGAGAACGACTAGATTGGATTGTAAAAAGAAAGCAGACTGTGTAAAAATTGGGACTTTGTACGGGCGCTGATGACCGCTCAGTTGAGCGCCCCACAAACCAAACATCATAATCGTCGTAGGAAAACGTGAACCACTTGCGTTTTTCTCCATGTCTCTCACCGCTAAATAACGTAACTAAAGTACCTACGACCATGAATTGCTGGCAGCATATTCGGCAATCAAATACTTTTGTTAGCTTTTGGAAGACAATAAGTTCACAATATTCGCAGACAACAAGCCATTAACATTTCACTTTAAACAGCGCTCAGGAAAAGCAACAGCCGGGCAATTGCGCCATATTGGATTTCTGTCAGTTCACCACAGATATTAGATACCTGTCTGGAGAAGAGAACTTCCCTCCCTGTTGGTAACGTGTTCCGAAGCTGCGGACACCATCCTACCAGACAGCATTCCATGCGAAGAGATTGTGAAGACGCACAGAAGCGACCCAGATATAGCCAAAGTGAAGAATTTAGACTCCTGTTCTTTAGTGTTTGTAACATTACTGTGTAACGTCCCCTTAGAAAAATTATACATGACTGTGTTGAAACTGACACACAATATTTTTAGCGCAACGCAATCTGACTTTAAAAATCCCTACAAAAGAATGGCCCTGACTAACATTAACCTATACCTTTCACAAATCACTTACCTCACCAAAAATCTTCGTTACTCGAACTACTGCAATACAGCGAGCGCCACTACTGCCAGCTAAATAAAAGATTCAAACTACTGAAGGCACTAACTACTAATATGCATAGTTACCAAATGAAAGATTTTGATAGAGAACAAACAATGTATTTACCTCAATAGTTTTCAAAAGTCATAATGTATATAGCAGTTCATAACATCCAGTCTCACAAATTTCAAAATTCCGCCATTTCTCTTCCCACATCCACCACTGCTGGCGGCTCACCTCCAACTGCGCAACGCTATGCGCTGTTCACATCCAGCTGCCCAACACTACAATGGCCAACAACAATGCAAACCAGCCACAGACTGCACGCAGCACAGCCAGTGATATCGCCACGTAACGTTGCCGATAAGAAAACATAAACAGCCTACTTACATAGCCCCCATGCTCCCCACAAAAATTTTACAAATTGTTTTGGCCAGTGGCCAATAATTATTTGATAACATTTTTCATAATTACAATAACAAAGATATCAAATGCACACACTTATTGATACAATGTTGGTCAAAGGCTAAAATTTTCTCACAGTCGATTAAGACATTCATAAAGATCATTTATCACAGTAAAATTGCAGTGTTTTTCTCGAAGTCTGAGCAGTAAAAGAAAATGCACACAGAAGTAGTGGATATCCATGCAGTCTTGAAGAAGTAGTGTTGTCCTTCCAACGGAAAGATAGTGCTGACTCTTGACATGCTGACAGGTAATGGGCCACAACAGAGCAAACCCACAGCAGAGTCATTCGACGTTTTGAAGAATATTGGTAGGTAGGTCATGACAGAGTAGACCCACTGTAGTCCTGGTAGAGAGTATGGTATTGGTGGGCCACCAGAGGTGCAGACCCACTGTAGTCCTGGTAGAGACTGTGGTGTTGGTGGGCCACCAGAGATGCAGACCTACTGCAGTCCTTGTAGAAATAATGGTACTGGTGAGTCAGAAACGGTGTAGACCCACTGTAGTCCTTGTAGAAATAATGGTATTGGTGGGTCATCCAAGATGCAGACCCACTGTAGTCCTTGTAGAGATGGACAGCAGCCATCTGTTGTGACTGTGCAGGTGCACAATCACCATTGAAGAGTCTTGCAGATAATATAGCAAGTCCATAACCACCACTTGTGCACTCACAAAGTTTTTGGAATTGTCCTTAGAACCAGCAATGCTGTTATCCAGTCCCTTGCTGAATTATTAACACACGTGCAAACACTAACAGTCCTTACTTCTCACATATTCTCCATATACTATGACCAATAGAAACGTGTGCAGTGAAATGGAACTTACAAGATAATAATACAATGAACTGGTGTCAATTGCAATTTTATAACATAAGAATACAATAACAAAGGTACAAAATACATCATTAAAGAACATAACAATACAGATAACATTTGTAGTACAAGCTTTACAAAAGAATCGAAATAACATATACATCAGTGTTACAGGAATTATGACATGAGTACATACATAAAAGATCAGAATAACTTTCGAAACATCAACTTCACACATGACCATTAAAACAGAACAGAATAAATAATGTCTAAACATCTTTACAAAGTAAATAACATAGTATTAGAAAAATTCTACAATATAAATCTGATTAGCTAAACACATAAAGACAGGAAAAACACAAATATACAAGAGTACACAAACATATAGCAGAATAACACAGGGGGAAAGGACAGGGCTTGTTTTCAGTGTAACATTTGGTACTGCAGTATTTTGCAAACAAAGCCTTTTTTTTCTTGGAGATCTCCCTTTGTCCATCATTATTCCCAAAAAGTCCTATCTATACCTGCTTTCTGTACTTTTCTCGTGTAACTTCTCAATGCATTTCTTCCAATTCATTGCTACTCAATCTCTTAAATAGTCTACCCCCTCTTAAGCTAACTTAAATCTACTGAGCTCAGATGCTAAACTAAGGGATGAGGCAATGCAGCAGCATAAAACAATTAATACAAACAGCAATGAAAAAAATGGAAACTGTCAAAGCAAGCTGCAGTAAATCTAAATTACCAAGCAATGCAACATTACAACTAATATGAGCCAATGTGCAGCAATAAGAAAAATAAATCAGTAGTAAAACTAGCTTAACAGAGTAATACAAAATGAAATTTAGTAGCACTATGCCTGGCAAACAGCAGCAGCAAATGTAATAACTTATATCTAAACATGAGAAAGCTCAAGCAAAAAAAATATTACAGTAAAAATGGCCATCTTTAATACCTATGTCACATCTTAACACTAGAGTGATGCATCACAAAAACTTACTCTGCAAGAAAGTTAACAAGTCATTAAAAAAATTATTTATGCAATTCCTGTGAAGGGAAACGTCTATTTGTGCTCTTTTCTAGGAAAGTATATCATAAACGTATTCTTTACTGGGTCTGTAGACAGAAAATAGTGATATTAGTACATCTATTATATTTTATAATAACCAATGCTGCAGTGCAGCTAGAAACTAGATATTAAAGGAAATGAGCAAATATGTACAAAGGAAGGCATGAAACATCATTCACTAGCCATATGGCATTTCATAAGGTAGTAAAAAAATCTCTCAACTAGAAAGACAGTAGTCATAATCAGGTGTATAGACATAAAAATATTTCTCGTCATTTCATTAGGCATTTCAGTAAATATCATAAATTAAGACCTCCACAGTGTTATCATATGTTTTCAAGTTTGAGCGTGTCGTATTTGCGATGCTTTCTACAAAGGAATGTCAATAGCGAGGATAATGGCCCCCTTTTTTTTCCACCTGTGCCTCTGAAAGGCACACAGTAATGGCTTTTGTCCAGGCGACTGTCACGCAGCTGGGTGCCTACAACTCATTACGTGAAGGTGGTCACTTAAGTTTCTTACTGAAATATTTACGACACCAGTTTGCATTACAGTGACAGTCTCATATAAATATAATTTCACAGGTCGAGAATTTACGTTGCAAATGTGTAGAAACAAAATCCTATGAATATAACAGTGTTCAAAAAGTTTTCATCGGCATTGTGATACATTCACACATTTACACACATTTCATAACTCTTAAAGTACGATTCTTGGTTTCCAACATCCTTTTCCACAAATCAGAGACCCTAACCACTACTCATTATTCATATATGTATTCATCGACATTTCTTCAATATTTCATCATAAGAAATACGTAGCATAATCAAATTCCTCATATACGGTAGCGTCATCTTATTGATCATAAACATACCTCAACAGCATAATACACATCGTTGTCATAAAAATAACATCATAACACCTCAGTCAAATCTCAAAAACGTCGTAGCTTTCTGCAATAATGTCAAAACCTAAAAAAATTCTCTGCTCATTTCAATAGTGTCATCTACCTCAAACGTACTTTAAAAATCATGATCTCATACCAAATACATCATTCAAAGCCCCCATAGTATCACAATGGTTGTGAAAAAATATGAAGAGTTCACAAAGTACAAACAAAATACAGTTTCATAAGTGTGAAGTTATCCAACTGTGTAATTGCGTAAACAAGTCACTGATGTAGTAAAAAAAAATGTTTGTTTCTCTGTTAAATAATCAGGTAGCTGTGTATTTTGTGTTGGAGTAATATGGTACCGATGTGTAAAATTGTATAAGCAAATACCATATTAGCTAGGGCTCCCTGTGCTTGCCACACACGAGGTACACAAAGTAAGCGTGCACCCCCCTGAGGATTAATATATTTATACCCTAAAGTGTTACAGATTACAGCAATGGAATGAAATGTATCACGGAAAACCTTTGTACCATTGTACTTCAAATATCTTTAAAAATAAATGTTTTAAGTACAAAATTAATCACTCAAATACGTGTACTGTAGCGCTTAACTGTGCGTCTTGTTGTATGATGATCTCTTTGGAAGTGACATAGTTATCGTCCTCCGAAAGCTAAGTTCTGCAGAAGTCAATGTACTTACCTCATGATAAACAAAAGTGAAATGCTTTGCGTATAGATATCTTAGTTATTACGCGTATTGCTGTGATGAAGAAAGTACTGTGCTGTAACGTATTGTTGTGCTATGGAAAAGGCTGTCTCATTGTAACTATACCACAAAAGTTACTACTAAAACAAGTTTTACTTTCCAGAAGAATTCAGAAAAACTGTGCAGATATAAAACAGAAACACTGCAAAAGCAACATTGTAAATTGTCACTCATTAGTAGCATCATGATAAAATCGTGTAGCTGTCACATAGACTAACCACTGTGTCATCTGGTATCTCACAGAAAGTACTTTAAATCCAGAATGTATTTTCAAGTAAACCAAAATGTTGCATTAAAATCTCATTAGCAGTACCAGTATATGTTCTAAGTATGTAAGCCTTATAGTCGTTACGTAATCGTGCAACTAACAAGCAAGAATGTACACACACGATAACACTGTGACGTCTGTTCACTATAACAATGCATTCGTAATTTCTGTTTAAATAAGTTCTCTTGGTTCTTGATTGGATATTTAACTTCAAACATTGTTGCATGGTAACAGTTTCTAAGTCTGACAATGCTTACGAGAAATGTGAAGTGAAAAGTTTTATGGCAAAGACAAAGTTAAAAAGCAGATTATCTCTCAATAAACGGTTTTACATGTGAAATGTGGTGTAAACCTTTACTCTTCCTAGTACGCAGAGTTTCAACTTCAACGCAATTATCATGTGGTATACGTTGGATTCTGTAAGGTCCATTGTAAACTAGAAAGAATTTGTGACTCAAGTGTTTCTTCTTATGTGACAATGAGTGAGCTTTGATGAGAGCTTTCTGACCAATATATAATTTCTTTGCTTTTGCTTTACCGTGTAGTTTTCACCTTTTGTCTGCTGCAGATTTTATATTTTTAAGAGCCAAATCAATTATGTCTTTGTGTCGAAGTTTACGTGTATTCGGGAAAGGTACAAGCTCTCCGATTCTGTTCGGTGGTTCTTCATTCTTCAGTACAAGAGTAGGTGGTAAAGCAGTGGAATCATGAGGCATTTCATTTAGCACATTTTGAAATAAGTGTAAATATCTGTCCCAATGCTGATGCTTTCTGTGACAATAAAGTCTGCAAAACTTATTGATTTCTTTCATAATCCGTTCAGACGGGTTACAATGTGGTGAGTGCAATTAAATAAAAACAGGTTTGATTTTGTGATTCCGAAGCATGCGTGACCAAACAGCAGATATGAATTGCGGTCCGTTATCTGAAATGACTTTACTAACGAGTCCAACTTCACGTAAGAAATTTTTAACAAAGGCGTTGGATACAAACCGTCCAGTGGCTTTACGTAACGGTGTGAAAGAAACAAATTTTGAAGTAAGTTCAACAGCGACTAGAACATACGAAAATCCATTAGATGTTCTGACAAGCGGTCCCAAGAGATCAACAGCAGCAAATTCTTTTAATTTAGAAGGAATAATAGGAAACAACGGAGCACGATGTGAGATAGTAGATGGTTTCGCCTTTTGACAAAGTTTACAAATAGACAAGACTCTTCGAATTCTCTTTTCCATATTGTTAAAATAACAAGTCGTTCGAAGAATATGATAACATTTTCGTGGACCAAAATGTGCGTAGCTGAAATGAATGTACCAAATGAGCTTATTAACAAAATCGTCTGGAATGCAAAGTACCCATAGCTTGTCATCAACAGTGCAGCTTTTGAAGAGTATGTTGTTTCTAACCAGGTAATAATGCCGAATCTGAGTGTGTCTTTTCATGCCATTTACTTTTGATGTCTTTCCAAATCTGATCTTTATCTTGTTCATGAGCAATGTCCTTTAAAGTTGTGGTGATGAAGTTTTCAAAGGCGACTTTCTGAATGTAAAGAATACTGAAATTTTTCTCGAGGTTGCCTTCTGTGTTACTTTTCTCAAGCCCAGCTGGTGCGCGTGACAGTGCGTCCGTAACAATGTTCTCCTTGCCGGGAATGTAGACTATTGTGAAGTGGAATTCTTGCAGAAACAATGCCCAACGTTTTAATCTGTCATGATTTAATTTTGAAGACATAAGAAATTGTAATGCACGATTATCACTGTATACTTTTACGTGCTTACCAGAAAGAAAGAAACGGAATTTGTTAAATGCCCAAACTATAGCTAAAGCTTCTAATTCAGCAACAGAATAATTTTTTTCAGATTTTGTTAGCACTCGGCTAGCAAAAGCAATGGTTTTCTGAACAGTAGTGTCAATTTCTGTGGCTTCTTGAAATAAATGGGCACCAAGACCGACTTCAGAAGAATCCGTGCTAAGGCAGAAATCTTGTGACAGATCTGGATGAGCTAGTATTGGCGCGTTAAGTAGCGATTCTTTCAAAGAATTGAATTCCAACTGTGCTTGTTCGTCCCAGTTCCAAATAGTATTTTTTCCAGTGAGAGAACAAAGTTTTGGTGTAACGAGAATTTGCATATTCAGAAAACGACGGTAAAAATTTACGAGACCTAGAAAACTTCGGACTTGTTTTTTTGTGGATGGAACTGGAATGGCTCTGATTGCTTCTAACTTTTCAGGATCCGGCTGAATGCCTTCAGAAGAAATAATATGTCCCAAAAACCTCACCTTTGACCTACCGAATTCAGACTTTTCCAAGTTAGCTGTAATTCCATATTCTGCAAAAATATGTAACACGCTGTTGAGGATGCGTTTGTGTTGTTCCCATGAGGCTTCTGCTATCAGAATATCGTCCACATATAAGGTGATGTGACGTTTTAAGAACTCAGGTAATATGAAATTTAGCCCGCGAATGAATGCTGCCGAAGAAATGTTCAAACCAAAAGGAATTTTCCGAAACTGACAACAAACGCCGAAATAAAGGAAAGCTGTGTATTTTCTACGTTCTGGATGAAGTTCGATCTGATAAAAGCTGGATCTGAGATCAATGGAAGACAACACTTTTACACCATTAAAATTTTGAAGAAGTTTTTCCAACGTTTGCGGCCGGTCTGTTTCAGGAATAATGATAGTATTGATTTGTCTCGAATCTAAGACAAGCCTGATCGATCCATTTTTCTTCTCAACAACATGTAATGGATTGTTGTATGAGCTTACTGCAGGCTCAATAATGCCCTCGTCAAGCATTGATTGTATTTCTGTTCTAACACGGTCCCTATAATGTGCTGGAATTACGTATGGTCTAACACAAAATTTAGTATGCGCACGAACACGAAATTGGTATTGAAATCCCTTGATTGCTCCTGTTTTGTGAGTAAAAACTGTGGAATGTGCTTGTAAAATCTCAAAAAGGTCCTGCCTATCAGTGTCATTACAATTCTCAGTTGTTTCAATTTTATTCTGAATTAACTCATTAGTTTCAAATAAGCCGCCGATATCATCCCTGTCAGTAGTTGCAGAGTGATTGTTAGTGTCTAGTTCTGTAGAAAATTCTGAACTATTGTCTAACAGAAGGCAAAGCCGATTAATTTCCTCGTCATGGTTTGAGAGCCAATCTTCAAATTTCAAAGCTATTGACCTACCTTCTTTCTCTAAACTTATTTCAGCATCGTGAAAGTTTAAGATTGCTTTGTATTCATTCAAAAAGTCCGCTCCCAGTATAATTTCCGTCGACAATAATGGAACAATAAGAAAGTTCATAGAGAAGCTTTGGCTTTGACAAAAGAATTCTAAGTTGGTTTGTTGGCGTACATCTACACTTTTTCCAATGGTTGCACCTTGTAATTTAATCTTACGTAACAGAAGTGTGGGGCAATCGTTCGATTTGTTGCATTTGCTAAAAGCTGTTTCACTAATTACTGAAATGGGACTGCCAGAGTCAAGTACTGCCGTAAATTTTACGTCATTTACAGTAATGTGAATCACAGGATATGCAATGTTGTTACGTTTTACGTCGTGTTCCTGGAGTAAGATGTCTCTAATGTCTTCCATGTTTACGTAATTACTAGCTAGGGCAGCTGCGTCGTCAGTTTCATAAGTACGTTTCGTGGCTCCCAGCGGTATGAGTCATTGCCTATTGTGTCTTTGTTGGCGTGCGTTGTTATGAGGATTTGGAGACCTAACTTCTGAAAATTCACCTTGTCGAGAGGGCCCTGCTCTGTTTGAATCCCGCCAGTTCTGATGCAATTCAGGTCTGTCGTTACGATCATATCGTCTATCGTCATGTCGGTAGATTCCATAGTTTCTTTCTTGTCAGTCACGTGGTGGAGAATTTCTCCCTGAATCGTAACTGCACACTGGACCGTTGCATCTGAAGTTATTCTGTCTCCCTTGATAATAATTATTTTGGTTCCCATATTGTCTGTTTCTCTGATTGTCTCTGTGATAGTCATTACCGCGGAGAGGTGATCTTTCCCTGTAATTATTACTACTCTGCCAACGGTTGTCATACGGGTGGTGTCTGTTTGGTCACGATTTACGTTGTAAGAATAGCCTTGTCATGTGTTATTTCTGTCATCGCGGAATTGTGACAGATGTGATCTGTAATTGTTGTGCTCTTGTTTTCGTGTTCCGCGATTGTCAGTGTCAATTTCCAGTTCTTGTAACAGTCCCTGAAAAGCTTCAATGTCGTCTTTGCAACGTCCTGCTAAAATAATATGTCGTAAATGTTCAGGCAGTTTGATTAAGCAAATGCGGATAAGTTCTGAGGGGCTGTATGGGTTTGAAAGATACTGATTCTTATGCAACATGTCTTCAAAATATTTCATAAGACTGGAAAATTCAGATTGTTCGAAACGTTTCATCATTATGATGCTATGTTTTACTCGGTTTTGTGTAGCTTGAGACCAATACGCTGAGAGGAAGGCATGATAAAATTCTCCTTCACTGTGACAATCGTGAATGACCGATCGCATTCTTACAGCTGGTTCATTCTCTAAATAGCCACACATAAATTCTAATCTGTGCTCTAATGACCAGTTGGGAGGAAAAAAATGAGAGAATTGATGGAGCCACGCTTGTGGATGAATGTCGTTGCCAGAATTCTTAAATGTTTTGAATTTACGTGTAGTTAATGAACAGCTTATAGTCAAAATCATCGTGTCGGTGAGTCGCATGTCGGTCATCGTTACTTCGTTTCGGCGGTTCCATCTCAAAATCCAATGCGCCTTGCCAATTTCTTTCATAATTTCCGAAGTGTCCTGTATTATTATTTTGTGGTTGTTCCGTATTTCTATGTCCCTTTTCCTGTACTGGAGCGCGAGTGTCCTCTGAAATATGTAATTCTTGTATTACTTGTGCCAACTGATCTTGTACTTCCCGGATTTCTCTTTTGTACTGTGTATTGATTTGATTTTGATTTTGTTTGAATTTTCTAATTTGTTCATACTATTCAGTGTCTGTGAAGGCTACAGGTCTTGTGTCATTCAGATCATCTTCTACCTTTGTAGATAAGCTAGTGAACTGATCTGAAAGTTCTGCTACTTTATCCGATAGTGAAATTATTTCCTCTGTGTGTTTTTCTGAACCAAGTTTCAGAGTGTCCATTTGTGTTGAAATCGTATCTACTGTGTCCTTTAAGTTTTCCTGAGTTTTTGCAAGTTGCGTAACCGAATCGGTAGATGCAACTGAGTCAATTTTAGCTTGCAAGGTGTCGTGATGTTCATGAACAATAGTTTGCAGTTCTTTTATGGCTGCTTCGTGATTCTGTAATGCATTCTCATGCCGCGAAAAAATAGGTTGGAAATGCTGACAAATTTGTGTTTTTACGTCATTACAGACTTTTTGACATTTCGATTCAATGTTATGTAACTCAGTAGTTAAATCTTCACGTGTTTGTTCAAGTGTGGTGTCTAACTTCCGAAGATTTTGTTCCATTGTGTCTAACTGTTGCTGTGTTTGTCTCTGGTGTTGTTCCATTGTGTGTAACTTTTGAAGATTTTGTTCCATTGTGTGTAACTTTTGAAGATTTTGTTCCACTGTATCTAACTTTCGAAGATTTTGTTGCATTGTGTCTAACTTTTGAAGCTTTTGCTGTGTTTGTCCCATTTGTTGTATTAATTGTAATAACAATGCACTGGTGTCTGAAACATGTTCCTCAGTGCTTTTCGGCCGTGAATTTGCACCGGCAACATTCACATTTTGACGAGCAGAAAATGTGTCTTGACTTATTTGAGAAAACGGTGAGGACCCAAAACCTGAATCTACAGTATTTGCGAGATTGTGTCCTGTCATTTCGGATTTCTGAGGCGAGCTGTTGCCGACCGATCGATCTATAATGCTTCCCTGTTCACTAATTGTTTCACTGCCTACACCATTATTTGCAGCCCGCTCCATTTCCCTATGCACAATTACCAAATTACTACTTTGAACATTAGTTAATTCATTACATGGTGGCGCAAACACACTGTTTTCGTCTTCACTGTCATTTCTCAGTTTACTTTGGAGCCTAGTATTACGTTTTTCACACGCCATTATTGTCACAATATTTCACACGACAACACAGAAAAACACAATTTGAAGAGCAAAAATAAGAGAACACATTAACATAGCACTGAAAATAATATCTAGTTAATTGCAAGCACAGCTGCGAAATACTTGGTGCAAATCTACATGCATGCCACAAACTATCACGGGTCATACGACGTTTTGGAGTCCTAATAACATCACCACCGACAAAGGATAGTACTTTGAGTGTCAATTATTCAATCATCTCACAAAGATCCTAGGTGTACATCACATCAAAACCACTGTTTATCATACAGCGTTGAACGACGAAGCTGAACAGTGGCATCGCAACATAAAGACTTTCAGATGACTGGGTTAATAACTTACCAACAATTTTAGTGAGTCACCGTACCCATGTGATTCCCGAATATAACACGACCACTGCAGAAATGACATATGGTATGACAACTAGAGTTCTAGCTGATTCCTTAGATCGCTCACAAATGGAGTGTGACATTCCAGCTTTGATTTTTAACTTGAAACAGCACATGGCGTCGCTTAAACCAGTTGATATTTGACATCATGCTACAAAGCCTGTCTTCATCCACCCTAAATGCGAAACATCTTCAAATGCATCCATCAGACATGATGCACAGAGAAAACCTGGGTCAACTGAAGAATGGGATACAATTTGTCGGTTTTGACTAATGTCTGCTTTAGTCATCGATATCAGTTTACTTCTTTCCTAGCCGTGGATAGTAAATCGGTTATTTTCTGTGGCAAAGTATCACAATCGTAAATAAAAGTAAATGAATGTGTTATTAAGAGATACATACCGCGAATGCTTTTTGTCGCTTGCGGTAATTTTAAATTATTTGTGTTCACATTTTGAATTATACCTTCTTGTGATAGTACACAGAGTACGCGAAGGAACTTGCCCCCCTTCTTGCAGCGGTGTACCGTAGGTCTCTAGAAGAGCGTAGCGTTCCAAAGGATTGGAAAAGGGCACAGGTCATCCCCGTTTTCAAGAAGGGACGTCGAACAGATGTGCAGAACTATAGACCTATATCTCTAACGTCGATCAGTTGTAGAATTTTGGAACACGTATTGTGTTCGAGTATAATGACTTTTCTGGAGACTAGAAATCTACTCTGTAGGAATCAGCATGGGTTTCGAAAAAGACGGTCATGTGAAACCCAGCTCGCGCTATTCGTCCACGAGACTCAGAGGGCCATAGACACGGGTTCACAGGTAGATGCCGTGTTTCTTGACTTCCGCAAGGCGTTCGATACAGTTCCCCACAGTCGTTCATTGAACAAAGTAAGAGCATATGGACTATCAGACCAATTGTGTGATTGGATTGAGGAGTTCCTAGATAACAGGACGCAGCATGTTATTCTCAATGGAGAGAAGTCTTCCGAAGTAAGAGTAATTTCAGGTGTGCCGCAGGGGAGTGTCATAGGACCGTTGCTATTCACAATATACATAAATGACCTGGTGGATGACATCGGAAGTTCACTGAGGCTTTTTGCAGATGATGCTGTGGTGTATCGAGAGGTTGTAACAATGGAAAATTGTACTGAAATGCAGGAGGATCTGCAGCAAATTGACGCATGGTGCAGGGAATGGCAACTGAATCTCAATGTAGACAAGTGTAATGTGCTGCGAATACACAGAAAGATAGATCCTTTATCATTTAGCTACAAAATAGCAGGTCAGCAACTGGAAGCAGTTAATACCATAAATTATCTGGGAGTACGCATTAGGAGTGATTTAAAATGGAATGATCATATAATGTTGATTGTCGGTAAAGCAGATGCCAGACTGAGATTCATTGGAAGAATCCTAAGGAAATGCAATCCGAAAACAAAGGAAGTAGGTTACAGTACGCTTGTTCGCCCACTGCTTGAATACTGCTCAGCAGTGTGGGATCCGTACCAGATAGGGTTGATACAAGACATAGAGAAGATCCAACGGAGAGCAGCGCGCTTCGTTACAGGATCATTTAGTAATCGCGAAAGCGTTACGGAGATGATAGATAAACTCCAGTGGAAGACTCTGCAGGAGAGACGCTCAGTAGCTCGGTGCGGGCTTTTGTCAAAGTTTCGAGAACATACCTTCACCGAAGAGTCAAGCAGTATATTGCTCCCTCCTACGTATATCTCGCGAAGAGACCATGAGGATAAAATCAGAGAGATTAGAGCCCACACAGAGGCATACCGACAATCCTTCTTTCCACGAACAATACGAGACTGGAATAGAAGGGAGAACCGATAGAGGTACTGATGGTACCCTCCGCCACACACCGTCAGGTGGCTTGCGGAGTATGGATGTAGATGTAGATGTAGATGTGAGTCGTTCCAATTGCTGATTCCTCTGCAGTTGATTCTTATCCTGTAGTAAGTAGGTCAACTGAAGGACACTAATACCAGCGAAAGCAAAACAAGCGACATACGTAACACTGACCTCTTGTATCTCAGTTGAACTACGAAGGTTCTGTTCTTTTCATCAGTTGACCTATTCAGATCAGCTGAAGTACAGGATACAAATTCTATGTTTGTCGTTTTTCCCTCTTTCGCTGGTACTAGTACCCTATTCTGCAAGTGATGTTAGTAATAGTGAAGGTGAAAAAGTCGACATACAAAAAATTTGTATCCTGCACTTCATCTGACCTATATAAGTAAGGATACATGATACAACCTACGTCAACTGAGGTATTTCACGTCAGTGTTACGTATGTTGCCTTTTTTTCTTTATTGACCTATGGATCAACAGAAGAATGAGATACTAGGACTTTCTACTGGGTAAAAACGATATATGTAACATTACGTTCGAAATATGAACATAAGTGGTATATATCACCGATCTGTTTCCTCTGTCTCAACATTCGTCTGTGTTTCTTTAATGCATCATCTGTGGTAGCTTGTGACGTGAGTTTTCAAATCCGACATGTTGTATCCCACTCTTCAGCAGCCCCGAAAACCTCTAGAAGCTGTATATGATGAACTATATCTGGCACATTCACGTGCTGATAAACACTTTGTTATTGAAATACCTTACAGTCAGAAGACCATCTCCTACGACAGCCTCAAGCTGGACGTCCTAATGAACAATATGGGTTCTGAATCACCTGTGCCAGCTTCATGTTAACCACCAGCTTCAGTCACTGAATCTCCGAAGTGTCATCAGCCAGCCCAAAGAACTACACGTTCTGGACGGACAGTGCACTTCCTGAAGATGTACCTAAGCATTATTACTGGGGAGGGAGTAATATGTGGCTGTAAGGAACACAGTGAAATGTGTCGGTTGACTGAATAAGTTGGTCCTGTCACATACATAACATTGCACTTATTCATTTGTTATATATATTTCAACGTAAACACGACGTTACAGCTCTGAACGTAAGTTTGTCTCGTCAGGTGTCGTAACCATATTGCTCGGCTGTGCCGTCTCTGTTGGCTCTTTATTTGCGGCCGTAGGCGTTCATTTGCTAGTATGTACTGCATTTATCGGGACGATTTTGTTTCCTTCTGCTTATAACTAGATAATTAAGTAATTCTGATACAGTCACAATATAGATCCATCATTTTGGATTCATTTTGAGTGTTTGGTGCAGGAAAAAGCCTCCTAAATACTTCCATCGTCTTTGAATTATGTAGGTATCCTAGTACACGTTGTTTGGTAGACGTTAGCAGAATTCCATCCTTGTACTGACACAGAGTACGCTGTGGTGTTACGTGGAGTGATCAAGTGAGTCTCCTATCGAGAAAAAAAGATTTGTATTCGTGTTATATGACGTCTGTGTGTGGAACTGATTCTTCTTGTACGTGGCATCAGTGGGAGTGCCTGTTTTCGAATTTTCTCAACCCATTTTCGCTGTCGGTACATTTTATGATGCAGTAAACATTTATTCGTCTAAAACTTCATACTTAGCTCGCTGTAATTCCTCCAGTGGATAATTATTCCTACCATAGCGTAAGAAAGAGTCATAGGTATATTGACACACAGTCAGAACTTATTCCCAAAATATCGTTCTTGTGAAACACAACTAGCTCTTTATTCACACGTAGTAATGAGTACTAGCGACAAGGGATCTCAAGTTGGTTCCGTATTTCTAGATTTCCGAAAGGCTTTTAACACCGTTCCTCACAAGATACTTCTAATCAAATTGCGTCTATGTCGTATCGCTTGAGCTGTGCGAGTGGATTCGTGACCTCCTGTCAGAAAGGTCACAGAACGTAGTAAATGACGGAAAATCATCGAGTAAAACAGAAGTAATATCCGGCGTTCCACAAGGAAGTGCTATAGGCCCTCTGCTGTTCCTAATCTACATAAACGATTAAGGAGACAATCTGAGCGCCTCTCTTATAATGTTTCTAGATGATTCTGTTAGTTACCGTATAGTAACTTCTCCAGAAGATGAAAACCAATTATAAAATGGCTTAGACACGATATCTGTATGGTGCGAAAATAAAGAAAAAGTGTGAAGTCATCTACATGACTGCAAAAACGAATCTTTTAAATTTCGGTTACACGATAAAACACGCAAATCTAAAGGCTGTCCATTCTTCTAAATACGTAGGAATTACAATTACGGACAAGTTAAACTGGGCCGATCACATAGACAAGGTTGAGCGGAAGGCAAAGCAAAGAATTAATTTTGTTGGTAGAACACCTACAAGATGCAACAGGTCTACTTAAGAGACTGCCTATACTACGCTTGCCCGTCCTCTGCTAGAGCGTTGCTTTGCTGAGTGGGATCCTTACCAGATAGCATTGAGGAGTACTTAGAAGAAGTTCAATGAAGGGCAGTTCGTTTTGCATTATTGTGAAATAGAGGACAGAGTGTCACAGATATGAGAAACGAGTTTGATGGCAGTCATTAAAACAAAGGCGTTTTTCGTTTCGGTGTGATCGTTTTTCGAATTTCACCCACAAACTTTCTCATGATTGTGAAAACATTTTGTCACCTACTTACAAAGAAAAAATGATCATCATAATAAAATAAGAGAAATTAGAGCTCGTACAGGAAAGATTTAAATGTTCATTTTTCCCAAGCGCTGTTAGGTAGGAACGGTAGAGAAGTAGTCTGAAAGTGGTTTCAAGAACCCTCTGCACAGGCACTTAAATGTGAAATGCAGAGGAGTCATGTAGATAGATACGTAGATACAAACTCTATATACCTTACAGGTACACATTGGAGTAATTAGTCTTTTGTTTACTTGTGTCTATCGTTTCCATTGCAACTGTGAGTAAAAATGTGCGTTATAGGCAGTCTCATTTGTATAGTGCGAAATACATAATTATTTTTACTAGAAACCGCAGTAATATGAACCACCTGAAGAAAAAAAATCGGTTTATCATCGAATTGTGGTCGAGAATACGGCAGAGAGAAGATCGGATTGGCGAGGGAAGTCGGCAATGCCCTGTTAAAGGAGTCGTCGAAGAATTTGACTTAGGAGATATACGGAAATCACCGAAATCATTCATGTATATGACTGTATGGAAATTTGAACCATTGTCCTCCTGGAAGTGAGTCCCGTGTCCACCGTTACGGCACTTCGCGAGGTTGAGCTACCTGTTTGAATAGCAAGTAACGTTAAGTTACGGATGCGTTCGTATTTGAAATGTTTATGTTTTGGGATTCTAGGGTGGATATGGCGAGCAGTACTACCATTTGGATAGATAAGGTCACAGTCAATGTCAGTTATCGTACCAGGTCATTAGTCCATAAACTGGATGGTTGATTTGATTCTGTAGACTAATGGTTAAACTATCTTACTTTCAAGCTAATATTTTGCCTCAATCGATCAGGTTATATTGTCATATCGATCAATAATGCAACTTGGTCTATTAACCCAATCTTCAGTGCAGAGGTACCACTATGTCTTATTCAATTTGCTGTATCTTGCTACTTTATTATTGTGATCGATACAGTTAATTTGCACATATTGTTTTGAAGCAGTGAAAAGTGACAGGCACGTTATTTTTAACGACCTTAATGCAATGGCGATAACGGATCCGACAGCCGTGTCTCCTCATGTGATAAGTATCTTAAGACTTATCGACGAAACGTTTCACGTCAGAACTCTGCAGCTACACTTGAAGACGTCCCTCAGAAAAGGTTCTACATCACGATTTCATAATTTTTCAGGAAGTGAAAATAAAGGTTCTTTCTCTTTGGAACTATTTATTGAGAGGTTTTGTCGTGTATGATAAAACTATATAGTATGTATTTTAGAACAACAAAATGTATTTAGCATATTTCACAATATTTAGAAAGTAATCTTAATTTCGATGTAGTTTTCCTTGTAAGAACGTTGCATATGCTGTAAAAGCACATTGTGAAACAACGTTGTAAACCGAAAATATATTAATTTTCTGTTACACAGTAAAAAATAGTGGGAAACATTAACAGAATATATTGTGTGTCAGCTGAAATAATGCAATCTATTTATTTAACTAACCTCCAAACTAAGCATCAAGTTCTATACATAAAAGAAACAAAAACATAGAAAAAATGAACAGAGGAAAAATAGACTGAACTCTTTACTGAGAAGGTAAGTCCACATAAAAGTCCCTGTGTTGTACGTCAAGGTATTTACACATTTCGAATAAGTCCTTCATTTTATTTGTTGATAAAGGAAGAAGCTCTTTATACAACAAACGGAATCTCATAACTGGGATAGGGACGGTAATTTATTGTTTTGTTTTAAGCAGAGAATGACGTACCTGAGACTGAATGACGTTATCAGTAAGATGCACATACATTGCATTTCGATTATCTACATTTCTCTCCAGTTATTTTTGAATTTTGGCTTTTAGTTCATAATTTCATCAAAAACCTTGACAGCAACGAAATCATTCTGCTCTTTCCTTTAAAATGAAAGGTTTATGTAACAAGTTTCACATATTACCTACTTCCATTCACAGGTAACCATGAAACTATTACTCATCTTTTTTTTCGATTAATGCAAAAGTACAGTCCCGGGGGAGACCCAAATACAATAATCTTCTGCTCGGAAATTGCAAATATCCTGTGAAAACAAGGGAGTTGTACAAAAGTATCCTTGCCCTGTTGTTTATCGGCCAAACCAACGGTCAGACCAAACAAATGATCCTGGTGTTCAATTTGTGCGTTATAGTCTTATACAACGTTCTTGTAAGTACCAATTTTGATGCAGTTTTTCACGCACATCTTTACCAGCTGCAGAAACAGAAGATTTGTCACTATTCCTCCTATTTTTCTTGACATTCCGCATCCAATTTGATGAATCTGTTATCCTTTCTACAGTTTTGTTTAACTACAATATCATTCGGAGTAAAACTTGCGTCAACGAAATCCGCCATTTTCATTCATGTACGACGTTCTTCCAGGATGGTCAACTTTACAACTACAAAAAGTCAGCTTGTAGGGAAAGGAAGACATTCGTTGCTATGTAAGCCCATCTCATGTGATGTACAACCTTATTCCAGTGAAAACTCAACATTGCAAAGTATGTGATACACAACCTTCTTTGAGGAAAGTTTTTACTTTTTGTGACCGATCTGCTTTCAGTGCTCCGCACCCAGTGATCTCTCTATTTCCTAGATAGAGAACTTGCAGCGTAAAGCTCACGTGTGCCCGAATATTACAGTGTGACATTGACTGGTACGATTAAGTCAGCAAAAGCTTTCACTCTGTCAGAGCGTGATTAGATACAGTTTACTACGATTTTTCAGCTTTTCCAGTATTTAATGATTTTGAAATGTCCTTAGGCCAACGGCCCACCCGCAGTAATAACACCGGTTCTCGTCAGATAACCGAAGTTAAGCGCCGTCGGGCTGGGCTAGCACTTGTGTGGGTGACCATCCGGTCCGCCGAGCGCTTTTTGCAAGGGGGATGCACTCAGCTCTTGTGAGACAAACTGAGGAGCAACTTTATTGAGAAGTAGCGGCTCCGGTCTCGTAAACTGACATACGGCCGGGAGAGCGTTACACTGTCCACATGCCCCTCCAAGCCTCATCCAGTGACGCCTGTGGGCTGAGGATGGCTTGGCGGCCGGTCGGTAGTATTGGGTCTCCACGGCCAGCTCGAACAGAGTCTAGTTTAGTTTTAGAAGTGTTCTTAAGTTCTAGTTCGAGGGGCACGGTCCAAATGGCGAGACATTCCAGCAAGCTACCTGCCGCCGTCGAGCTCGGGACCTCATTATGGGGCCGCGGCGCAGCTGGCGAGATGGAGGAGAGAGTGCGAGCTCAGGCCTCTGCCTCTTCGCAGTCATCAAGGGGGACGGGACGCTGTCGGTGCGTACTCACGGCATGATCACAGATTTTCAGATGCCGTGGCGCGAGTCGATATTCCCACGGACTGTCATGGTGTTTTAAGCGCTCTCGAGTCTGGATCCAAAGTATTACTTTTTACTGAACCGTTCTCCTTATTAATCAGCTCATCTTTTTAAAATGCAATCCCAAGACGTGTGGGACTGTTTCAGCTACTTGCTACCATCGTAATTGATACTGTCCTTTGGATGCACAGTGGTCTGCGACAGCTCACTCTGTTGGTTGTTCATTATCTGTGTGATGCTTACGCTCGACGCATTTTTCCTTTTCTGTCCGGCTAGCCTAACTTACGTGCAGCATCACAAGATTGTTTCACTAGCAGACAATGGTTGGTTTTGGGGAAGGAGACCAGACAGCGAGGTCACCGGTCTCATCGGATTAGGGAACGACGAGGAAGGAAGTCGGCCGTGCCCTTTGAAAGGAACCATCCCGGCATTTGCCTGGAGCGATTTAGGGAAATCGCGGAAAACCTAAATCAGGATGGCCGGACGCGGGATTGAACCGTCCTCCCGAATGCGAGTCCAGTGTCTAACCACTGCGCCACCTCGCTCGGTACTAGCAGACACAGCATATCCCGAGCAAGTACTTTCTTCCCACAAGTTACGATTTTAAGAATCACTCTTGTGTTTTGTTCACGAATTTGAACAGGACATTTAGTGTCCTTGACATATTTTGTTTCCTTTTATCTTCACAGCTACGGTCGCAGGTTTGAATCCTGCCTCGGGCATGGATGTTTGCGATGTCCTTGGGTTAGTTAGGTTTAACTCGTTCTGAGTTCTAGGGGACTGATGACCTCAGAAGTGAAGTCCCATAGTGCTCAGAGCCATTTGAACTTCTATTTTTGAGCTCTGATTTACGCCCTATAGCGAACACCTTGCGAAAATTTTCAAATAAAAAAGATTTCCTATTGTCATCCATCAAGGCCTAGTAGGCCTACTTTGAAAAACTTCTTTCTGCTTCAGCTGACACAAGAGGAGCACATTTAAAAAGGAGACTGTCATTTGAATCTAAATATTACTGATTAATACAGAACTCTTCATCCAACGAAATCATTGAAATGGTACACAATGTATGGCGCACTAGTTTTTGTTCTGACACTTTGTCCATTTTCTTTGACTCTTCTTTTCACAGTTTATCACACACAACTTCAAATTTATTAGCGATAATTTTCACTTGTTCAGTCTGATTCACTGCTACTATTTCTGATTGCTCCTAAGTATTTATGGAACAGGGAGTAAATTCAGAATTTCATTTAATGTACGGAATTTCAGTATTAGACATTAATTATTGAGCTCATCGAACTGAAGCGTCACTGCTTCGGCGTCACTGATAACGACCAACGCAATGATCATTTTCACAACGTTGAAGTTGTGGTAATAATGGCTGCGGGCATCAGTTCAGGGCTCCCGTATTGTAAGACTGGGAGATGATCGCAAGGAAATGTTTGAAACTAAAAACTTAACAGTAAGCATGGTATAATGTGCAACTCAAGCCCATCGTATTGCGATTAATTTTTCATTTGTAGCCGACATCTTGAAGGTAACGGAGCTTACACGCTATCTATTGGTAAAATTTAGGTTACATTTTTTGGTTCCGTGACGTTTCCTCTGTGGCAATAATATGCTGTCCAAATTTGGAGTCATTCTGAGAAGTAAATCTCTTTCTGCAGAGTTTTGAAACAGACACTGATTATGGACTTACTGGGCTACGAATCCCTTATGTAACTCTGGGTAACGCGTGAGCAAAACATGTCACATGCACCTTATTACTGTATAATGCTTTTACTGATGCTTTCACCCCCGTTACGAAGGGCAGTACATTGTCATGCTTTACGCCTTTGGACAGTATGGCATTCGTAGTTCTGCTGAACAGTTAAATAGTACTGAAAAAATTTACTTTCTCTAAAAGTTCACAGTTCATTAGAAAGTTTTCGCATTGACCATTGTCATCCAAAGTGGTCAGAATATTTGCAATGTATCTTCTCATAGAGTTTGTCGTTTCCTCCGTTGAAAATCGTATTTTTTAATGGGAAATATGTTGTTTGATTTGTTGTATTGTTTTTTTTTTGCTTCGATTGACTTGGTTCTTTCGTAATGTGGAATAATCAGGAAGAGTCTTTCGTGAGCATTTTTCTCAGAATTCAGGTAATTTTGGACGGTTTGGTTTACATAAGGTAAAGTTAGCAGAAAAGAAAGCTGTACAATGGCCTTCTCTAAAAGGCGAGTAAGAGCGGCGGGACAGCCCTATGAACTTTTGCTGCAGTGTTTTCCATTTTAAATCCATTGTAGTTCAAGTTTGTGTTTTTCTGTCACCACAGGCTGCAGAATGTTAAATGATTTCTTTACAGTTACTCTTAGGTCGCACATTTTGGAATACCGTATTTCACCATCAGCTGAAAATACTTTCTCACCATACTGAGTTTACTTACTGGAAAGCATCGAAATATATTTACTATTAAAAACAGTCTTGATCGCGATTTATTTATTAAGGTGACCGGTTTCGACCACTGCTGTGGTCATCTTAAGACCATTGAGTAGGAACCTCTTTCAGTTGGAGAATCATGCTACGATAAAACTCATAGAATTTGTTCGGAGAACAACGAAAATGCAATGAAACGATTTAAAGTCGGAGTAAGTTCGACAGCCCTGTGAAAAAAAATGGCTCTGAGCGCTATGGGACTTAACATCCATGGTCATCAGTCCCCTAGAACTTAGAACCACTTAAACCTAACTAACCTAAGGATATCACACAACACCCAGTCATCACGAGGCAGATAAAATCCCTGACCCCGCCGGGAATCGAACCCGGGAACCCGGGCGCGGGAAGCGAGAACGCTACCGCACGACCACGAGCTGCGGACCAGCCCTGTGAACTGTATCCTCATTTTGTAATGTTCGTCAACGAGAGAAGGTTTCGTAAAAGTTTGAAATTATCTGTAAGGTTTTTCTAAACCACTAAGTGCTCTCATTATCAAATAATGGATAAATAAAGTCTGGGTACTCACACGCTGTGGCCTACACTTCTTTTGACCCTCATCCCTATCCCTTTGATGGGTAGGTGATTCTTGCCCCCACAGCGGTGACTTTCAGACAATCAGTAATATGTTTACCAACTTCTGTTGAAATCGGCCCTGTGGTCTAGGAGGAGATGTGGAACATACGTACGCACGTCAACCTATTTTTATAGTATGTATGGATTTCTTCAACCACACTGTGTAACTGCTCTGTTAGAGAAATCTGCAGTTATGTAGTAGTCGTTGGAGCAGTCATCCAAACAGCTGACAGTTTTGAAAGAGAATAAAAATTAAACTGCCTCAATGGGTGAAACAAGAATATCAAATCTATTTTCATTTTTTAATTTAAGACCCTTATTTTGAACAACATGTAGTCGTAATGTGCAGAATCTATGAAACTACAGGGCTATTATAAATGATTGAAGCGATTTCATAAATTCACTGTAGCTCCATTCATTGACATATGGTCACGACACACTACAGATACGTAGAAAAACTCATAAAGTTTTGTTCGGCTGAAGCCGCACTTCAGGTTTCTGCCGCCAGAGCGCTCGAGAGCGGAGTGAGACAAAATGGCGACAGGAGCCGAGAAAGCGTATGTCGTGCTTGAAATGCACTCACATCAGTCAGTCATAACAGTGCAACGACACTTCAGGACGAAGTTCAACAAAGATCCACCAACTGCTAACTCCATTCGGCGATTGTATGCGCAGTTTAAAGCTTCTGGATGCCTCTGTAAGGGAAATCAACGGGTCGGCCTGCAGTGAGCGAAGAAACGGTTGAACACGTGTATCTGGACATGCTGGAAAATTGCTCATGCCACAACTGGAGACCGACAGCGCCGACTTCATCTTTCAACAGGATGGTGCTCCAACACACTTCCATCATGATATTCCGCATTTCTTAAACAGGAGATTGGAAAACCGATGGATCGGTCGTGGTGGAGATCATGATCAGCAATTCATGTCATGGCCTCCACGCTCTCCCGACTTAACCCCATGCGATTTCTTTCTGTGGGGTTATGTGAAAGATTCAGTGTTTAAACCTCCTCCACCAAGAAACGTGTCAGAACTGCGAGCTCGCATCAACGATGCTTTCGAACTCATTGATGGGGACATGCTGCACCGAGTGTGGGAGGAACTTGATTATCGGCTTGATGTCTGCCGAATCACTAAAGGGGCACATATCAAACATTTGTGAATGCCTAAAAAACTTTTTGAGTTTTTGTACGTGTGTGCAAAGCATTGTGAAAATATCTCAAATAATAAAGTTATTATAGAGCTGTGAAATCGCTTCAATCATTTGTAATAACCCTGGACGCAGTTTATAAAACAAGGCGTATCAAAAGATTAGTGACGTACGTAATCCAACAACGTGTAGTAATGTTGTTACGATAAAACTCGTGGAATCTGTTCGGAGAACAAAGAAAACGCAATGAAACGATTTAAAGTCGGAGCGAGTTCGACAGCCCAGTGAACTAATGTGCTGAAGAGGACTTCCCATTGCGAGGGGACACGATGACTCGAAGGCGTTCTGAGAACATACGCGTAATCTTCAACACGAGCGTATAGCAGTGGGATTAAACCGACCACCAGATCCAGCGTGCCACCAAACCTAGACCACAGCTTCCAAACCTGTTGTGACGCTAACACACCCGGAAAAATCGGAGGAATACTGTGGAACCACAACGTCAACTGTATATTCCGCTGGCTACTACAGTCGAAAGACGCGTCCGGGTCCGCTACGGATGACCTAGGACTACCGAAACCAGTGCCAGTTCGCGAAGGATGTACGTAGGTCAGACCATCCGGATAGTACAAGAAAGATGCACGTAGCACCGGCGCCACAGAGATAGAAAAGAACCAACGAAGTCTACCGTCACATAGCACTGCTCCTCCAAAGGATATAGTATGATTTATGACGGTACCAACTTGTTAAAAGAGGCCATCACATTATGTGGCTGCGTTTTATATGGATCTTTAGAGGCCCAGCTACATCATGAATTGATAAATAAAGACAGTGGTTTACAAAACAAGTTATGGTTGAGAGTCATTCTTGAGCGTGCTCAAAGCACGATAGTGTGTGGGAAGATCCATTCCCTCCCTACCAGCTGAAGAGCTGAGATCATAGCACGCAGACGCGCCTCCATCTTACCAGTAACGTTCCGACCCCGGCGGTTGCGCCACAGACACCAGGGCTGTTGATAAAATATCAATACATCGGTATTTACCCCAGATAATATCGATACATATCTCCAAAGCATTTTTCCCCGATTCATCGATATCAAAATGGCAATATCGAGTACCGATGTTTTATTTTGTGTCATAATTTTCGCAGTTATCGGTAAATATTTGAAATAGTTCATTTGAAACTGTTGTGGAGCTTAATTTACTTTCAACATTACGAAAAGGAAAGTTGTTATTCATCATACAGCGGAGATGGTGAGTCACAGATAGGCACAACAAAAAGACTTCCGGCCAACAAGGCTTTTGTCGGCGACAGACACACACAGACACACACACACACACACACACACACACACACACACACACACATACAAGCGGGTCAACACAACTCACACACACGACTGCAGCTTATAGCAGCTACAGCCACACTGCCAGTAGGTTTGTGTGTGTGTGTGTGTGTGTGTGTGTGTGTGTGTGTGTGTCTGTCGTCTACCTCCGACAACGGCCTTGTTGGCCGAAAGCTTACATTGTGAATCTCTTTGTTTTGCCTATCTGCGTCTCAGCATCTCCGCTGAATGGTCAGCAGCAACTTTCCTTTTCGTAATATTGTTATATCCCATCCTGGATTTTCCATTATTTAATTCTGCTTGCACTGTGTGAAGGAGTTTTACTACATAGTTTCTGAGCTTTCATCACGTACAATCTCACACTTTGACTTGTGAAGCAAGTGTAGATGGCACAAGAGAAGAAGTCCGATTGCACTGGTAGGGTTTGTGGTGGTAGCGTGAATCGAATAACAAAATTTCTGATGCGAAGAAATAGCACACCAGTTATTCTAAAAAACAATTTTTAACGCAAGTAGTGTGGTAGTTCATCACATCGTCCTTCTTCGAAAACAGTTGCTGAAGATCGTGAGCAAGAATCTAAATGACAAGGCTGGTCTTTGCGGCTGGTGGAGACATGTGAGGGGAAATGGTGACGTAATCGGCGCTCGACGCTACCAACGGAAGCTGCGACGTTTAGTTCCACCACGCAATTTTCCTACATCATCGTGACAAAAAAAGGTTTATTTCGACATGCAGCCAATGACAAATTATGAAAATAAGGTATGAGAGGTTAACTGGACTGAAGTATTGCCTGACAATGCACCTTGTACACAGCTGTTAATTAACAACACAACAGTTGACGAAAAAAGTATTTTAATATAAGCTATTCATCTGCACAAAGTCCCATTATTAACTTACAGATTTTCAAATTAAGTGTTTTTTTTTTCAATTCTTGCTCTAAAGGGGCCAGGCAGGCTAACACCTTGCCGATGTATGGAATACCTCACAATAAATCAATACAAGTATAGAACTCTAACGCCGGCAGTATATTTACAACGCGCAGCCGATATTTTTATAGACCGACATGATGATATATTTTCCTTCGATATAAAGATACTTTTTATTAATATATAGAAGGCAAATAATGATATGTTTTAAAATATTCTTTATGTCGGACCTTGCGCTTTCCCCTCCAACCCCCCCATCTCGACAACGGAGCCGTGCCCGGGTAACACGGGCACGCGATCGACAGCGTGGAGGAGGAAGTATAAAATATGGCGTCCTACGGAAGATCATCAGTCACGAGGACCGTCTGAAGAGGGCATCTAGTGGTCTTGCCGAAATATCACACCATCTGGACGACGTTACCTGGCCAAAATAACTGATATCATTTTAAAGTCACACTCCAGGAACGCCTAATACCACACTTCTTTTGCTAGATTCACATTTTTGTTGTTTTTTTAAAAAAATGAGTGACAGCATGATAAAAATATCATGAAGTAGAGGTACAACGCCACTGGACGCTGTCAGGAACCAGTGATGTAATGTTTTCACTTGCAAGTCTAATAGTGATGAATGCCTTTGATTACGTGGGCTAACAGTTAATACCAATGTTCTGGCTTGCTTCAGAGTGATACTGAAACGATACGTCTCTCTGAGCAGCGGAAAAGGATTGAAATTTTGTTTGCATAAGATTGTTTCTTATCTGGACGCTGGAGGGGGTGGAGCAGGGGTGAGGGACGGCAATGGGATCTACTCTGCCTCTCACTGGGTACTCTTTGACCTTGTTACTAATCAGCGCTCTGTGTCTCAAAGTTACCTGCTAACATTTTACTGAAGAAATATATACGAGGGGAGTTTAATATGTAATGGAACACCTTCCATTTTCTGAAAGAGGTTTGGTTTTATTCAAGATTATAATACACCATAATATTCCCCACTCTTCTGGTTACAAAACCCTGTTTTTCAGCATAGTTTCCATTCAAAGCGACTGCCTTAACCCAACTTACTGGGAGGCTCTGGATGCCAGCATGGTAAACTCTGTTGGTAGACCTCGGAGCCACCGTCCTGATGCACCAGTAACCTCCCCATGATCGATGCACTGCTACCCTCGGAGTGCGTCCGTCATGGAACCAAAGATATGTAAACCGGGAGACATGAGATCCTGACTATAGGGACCATGAGGAATAACAGGCCAATGAAGTTTTGTGAGATCCCCTCTGGTGCGCAGATTGTCCTTTTGCAGTTTTGAGGCGACTAACACGCTGAAGACATTTAATTATTTTCCTGGGGGTAGCACAAAACACTTCAGAGTGGATCCTTGTATCGTGAGGGAGGACATCAAATATAATAAGCCTTCAGAGCCCAACGAATCGCTGTTCTTTTGATGACTGGCAGGTCTCCGTAGACATTCTGCAAGCGCCTATGATTACCTACGATGCTAGGGTTCCCCGGCAAAAGAAACTTTACCACAGCTCCCTGCTTGGGTCCAACTTCCTTAACAAACTTTATTTTGAACGCGACGTATACAGTCGCCACCTATCGGAACTTCATGACCTATACTGACTGAAGCGGGAATATTCCATGATGTCCCAGCACCAATTTCACATTTTTCCTACCGAAAGTGGCCGAGAAAAAAGATTGTTGCATTACTTACTGAACGCTCCTTGTACAGACTATTAAATCAAACGGCTGGTACAGTGCTCTAGACTCGCGTATTTCTGTGACCAGTTCATTTGTTTTGCGTGAATAAGTTGTACCAAAGCGTATATATTTGAGCTGAGACGCTTGACTGATAGTCTGTTCGCCCTTCTGCTTCACACTCTTGTGTCTAAATGCCACGTGTGTGGTGCAACAATCGGCATCGATTAGAATTGCGTCCTCCTTTTATGCAATCTCTTGTTTAAGAGACAATAATTTTTAGCAAAACGTTAGTAACTTTGCTTCAGTTGGCTTTCTCAAAATTAATGGGATAAAATTTCGTTTACTGCGACTTAGTACTATTGAAACGAATATAGTGTCCAAGAGTGCTATTTTTTGATCTCGCTGTGTCAGATACCCTCTATTTGTGCCAGAAATACGACAAAAATTCTTGTTGTGTGCGTGCTTCTGCACTTTGATTCAAGGATTCATAGGCAATGTACGAGCTCAAGACGCAATGAAGTGCACTGACTTCAGTACGATGCACAAAGAAAATATTTTGATAGGTCATGATTGCTGTTGAACCCGACTTGGGAAATAGCAAGAGCAATCTCGCTTTTTGTAGTCAACCTGCAGACTGAAACCAGCTGATCTAAGATGATGTGGCTGGACTTCAAGAGGCATCACGAACTGAAATGAATCCAACAAATGAGCACTCATTGAAAAACGACATTCAATAAGGTTTCGTGTGACCTCGAAATTTTATTATGTCCTGTAGCGTGTCTTCTAATCTACATCTACATCTACATCTACATTTATACTCCGCAAGCCACCCAACGGTGTGTGGCGGAGGGCAGTTTACGTGCCACTCTCATTACCTCCCTCTCCCGTTCCAGTCGCGTATGGTTCACGGGAAGAACGACTGTCGGAAAGCCTCCGTACGCGCTCGACTCTCTCTAATTTTACATTCGTGATCTCCTCGGGAGGTATAATTAGGGGGAAGCAATATATTCGATACCTCATCCAAAAACGCACCCTTTCGAAAACTGGACAGCAAGCTACACCGCGATGCAGAGCGCCTCTCTTGCACAGCCTGCCACTTGAGTTTGCTAAACATCTCCGTAACGCTATCACGCTTACCAAATAACCCTGTGACGAAACACGCCGCTCTTCATTGGATCTTCTGTATTTCCTCCATCAACCCGAGCTGGTACGGATCCCATACTGATGAGCAATACTCAAGTATAGGTCGAACGAGTGTTTTATACGCCACCTCCTTTGTTGATGGACTACATTTTCTAAGGACTATCCCAATGAATCTCAACCTAGTACCCGCCTTACCAACAATTAATTTTATATGATCATTCCACTTCAAATCGTTCCGCACGCATACTCCCAGATATTTTACAGAAGTAACTGCTACCAGTGTTTGTTCCGCTATCATATAATCATACAATATAGGATCCTTCTTTCTATGTATTCGCAATACATTACATTTGTCTATGTTAAGGGTCAGTTGCCACTCCCTGCACCAAGTGCCTATCCGCTGCAGATCTTCCTGCATTTCGCTACAATTTTCTAATGCTGCATCTTCTTTGAATACTACAGAATCATCCGCGAAAAGCCGCATGGAACTTCTGACACTATCTACTAGCTCATTTATATATATATTGTGAAAAGCAATGGTCCCATAACACTCCCCTGTGGCACGCCAGAGGTTACTTTAATGTCTGTAGACGTCTCTCCATTGAGAACAACATGCTGTGTTCTGTTTGCTAAAAACTCTTCAATCCAGCCACACAGCTGGTCTGATATTCCGTAGGCTCTTACTTTGTTTATCATGCGACACTGCGGAACTGTATCTAACGCCTTCCGGAAGTCAAGGAAAATAGCATCTACATGGGAGCCTGTATCAAATATTTTCTGGGTCTCATGAACAAATAAAACGAGTTAGGTTTCACACGATCGCTGTTTCCGGAATCCATGTTGATTCCTACAGAGTAGATTTTGGGTTTCCAGAAACGACATGATATGTGAGCAAAAAACATGTTCTAAAATTCTACAACAGATCGACGTCAGAGATATAGGTCTATAGTTTTGCGCAACTGCTCGTCGACCCTTCTTGAAGACTGGGACTACCTGTGCTCTTTTCCAATCATTTGGAACCTTCCGTTCCTCTAGAGACTTGCGGTACACGGCTGTTAGAAGGGAAGCAAGTTCTTTCGCGTACTCTGTGTAGAATCGAATTGGTATCCCGTCAGGTCCAGTGGACTTTCCTCTGTTGAGTGATTCCAGTTGCTTTTCTATTCCCTGGACACTTATTTTGAAGTCAGCCATTTTTTCGTTTGCGCGAGGATTTAGAGCAGGAACTGCAGTGCGGTCTTCCTCTGTGAAACAGCTTTGGAAAAAGGTGTTTAGTATTTCAGCTTTACGCGTGTCACCCTCTCGAGCCACATACGGATTTAACGTAAGACCAGAACTTCCTATGATTTTCTGCCAAGTCGGTAGATAGAATTTTACTTTCGAATTCACTGAACGCTTCCCGCATAGCCCTCCTTACGCTAACTTTGACATCGTTTAGCTTCTGTTTGTCTGAGAGGTTTTGGCTGCGTTTAAACTTGCAGTGAAGCTCTTTTTGCTTTCGCAGTAGTTTCCTAACTTTGTTGTTGAACCACGGTAGGTTTTTCCCGTCCCTCACAGTTTTACTCGGCACGTACCTGTCTAAAACGCATTTTACGTTTGCCTTGAACTTTTTCCATAAACACTCAACATAGTCAGTGCCGGAACAGAAATTTTAGTTTTGATCTGTTAGGTAGTCTGAAACCCGCCTTCTATTACTCTTGCTAAACAGATAAACCTTCCTCCCTTTTTTTATATTCCTATTTACTTCCATATTCAGGGATGCTGCAACGGCTTTATGATCACTGATTCCCTGTTCTGCGCTTACAGAGTCGAAAAGTTCGGGTCTGTTTGTTATCAGTAGGCCCAAGATGTTATCTCCACGAGTCGGTTCTCTGTTTAATTGCTCGAGGTAGTTTTCGGATAGTGCACTCAGTATAATGTCTGTCCCTACCACCTAAAAAACTGAGTGTCCCAGTCTATATCTGTTAAATTGAAATCTCCACCTAAGAATGTGAAATGTATTCCAGATTTTCTCTCAGTTGTTTTGCCACTAATGCTGGTGAGTTGGGAGGTCGGTAAAAGGAGCCAATTATTAAACTAGCTCGGTTGTTGAGTGTAACCTTCACCCATAATAATTCACAGGAACTATCCACTTCTACCTCACTACAGGATAAACTACTACTAACAGCGAAAGACACGCCACCACCGGTTGCATGCAATCTATCCTTTCTAAACACCGTCTGTGCCTTTGTAAAAATTTCGGCAGAATTTATCTCTGGCTTCAGCCAGCTTTCCGTACCTATAACGATTTCAGCTTCGGTGCTTTCCATCAGCGCTTGAAGTTCCGGTACTTTACCAATGCAGCTTCGACAGTTTACAATTACAATACCGACTGCTGCTTGGTCCCCGCATGTCCTGACTTTGCGCCTCACCGATTGAGGCTGTTGCCCCTTCTGTACTTGCCCGAGGCCATCTAACCTAAAAAACCGTCTTTCGTTTACTTGTGTTTTCTCAGATCGCGCTGGGAAATTATCTGATTTTCATTATTATTTTCATTACTCTTGGTACTGAGTATTCCGAACTCTCTTTACCTACCTTTCCTAAAGATGGATGAGTGCTTGATTGCATAAATGTGAGTGTTTAATTGCAAAATTGATAAATTCAAGTGTACATTCTTTGGTTCACTTTGTAGTATCGCCTGGGAACAGTCATTGAGTTTAAGTTTCCGAGGCTAGATTGTGGCGCAAGTTTGGAAATGTGTCTGTCTGCTCGTCCGCAGCCTTCAGACCCACATGCAAGGAATACGGTTGTTCTAATTTTAGATGTTGAGACAGTGGGAGATTCTGAACTGATGGACCAGGCTTTGTGTCTGCTATCTCCAGAGTGGAGCAGACACGTGGCGCAACACAAATTCGGTTTGTCGATTGGTCAGTTCGCCACCGCCAAGTTTCTTTCCGGTCTGTCTTCGGAGTTCTAGCAAGCTGACTTTTGTGCAGAGTTAGCAGTCGCTGTTTAGGGGTCTTAGAAAAACATTCTGAATGGGAGTTAGCCAGTTTTTTCTCATCAGGAAGCTTCAATTTGTTGTTAATTCCATTGTCGAAAGCGTTTTTATGGGAATCTCGAGAGTGATAATTTTCCTACCGTTAAGTTAGATCCACGTAGCAGCGACTTTGTTGCTTATTTGTTCATGAATCATTTCATGCATTGTGGATCCCGATTAAGTTCCCTGATTTTGTTCTCCGCTGTGGCTCACAACTCGAACTGCAGTAGATATGGAGAACTGCGTCGGCTATTATCTTTGAGTGCTTGAATTTTTGTAACACTTGAGTGTCCTCGTTGTGTTCTTCACTTTACCTTATCCGCGCTGAATACTGATGACAAATTTGGTGCGAAACAGATACCCCTTAAAGAAACATAATGATAGGACTTAAATGTTTATTGAATTTGAGGAGTTAGAAAACATGTAACTTGGAGCCTGCTTAGTAGTCCAAACTTCTCCCTAATGTGCGCCCCGGCACATCACCCTTTATTCCTGAGTTCATTAATCCTGTGTTCCGATACTGAAAATATATGAGAAGGAACATTTTAAAATTTTACCCCCTGATCAACCACTCGGAGGTCTGACAGTTAGAATTCCCGTTGCACACTTCACTTTAAAACTTACGGTCAAATTCAATTAACGCATTGTGTTAATTCAACTGCCGTGGCATTCAATGAGAATTATTGAAAGGCGTTGTTCGTTCAGAAGGAAAAGCGTTACCATGAGAACGTCTGTGTAATATGGCGATGGTTCCTACCGCAGCAAACTCAGTTACCAAAATTTTGACAATGTCAGGATTTTATAAACAGTGGGCGGCTTTTAGAATGACCAGGTGTGTTTTCATTCAGTGTATGATAGGAATCTAATCACACGAGGCAATATAAACACAGTACTGGTGGAACTAGTAGCAGAGCTGGGCGGTTTCACTTTCGTAGCAAAATCACACGCGATGCTGCTCATGATGCTACGTCATACTGTTGTATAACACAACTCTCATAGAATGGTTTTAATATCCGAATACACCATAGTTCATAAAGAGGAAAAAAACACGTAAGTCACTTTTTTTCGAAAAAGTTGTTGCTCGATTTACACTGATCACAGGCATCTGTTGAGACGCTAGAAGTGGAACAGAAAGCATGTACGTCCAGAGATATTTCGAAGCGAAGTGTAGTGTGAGGAGGGCTATGCGAGAGGCGTTCAATAAATTCGAAAGTAAAGCTCTATGAACTGACTTGGCAGAAAATCCTAATAAATTTTGGTCTTATGTAAAAACGGTAGGTGGATCAAAACAAAATGTCCAGACACTCTGTGAACGAAATGGTACTGAAACAGAGGATGACAGACTAAAGGCCGAAATACTAAATGTCTTTTTCCAAAGCTGTTTCACAGGGGAAGACTGCACTGTAGTTCATTCTCTCGATTGTCGCACAGATGACAAAATGGTAGATATCGAAATAGACGACAGAGGGATAGAGAAACAATTACAATCGCTCAAAAGAGGAAAGGCCGTTGGACCTGATGGGATACCAGTTCGATTTTACACAGAGTACGCGAAGGAACTTGCCCCCCTTCTTGCAGTGGTGTACCGTAGGTATCTAGAAGGATTGGAAAAGGGCACAGGTCATCCCCGTTTTCAAGAAGGGACATCGAACAGATGTGCAGAACTATAGACCTATATCTCTAACGTCGATGAGTTGTAGAACTTTGGAACACGTATTATGTTCGAGTATAATGACTTTCCTGGAGACTAGAAATCTGCTCTGTAGGGATCAGCAGGGGTTTCGAAAAACACGATCGTGTGAAACCCAGCTCGCACTATTCGTCCATGAGACTCAGAGGGCCATAGACAAGGGTTCCCAGGTAGATGCCGTGTTTCTTGACTTCCGCAAGGCGTTGCAAAAAATATATCCCTGCCAAATATGGCAACTAACGATGTTTCCTTTAAGCGGCTCCTTTCGATTTATTCGTTCAATGTACGTGTTCTAGCAAGAGGACAATCATTTTTTTTATGTTTATCCTGGATGCATTGTGAAAGAGGGTGCAAATGACGTGAGGTCATTCATTTTTCAGTTCATCACCCACGCCTTGGATGAGCACACTGAAGATCTCTTTACAGGACATCGCAGGAGGAGTGGTCAGTATTGAGGGATGTGACAGGAACGATCATTCGAAGCAAAAAAAAGTCTCGTAAACATGGCTTCTAAAGTACATAACTTAAGAGCTATGAACACATGTTCAGTATAAGAGATGCGTTTCACATAGGAGAGATTAGTATATGCCCATAGCTCTTAAGGTATGCACTTTAGAGTCCATACTCACTAGACAGTTTCTTCTCGTTCTGGTCCATACTATCACCGCTCAAAATGTAAAAAGCAAAGCACTTGCAGTAAAAGCTCTTAAGGTATATATTTCGTAGACCATATTTACAAAACTTTATTTTCTTCGAATGATCGTTCCTGTCATATCCCTGAATATTGACCATTCCTTCTGCGACATCCAGTACACTTTGTCATTATGTTGCTGGTGAAAATAAAAAAAATTCACAGTCTTCCCCTTCATTCATTATGTAACTCAAATTAGTGGTTTGAAGAACATAAAAATTACATTCTTTGTGCGTGGCCATTCGTAATTATTGTGCAATAAAAACATTGGATTATGGCTGACATGGCCCCGCAGCAGTTAGCTGGGACAGATAAGGGGGAAAACAGACAACGCCCCAAGGCCAATGCCTTGAGGACGTGGAGGTTGTGGGGAGTATGGGAAGGCGCCCTTCCTCTAATAAATTTTTTTTTACCTTTAAAATTTTACAACTTTATTAACTTGATTTTAAAATACTAAGAGAACGTTCGTCATCATGAACAGCAAGACCCTCAATATAGTTTCTTAATGAAAGTTCCTGAAGCATTATTTTAACAGATCCAAGAACAGCTCTCAGAATCAATTTACGACGCTTAAAACTCAAAATTCCTTTACAAGCAAAGGAAAAAGGTACAAACTGCATAACGCAAGGTTAAATAAAAGATTATAATGTCACATGGCAATATCAAATTTTTTCTAGTTATCACCTGTGGTCTCTAAAGGCAATAAAATATTGATCACAAAATTTTAATTAAACCAACAACTTACATGGTATAAAATCTGATTACTATCGACGTACACTCAAACCCCGTAGCCTTCACGATGTGCACCGTATCACAAAATATTTTCCTTCCTTTTAATCACTTTATACCATAAACCTCCCTACACGTGATGCATACCACACCCAATCAATTAAGACAAATAACTAAGCTTAGATGTTATAATTAACCAGGTATACAAAACTTTTCCTTTCAGAATAAATCAGAAACCACACAAATCAACTTTTAAGTTCAATGGTAACATCCGTTGTAAGTAGGCTGTTTATATTTTCTTATTGGCAACGTTACGTAGCGCTCTGTATGAAAATCACTGGCTGTGCTGTGTGCAGCCTGTGGCTAGTTTGCGTTGTTGTCTGCCATTGTAGTGTTAGGCAGCGGCAGCTGGATGTGAACAGCGTGTAGCGTTGCGCAGTTGGAGGTGAGCCGCCAGCAGTGGTGGCGTTGCGCAGTTGGAGGTGAGCCGCCAGCAGTGGTGGATGTGGGGAGAGAGATGGCGGAGTTTTGTAATTTGTCATGAACTGCTATATATATTGTGACTATTAAGGTAAATACATTGTTTGTTCTCTATTAATATCTTTCATTTGCTAACTATCCCTATCAGTAGTTAGTGCCTTCCGTAGTTTGAATCTTTTATTTAGCTGGCAGTAGTGGCGCTCGCTGTATTGCAGTAGTTCCAGTAACGAAGATTTTTGTGAGGTTAGTGATTTGTGAAAGGTATAGGTTAAAGTTAGTCAGGGCCATTGTTTTGTAGGGATTATTGAAAGTCAGATTGCGTTGCGCTAAAAATATTGTGTGTCACTTTAGTGAATGTTTGAGTACGTTCAGTTTTGCTCAGCTGTTTGAAAAGCAAATAGTGTACGAGGTTTATCAGCACAGTCGTCTATAATTGTTCTAAGGGGACGTTTCATATGTCGACCCTTAGCCTAGGATACCTCACTGGAATCTTCTGATTTTTTCTTGTAGTTTGTGTAATTAACGTAGATTTTGTTTATTGCTAGCGCGTAATTGTAGAGAGAATCTCCTTTGTAGTTGCAGTCTTTCATTGTTGTACAGTAAAACAGTTGTGGCATGCAGGTAGATTTGCACCAAGTATTTCGCAGCTACGCTTGCAATTAACTAGATATTATTTTCAGTGCTATGTTAATGTGTTCTCCTATTTTTGCTATTCAAATTGTTTTTTTCTGTGTTGTCGTGTGAAATATTGTGACAATAATGGCGTGTGAAAAACGTAACACTCGGCTCCAAAGTAAACTGAGAAATAATAGTGACGACGAGCGTAGCTTATCAGCACCACTGTGTAGTGAATTACGAGACATTCCAAGTAGTAATTTGGTAATTGTGCCTAGGGAAATGGACCGGGCTGCAAATAATGGTCTAGGCAGTGAAACAATTAGTGAACAGGGAAGCATTATCGATCGATCGCTCGGCAACAGCTCGCCTCAGGAATCCAAAATGATAGGACACAATTTTGCAAATACTGTAGATTCAGGTTTTGCTTCCTCACTGTTTTCTCAAATAAGTCAAGACACATTTTCTGCTTGTCAAAATGTGAATGTTGCTGGTGCAAATGCACTGCCGAAAAGTGTAGAGGAACAGATTCCAGACACTAATGCATTGTTATTACAATTAATGCAACAAATGGGACAAAATCTTCAAAAGTTAGACACAATGGAACAAAATCAGAGACAAACACAGCAAAAGCTTCAAAAGATAGACACAATGGAACAAAATCTTCAAAAGTTAGACACAATGGAACAAAATCAGAGACAAACACAGCAAAAGCTTCAAACGTTAGACACAATGGAACAAAATCTTCAAAAGTTAGACACAATGGAACAAAATCTTCAAAAGTTAGACACCACACTTGAACAAACACGTGAAGATTTAACCACTGAGTTACATAACATCGAATCGAAATGTCAAAAGGTCTGTAATGACGTAAAAACACAAATTTGTGAGCATTTCCAACCAATTTTTTCGCGTCATGAAAATGCATTACAGAATCACGAAGCAGCCATAAAAGAACTGCAAACTATTGTTCATGAAAATCATGAGACCTTGCAAGCTAAAATTGACTCAGTTGCATCTACCGATTCGGTTACGCAACTTGCAAAAACTCAGGAAAATTTAAAGGACACAGTAGTTACCCTGGAAATTGGTTCAGAAAGACACATGGAGGAAATAAGTACACTATTGGAGAAAGTAGCTGAACTTTCAGATCAGGTCACTAACTTATCTACAAAGGTAGATGATGATCTGAATGACACAAGACCCGTAGCCTTCACTGACACAGAAGAGTATGAACAAATAAGAAAATTCAAACAAAATCAAAATCAAATCAATACGCAACACCAAAGAGAAATCCGGGAAGTACAAGATCAGCTGACACAGGTAATACAAGAATTATGTATTTCAGAGGACACTCGCGCTCCAATACGGGAAGAGGGACATAGAAATACGGAACAGCCACAAAATAATAACACAGGGCATTTCGGAAGTTATGAAAGATATTGGCAATGTGCACCGAATTTTGAGATCGAGCCGCCGACACGACGTAACAATGACCGACATGCTACTCGCCGACACGATGATTTTGACTATAAGCTGTTCATTACTACATGTAAATTCAAAACGTTTCAGAATTCTGCCAACGACATTCATCCACAAGCGTGGCTCCATCAATTCTCTCATTGTTTCCCTCCCAAATGGTCATCGGAGCACAGGTTAGAATTTATGTGTGGCTACTTGGAGAATGAACCAGCTGTAAGAATGCGATCGGTCATTCACGATTGTCACAGTGAAGGAGAATTTTACCATGCCTTCCTCTCAGCATATTGGTCTCAAGCCACACAAGACCGAGTAAAACATGGCATCATAATGATGAAACATTTCGAACAATCTGAATTTTCCAGTCTTGTGAAATATTTTGAAGACATGTTGCACAAGAATCAGTACCTGTCAAACCCATACAGCCCCTCAGAATTCATCCACATTTGCTTAATCAAACTGCCTGAACATTTACGACATATTATTTTAGCAGGGCGTTGCAAAGACGACATTGAAGCTTTTCAGTGACTCTTACAAGATATAGAAATTAACACAGACAGTCGCGGGATGCGAAAACGGGAAAACAATCACTACAGGGCACATCCGTCACAATTCAGTGATGACAGAAACAATAACTAGACACGACAATTCTATTCTTATAACGTAAATCGTGACCACAACAGACACCGCCGGCCGCGCTGGTCTAGCGGTTCTGGCGCTGCAGTCCGGAACCGTGGGACTGCTACGGTTGCAGGTTCGAAACCTGCCTCGGGCATGGGTGTGTGTGATGTCCTTAGGTTAGTTAGGTTTAAGTAGTTCTAAGTTCTAGGGGACTTATGACCTAAGATGTTGAGTCTCATAGTGCTCAGAGACATTTGAACCACAACAGATGCCACCCGTATGACAACCACTGGCAGAGTAATAATTACAGGGAAAGATCACCTCTCGTCGGTAATGACTATCACAGAGACAATCAGAAAACAGACAATATGGGAACCAGAACTATTATTATCACGGGAGACAGAATAACTTCAGATGCAACGGTCCAACGTGCAGTGATAATTCAGGGAGAAATTCTCCACCACGTGACCGACACGAAAAAAACTGTGTAAACTACCGACAAAACGACAGACCTGAACTGCATAAGAACTGGCAGGATTTAAACAGAGCAGAGCACTCTCGACAACGTGAATTCGTAGAAGCTAGGTCTCCTAATCCCAGTAACGATGCGCGCCAACAAAGAAACAGACAATAACTCGCACCGCAGGCTGCCACCTGCGCCCGCTGACTCAGGGAAAAATAACATAGACACTAACCTTGAGAAAAATTCCAGTATCCTTTACTGACGTATACCACATGATAATTGCGTTAAAGTTGAAACTCTGCGCACTATAAAGGGTAAAAGATTGCAGCACATTTCACATGTAAAACCATTTATTGACAGATAATCTGCTTTTTAACTTAGACTTTGCAATTTTCACTTCACGCTACTTGTACAATTTGTCACACTGAGAAACTGTTAACATGCAACAATGTTTTGAAGTTCAATATCCACTTAAGAGCCAAGAGAACTTATTTAAACAGAAATTACGACTGCTTTGTTATTGCGAACAGACGACACAGTGTTATTGTGTGTGTACATTCTTGCTTGTTAGTTGCACGATTACGTAACGACTATATGGCTCACATACTTAGAACATATCTGGTACTGCTAATGAGATTTTAATGCAACATTTTGGTTTACTTGAAAAGACATTCTTTATTTGAAGTACTTTCTGTGAGATTAAAGATGACTTAGTATTTGGTTTCTTTGACAGCTACACGATTATACCACGATGCTACTAATGAGTGACACAATTTATATTATTGCTTTTGCGGTGTTTCTGTTTCATATCTGCACAGTTTTTCTGAATTCTTCTGGAAAGTAAAACATATTTAATAGTAACTTTTGTGGTATAGCTACAATGAGACAGCCTTTTCCGTAGCACAACAATACATTACAGCACAGTAATTTCTTCATCACAACAATAAGCGTAATAACTAAGAAATCTATAGCCAAAGCATTTCACTTTTGTTTATCATGAGGTAAGTACATTGACTTCTGCAGAACTTAGCTTTCGGAGGACAATAACTACGAGACTTCCACAGAGATGATCTTACAGCAAGACGCACATTTAGCGCTACAGGACACGTATTTGAGTGATTAATTTTGTACTTAAAACATTTATTTTTAAAGATTTTTGAATTACAAAGAAAGTTTTCCGTGATACATTTCATTCCATGGCTGTAATCTGTAACAACTGAGGGTATAATTACAATAATCCTCAGGGGGGTACACACCTACTTTGTGTACCATGTGTTTGGCAAGCACAAGGAGCCCTAGCTAATATGGTATTTGCTTATACAACTTTACACATCGGTACCATATTTCTCTAACACAAATTACACAGCTATCTGATCATTTAACTGAGAGAGACAATCTTTTTTATTACGTCAGTGATAGATGTTTCGTGATTACACCGTTGGATAACTTCATACTTACGAAATTGTATTTTGTCTGTACTTTGTGAACTGTTCGTATTTTTTCAGAACCGTTGTGATACTATGAGAGCTTAGAATGATGTATTTGGTATGAGATCATGATTTTTAAAGTACATTTCAGGTAGATGACACTATTGATATGAGCAGAGAATATTTTTTATGGTTTGAAATTATTGCAGAAAGCTACGACGTTTTTGAGATTTGACTGAGGTGTTATGATGTTATTTTTACGACGACGATGTGTATTATGCTGTTGAGGTATGTTTTTTATGTCAATAAGATGATGCTACCATATATGAGGAATGTGATTACGTGTTTATATGTATATGAATAATGAATAGAAGTTAGGGACTCTTGACTGGTGAAAAGGATGTTGGAAACCAAGAATCGTACTTTAAGAGTTATGAAATGTATGTAAATGCGTGAATGTATTACAATGCCGACGAAAATTATTTGGGCACTGTCATATCAATAGGATTTTGTTTCTACAGATTTGTAACGCAAATTCTTGACCTGTGAAATATTTTTATATGAGACTGTCACTGTAGCAAACTGGTGTCGTAAATATTTCGGTAAGAAAGCTAAGTGACCTTGACGTAATGCATCTTGAGCGGCCAGCTGTGCGTCGCCTGGAAAAAAGCCATTAGTGCCTTTCGGGCCGGCCGAAGTGGCCGTGCGGTTAAAGGCGCTGCAGTCTGGAACCGCAAGACCGCTACGGTCGCAGGTTCGAATCCTGCCTCGGGCATGGATGTTTGTGATGTCCTTAGGTTAGTTAAGTTTAACTAGTTCTAAGTTCTAGGGGACTAATGACCTCAGAAGTTGAGTCCCATAGTGCTCAGAGCCATTTTTGAGTGCCTTTCAGAAGCACAGGTAGAAAAAAAAGGGAGGCCATTCTCCTCGCTATTGACATTTCCTTGTTGAAAGCATACTGTGGAGCTCGTAATTTATGATATTTACTGAAATGCCTAATGAAACGATGAGACACATTTCACGGCTATTGTCTTGCTAGTTGAGAAAAATGCCATATGGCTTGCTTTATGTATTTATCTACATATTTTGTTTAATATCTAGTTTCTAGCTGCTCTGCAGCATTGGTTAAAATAGAATTTTATAGATGTACTAATATAAATATTTTCTGTCTACAGATCCAGTAGATACTAATTTTGTAATACATTTCCCAAAAATGGGGGAGCACAAAGACATTTCCCTTCACAGGAACTGCATACATAATTTTCTTTTCAACTACTTGGTAATTTTTTTTTGGTAGTGTAAGTTCTCGTGATGCATCACTCTAGTAGTAAGATGTGACATAAGTATTAAACATGGCCATTTTTAGTGTAATATTTTTTTTCTGCTTGAGCTATGTCATGTTTAGGTATAAGTTGCTGCTGCTATTTGCCAGGCATAGTGTTACTGAATTTGACTTTGTATTACTCTGTTAAGCTAGTTTTACTACTGACTTACCTTTCTTGTTGCTGCACATTGGCTCATATTAGTTGCAATGTTGCATTGGTTGGTAATTTAGATTTACTGTAGCTTGCTTTGCAATTTTCCATTTTTTTTTTGCATTGCTGTTTGTGTTAATTTGTTATATGCTGCTGCATTGCCTCGTCCCTTAGTTTAGCATCTGAGCTCAGTAGATTTAAGTTAACTTAAGAGGGGTAGACTGTATAAGAAACTAACTATGATGACTTGGAAGAAATGTATTGAGAAGCTATATGAAAATGGTTTGGGTAAAAAAAAAAAAGGATACTGTACAGTGGAGAAAAACTATTTTGACAGAGGATGTGAACAGAATACAGAAAGCAGGCTTAGATAGGACTTTTGGGAATAATGATGAACAAAGGGAGATCTCCATGCAAAATACTGCAGTAAAACAAACCCTGTCCTTTCCTTTTGTGTTATCCTGCTATGTGTTTGTGTACCCTTGTGTATTTGTTTTCTTCCTGTCTCTGTGTAGTTTCATAGAATTTTTTCTTCTTTTAATATTAAGCTACATTCACTATTATGAGGAATACTGTTATCCTCAAATATAATTGGTATTAATAATATGTTCTTTACCTTATAAATATGCTTAGACATTATTTATTCTGTTCTGTTTTGTTTTAATGCTCATGTGTGAAGTTGATGTTTCGCAAGTTATTCTGATCTTTTATGTATGTACTTATGTCATAATTCCTGTAACACTGATGTATATGTTTATTTCTATTCTGTTGTAAAGCCTGTACTACAAATGTTATCTGTATTGTTATGTTCTTTAATGATGTATTTTGTACCTTTGTAATTGTATTCTCATGTTATAATATTGTAATTGACACCAGTTCATCAAATTAAGTAACTTGTAAGTTACATTTCACTGCACACGTTTCTGTTGGTCATAGTATATGGACAATATGTGAGAAGTTGGGACTGTTAGTGTTTGCACGTGTGTTAACAATTCAGCAAGGGACTGGATAACAGCATTGCTGGTTCTAAGGACATTTCAAACAAATTTTTTTTTGTGAGTGGACAAGTGGTGGTTTATGGACTTGCTATATTCTCCGCAAGACTATTTGATGGTGAATGTGCACCTGCACAGTCGCAACAGATGGCTGCTGGCCGTCTCCACAAGGACTACAGTGGGTCTGCATCTTTGATGGCCCACCAATACCATTATTTCTACAAGGACCAAAGTGGGTCTACACCTTTGCTGACTCACCAATACCATTATTTCTACAAGGACTGCAGTGGATCTGCACCTCTGGTGGCCCACCAATACCACAATCTCTACCAGGACTACAGTGGGTCTACTCTGTGATGACCTACCTACCAATATTCTTCAAAACGTCGAATGACTCTGCTGTGGGTTTGCTCTGTTGTGGGCCATTACCTGTCAGCATGTCAAGAGTCAGCACTGTCTTTCCGTTGGAAGGACACCACTACTTCTTCAAGACTGCATGGAAATCCACTACTTCTGTGTGCAATTTTTTTTACTAATGAGACTTTGTAAAAAAAAACTGTAATTACTATTATGATGAATGATCAGGACTGTCTTTATGGACTGTGAGAAAATTTTAGCTTTTGACCAACATTGTATCAATAAGTGTGTGCATTGGATATCTTTGTTAGTGTAATTATAAAAAATTTTATCAAATCATTATTGGCCACTGGCCAAAAAAATTTGTAAAATTTTTTGTGGGGAGCATGGGGGCTATGTAAGTAGGCTGTTTATATTTTCTTATTGGCAACGTTACGTAGCGCTCCGTATGAAAATCACTGGCTGTGCTGTGTGCAACCTGTGGCTAGTTTGCATTGTTGTCTGCCATTGTAGTGTTAGGCAGCGGCAGCTGGATGTGAACAGCGTGTAGCGTTGTGCAGTTGGAGGTGAGCCGCCAGCAGTGGTGGATGTGGGGAGAGAGATGGCGGAGTTTTGTAATTTGTCATGAACTGCTATATATATTATGACTATTAAGGTAAATACATTGTTTGTTCTCTATTAATATCTTTCATTTGCTAACTATCCCTATCAGTAGTTAGTGCCTTCCGTAGTTTGAATCTTTTATTTAGCTGGCAGTAGTGGCGCTCGCTGTATTGCAGTAGTTCCAGTAACGAAGATTTTTGTGAGGTAAGTGATTTGTGAAAGGTATAGGTTAAAGTTAGTCAGGGCCATTGTTTTGTAGGGATTATTGAAAGTCAGATTGCGTTGCGCTAAAAATATTGTGTGTCACTTTAGTGAATGTTTGAGTACGTTCAGTTTTGCTCAGCTGTTTGAAAAGCAAATTGTGTAAGAGGTTTATCAGCACAGTCGTGTATAATTGTTCTAAGGGGACGTTTCACCGTTAAAAAAAATTGCAATACATATCTTTTGATTTCTTCGTGGTAATGGGCTGTTGTGCACAGTACTTTCCTTCAGGGTCACATGCGCCACGGGAAAGATTTTCCACGATGTACAAAACGTTAAACGGGCGCAACCAATTTACTCAAATTGCGTACTGGGATTATAATTCGATGTGGATGCGGCTCGAAAATCTTAAAACGGGTGAGGGAGTAGATGTGGTACTACTGAACACTTCGACTATACAGCACTGCACGAAACAGCAGTACGGTGGGGTAGACAAGAGACAAATCAACAACTGTTGCAAGGCAACCTCAGCAAAGGTAGTAAGAAAATATTTGGGGCTTTAAACTCTTGGGAGGGCCACACTACACCAAAGAATGACTCCCGAACTAAACTTTGAAAATACTATTGGCGGTTTTGCCACTACAAGTAGAACCGTAAAATACCATAAGAAGTGAACTGCAATTAACACTATTCATAAGCGTCCAACTAAAGAGCTCCTCAGTCAATCTTTCCCTAAACAGCACACAAAACAGTACCTTCAAAGTTCACTCATGAGCACTAGCAGAGTGTCAAATTGCTCATTGTAACTGTAAATAACAGGGTTTAACACGCTGGGGGCCGACTTAGGGCACAACCAAGAAATCACTTCTCAGCCCTTGAATGACCACACGATGATCGCCATTGGGACAACACCGGCACTCCACACTAGGATCTTTGAGCCCACGGTGTTCGGTACCCAACTGACAGACTGCTTCCGCGTGGCCCCCAGACCTTTCCCTTCCACACCGAAGTCGCTCCTCACAAACAGTCCAGAGGTAATTCCCAGCAACCCCCTTCCTCCTCGTTCTCTCGCTTCACAGTGCGCGGGGAGCCAACTCCTCAAAGATATGAAGCGGCCTGAGACTCCAGTCCAATCTCAATAATGACATCACAGTGAATACTAATAAGGCGGGTGATTTTAAAAACAAAAAATTTAAATAGCGAGCGGTAGCGGCTCAATGGCACGCAACGGCATTATAAAAACACCTGAAAATTTCAGGGAAATAATAGAAACACCCAGAGGTAACCCATCTCCTTTGACTGTGATTAGTGTTGATGAAGAAATGGAAAACGCTGTTGTACTTAAAATACGCTATAAAATATCCTTTTAGAGCTCAGCCTATTAATATAATATCATCTGAATGCAGCTACTGCTGTATACTGGAAAGTCAAGCAACATAGTTTAAGGGAATCCAAACCGACATCATCAGGACACCACAACAATGTCAACCAATGGCTGGGCCATTTGGATTGCTCATATCTGCTTATTGTAGCGGCACCACCGTTTAGGATAGGGAAAGATAGATTTGGTGCAATATTTCGGAGTGCACAAGTTACAGCTAGGTGCGGGCCGGATTGCAGTAAGTTACGCTGACCAGCGGTTGCGAAGTGGAATGGAGGCTATCAAACTGCTGAAAAGCATAAATGCAGTGGTTTGCATGTCGCAAGTTACAGGAAGAAGGGGCCCAATGGCGCAACCGGGGTGTAGGGCATACGTGACTCGGAGCGATGCGTTAGCAAAACCAAGGCGCGCAGCCGAGTATAAATAGGTGTTGCTTTCTAACGAGATTCTTCCAAGTGTGGCAGCGCTCCTGGAAGGCGGGGCGTGTCACACTACCGGCGACATATGGCAACAGATGGGGCGACAGCGTCCCAGTCCACGGCGGGTCATTGGTTCGACCCTCTGAGGCCGACGCGGGGTCCGCAGCCAGCCAGGGCGGACCACTCTTTCGCTCACTACCACGGACAGTCGTCTCGGCTCCCGACACACGCCGGAGACGTTCGTGGCGAGGGACCTGCAGATTCTAATGCCGGATAGCGCGGGCGGTCGTTGCCACCGCGTTCCCAGCTAAGCCAGCCGAGGAAGAAGCAGCAGCGGGGCCGCCCTACGGCTCCCGGCGGAGCAGCGCAGAGTCAACGGGGACGGTGGCCGCTGAGTCAGCTGCTGGCACAGCCATACTGACGTAATCGGAGCTCTACAGCTGGCGAACAAGGCCGGCACGACACAGCGTTGCGTTGCACAGGTCGCTGGGGGCTGGGGCAGTGGCCTCAGCAATGCGGGGCCTGTGATGCGAACCGAGGTGAACGAAGCTCTGTAGTGGAAATGAATAAATCATTTTGAAAGTTTTCGCCGAGTTTTAATACGGCACCTCCTGGCACCCATCCACTACATCATAATGGAATGGTTAACTTAAGAATTCCTTGCTGTCTAGTGCACAATAGTTTGCAGTCATTATCTGTTTGTTGTAATCTAACGTGTACAATTCCGTTCTTTTCTGTACATCTTCTTTCAGTTACAAACACAAGAATTTCAAAGCCTGTTTTCCGGTGCTGGTGTTGTGAAGTTCTTTAGTCAGCTGCCACAGGGCCAGATATACATGATATGAGTAATATCGCTTATCGCTTTATTATACCACCAGAAATAAATTTATTGATGATTGTTATGAAGTTACTGCGTCTGTTTCACTTGACGTATATGTTTCTTCGCCACCCCCCCACTCCCCCCACCCCCCACCCCCCACCCCCCAGCAAAGTGACGTTTCACAACGTTTTGGGATGTTTCTTCATTCTGAGAACACTCCGGATGCCAATAAAACTGGTTCCACATTCGATGTTTAGTTTATATACTAAAAATATTGCAAAATGGTTCAAATGTCTCTAAGCACTATGGGACTTAACATCTGAAGTGATCAGTCCCCTAGACTTAGAACTACGTAAACCTAACTAACCTTCCATGCCTGAGACAGGATTCGAACCTGCGACCGTAGCACCTGCGTGGTTCCGGACTGAAGCGCCTAGAACCGCTCGGCCACAGCGGCCGGCCGAAAGTATTGCATATTCTTACACATTGATGTAATCGCAGTTCCAAATTTGAGGTCTCTGTTTCTCGAGTTTTATAAAAACTGCCTTACCTTGTTCTTTCCACCAACCCTTCTTACTAATGTACATTCGTAGCCCATGGTTTAGCATGTGTGTCTCAAGCACATGTGAACTGGCTGGGATTGACACTGGCGGGAACAGTTGTAGGAGAAACTGACAATTCCAAGCCCAGTGCCATTCCTCAGTTGTATTCCAACTACATGACTCCAAGATTGTATTGTCACTTCTGGAAACTTTGTTAGGATTTATGCATCAAAACTAATGATCGCAAAGTAGACGAAGTTCAGGAACTCTACTACCTAGGAAGCAAAATAATTAATGACACTCGAAGCAAGGAGGACATAAAGAACAGACTGGCACAGGTAAGGAAAGCATTCCCAGCCCAGAGATGTCTGCTAATAACAAACCTACCCCTTAATTTGAGGAAAAAATTTATGAGAAAGTACGTTTGGAGCACAGCATTGTGCTGTAGCGAATTATGGACAGTGGGAAAACCGCAACAGAAGAGAATTGAAGCGTTGGAGATGAGGTGCAACAGACGAATGTTGATCTTAGTTGCACTCATAAAATATGGACTGAGCAGGTTCTTCGTTGAGTCGGTGAAGAAAGAAACATATGGAAAACTATGATCAGAAGAATGGACAGGATGATAGGACGTATGGTAAGACATCAAGGAATAACCTCCATGGTACTAGAGATAGCTGTAGAGGGTAAAAGCTTTATGGGAAGACAGAGATTGAAATACATCCAGCGAATAATTTAGGGTGTAAGGTGCAAGTAACGAATTTCGTATCGCAGTATAAGGTAGCAAGAGGAAAGGTGAAGTTTTAAATTTCTCGTTTAAGAGATAGTTCATGCAGGAGAATCGTCCAAACATAACGTTGTTTGATCACCGCAGAGGCTCCCGTATAGAGAACATAGTAATAGGAGTCCCTAGCGTAGAGAAATAACTGAAGGAGTTGAAAGCACATAATTTGCCAGGTGCGACTAGAGACCCAGTTCAGTTTTACAAGGAGAACTTAATGACACTGGGCCCCCTACTTAGCTTGCATTTATCGCGAATCTCTCGTCGAGCGCAAAGTCTCAAGCAATTGCACAAAAGCGCAGGTGACTCCTGTATATAAGAAGGGTAAGAGAACGGACCCGCAAAATTACAGAACAATATCCTTAACGTCGGTTTGCTGCAGAATTCTTGAACGTATTCTGTGTTCGACCATAGTAAATTTCCTTGAGAGGGGAAAGCTTCCGTCCACGAATCAGGAATTTTAGAAAGTCTCGCTCGTGCGAAACTCAGATTGCTCTTTACTCGCATAATATCTAGCGAACCTTGGATGAACGGAAACAGGCAGAGTCCATGTTCCTAGATTTCCTAAAAGCGTTTGACACGGTACCCGTCTGTAGGATGTTAACGAAGATACAAGCAAGGTTCCTAGATATATGAGTGGCTCGAATACTTCTTAAGTAATAGAAACCAGAACGTTGTCTCGACGGCGAGTAACACAGAGACAAGGGTATCATCAGGAGTGCCACAGTTAAGTGTGATAGCATCGCTGCTATTTTCAGTCTACATAAATGATCTGGTTGATAGGTTGAGCAGCGGTCTGCGGTTGTTTGCTGATGATGCTGTGGTGTATGGGGAGGTGTTATCGTTGAGTGACTGTAGAATGATACAAACGACTTTGACAAAATATGTAGTTGGTGTAATGAATGGCAGATAGCTCTATATGTAGAGAAATGTAAGCTAATACAGACGAGCAAGAAAAACAAACCCTTAATGTTCGAATACGCCCTTCGTAGTGTGGTGCTTGATACAATCCCGTCGTTTAAATATCTAGGTGTAACTTTGCAAAACAATATAAAATGGAACGAGCATGCAAGGATTGTAGCACGGAAGGCGAGTCGTCGACTTCGGTTTATTGGGATACTTTCAGGAAAGTGTGGTTCATCTGTAAAGGAAACCTCGTATAGGACCTAGTGTCAGCCATTTCTGAGTACTGATGGAGAGTTTGGGATGTGCACCAGGTCGAATGAAAGAAAGGAATCGAAACAATTCACAGTCGGACTGCTAGATTTGTTATCAGTAGATTCGATCCACACCCGAGTATTATGGAAATGCTTCGTGAATCAAATGGAAATCAGTGGGGGGAAGACAATATTCCTTTATGAAACATCACTGAGATAATTTACAGAACCGCATGAATTCTACGGCCACCAACATAAATTTCGCGTAAGGATGACGAAGATAAGGAAACAGAAATTGCGTTCGTACGTATGCAAATGGACAGACATGTTTCACCGCGCTTTATTCACAAGTGAAACAGGTAAGAAAATGACTAGTAGTGGTGCAGGGTACCCTCCGCCACGCACCATACGGTGGCTTGCGGAGTATTTATATTGACATGAAAGCACTCTTACGTGAAGCGGTTAGCGCCGAAGAGGAACTGATAGTGAGCAGCATCAAACCATTCAGAAGGTTGATGACCTAAAAAATTCGAAGTAGAAAAGGATCAACAGTTACTCTTTTTGGATGTGCTGATTGTGAGCAATGGTGAGAACCTGGGACACAGCGTGTAACTATGAAATTACCATCCGACGCAGAAAAGACGAGTTATTAATAGGGACGAAATACGAATGTGCGAGGCGCAGCATCTCTGCTGCAACACCTGAAACTTCTGGGGAACAATGGGTACTCCACCAGTTTCAAGAAATGTGACGAAAACTAAAACTCTACGAAGTGCACATCGGAAGAAGAAACGTCTGGTACGGCCATCCTGCCATAACTTCTCAACGTGACGGATAGAATCCATACTAATATCATAAATGCGAAAGTAACTCTGTCACGCTCTTACGTTTAACAGCTGAACCAATCTTGACAAAACGCTGAGGAATAACATAGGATACTTAAGAATGTGTTTAGTACAGCGAATTTATTGATTTGAACAGTGTAACGCGAAATAATTTGAAAAAGCTATTTACTCTTAGACTTTCGAATTTTATCATATTTGTGATAATGCTTTCATTGGTTGATATGTTCTACGTAATACAATTCATTGTAATCAATACAATACTTATTCAGTTCTCAAAGTGTTTAATTCATTCTTCCATACTAAACCAGTATTATCAATCGCGAAAGTAGCTCCGTCATGTTTTCACGACTCTACCTCTGAACCGATTCCGATGAAATTTGGTGCAAACAGCCTAAAGAGTATAGGTTACTTTAGAAAGTTTCTTTCTTTTGGTTCTTAGTAACATTTTTGAATATGGTATACGTGACTGAAGAGGACGACGCTGACGCGATGGTCGGCGATTCATTGTTTATAGATTATTCCGTGACAGTGCAAATCCAATGCTGTTGTGCGAATTGTTTATGATACTGAGTTGCTACACCACCTGGCATGACTGGAGAGTTATGATGAAGACATAACAGTAAAACCGGACAGTAATACCGACAACCATAATTAAAACTATTACAATAAATATTCCAAACGTTAGTGTGATTTAGCGCACAGTTCTAAGAGAGCTCAAGCTCTGGAAGTTACTCGAATCCAACAAACCTCAGAGCAATCTCATGTCTGCCGGAACTTGGATGCAACGGTAGGCGACCTTAAGAAGAGTCTCAAGCCCGTCGCATTTTAGACGCCTAGGGTCTCATGTAGCTTCCAAGATGCTTGAAGACTCACAACTACGGCACGACAAAAAGATAGTCGCACCTTTCAATATGGAGCGGGGGAGGCTTTTGATGAGGCTTAGTACTGAGACTGCTCTAGGTGAGCCAGAGCAACACGTAAATATTCTACTTCTGCGCTAAAATAATGAATAGAGGCATTTTTTTAAATTAGGAAATATAATTCATGCTTTCAGATTCGGCACACAGCAAAAAATAGAAACAAACACATTATGTACCTACATAAGGGCACTGCATACATTTTTATACATACGTCTGTAGATCGCTATACACACCGGCATCTGGTAGAATTACTACCTTACCTACTAACCTTCGCTCATCACAACAAAACTACTGACATGCGAGCGGGTAACATCTAGTCTGCCATATATTGCGCATAATCGGCGTAAAGGCTATATACTAACCGGCACAGAAGAACAAAGAGTGTATCACATCGGCAAATAAAAAAAACCACCTATTTACACTCTCGGCCACATACGAAAATCCACCGACATGAAAGTTCTTGCGGAAAATCAATCGTTCCCGTTTGTTTTTGGAAGCTGTAGAAATCCTCATGACAACTGTATCCACAACAAAGATGAAAACCTCAGGGTGAAAGGATGCTGGGTTCCCTTGCTGCAGTGAACTTCCGTTGCGGGTGGCAAGGGGAGAAGCACAGTGATGCTGACCACGGAAAAGCCTTCGGACGTTGAAGGACATGTAATCTGCAGCCGCAAGCACGACAACGGATTGCCATCTGGAAAGAATGAAGCTTTGTGAATGCCAGCCACTCATGCAGGCGAAACATCACAAAAATTGTCGAACAAACATCGGTTGAATAATCCGAGACAGACGCCAACAGAAAATTTGTTAACAAGTGACCACGAGAGCCTTAACAATTTTGTACAGTTACCGTTCTCCATCATCCCTGAAAGTTTGTCACATCATTACCATTAATCCCTACGAATATAACGTCATTCGCCCACTGCTAACTCAGTAAGATAAAATTGTTGATAATAACTTCGGTGGAGCCAGCCAATTCATTAGTCGCGTTTGGAGGTCAATCAACATTTGTAAGAGATGGGAACATACAAGTATGCATGAAGTAAATAGTGCAACAGCTGCACTGAAAAATGGGAAAGCAGTTGTGAACTACCCTTGCTGTACTGCACCGATATAAAAGGTTCTCTATGTATTCCGCAATTCCACAGGAAGTGGTAAATGTGACGTACAATGTAATTGGTCATGCCTTCCCACCTCCATATTGCTTCTTGCAGGAGTTCTGCTAGCGCATTGGATTCTTCAGAAGATGCAGCAGGATACTTATGATTATAAGTGGACATGCGAATTGCTAATTTATCTGAAATAAAAGTACTTCTTTAAAATAGTAGTGGTGGTGGTGGTGGTGGTGGTGGTTAGTGTTTAACGTCCCGTCGACAACGAGGTCATTAGAGACGGAGCGCAAGCTCGGGTTAGGGAAGGATTGGGAAGGAAATCGGCCGTGCCCTTTCAAAGGAACCATCCCGGTATTTGCCTGAAGCGATTTAGGAAAATCACGGAAAACCTAAATCAGGATGGCCGGAGACGGGATTGAACCGTCGTCCTCCCGAATGCGAGTCCAGTGTGCTAAAAAACAGTAGTAATTTACTAATCTGAAACGAGTCATCTCAAAATGTTACTAATTTTAGAGAGCATGGTAAAGCCGACTGTCATTTAAAGGCAGGTTCCGAGCACATCATATCACCAGCTGGTGAGATTAGGGTGCAGCACAAGTCAAGTCTCCTGCTTACGTCGTTAAAACTTTTTCTCTCTTCGTAAATATTCGGTAACTTAAAAATATTCATCTGTATACTGAATTAACTGGTTTACTGCATAGTGATATTATGGTATTAAAGCCCTGATGATTCATACGTTTCACCTAGTATTTATTATGACAAAAGTAGACTTTAATAACTAAAACTGAATAAAGAAATTCTGAATGTCGCACCAGAGCACTCATAGTGCCCGTAGGCACTGGCTGCTTAGCAAAATTCACTCGCAAGGCTCTCTCATACTTCACCAGCTCCCATGGTTCAGTACCGTGCCATATCCTCCACTCGTCAGCATTTCTACTCGCTGCTGTCGTACTCTACAGTTCTGTTTAAGGCTGGGAAATGCTTCTGCTATCTGTTGAGTTCTAGTAATCGTAAAATTTAGAAAATAAAATACGGTAAAAAAATAGGAGGAACATCACACATCCCTTTAGGTGACTCCTTTTCACAATTGGGGTTTTCCGAAACAACCACAATTGGTCCTTACTTCTTCCTATGCAATAAAATTAAGTTTTTTTCAAACTTCACAAACTGATGCACTATCTCATCATGCCCCGTACTAAACATTTTTTTCATTATTTACCAAAAAATAAACAGATTTTACAGGTTTATATAACTATGAAAAGCATATTGATTATCAGTTTCTTAGCATCCACAGACTATTCTCATTCCATTTCTCATACTCTTGTAACATCTATACCCATTACAAATTTTAATATGATAAATAATGAATGCAAAGTAACGCCGCGCGGGGTAGCCGCGCGGTCTAAGGGTGCCTCCTTAGGGTTTGCGCGGCTTCCCCCGTCGGACGTTCAAGTACTCCTCGGGCGCGAGTGTGTGTACTGTCCTTAGCATAAGCTAGTTTAAGTTAAATTAACTAGTGCATACGCCTAGCGACCGATGACCTCAGCAGTTTGGTCCCATAGGAACTTCCCACAAATTTCGAAAATTTCCAAAGCAATGTAGAAAATGCCATATCTTACATTTAGCTTTCAAGACAATGAACAAAGATTTGAAATATTCTCTTCAAACAGAATTGGTCGATGGTAATGTATAGTGATATATCGTTTCATTAAATTTATACATCCAAAATTAAATATTTCACTCATATTTTTCTGTGGACTGGTTACTGTGTGACAGAACCCATAAAAGCTTGTTTAACATTTTAGCATAGCATAAACACAAATATAAAAATTGATGCCTTTATTAGTGACTTATCATCGCTTCAGATTTTCAGTTACACAACATATGGGATATTTATTCTCCCTTTACTCTGTAATAGAACGTGGCGTCTCTCGCAACACTTTTAACAATAAGTTACGTATAACTCGGCTGCTGTTCTTTTGTCGCAAATACCACAGAGACGTTATTTTTAATTCAACTATGTTTCACTCGTTTATCGAATCTACTGATCCTGTTGGCTGCAGTCCCACTATGCTTCATCGTTCGCAGCCACCATTTACACAGTGTCGACAGTGTTTTCTTCTTTACTGGCTGAGGCTCTGGTTGTGATTTTCAGCTCCTATCATTTTGTTATCATAGCTCCAAATTCCCCGTGATTCCAGGCATCGTCAATTTTATTATGGCTACATATAACTAAGAAATATGTTTTAGACTCCACTTACTAACAAGCTTTTACTTTTTCCATACTATCTGTACATTACTAACTATTTTCTGTCTCTGGCCAGATGACACACAAATGTTTTTGAGCTTTCCAAATAATTAAATAATGAATCTTCTCTCTTTGGAAATTGAATCATATTCTTTAGTTAAACTATTTCATAATAAAGCAGAACCCGTTACAAAACAATCATACTTAGAAAATCACATTTAAAAACATCCGTTAACATGAGTGCTATTTGCAGTTGCGGACAGTGGCGCATCCCTGTTTACGTCAGCTTATCATTCCTTTGCTCGCCGGCCCTGACATTTGGTCGCCACTTGCCGAGAGGCCATTTACCCCGGACGGCTCACCTTTCACCGTGCTATGCCAGACCTCACCCTGCGGTCGCTTCACTTATCCGGCCTCGAGTGTGTTGACAAACGTTTCATAAAACACATTATCGTACTGTACAGGGTGTATCAAAAGCCATTATCCAGTTTAAAAAATCATAACTATTATGTTATTTGAGATATGCGCCTGAACAACGTACTGTCGGAAAGAGCAAACTCTCGAGTTTTACATGGTTCCCGCTAGGTAGCAGCAGTGTGCGCCCACTTCAGCTCTAGTAATAATTGTGTCGGGACAACAGAAAGCGTTACGTGTTTTATGTTTTACGCAGTGAGGGTCAATAGTAACTGTTCTGCGTGAGTTTCGTACCATGTACGGTGTGGACCCTCCTACAGCACAGAGCATTAGATCGTGGCATGAACAGTTCCGAGAAACAGGTTGATTTTGAAAGGGCAAATCGCCGGACCGCCCCAGGTGTCTGACACAGACGTCGAACGCATCCGCCATAGTTCCACAAGAAGTCCGGAGAAATCCGTTCGCCGTGCAGCCATAGGTCTCAACAAGCCCCGTCGTCCGTCTGGCGTGTGTTGTATCGACGTTTACTCATGAAACCATACAAAATTCAGCTACTGCAGGCTTTTCGACAAGGTGACAAATAACGAAGTGTGGAGGTCTGTATTTTCGTTCTTGGCAAGATGGAGGATGACAGTTTTCTTCCACGTTTAGTGTTTAGTGCCGAGGTAACATTCCATTTAAATGGAAAAGGTGAACCGTCACAATATGAGAATATGGAGTACGGAACAACCACTTGAAGTTGTACAACATGGGACGGACTCTCTAAAATTTAATGTGTTCTGCGCAGTTTCATGGGAAAATGTGTATGATCCATTTTTCTTTGCCAAGAACATTGTTACAGGAAGCACATATCTCGATAGGCTTGAGAACTTTCTTTTCCCACAGTTGGTACTGATATGAACGACTCTATTTACTAAGAGGATGGGACATCGCCACACTGGCATCTGGAAGTGAGAGAATGTTTAAATCATAGGATTACTGAACGATGGATGGGTCGCACTGGACCAAATGATTGAGGCTTACATCACTGGCCTCCAAGGTCACCGGACCTGACTGTATGTGATTATTTCTTGTGGGGGTTTAGAAAAGACTCTGTATATGTTCCTCCATTACTAACAACAATGAATGAACTGAGACATTGCATAACAGCAGCTGTGGAAGCTGTAACTGAAGACGTATTGAACACCTATGAAAAAGTCCGAAAAAACTTGTTGAGTTTCCGTTCGTCATAAAACAAAATTCATTGTATATGTTTACTAGTTTCAGAAATATAGGCGTGCCAAATCCGATGATTCTTTTCGATACTCCCTGTATTATGTATTCTTGAGGATTCACCCGCAAAATGTTCGTAATCCATGGACACGATTTAACTTTTTCACGAAACGAACTTATTATGTTTCGCGACACGCTCTCTACGCTCGGCGAGGCACACAATTTTAACACGATGTTGCTAACCGCAAACTGCAAATTTCGGTGAGTTTCAACTGAAGGCTCAGTTCCAGCATCTCTTTCTGACAAACCTGTTTTCAAACAGCAGTTTCTACTCTTCACATCGGTTTTTCAGCAGAATAGTTTTTCGACGCAAGATCATCCCCAGTATTGGGATTCCCAGTGAAAAATCCCCTCGCTTTACTACACTGACACAAAAGTTTTTTAGTTTTTTCCACGATTCCACAGAAAATGGTATACGTGACGTACAGCATAACTGGCTAAACCTTCCCTGCTCTAGGTAACCTAACTCCTCCCTGGATTATCTTAATAAATCGGCACGTAGGATTTCCTCCTACCTGTTTTCTACGAATCTATCGTGGATGTTGTCCCTCGAAACAGTTCTGGTAGCGCACTGGATGCGCCAGAAGATGCAAACCGGATACCTGTGGTTATAAGTGGACGTGTGGACAGCTAATTTATTTGAAACAAGTTCCAGGACGCCATTATGAAGCTTTTATTAGCAAGCACTGCAGTAACAATTTAGTCTTTGTAAACGATTCATCTCAAAAAGTTAATAAATTTCGAGAGCATGGTAATGCAGAATATCATAAAAGAACAGGCTCTGAATACATTTTATCGCCGACTGCCGAGATTTACTCACGGCCGAAATCTCTTGCTTACACCGTAAAACTTCGTAATTCCCCGTACATCTTTCGTAATTCAACAGCATTCATTTGTGTACTGAATTAACTGGTTTGCTGCACAGCGTTATTGCAGTATTGAAGCCCTGACGACCTATAGTCTACTCCCAGTATTTTCTGTGCCAAAAGTGGACTCTAGAGACTAAAATTTAATAAAGAAAATTCTGAGTTCCGAGCCAGAACAGTTGAGGTTCACTGTCAAGTAATGTTCATTCTCAAGGCACGCATACTTTTCCCCAATCCCATGATTCACTCTCGGTCCATGTGATCCACTAGTCACCAATACCTTCGAAGGAACCAGCATCCTAATCTTTGCCATAGTATACTGCAGCGCTGCTTAATACAGCGAATTACTTCTGCTATCTGTTGCGTTCTAGTACACGTAAAATTTAAAAAATAAAATATATTACAGGAGCACCCTCACACAGTAGGTATGATAACGCGCCTACTCGTCATCGCCCAAATTCATGGTATATGCAAGGCCTGGCCAGGAACGAAAGGTGACACGAGTGAAAGATGTACACTCCTGGAAATTGAAATAAGAACACCGTGAATTCATTGTCCCAGGAAGGGGAAACTTTATTGACACATTCCTGGGGTCAGATACATCACATGATCACACTGACAGAACCACAGGCACATAGACACAGGCAACAGTGCATGCACAATGTCGGCACTAGTACAGTGTATATCCACCTTTCGCAGCAATGTAGGCTGCTATTCTCCCACGGAGACGATCGTAGAGATGCTGCATGTAGTCCTGTGGAACGGCTTGCCATGCCATTTCCACCTGGCGCCTCAGTTGGACCAGCGTTCGTGCTGGACGTGCAGACCGCGTGAGACGACGCTTCATCCAGTCCCAAACATGCTCAATGGGGGACAGATCCGGAGATCTTGCTGGCCAGGGTAGTTTACTTACACCTTCTAGAGCACGTTGGGTGGCACGGGATACATGCGGACGTGCATTGTCCTGTTGGAACAGCAAGTTCCCTTGCCGGTCTAGGAATGGTAGAACGATGGGTTCGATGACGGTTTGGATGTACCGTGCACTATTCAGTGTCCCCTTGACGATCACCAGTGGTGTACGGCCAGTGTAGGAGATCGCTCCCCACACCATGATGCCGGGTGTTGGCCCTGTGTGCCTCGGTCATATGCAGTCATGATTGTGGCGCTCACCTGCACGGCGCCAAACACGTATACGACCATCATTGGCACCAAGGCAGAAGCGACTCTCATCGCTGAAGACGACACGTCTCCATTCGTCCCTCCATTCACGCCTGTCGCGACACCACTGGGGGCGGGCTGCACGATGTTGGGGCGTGAGCGGAAGACGGCCTAACGGTGTGCGGGACCGTAGCCCAGCTTCATGGAGACGGTTGCGAATGGTCCTCGCCGATACCCCAGGAGCAACAGTGTCCCTAATTTGCTGGGAAGTGTCGGTGCGGTCCCCTACGGCACTGCGTAGGATCCTACGGTCTTGGCGTGCATCCGTGCGTCGCTGCGGTCCGGTCCCAGGTCGACGGGCACGTGCACCTTCCGCCGACCACTGGCGACAACATCGATGTACTGTGGAGACCTCACGCCCCACGTGTTGAGCAATTCGGCGGTACGTCGACCCGGCCTCCCGCATGCCCACTATACGCCCTCGCTCAAAGTCCGTCAACTGCACATACGGTTCACGTCCACGCTGTCGCGGCATGCTACCAGTGTTAAAGACTGCGATGGAGCTCCGTATGCCACGGCAAACTGGCTGACACTGACGGCGGCGGTGCACAAATGCTGCGCAGCTAGCGCCATTCGACGGCCAACACCGCGGTTCCTGGTGTGTCCGCTGTGCCGTGCGTGTGATCATTGCTTGTACAGCCCTCTCGCAGTGTCCGGAGCAAGTATGGTGGGTCTGACACACCGGTGTCAATGTGTTCTTTTTTCCATTTCCAGGAGTGTATGTTGTAAAATGGTTCAAATGGCTCTGAGCACTGTGGGACTTAACATCTGAGGTATCAGTCCCCTAGAACTTAGAACTACTTAAACCTAACTAACCTAAGGACATCACACACATCCATGCCCGAGGCAGGATTCGAACCTGCGACCGTAGCTGTCGTGTGGTTCCAGACTGAAGCGCCTAGAACCGCTCGGCCACACCGGCCGGCCACTCTAATGTTTATCACCACAGGGCGAGTAAATCATGAACTGTAAACTAAATGTATCTAAATTGCATACAAAGTTCTCGTGTACGTCTCGCAGTCCCTTTCTGGAAATCTATTTGCTGTTCCAAATTTAGCCTTTGCCTTTCCCTTTCATGCCTTTTTTACAAATATGAAGAAACTCAGCATTATTTTATTTTATTTACAGTGTAAATAACGTACAAATTCAAAATAAAAAAAGCTTCTTGTAGGTACTCGACGCTACGGCCACTAGATTATCTGTCCTCTGTGCCATCCACTGTTTCGAAACTATGTTGACATAAATGGCTCATGTCTCGCCCGACCTGGGCCAAAAGTGCTATTTTTTTTTTTTTCTAAAACCTGGCGTTCCGGAGTTCTCGCTCCTGTCAGTTTCATCTCTGAATGGACCTTGCATACCCATAAAATTGGACGTAATCAGTGATGATGAGCACGCGCGGTCTCCTTGTAAGAGAAGGGTTGAGGTTAAGTAACAAAATACAAGAGGCTGGTGAATGACTAAGGGCTTTTTCACAGCAGTAGTGATTAAGTTACCAAAGAAAGCAGGAACAAAGAAATGCAGTGATCACGGGGTAACTGGCCTCATTTTGCAAGCAGCCAAAGTTATGTTAAGGACCATTAGTAAAAGACTGGAACAGGTAATGCAGGAGAATCTGCTGAGCAGCAATTTGGTTTTAGGCGGAATACAGGCAAAACAGATGCTATAGGACTCTTTGGAACTTGGACAGAGGGGCTGATAGGATAAGCTTGCAGGTATAATGAGAGAAAAGAGGGTGGACTAGAAAACCAGGCAATGTATAGACTCGTAATATTTCAACCAAAAAGCGTCAGTGAAAGCTAGAGGAGGCAGTAGAAAATAGTTAGAACTAGAAAAAGAGGTAATTCAAGGCTTTTCCTTGTCTCGTACACTTTTCAGTCTGAACTTTGAAAATATGATGGCCCACTATCCACTAGATGACAAGAGGATAAAAACTGGAGGACGAGTAAAATGGTGCTTGAGGTCTGGAAATGACATAGTTCTTTTAGCAGCAGCAGAAATGCAGAGGGCTCCAGAAGAATTAATACAGTCTTTGATAGTCAAAATTAATGGAACAGAATGACATACCGTTACAACTCAAGAAAGGGACGGGGGTGGGGTGCGGTGGGGGGGGGGAGGGGTGGGAGAGGTTAATACATATGTTTAAAGCAAAAACAAAATAACGTTGATGCCGCTGAGCTTATGACTGAACGTCGGTTGTCATTGTTGACAGTGTGATACCTGTACAGCATACCTCAATCGTTTCTCGTAGGTCGTTCAGTGTAACTGACGTCTGTCGATAAATTTCATTTTTCCAGGTTCCCCATAGGCAGAAGTCAAGAGGCGTAAGGTCTGGAGACCGCAGTGGATACTCAACAGCTCCTCTTCGACGTATTCATCGTCCAGGTAGCTTTTCACCCAAATAGGCTCTGACATCTCTGCCGTAGTAAGGCGGAGCGCCATATTTCTGTAGGCAAAAATCTTTCATTTCCAAACTCCTCTCGGATGGCAGGTAAAATCGATGGCTGGCCGCTGTGGCTGAGCAGTTCTAGGCGCTTCAGTCCGGAACCACGCTGCTGCTACGGTCGCAGGTTCCAATCCTGCCTCGGGCATGGATGTGTGTGATGTTCTTAGGTTACTTAGGTTCAAATGGTTCAAATGGCTCTGAGCACTATGGGACTTAACTACTGAGGTCATCAGTCCCCTACAAATTAGAACTACTTAAACGTAACTAACCTAAGGGCATCACACACATCCATGCCCGAGGCAGGATTCGAACCTGCGACCGTAACGGTCGCGCTGTTCCAGACTGTAGCGCCTAGAACCGCTCGGCATTGGTAGAAACACGAATAAAAACCTCCGACAAACGGGCGTGACGGGGTCCATTGAGGGGTCGTTCGAGGAGGTCCTTGGAGGGGAGAAAGAAGACGCGAAGAAACGTCGCCTGGACTGACGGACCTACGGTTAATCAGCGGACGTCATCTTCTCTACAAAGACTTAGCCGCTACGCTGGCCGGCAGAAGAAGATGTCGGTACTGCGCCAATAGGTCAACGCAGAAGATGTCATCTCAGGTGTTACCAGAGACAAGTTCGTGTGTTGCTTACCCAGAAGGCTGGCGAGAACGAAGGGTTTGCGGCCTCACCCAATGGGTCACCTGTGAACGTAGAGGTTGATGAACTCCACCAGAAGACGCCGAAACTGGGGGTCGTTGGTCCGATTCCGCGCTACGCCGTAGCCGCTTGTTAATTACTCAACTCACAAGGAGAATACAGCGCCGCCGCCGCTAAGTCACAGGTAAGATACTGAATGGAAGAATACGCCGCGGCCGCTGCAACACGAGCCGTCGCTGCATCAGCTGTCACCGGAACCTCCACGCTACGAGTCCGCCGCTCCGCTGCCGCGAGGAATTGAGAGAATAAAAACACATTGCATGACTATGTTTGTTTAAAGGGTCTTATCTCTCAATAAATAACTGTTAGTGGAACCACCAATATTTCACTCACACCTTACCCACTGAGTCAAAGAAATAGCCCACTCTACCGCCAACAAAGTGTCGTTTCCCTACCGCCATCCCTGACAAAATAATGACCTTTGCTCTCCTCTCTCAATGACGCTCAAGATCTAGTGTCACTAAACGCCGATCCGTTACAGATGTAATGTAAACATGCAGGCGCCAAAAAGAGTTACGTGCGAAAGGCAAAACGAACATATACGTATATTCTTATGTTTCATTAAACCAATATCAAATTTTTCACTCTTCGAGAGCACGACGGCCAAACTAGCGTCTGCCCGTCCAGAGTAAGGTTTTCTGTGATTTGCCTACGTCGCTCCAGGGAAATGCTGGGACGGTTCTTCTGTAAGGGCACTCTCGATTTCCTCCGCTATCCTTGCACAATCCGGGCTTGTGCTCCGTCGCTAATGACCTCTATGTCGACGGGGTACTAAACCCAATGTTTCTTCCTTCCTTCCTTTTTTTGAACTGACTGTCTCTTCCCGTACGTGATCTAGGGGAAGACGTGATGCACGAATGTCGGACACCTTTGTGTATCTGTGTAGAAGTTTTTTACGGTATATCTTCTGGAAAGGGATGCAGTTTCTTTCATTTTGAAATTATTCACCCTGACAGTGATACCTAGAAACACCGCAGGCTGCAGTCTAAGAGTATAGCGGCGATCCCATCTATTACTGTATCATACTGCGTTCTTTATCACGGTGATGGATGATGTATCCTTTTCTTAAAGAAATAAGAGGAAAATATTGTGTTAAATGAGAATTAATATCTTTATCGGTTAGACTGTTTCAGGGGTAATCGTAGTGAGAAACTGTCTTGAATTGTTGCTGATGAAAATACCCGCCAGCCGCACACCAAGAAATAATCCACATTATTCGCACCTCGCTTACGTCGTCAGTACTTAAATGACCAGTATAACTGGCGACTGTAAGAAGGACGGTGCAAGGCAAAGATAACTGAAGTAATTGAAATACCTCAAACATAGAGAGAATTCAGTCGTGGTTGCAAGAATGAGGGATTTATTAGTTCTTCATTTGCGACAGGTTTCGTCTGTTTTGAAAGGCGTCTTCAGGTAATCTAGGAAAGTTGTAAAACCAAGTACAAATATAATGGCCATATACAAAAATTCTAAAAAAAAAATAAACCACGTAAATTTCTTTAATCCTACAACATAAAAGTACACGTTCAAAATTGCGTTTAGACGCACGTGGGAGGGAGTAGTGACTAAAGAATGTACTAGCTCCAATAGTATGAAATATAAAATGTAATACTTACCGAATTATGGCTAAATAATCATCGCATCAAACCAGGAACCAAACGCATAACATTACACCCACGAAAGAGTGGGCCAACTGCATGTATAACGCTAAAATACGGAACAATGGTCATTAGAAGGATTGATTCCGCATGTAGAAAAATTGAAGCAGCCGTCGGTGAAATTAAAAGCAAGTGCTTCAAGATTAGGAGTGCAATTGTAATTCCACTGCTAAACACATAGGAGATAATAAGCAAGTGGAAAGAAGACATTGAAGGCCTCTGAGAATGAGAGGAATCTTCCGACGTCGTGATAGAAGAGAGACAACAGTCGATATGGAAGACACAAGGGATACAGTATTTCGTCATAGTTTAGCAGAGACGTGTGACCATATAATAAGGCACATGGTGTAGGTTATATTGCTAATATCATTGGAGCAAGTGGCAAGCAAACTGCTATTCAGCTTGGTGTATCGAATCAATGAGGCTTGAAACATACTATGAAAAAGTTGGAAAAGTATCAGTCACACAATATCGAAGACCGCACGGGAAGATACACACGAGAACCATTATGTTATTAGCTTGACAGTTCGTGTCCCTAAGAATAACAAACAGAAAAAGGGAAACAAAATTTATTGTCTTTTCGATGGCGATCAGTTTTGTTTTCGGTATGGTAAAGGAGCCAGGGAGGCGGTTCAGATGTTGTGCTTGATAATGGAAGCAGTAAATAAGGAAATCAAGTCTTGTTCACAGCATCTGTAGACGTCGAGGAAGCATTCGACAATGTAAAATGGCGCAGAAATCTCCAAATTCTGAGAAAAACAGGAGTAAGCTGGAGGGAAAGATGGGAAAATATGATGCGTACAAAAACGAAGGAGGAATAATAAGATTGGAACACCAAGAAAGTGCCCGGATTAAATGGGTGTAACAAAGGGACACAACCTTTCGCTGCTATCCTTCAGTCTACACATCGGAGAAGCAGCGAGAGAATTAAAAGAAAGATTCATGAGTGGAATTAAAATGAGGGTGAAAGGAAATGAGCGATAAAATTCACTGACGACATTACTATCTTCAATGAAACTGAAGGAAAATTACAGGGCCTCATGAAAGGAATGAACAGTATAATGAATATCGAATATGGATTAAGAGTAAACCGAAGAATGATTGGCTCTGAGCACTATGGGACTTAACATCTATGGTTATCAGTCCCCTAGAACTTAGAACTACTTAAACCTAACTAACCTAAGGACATAACACAACACCCAGTCATCACGAGGCAGAGAAAATCCCTGACCCCGCCGGGAATCGAACCCGGGAGCCCGGTCGTGGGAAGCGAGAACGCTACCGCACGACCACGAGCTGCGGACAAACCGAAGAATGACTACAATATTGAAAAGTAGCACAGACCGCTTACAAACTTGACATCGACTGTGGGAATCACAAAGGAGACGAAATGAAGGACTACCTCTACCTAGAAAGTGAAATAACAAATGATGGGCGAAACAAGGTGGACGTAACAAATAGACTAGCGCAAGCATGTGGGACATTTCTGGCCAAAAAGATTTTACTATTATGAAACATAGGCAGTAATTTGAGGAGAAAATTTCAGAGTATATGCGTTTGGAGCACAGACTCTCATGGCAGGGAATAATGCACTCCGGGAAAACCGAAAAAAAAGAGCATCGGAATGAGTGATGTGTGGCACTATAGAATGATATTGTAAATTAGGTGGACGTATAATATATGGAAAGGAAATCAGCGAAGAAAGGATTATATCGAATATACTAACAAACAGAAAAGACCGGCTGATAGGACATGAGTTAAGAATCAGAAATTGTCATATGGTACTATAAGGAGCTGTAATGGGTGAAAACTATGTCTAAAAGCCCGGTTGATTTATCAAAGTATATAAAGATATTGAAAACAGTGGTATGGTTCAAATGGCTCTGAGCACTATGGGACTCAACATCTTAGGTCATAAGTCCCCTAGAACTTAGAACTACTTAAACCTAACTAACCTAAGGACATCATACACTCCCATGCTCGAGGCAGGATTCGAACCTGCGACCGTAGCAGTCCTGCGGTTCCGGACTGCAGCGCCAGAACCACTAGACCACCGCGGCCGGCGAAAACAGTGGTATATCTTACAGTGTTTCCATATCTAATTTGTGTGTGTCTTTTGTAAAAATACACATGCCACTATTGATCTAACTTGCAGTGCAAGCTGAACATGGTATTGAGCAGATTCGATCTTTGTACCACACATGGTGGAATGAGCAGTGGATCCCAAATTAAGTATTTCGACAGACAAATTTTGATCATTACTGCTCTGTTACTGTACAAACACATGTTAGCTAAAATAATAGCCTAAATGGGCACTACCGTGATGTGAGATCTGAGTTCCTCCCAGCATACATAATGTTCAAATAACTTGCGGGAATGCAGCTGGGTGACGTCCTCGACAAAGACCTATATTTCGGCAGATGCACACCCTGTCATTTTGCACAGCGTTTATTTGCTGCAGTTTTGCCTAGAAAATGACTCGTTGGGCACCTGTCGAAATGTCTGCGGCTGGAGACGAAATCACCTGGTTGCTTTCCCATTACTAATTTGAACAGGCAACACAGTGATAGTTGACGGTTCCAAACAAACAAACAGATATTCAAAAATCAAATGATGTTCTAAGAACAAATTATGGCAGCGTTTGTGTGCCATAACCTGATGGTAGGCGTCAGCTACTGTAAGAGGGCTATTAGTGTGTAACTTAAGTATAACTTCAGGAGTTACACTTGGTGCCTAAAACATTATTGTGCACTCTGAAGTTAAGTGCCATAATGCTATTAAAACACCTAAAGTATCTGTATTACGTTCTGCAACAGGGTAGGGCTAAAATAACTTGGTAAGTAGGCAATGCAGTTTATCGTAGGCTGAAAAGAGATTACGTTACTGGTGGTACAGAAACGAACTTTCATCATGTGGATAAGAACCATTTTAGCCGGCAAGAACATAATGCAGCAATTTCTAAACCAGAAAAAGATAATTTACAATACTGACTGGCTGATGTAAGTTTTTTATTACTGTTTTATCGCAGCCCTACATTGGGTGTTGTTCCCCTCGAGTGTGCAAATACAAACCTGGAGATTCTGCCACATTCACTGATCGAAAATATGGTGCAACGGCTCTCCTTAATCAAGTTTAAAATAATACCAATGTCTGTAGGGTGTAAATCACCGATATCACATTTTCCGACACTTTCGCACAACAAAACATGCATAAAAGATGTGTTTAATAGAGGGTATCGCAAGTATAGCTCTGAAAAGCAGGAAAGAGGATATGTTAGCCTCATAAACACATGTATGAACATGGAAAATGGTCATTTGATTTGTGTCGGAAAATGATGGTCAAGATTTCACAGAGAGTAGAGTCACGAAAATTCGGTCTTTGTATCAAAATAGAATTGTCTCTATTTCCTATCAAACTACATGAAGATTTCTTCTATAGCAACACAAAACACATGTTGTGCTAGTGATCTAACTTACAAGTTAAAGTCTACTTGTAACAACAATACATGAATTTTGTTCGTACCATTACACTGAGAAATGAAAGTAAGTGTCTGTATTATTTAGCAAAACACTCTTGGGTCGCTTGGTGGTAGTTCTGCACGATCTCATAAGTTGAAGTGCAATTGTACTTCGATCTCTGTACCAAGTAACAAAATAGCTTCAACAAAATTGTACCAAATTTCACCATATGTTGCCATTCTGTGTTCAGTTACAAATAAGGATCATACAAAATTGTAACAAATTGCTCCTTATGTCACCATTTCAAATTATTTTTTTCTGCATATTCAAATTCGGTTTTTCGTAACTATGTTACTGTGATAGTATTGAAAAGCTTTGGTAATATTTGACATGATCAACTACAGCCTCTTGTTGTGTAGGAGAAAACTCTCGAGCCCACTGTGTATGTGCCATTACTTGGAAACAGGTGTAACCTACTGAATTTCAAATAGTATTCTGTCACCAGAAGTTGACAGTGTGTGTGACATAACTTGACAGCGGGTGCCAGTTACTGGATCTTCAGTAGTATTCTAAAACCTGAAACTGACAGGGTCAATGTGTGTGGATATTTGTTTCACAGCCTGAGGACTGATGTATGCCCTTCTATGATGGAAACTGCCTTATACATTGTTGATATAACATGCTGAACAAAAGTTTTAAAATCTTAATGTAATACACATTGGAATAGGTAAGAAACAAAGGGTTGCTATGCTATCAACTACACCTTTCAACTACTTTTCGAAGTCAGCCAAACATTATAGTGATTCCATGCTAGGCATTAATTTTGCAGTACAAAACACTTGCCATCTTACGCATCAACATTCCCCACTCGTCTGAAACCTTGATAAGCAAACGTATTCACGATAGTTCCCCGGCTGGTAGGGAGGCAGTACCCGCTATCGGATTCTGGTGTTGGGATACTATATGCAATACAGCAGCTAACAAACCAGTGTCGGGTTAAACATATACAATATCAACTTGCCACTTTCCTTGAGTACACAAAGAAGCTGTAGCTGATCGTTTTAAATCAATATAAATACTTACTGTGGCGTCAAAGCAAGGAAGCTAAGAATTATTTTTTTTTTTTAATTTTCTGATTTGAGAGTAAAATAGGGACTAATGACACAATTTTTTACAATTAATTTTGATGCTTATCTGTAACAATATATAAAATGGCAACATATGATGCTCTTCGTTACAATTTTATTGGAGCTAGTTGTTGTAATAGTGTGGTACAAAGATCGAAGTATTACTGTCTACAAGTGCACTTTAACCCACAAGCTAAGATCAGTGCCACCAATAAACGACCCACAGACACTTCGGTGAATAGTAAAGATAGTTTTTGATTGTTTTATAGAATGGTGCAAAAATCAAAGTGTTGTTGTTGACAAGCGCACTTTAACATGTAAGCTAGGGCACTAGCGCTACATGTGTTTTGTAATGTGATAGAAGAAATATTTACGTAGTTTGATATGTACTGCAGAGATTTCTTTTTTGGTGGAAATATCAAATGTTTGTCGATTAGAACCTTATCTAGCATTGTCTTTGACATAAAGAAAATGAACAGCTGCCATATATATGCAAGTGTTTGTGAAGTTACAAATCGTATTTAGTGCTTTGGCGAAACATACTTATGTATTGAAACTTACATGACTCATCACATTAAACATCTCTCCAGAAAACATAATTTTGTATGCTTTGTTGTGCTAAAGGGTCGAAAAACATAACGTCGGTGAATAAATATGCTGTACATATTAATAATATTTTATAGTTGATTATGAAGATACACACTGTACACATTTTTAGACAACCTTGGCACCATATGTCCTGCCAATAAATGCGGCAGACTTCCTTGAAACTTCGTATTTGTACATCAGTAGAACATAACCTCAGGAACGGTCACGATAAAAGAATACTAATAGAAGGTACATTAACAATCAATAACGTCAGTTATATTATTATGATTTAGAACATGATGCATTATCTTATTGCTCCACAAAATTGTTCTTGCTCAGGTGACGAAAGTTCGTTATCGTACTGTACTTCACAAATGTCCTTACTTCAATGCTTAATTGAACTCAGGTAAGTCCTATTTACGTGAATAAATTTTGTAATCAGATTATGTTAATAATGTATATTAACATGTGTATCATTTTTTGTTTGTTACATGTCTTCGACAAAGTTTCCGACGAGGCGTTCCAGCGTCTAGCGGTGCAGAGCACTTCATCTGATAGCGCCGACTGTTTTTATCGTCGAGAAAATCTCTCAACCATTGTTAAAATTCTGAACTATAACGAAAAGCTTAAAGTCAGATATAATGGGAGTTAGTGAAGTTTGGTGGCAGGAGCAACAAGACTTTTGATCACGTGAAGACAGGGTTATAAATACAAAATCAAATAGGGGTAATGCAGGAGTAGGTTTAATAATGAATAAAACAATAGGAATGCGGGTAAGCTACTACAAACAGCACAGCAAACGCATTGTTGTGGCCAAGATAGACACTAAGTCCACGCCTACGACAGCAGTACAAGTCTATATGCCAATTAGCTCTGCAGATGACGAAGAAATTGAAGAAATGTATGATGAAAAAAAAGAAATTATTCAGATAGTGAAGGGAGACGAAAAGTTAAAAAGTCATGGGTGACTGGAATTCGGTAGTAGGAAAAGAAAGAGAAGGAAACGTAGTAGGTGAATATGGATTGGGAGTAAGAAATGAAAGAGGAAGACGCCTGGTGGAATTTTGCACAGAGCACAACTTAATCATAGCTAACACATGGTTCAAGAATCATAAAAGAAGGTTGTATACATGGAAGAACCCTGGAGATACTGACAGGTTTCAGATAGATTATATAATGGTAAGACAGAGATTTAGGAACCAGGTTTTAAATTGTAAGACATTTCCAGGGGCAGGTGTGGACTCTGACCACAATCTATTGGTTATGAACTGTAGATTAAAACTGAAGAAACTGCAAAAAGGTGGGAATTTAAGGAGATGGGATCTGGATAAACTGACTAAACCAGAGGTTTTACAGAGTTTCAGGGAGAGCATAAGGGAACAATTGACAAGAATGGTGGAAAGAAATACAGTAGAAGAAGAATGGGTAGCTTTGAGGGATGAAGTAGTGAAGGCAACAGAGGATCAAGTAGGTAAAAAGACGAGGGCTAGTAGAAATCGTTGGGTGACAGAAGAAATATTGAATTTAATTGACGAAAGGAGAAAATATAAAAATGCAGTAAATGAAGCAGGCAAAAAGGAATACAAACGTCCCAAAAATGAGATCGACAGGAAGTGCAAAATGGCTAAGGAGGCATGGCTAGAGGACAAATGTAAGGATGTCGAGGCTTATCTCACTAGGGGTAAGATAGATACTGCCTACAGGAAGATTAAAGAGACCTTTGGAGAAAAGAGTACGACTTGTATGAATATCAAGAGCTCAGATGGGAACCCAGTTCTAAGCAAAGAAGGGAAAGCAGAAAGGTGGAAGGATTTTATAGAGGGTCTATACAAGGGCGATGTACTTAATGGCAATGTTATAGAAATGGAAGAGGTGGTAGATGAAGATGAAATGGGAGATATGATACTGCGTGAAGAGTTTGATAGAGAACTGAAAGACCTAAGTCGAAACAAGGCCCCGAGAGTAGACAAAATTCCATCAGAACTACTGACAGCCTTGGGAGAGCCAGTCCTGACAAAACTCTACCACCTGGTGAGCAAAATGTATGAGACAGGCGAAATACTCTCAGACTTCAAGAAGAATATAATAATTCCAATCCCAAGGAAAGCAGGTGTTGACAGATGTGAAAATTACCGAACAATCAGTTTAATAAGCCACAGCTGCAAAATACTTACACGAATTCTTTACAGACGAATGGAAAAACTAGTAGAAGCCGACCTCGGGGAAGATCAGTTTGGATTCCGTAGAAATATTGGAGCACGTGAGGCAATACTGACCCTACGACTTATCTTAGAAGCTAGATTAAGGAAAGGCAAACCTACGTTTCTAGCATTTGTAGACTTAGAGAAAGCTTTTGACAATGTTGACTGGAATACTCTCTTTCAAATTCTGAAGTTGGCAGGGGTAAAATACAGGGAGCAAAAGGCTATTTACAATTTTTCAGAATCCAGATGGCAGTTATAAGAGACGAGGAACACGAAAAGGAAGGGAGTGAGACAGGGTTGTAGCCTCTCCCCGATGTTGTTCAACTGTATATGGAGCAAGCAGTAAAGGAAACAAAAGAAAAATTCGGAGTAGGTATTAAAATCCATGGAGAAGAAATAAAAACTTTGAGGTTCGCCGATGACATTGTAATTCTGTCAGAGACAGCAAAGGACTTGGAAGAGCAGTTGAACGGAATGGATGGTGTCTTGAAGGGAGGATCTAAGATGAACATCAACAAAAGCAAAACGAGGATAATGGAATGTAGTCGAATTAAGTCGGGTGATGTTGAGGGAGTTAGATCAGGAAACGAGACACTTAAAGTAGTAAAGGAGTTTTGCTATTTGGGGAGCAAAATAACTGATGATTGTCGAAGTAGAGAGAATTTAAAATGTACACTGGCAATGTCAAGGAAAGAGTTTCTGAAGAAGAGAAATTTGTTAACATCGAGTGTAGATTTAAGTGTCATGAAGTCGTTTCTGAAAGTATTTGTATGGAGTGTAGCCATGTATGGAAGTGAAACATGGAGAATAGAAGCTTTCTAAATGTGGTGCTACAGAAGAATGCTGAAGATTAGACGGGTAAATCACATACCTAATGAGGAGAATTTGGGAGAAGAAGAGTTTGTGGCCCAACTTGACTAGAAGAAGGGATCGGTTGGTAGGACATGTTTTGAGGCATCAAGGGATCACTCATTTAGTATTGGAGGGCAGCGTGGAGGGTAAAAATCGTAGAGGGAGACCAAGAGATTAATACACTAAGCAGATTCAGAAGGATGTAGGCTACAGTAGGTACTGGGAGATGAAGAAGCTTGCGCAGTGTAGGGTAGCATGGAAAGCTGCATCAAACCATTCTCAGGACTGAAGACCACAACAACAACAACAACGAAAATGTTGTAAAAAGTAAACACTGATCGTTGAACTTCCGAACGTCACAGACGTTAAGAATTATGAATGGATGTTGTACTGTGAAAAATAAAACACTCAGTTCATCGTTAAAATTCTGTTGTCGTCGAATTTCTTCATTGTCTAAGGTAATGAAGAGGTATTTTTCTGAATACTGACTTTGCTAAAGCGTCTGCAGTAACTTCAGATTCAAGGGCAATACTGAGATGTGCCATTAAACAGAGGCCTACTGAAATTGTTGAAGAGATTTCCTATAATTAAATTATGTTCTCTGAAAAGTTTCGTATCAGGCAATTCACGAAGTTGATGGAAATTGAAAATTTTGTACGAAGTCGATTCTGGGACCATTTTGAGAGAAAGTACTTTAATAACAGTGATTCCATTTTTTTCAGAAAGGGAAAAAGTGGTAAGTCAGAATTTTTAAAAGCGGTTTGTGAAAATAATTGAAGATCTTAATATCAAAATGTGCTTCAGGCCAGTTTTGGTCTACGTAGTGACTAATTATCGGTCTCTTATAAGCTACGTACAAGAACTTTAACGTTCGTTTCGCAAGATTTTAAATTTGCAGCAAATCAGAAGGGACTTTCGAGACTAATAAAAGCCATAAACAGCTGTTTAATCATGTTACGGTAACTAAATATTAACGTTAAACTGTGTTGGAACATTGGGAGTTAATCGTTGCGCTACAGCACAGTCAAACAATATCGCTGATAACTAGAATTTTGATAACTTGAAGCTGCATTGTTTCACATAACATTGTATAGGTAAAGACTTACGGCGACGCAATATAAGCCACAGTTTGAACCTCCCATTCTCTCTAGGTAAGAAAAACGTTCCAGCGAAATTTAATCAGCTGAATCCGGTGTAAAATTATCAATTAAATTTATCCTCAAGGAACCATGAAAACTTAGATTGAGGCTTTCTTCCACTCCGATGCACACGGTTAAGATTGTATGCAGAGGAGCATATAACGAAAGAAGACAGCATCTTAACGTGGTAATTCAGTTATGCTGAGTTACATTACTGGATTGTTTCAATAGCATTTCGGTGAGAATTCAAGATTCTATTGCTACTTATGGTTTAAGCGAAAGTAGTACTTTTCGTTCTCTTTGAATTTCCTCTCTTAAACTAGACAAACCTTCTTCCTGTTTCTTAAGTGAATTCAAATTTATTTCTTTAATGGCGTCTATCAATTCATTTCTTACTGCATTAGTAATGTTATTCAGTTCATTACGTAGCTCGTTTTTATGTTCTTCTGAATCTGTAACATAATGTAAACCTAGATTTCCTAAATGTTCCGCAACTTTTCGAATTTCGCTACGAATTTGCCCCTTCTCAACTCGAGATTCATTGATGTGAGTCTGGAGCTGCTCGTTTACGACACTTATTTGTTCAGAAAATTCTGACTTAAGAGATAAACTACTACTATCTAATTGTTTTGACAATCGTGTGGTTACTTGCCCAGTAATTTGCGCGGAAAGCTGTTACACAGCGCACGCCGACTGCTGGGCCGCACCTGGACAAACTCAAATTGTTTCCACAGAACCGAGCGGTGTCTCGCCCTCCACAGACTTCTCGTAGACTCGGCCTTCGCAAGACGACTCGTAATTCGAACATATTTTCCACTTACTTTCTAGAGAAGTCGAGGATACGTCGGTCGCCACGATGAGGTACTCGCCTCATTAAATGCTGAAGAACTAGGACATGTTTATCACACTTACTGGTGAGAGAAGCATAATAAGTGGGCAGATATGTTTCCTGAATTCGAGGTGATATAGAATGAACTGACACACGTTAATACAGGATTATTAAAATGGTCCAGACTTAATGAAAAAGTTATTGAATTAACCAGGCAAAACGTAGAAAATTAACTAGATACCAATGCAGATTAAGACTCAAGAAGCATAATGTCACAGCTGCAATTCCTAGGTTCAACATTAGGCAGGAGTTTATGGTTTATACATATACTAGAAGCACTAAGCTTAATAAAGAAGGAATGTTCTAGGGTCTGTGCGGTATCATAAGAGTTCCTCATCCAAAAACTCTACTGTTGTGCGATCCAGTCAGTCAGACTGTAAACGGTATTTAAACATGATGCTTTAGCGTGAGAAAAGGCGAATGAAGCCTTTATTTCTAGTTTGTAAAGACCTTTTTGCGAATATTATTTATAATGAAAAGGAATTTATTTTTATAGGTTTTACTTACGTGTATGAAGTTTTAGGTAACGTAGTAATTTAATATGTTTCTTAGCCTGGCAATGAAAAGAATAACGCTACGTTCAGATCGATAGGCTAGACGAGAGTATAATAATGGAAAAATATGCCTGAGACGTAACGGACACAGAAATAGTTATTAATTTGTTACAAACCAAGAACTTGGTTGAATGGACACATATGCAGGGTAATAATGAATGAGAATAATACAAATGTCGGGATGTGACGAAAATGAGAATCTTAGGACCCAGATGACACATAGTAATTATACGACGTATTAATGTTACAAGGAAAATAAAGTTTGTTCACTAGGGGAAGTATTACGTACAATATTCCGCTTTGACAAAAAGGGGAAATATGGAATTATCATTAATCCGTACTGAGATATTTATGACATTATGCCTGGAATGAATGGAAGCGTATTCTGCCCTGATCACTACCGCAAAGCGTAACTTGGCAGGTGGACCAAGACAGATGGTTTAATGAAAATGATTGTGATGATCCTACGTAGGGGCCTAAGAATGATTGATATTGATATGACATAAGAATTCCGTAAGTGAAGATATGTTCGTATGATCTGGTACTAAGCGAGTTAATGCCAGTGTTTCATTGGGGCCATAGAACGAAGAAAGATTTCCATGTGGTTTCCACTCATCGGTGGCATAGTTAGACATTGCAACAGTACCCCAGGAATATTTAATTAAAAGTGAATCTTAACTCTGTTCTCGAGGATAAATTAATAATGAGAGCTTTAACCCTCGGTAAATAAGTGAGTACCAAGGAATAGTTCCAACCTGCAGGATATGCACAGATATATAAGGATTAAGCTGCCTCTACTGACCTTATAAATTTAAAGAATGGTTTTGCACTAAATAAAAAAAACTAACGATTGGAATTGGCTAAGGCAGCGAAATTTGAAAGACAGTCTAAGAGAAAACGAATCGCTCAGAGCTTTGTTAACTTTACACTAAGTATAACCTCTTACGGTTAGGAACATCAATCAAAGTAAGTAGGTGGTTCTAAATCACCTTAACAAATGTTGTAATTGGTGTAAACAGAATATAAGAAAGGGAAAACGAGATGTTCCCAAATGTATGAAGGTTAATCTTAGAAATACTCCTAAGCATATCTTAGAGACTACTCGAAAAAGAGAATTTAAAGAAAGGCACCTGATCGAACCTGTAAGACTCAGTTAAAAGTCTCCTGATCTTGGATGTAGTAATATTAAACTATATATTAATAAAATAGTCTCAAGGTCTTAAACACATTTCGTGTATTAACAAGAAGAATACCAAAATTGTAACGATGTTACTGCAGCCAAATGACCATTAATGTCACAGCGACTAAACACTGAAGTCCCTACAATAGTAATGATGGGTAAACGTGATAGAAGTGACGGTTTTAGATTATAGTGCGGAACGTAATGTAATATATATTACAGTCAGTGCAACTGTAAAAGGAAAAGAAGCTATGAAACTTGCAGTGAAGTGATGAGACACTTTTGTGTGGCATGGTTGTAAAGGAAGATGGTAGACGTATTTAAATATATTGAGATTGTTACTCCAAAAATCTGTTAGAATAGCCGTCACCTGAGATCGCTTAGCTCGGGTTAGGAGATATTGCGCCAGTTTGGATGGGCATTGTCCATACTTCTATGATTAGGCGAACTGATGCAAGCTCTGCTTATGCGAATAACTTTTGTAAACAATTTATGTTAAAATGTATACTAAAATGTGTTTATTTCTTTTGTTTGTTACATGTATTCGAGGAAATTTCCGACAAGGTATTCCAGCGGTGTTCCCAACTAATCACGTTCTCGCAGTGCGGGCCAATTCATCTAATAAAGCCGGCGGTTATTATCGCCGAGAACATCGCTCCACCGTTGTTAAAATTATATGAATTTATTGTTAAAGAGATGTACCGGAAAAAAATATTATAAAATCTGAAGACCTCGGGTTGAACCTCCGAACCGTACAGATGTTAACACTTACGTGTGTATGTTGTACTGCGAAAAATAAAACACTCACTTCATCGTTAAAATTCTGCTGTCGTCGAAATCCTTATTCGAGTAACGTACTGAAGAGCTATTTTCTGAAAACTGATTTTGCTGACTTGCCTGCAGTAAATACAAGCTGAAAGGCAATCGTGAGATGTATCCTGAAACAGAGACCTACTGAGATTGCTGAAGATATTTCTCATAATTAAGTTGTCAGAAAAGTTTCGTATCAAGCAATTCACGAAGTTTATGGAGATTGAAGTTTTTCATGAAGTTGAGTCTGGAAACGTTTCGAGGGAAAGTACCTTGATGTCAGTGATCTCTTCATTTCAGAAAGGGAAGGAGTGATAAGATAGAATTTGTAAATGTGGGTTCCGGTAAATAATTGAGCTTAATTATGAAAAAGTGTTTGAGGTCAATTTTGATCTACTTTGTGACTAATTATAGCTCTCTTATAAACTACGTACAAGAACTTTTAAGATTTTAACTGTTGTCGTGGTCTTCAGTCCAGAGACTGATTTGATGCAGCTCTGTATGCTAGTCTACTGTGTGCAAACCTCTTTACCTCCGACTAACTACTGCAACATACATCCTTCTCAATCTGCTTTATGTATTCATCTCATGGTCTCCTACTACGATTTTTACCCTCCACGTTCCCCACCAATTTTAAATTGGTGATCCCTTGATGCCTCAGAACACGTCCTACCAACCAATACCTTCTTCTAGTCAAGTTGTGCCACGTATTACTCTTCTCCAGGATTCTGTTCGGTACCCCTCAGTAGGTACGTGACCAACGCATCTAATCTTCAGCATTCTTCTGTAGCATCACATTTTGAAAGCTTTTATTCTCTTCTTGTCTAAACTATTTATCGTTCATGTTTCACTTACATTCATGGATACACCCCATACATATACTTTCAGAAACGACTTCCTGACACTTAAATCTACACTCGATGTTAACAAATTTCTCTTCTTCAGAAACTCTTTCCTCGCCATTGCCAGTCTACATTTTATATTCTCTCTACTTCGACAATCATCAGTTATTTTGCTCCCCAAATAGCAAAACTCCTTTACTACTTTAAGTGTCTCGTTTCCTGATCTAACTCCCTCAACATCACCCGACTTAATTCGACTACATTCCATTATCCTCGTTTTGCTTTTGTTGATGTTCATCTTAGATCCTCCTTTCAAGACACTGTACATTCCGTTCAACTGCTCTTCCAAGTCCTTTGCTGTCTCTGACAGAATTACAACGCCGTCGGCAAACCTCAAAGTTTTTATATCTTCTCCATGGATTTTAATTCCTACTCCAAATTTTTCTTTTGTTTCTTTTACTGATTGTTCAATATACAGATTGAATAACATCTGGGACAGGCTACAACCCTGTCTCACTCCGTTCCCAGCCACTGCTTCCCTTTCTGCCCCTCGACTATTATAACTGCCATCTGGTTTATGTACAAATTGTAAATAGCCTTTCGCTCCCTGTATTTTAGCCCTGCCACCTTCAGAATTTGAAAGAGACTCAACATTGTCAAAAGCTTTCTCTAAGTCTACAAATGGTAGGAACGTAGATTTGTCTTTCCTTAACCCGTTCTTTAAGATAATTCATAGGGTCAGTGTTGCCTCGCGGGTTCCAATATTTCTACGGAATCCTAACTGATCTTTCCCGAGGGCGTCTTCTACCAGTTTTTCCTTTCGTCTGTAAAGAATTCGCATTAGTACTGTATTTTGCAACCGTGAGTTAGTAAACTGATAGTTCGGAAATTTTCACACCTGTCAACACCTGCTTTCATTGGGATTGGAATTATTATGTTATTCTTGAAGTCTGAGGGTTTTTCGCTTGTCTCATACATCTGGTTCGCCAAATGGAAGAGTTTTGTCATGGCTGGCTCACCCGAGGCTATTAGTAGTTCTAATGGAATTTAGTTTACTTTGGGGCCTTGTTTCGACTTAGGTCTTACAGTGCTCTGTCAAATTCTTCACGCAGTATAGTATCTCTCATTTCATCTTCATCTACTTCCTCTTCCATTTCCATAATATTGCCCTCAAGTACATCGCCCTTGTATAGACCCTCTATATACTTCTTCCACTTTTCTGCTTTCCCGTCTTTTCTTAAGACTGGTTTTACATCTGAGCTCTTAATATTCATACAGGTGGTTCCCTTTTCTCCTAAGGTCTCTTTAATTTTCCTGTAGGCAGTATCTACCTTACTCTTAGTGATATATGCTTCTACATCCTTATATCTGTCCTCTACCATCTCTGATTAGTCATTTTGAACTTCCTGTGGATCTCATTTTTGAGACGTTTGTATTCCTTTTCGCTTGATTCATTTACTACATTTTTATATTTTGTCCTTTCATCAATTAAATTCAATATTTCTTATGTTACCCAAGGATTTCTACTTGCCCTCATCTCTTTACCTACTTGATCCTCTACTGCCTTTACTACTTCATCCCTCTACGCTACCCATTTTTCTTCTATTGTGTTTCTTTCCATTGTTCTTTTCATTCGTTCGCTAATGCCCTCACTGAAACTCTCTGCAACCTCTCATTCTTCGAGTTCATCCAGGTCTTATCTTCTTAAATTCCTACTTTTTTGCAGTTTCTTCAGTTTTAATCTACAGTTTATAACCAATAAATTGTCTGCAGTGTCCACATCTGCCCCTGGAAGTATCTTACTATTTAAGACTGGGTTCCTACATCTCTGTCTTACCATCTATTTGAAACCTTCCAGTGTCTCCGTGTCTCTTCCCATCTCCATTTTATCTATTGCAGCAAATTAGGAGGGACTTCCAACACTAAATTAAAGACATAAACCGCTGCTCAATCAAGCTACAGTGACCAAATATTTATGGTAAACTGTATTGGAACATTGGGAGTTAATTCTTACAGTACAGAGCAGATAAACAATGTCGCTGATAGCAAGAATTTTGCTAACTCGACGCTGCGTTATTTGTCGTAACATTGAATAACTAGAGACTTACGATGACGCAATGTAAGCCAAAGTTTGAACATTCCCTTCTATCTAGGTCAGAAAAACGATACTTCGAAGATTAATCAGCTCAATCCAGAGTCAAATTACCAATGAAATTTATCCCCAAGCTAGAACAAAAACTTCGATTGAGGCTTCGTCCCACTCCGATACACATGGTTAAGACTGTATGCAGAGGAGTACCTCATTACCACCAATAACATTAACTTATTTAAGCCTAAGAGAAAGTGACAGCTCTAACTGCAGTTCCCGATTAGCAGGTGAAAGTCAAGTTGCTAAATTAATTTAGTTCTTTTGTCATCGAGCAATGGAACAACGGTTATTGTTGACGGTGATTTCAGAATTTTTTGGATCGTGAAGTTTTTACCATTTAAGAGTCGTAGTAATGTAGCAGCACCATCTCTTTTGTGGAGCTAGAATCTGACAGAAGCGAGAGCAGCAGATTCCCAGATTGGAGACAGTGGCGAGTTCATACGTAATCTGGCTTCTCCAAAATAATCGCAAGTCACTGTTAAATGATCCGCTAATAATCTCAGGGACGCGCTTTGCTTACAGCAGAAGGAAATCAACGGCTAAAAGCGAACTGCTTCCGGCACATTGTTTCTTTTTCTAAGATCTGGTGATCTCTCTGTTCCAGCTAGATGTTCTGAAACAAATATTACAAAATCATAATTCATGTACAACTTTATACCTGTAGGATAACTTTTGGTTATAAATGAAGAATGTAAGCCTTTCTTAACGTATTTAATTATAAATCAAATCTATATCTACTACAGAGACACTTACACAAAATGCATCTGTTCAGTTCGATAGATACAGGAGAAGTGAGAATTAGCTTCTTGAGAGGAGCGGAGCTTCGCTCCTTGCTTTTACTGAAACATGTGAAAATACAAATCCTCTGATTCGTTTTAGCCAGAGGACGGCTTCTGTGATATCGCTGACCTGAATTTGCAATTCATACACGTTTTATTACATTTTTCATTGACAACTTGAAATATTTGTTTAAAAATGAGCACACGTTCACACAAGAAAAATACTTTGGAATAACTCATAGACAAAAAGAGATAATCTTCTTCACATAATGCTTCATGTTGAAGAACAATAATTCAGACAATTTACAGTTGGTAATAGCGTTGTAGTAGTTTACTTCAAAATGGACAAGTGTAATTACTTAACCTGTAAGTTAAACACTAATAGCCCTCTTACATATAAGCAACCTGCATGTTTGAGGTTATGGACACGGTACATATATACGTTCGTAATGTGGTCCAGAGTTGACATAACTTACTACTGAAGCCTTCCCTAGCCGTTAGCTCCGTGTTTACCACATGCTCTGCATATTTTCACTACGTTTCGTTCTTCCTTTTTACACATGTTTTGGCATAGCACTTTTACACCACGTATCAAATGGGAGATTTGATATCACGCAATCTGACTGTTCAATTAGTTAGAGTACAATGTTTCAAATAAAGCGATTCGTGAGCGCCTTTCATATTTTCAGAATTATCTGCAGCACCCTTGCATATACCAGTATTTCACAGAACAAGTTTACACCATGTGTAGCATTGATATCTTCCACCCATTCCTTCACTGAAACATGCATCTTCTTCCATTTACATAGGAAATTCTCTCTTCTCCTATATTATCTTTTCATTCCTTTGCTTTATTTATGTATTATTCTCTTTACGACTTCTCTGTAGATTTGTATCTTAGATATGAAGGGCTTATTTCAATAGTGGTAAAAGGCCACTTTTCAAAAAAATGGAGTTATCCTCACGTATGTACTCATACAAGTCGTTTTTAATTTATTTGTATTGCGGGACAGCTCCAGCTCCGTCCTGCTGCCAACAAACGGCACCTCCATGCTTACGCATTAGAGAAAGCAAGCAGGAATTTATTTCAGTAGTGGTACAAATCCGTGTGCTTTTGTGCATTGCAGTGTGTCACTATTTCTTGCGAAGATGATGGATTCAGGAGCAATTGTCATACAATTGATGATCCAGATTTTCAAACGATTGCAGGTAAAAAGAATTTCCTTACTTTTATCTCATCATTATAGACACTTTGTTCCAAAAAAGGAATATGCGAGAGTGAAGGTCATGTTGACAATAACAATGGAAAATGAGGGTGTCCATCTTAACGCGCAAAAATAGTTATCTGAATGGTTTATGCACGTATCATTCAGTTAACCGCCGACAGCCAAGAGATGGCTCTGGTTCTCAGAAAAGCTGTATTTGTGAATATCGATTACATGTGAACGGAAACTGTGCAGTAGTATGCAAGAAGTTTTTCGTGGATACTTTTGATATTTCTAATGGACGACTCTCTAGGCTTTTAACGAAAACTAGGAAGGCAGTACACCTCACCTTGATGGAAGGGGCAAACATCAGAACAAATTCTCTGTACCGGAAGGTCTGATCAATGATGTAAAGGAACACATGAAAAGCTTTCCAGTTTCCGAGAGCTATTATGTGAGGAAGGATAATCCCCACAAAATGTTTTTAAATCCTGAGCTGTGTGTGGCGAAAACGTATGATTTGCACAAAGGTAAATGCATATCTCAGAATAACGAAATTGTGGGGAAGCACATCTATCGAAAAACCTTTAACAAAGACTTCAACCTGTTATTTCGACCACCAAGTAAAGAACAAATTGACCTTTGTGACAAATTGACCTTTGAAATGGACGCTGTTATCAATGCAGAAGAAAAAAGGAAGCTTCAAAATGAAAAGGAGCTTCACCTCGGGAGGGATGAAGCTACAATAACAGCAATGTCAATAGCCACAGCATGTAGGGAAAAGGCAGATTCCCAGATTTTCGTGTTTACCTAAGACCTGCAAAAAGCACTTGCATTTCCTAAACTGACAACATCGATATCGTACAACAAAAGTAACATGTACGTGTATAATTTTGGTTGCCACAATTTAACTGACGGCAAATCCATATGTATTTTTGGGATAAAACACCTTGATCGAGGGATTCACAAGATATTGGTACCTGTTTATTGAAACATATTGAAAAGTGTGTCACTTCTCAAAAACAGGTAGTTGTGTACATTGACGCGTGTGATGGGCACAACAGGAACATAAACATTGCCCTAACACTAATGTAACACATACAATGTTCAATTTACTTTATTTCAATAGTAGTACAGCTTCTTTACCTCCACTTCTCTGCCTATAATGCTGCTGAAATTAATGATCCAAACAAACAGAAAGCAAGGTTCATATCTTGCAACAAGCCATTACTTGTGTGTTTGTGATATCTCAACTGCAGATTTTTCAGCGCTTATTTAGGACTCTGTATCTCAGAATGAACAAAAATGGACTTGTGTTGTTGTTGTTGTGGTCTTCAGTCCTGAAACAGGTTTGATGCAATTCTCCATGCTACTCTATCCTGTGCAAGCTTCTTCATTTCCCAGTACCTACTGCAACCTACATCCTTCTGCATCTGTGTAGTGTATTCATCTCTTGGTCTCCCTCTACGATTTTTACCCTCCACGCTGCCCTCCAATGCTAAATTTGTGATCCCTTGATGCCTCAGAATATTCCCTACCAACCGATCCCTTTTTCTTGTGAAGTTGCACCACAAACTTCTCTTCTCCCCAATTCTATTCAATTCCTCCTCATTAGTTATGTGATCTACCCATCTAATCTTCAGCATTCTTCTGTAGCACCACATTTCGAAAGCTTCTATTCTCTTCTTGCCCAAACTATTTATCGTCCATGTTTCACTTCCATACCTGGCTACACTCCATACAAATACTTTCAGAAACGACTTCCTGACACTTAAAGCTATACTCAATGTTAACAAATTTCTCTTCTTCAGAAACGCTTTCCTTGCCATTGCGAGTGTACATTTTATATCCTCTCTACTTCGACCATCATCAGTTACTTTGCTCACCAAATAGCAAAACTCCTTTACTACTTTAATTGTATCATTTCCTAATCTAATTCCCTCAGCATCACCCGACTTATTTCGACTACATTCCATTATCCCCATTTTGCTTTTGTTGATGTTCATCTTACATGCTCCTTTCAAGACACTGTCCATTCCATTCAACTGCTCTTCCAAGTCTTGTACCACTTCCAAGACTGGTACCACTATTGAAATAAGCCCTTCATTTCTTCATACATAAACAAAACTGCGTTTAACAACCTTTTTATTAGTTTTTCGTAGCTAACAGTATAATATCAAAACTATTGAGAATATTGACATTGACATTCACCACGTTCAACTATTATTGTAATTTCTTTTACTTCATAAATGGATGCTACATGTACAAGCTGAACGACATTCAAAATGATTGTAACGTCTTGTTTAAGCCTTTCCTGCATTTTCATTACCTTGACTTGCCAAATTTATAATTTCAGGAGAGATTTATCAGGTATTGTAAATCTATCATACATTCACACGTTTTACGTCTCCTCTTTTTTAATATTGAAAAAATCGTACTGTTACATGCGCTATAGTGTTTCAAATCCTCAAATGCAAACAAGGAACAATACTTTCATTCTTCAACAGCAACGAAAATAAGTTTGTGCTATGGGCCCAGTAATTTACATGAATGATGAGAAATATGATTATAAATATTTGAGCATTCCTCTCCTTTGTTAAATGAGATAGGAGACGAAATTTTACGGTATATTTTGAAACGTAGATAAAGAGCGGCATTGTCAAATGATAATTGTTTATCGATAATTGAACGTCACTTTAGCCTTTTAGGGTGGGGTACCCTAATGATAAAGAAGAACTGAAGTCTCAAATCTAATTACTTTCAGCACTTAGCAGATAATGCGCCACATGTCAATCAGAGAGGTGTTGACGATAAAATATGTTGCAGTATCGTCAACAACAGAGCAACGTCTATGATTGGGCAAACTTCACTTCCTTGTCGGTGGAAAACACTTGTCTGCCCTGCGTATGAGATATCACAGAGCAATATGGTGCAGAAAGCTAGTCACACTACTCGTATTTTTCTAGTAGAGATCATATTTGTCTGTAGATCTTGAACACAGTGCTTGTTGCCTAAGTTGCCCTAAACACCGTGGACGGAAAAACGTAAATAAGGAATTTTAAAATCGATGAATGAATAAGTGATGCAGAAAGAGTGTTTTAGTAATATGTAACTGAAGATCCAAATAGGAATTTCTCATTCCTTAAGAAGAATGTATCTTCACAAGCAAGGCATTAATAAGAAAAAAATATTACTTTCCTTATCACATATATTAGTTGTATTTAACTCTTGGTATAAATTATATACCTCATTACTCATACATGTTAACCCTGGTGGAAATCTGTATGAGATATTACTTTTGTGACAACGATTATCTCTAGACAATAGGGAATCACCTCGTCATGACAATTCCCTTATCTTTTCAATCTAATTTTGGTTTACCCTTATTTACTCGTCTTCTGTTTCTAAATAAAATTTGTTCCTTACACTTATGAAAACGTATAAGCCTTAGATCAGCATAATTTAGTATTTTGTTGGGTCCTACAAAATTTGAGCAACTGATGTGAAATTAGATACGCCTGGAAGAGTGTCTTATTCATATTGTTATAGAAGGAAAGTTGTAACAAAAAAGAAGAATGTCTGTGTCTTCATGTTTCTTTTATAAAGTCTAAAAACTTCAAAATACAGGGAGTTCTATAATACTTATTACCCTTTATACCCTTTTGTGCGTGAACATCCTGTGCAGAACAGAACTATTTCCATTTAGCATGGAATATATGATGGGCTCAACACTTAATTAACGTAGTACGTAGTTTCCCTCTATGGCAGCCTATCATTCTGTAAGATCTGCTAGGGAGCATTAGTTATCAAGTGTGTTTGGAAAACGGTGGCGCGCTAGTCCTTGTTTTTAGGTCCCATGTATACCGATATCGACACAAGATTCGTAGATGTGTGAACAGTGGTTTACAAAGTGCTTATCTGTCAACTATAAATCAACAGGATAAAAGTACCAAGAAAACAGAGACGAGATCTAGACTCCCAGGTGGGACTGCCAATGGGGAGGTGGCCATGAGAAGAAGATGGAATAATCAATGATGGGATTAGTTCTGTGGTTCTATGCAGTGGCTGTGACAGATGGTTAGACTGGGGGGAATGTTGTGGCAAGGGAATTGGGGAAGTAAATGAGCCACTTCCATGGTATTGCAGAATATGTTCAAGTGATATAAAAATAGCTGAACAGAAAGGGGAGATTAGATCCCTTAAGGCTGAATTTGATAGTGCTAGGGAGGAACTAATGAGATTTGGGAGGGGGGAGGGGGAGAAGGGTGAAAGTGGTAGCAAGGAACAGGGACTACAGAAGGAGAACAGTATTTGACAGTTTCATCATTGGCACAAACAACAGATTTGCCTTGCTATCTCAGTTAACAAAGAAAGAGACTCAGGTATATGTAAGTGTAGTTAATACTCTACCCACTTTCACCAGGAAACCAACTGTTTAAAGACGGTAGAAAGTAGGAGGAAAGTCCTGTTGTTACGTGGTAGCCATGGAAGAGGTGTGGTCCAGATCTTGCAGGAAAATTTAGGTGACAGAGACCAGGTCACAAGTTTTTTCAAGCCCAGTGCATGTCTAAGCCAAAAGATTAGGATTATTATGCAAGGGCGTCACAAAGCAGGATCATGTTGTGATAGTGGGTAGAATGGGAAACAGTGTCGATAGGGATCAGGGCTACACTATTGAGTGTGACCTGGTAAAAATAGCATTTGCAATGAACAATACAAATGTACCCTTGGTTGCTGCTTTCATGCAGTATTATTGGCCCTAATAGAACAGCTCTTTCAAGAGGGTCAATGTGAAGCTAGATCAGCTGCTTTAGGTGGCTATTTGCTCAGGCACATGTTTGGTTCCTGTTGATGCTTTTGGTAGGTGGGACTTCACAAGGCATGGCCTGCACATCAACAGGAAAGACTAGATTGATTGGGATGACAGCAAAATCTTAAAGGGGCAAGCACTGAAACTCATGGGCGTACCTCTTTTTCATTTTAAGATCACTGTCCAATGATTTAAGATCGAATGATAGTAACCTTGATGAGAAGTTCGACAAAGCAGGCACTAGAGATTTTAAAACATCACAAGATTCTCATAAAAGTACAGTGAAAAGAATTGTTAGTATGTAACAAGATTCTCATAAAAGCACAGTGGAAAATAATGTTAGTAAATTGTATCAAAATATCAGGTGATTCAAAAAAAACTAGATGAGCTTCTTATTTATTTATAATATTTAGAAACAGAGGGTGGAATAGATGTACTGTGCCTGTCTGAACATCACATAGTCACAAATGTGGAAAAGATAAATGTAGATAGATAGAAACTTTCAGAACATGTAAGTAGAGACAGTATGGAGAGAGGAATTGCCATATATCTTAAAATTTGACATAGTGTGACAAACTCATAAACTAAAACATTTTATGTTGAGCAGCATGTAGAAGCCTGTGCATGTGAGCGTAAACTAAAGAATGGTACTTTCAAATTGTAGCTGTGTATAGGTCCCCATTGGGAAATTTTCAGCTATTTTTGAAAAACTTGAATTCTATGTTGTGCAATCTGTCAGGCAGAAGGAAGCAAATTATTGTTTGTGGGGTTGTCAATGTAGATTTCCTGAAAGAGTTCGATAGATAGCTTATCTTGAATTGTTACTTTGTTCTTTCAATTTGATGTCAGTTATTCAGTTTCCTACTTGGGTGGTACAGGAAAGCAGCACACTGATAGATAATTTTTTATACATGAAGATAAATGTAATAAAATAAAAACTTTTTGTGTTAAGAATGGTCTTTTTGATCATGATGCACTGCTAGTGATGGTATATGACATAGGTCCATACAGTAATGAAAACAGTTCTCGAAAATAGTGCATTCAATTAACAATTTAAGAACTGAAAAATTTAATGGAAAGCTTGCAGCAGTTACACATGGATGAGGTGTACAGGGAACCTGATGCTAATATAAAACTTAACCTACTTCATGATGCCTTTGTGAGTGTATTTGAAGAGTTTCCCAAGAGAACAGTGAAAGATTATAGTAAGCCATGGCCTACTAAAGGGATAAAAATATCTTGTAAACTGAAAAGGGAAATCTATCTTATAGCTAGAAGGAGTAATGATCCAGAAACAACCAAATATTATAAAAACTACTGCACTATATTAAGAAAAGTTATTAAAAAGTCCAGATGTATGTGGATTATGTCTGATATTAGCATCTCTGATAATAAAATTAAAACAATTTGCAATATAGTTAAAAGGGAAAAGGGGAAAATCAGAGAACAGGAAGACTATTTGTATCAAACTCAATGAAAAGTTTCTTAACAAAAAGTCAGAAGTAGAAACTATTTTAATGATCATTTTTAAATGTTGTAGAGAAAATCTAAGGTTGTGTATCGAAGAGGATATATCTATGCTATTTGACAAAATTTAAATTCAAATTAGGAAAACGATAAATTCACTCAAAAGTGAAAGCTCACATGGGACTGATGGCATTTCCAACAGAGTACTAAAAGCTAGTTCCCAACAGCTCAGTAGGATTCTCAGCCACATGTTTAGCAGATCAGTGAAACAGGTCAATTTTTCAGATGTACTGAAATATGCTATTGTTAAACCATTGCATAAAAAAGGGTAGGTCTGATGCTAACAACTACCACCCAATCTCACTTCTGACAGCTTTATCCAAAATTCTTGGAAAAGTAATGTATTCAAGAGTAGCTTCACATATTTGTAAAAATGAAGTACTAATACGCTGTCAGTTTGGTTTTCAGAAAGGCCTCTCAACACAAAAAGTTATATATGCTTTCACTCATCAAATGCTCGTATTAAATGCTCCAAATAACCACACACACCACTCATTTGGGTATTTTGTGACCTCTCAGTGGCTTTTGACTGTGAATCATGAAATTCTTCTAGATACGCTTAAGTATTGTGTTATGAGTGGAACAGTCTACATTTGGTTTAATTAATATTTATCTGGAAGACTGCCGAAGGTTGAAATTAATAGTACAGATAGTCTGCAAGGATCAGCAGAGTCCTCTAACTGGGGAGTATCAAGAACAGTCTACCAATGCATTCATTCTTGGTCCCTTACTGTTCTCAATATATATTAATGATTTGTCATTATATATTCATGAAGATGGAAAGCTAGTTCTTTTTGCTGTTGATACAAGTATTAGTAATGACACCCAACAAACAAGAATTAACTGAGTAAATTGTATAGAATGTCTTTCAGAAAATTATTAGGTACTTCTCTGCAAATGGACTCTCACTAAATGTTGAGAAAACACAGTATAAACAATTATGTTCAGTAAATGCCATAACACCATTAATAAATATAGACTTTGAACAGAAGTCCGTTGCTAAGGCAAGATATTTATAATATCTGGGTGTGTACACTGATGAGAAACTGAATTGGAGAAACACATTGATGATCTGCTGAAATGGTTAAATCCAGCTACTTATGCTATTACGGTTATTGCAAATTTTGGTGATAAATATATCAGTAAATTAGCCTACTACGCATATTTTCATTCACTGCTTTCATATGGCGTTATATTTTGTGGTAATTCATTATTAAGAGAAAAAGACTTCATTGCTCAAAGGCTTGAAATCAAAATAATAGCTGGAGCTCATCCAAGATCATCTTGCAGACATTTATTTACGGAATTTGGTATCTTCACACTACCTTCGCAATACATATATTCACTTACGATATTTTTTATTAATAACCCTTCCCAACTCATAAATAATAGCGAAGTTCATAGCTACAACACTAGAAGAAAGGATGATCTTCACTTTTCTTGGTTAAAACTCACTTTGGCACAGAAATGGCTGAATTATGAAGCCACAAAGGATTAAAAGTGTTACAGATAGCCAACCAACATTTAAAAACAAATAGAAAAAATTTCTGAATGACAGCTCCTTTTATTCAATATATGAATTTTTTAGATACGAAATAGTAAGTGTAAGAAAAATTATATTGTTTAATGAAATCGTATGTCAAACTTCCAATTTCCACATCATCACGAAATGTCACGAAATGTCATATTCATGATACCTGCAACAGGTATTAATGTAATGCAATGTTATAACGTTTACGAATCAAAGCATGGAATGTCAGAACTTCGAACATATCATGAAAGTCAAAAAATGCGAAAAGGGGGATTCAAAGGCTGAATCTAATTAGAGTGGGAGTCAATGAAGTGAAATGGAAAGAAGGTAAAGATTTCTGGTCAGACGAATGTACGGTAATATCAACAGCAGCAGAAAATGGTACAACGGGAGTAGGATTTGTTATGCATAGGAAGGTAGGACAGAGAGTGTGTTACTGCGAACAGTCCTGTGACAGGATTATTATCATCAGATTCGACAGCAAACCAAAGCCGACTACTACAGTTCAGGCATACAAGCCAACGTAGCAAGTAGAAGATGAAGAGATAGAGGAAGAATTTGAGGATATCGAACGGGTAACGCAGTAAGTAAAGGGAGACGATAATTTATAGTCATGGGGGACTGGAATGCGGTTGTAGGGCAATGAGTAGAAGAAAGTGTCACGGAAGATCGTGCGCCCGGCAGGGAACGAGTAGTTGAGTTCTGCCATAAATTTCAGATGGTAACAGCGAATACTCTGTTGAATAGTCGCAAGAGGATGAGGTGTAATTGGGAAAGACCCAGAAACACGGGAAAGTTCCAGCTGGATTGTATTAAGGTCACATAGAAGTTCCGAAATCGTTTATTGAACTATTGGGCATACCCAAGTGCCGACATAGACTTACTCTACAATTTAGTAATCATGAAGAGTGGTCTAAAGTTTAAGAGAATCGCCGGAAAGAATCAATGTGGAAGGAAAGGGGCATAATGAAGTACTTAGGAATCAAGAAACGCGGTTGATGTTTGCTAGGGATGTAGAAGGCTGATGATGATGATAATGATGATGTTTGGTTTGTGGGGCGCTCAACTGCGTGGTTATCAGCGCCCGTACAATTATCCAATCTTTTCTCAGTCCAATTTCGCCACTTTGCTGGATGATGATGAAATGATGAGGACAACACAAACACCCAGTCATCTCGAGGCAGGTGAAAATCCCTGACCCCGCCGGGAATCGAACCCGGGACCCCGTGCTCGGGATGTAGAAGGCGATAAAGAATGAAGTAGTAGAAGTGGACATGTAACAGATGAAATACTTCAATTGGTTGATAAAAGAAGGCACTATAAAAATTTCATGGAAGGACAAGAATACAGCAATATAAATCCGTCAGGAATGTACCAAATACGAAGTGTAGGGCAGCCAAGGTGATATGACTGCGGTACAGATGTGAAGAAATCGAAGAAGCAATGGTCGTCGGGAGGACTGACACAGCGTATGGTTAAGCCGAAACAACATTCGGTAAAAATTGAAAGCAATAGGGTGATTACTAAAAGTTTAATGGGAATTATACTGTTAAGCGCAGAGGAGAGAGCGGATGGGTGGAAAAAGTACATTGAAGGCGTATTAGAGAGGGAAGACTTGTCTGATGATGTGACAGAAGAAGAAAGAGAAGTCCTTACGTATGACACAGGGGATCCAGAATTGGACTCATAATTTGTAGCAGCTCAGGAAGACTTCAGAACAGATGAGGCAGAAGGGATAAATACATTCCATCGGAATTTCTAAAATCATTGGGAGAATGGAAACCAGATGGCTATTCAAATTGATATGTAGAATCTATGAGACTGGTGATGTACCATCAGACTTTCGGAAAAATATAATCCATATAATCGCGAAGGTAGTAAGGGCAGGTAACTGAAGTAACTATAGCACAGTCGGCTTAACAGCTTACGCATCCAAGTTGCTGACAAGAATAATATACAGGAGAAAAGAAAAGAAAATTGACGATCAGTTAAACGACTACCTTTAGGAAAGGTAAAGGTACCGGAGAGGCATTTCTGGTGTTGGGCTTGATGAAGAAACCAAAGCACAAGAATAATTAGAATTCCTCATCCCAGAAAAGTGTTGGACAGTTAAATCGGAGCAAAACGTTCGGAGTTCTGAGAAAAATAGCAAAAAAACTATAGGGAAAGGCGAGTAATATAATTTGTGTACAAGAACCAAGAGGGGACAATAAGACTGGAAGACCCAGAGCGAATTGCTCGGATTAAAAAGACAGGGATGCAGACTATCACCCCTCCTGTTATGTCTGTACATCGAAGAAGACATGACGGAAATAAAAGAAAGGTTCAAGAGTGGGTGTAAAATTCATGGCGAAAGGGTATGAATGATAGGATCGCTATTGTCAGTGAATGCGAAGAAGAATAACAGAACCGTTTTGATGAAGTGAACAGTCTGGTGAGAACGGAATATGGATGGAGAGAACCGTAAAAATACAACGGAAATGATATTTAGCAGAAATGAGAATAGCGAGAAACTTAACATCAAAGTAGACGAAGTTAAGGAATTATGTTACCCCAGAAGCCAAATAACCCATAGCGGAAGAAGCAAGGATGACATTAGAGGCTGACTAGCACAGACAAAGAGAAGTCTACTGGTATCAAACATAGGCCTTAATTCGAGGATGAAAATTCTGAGGCTGCACGTTTGGAGCACAGCTTATATGGTACTGAATCATGGACAGTGGAAAAATTTAAACATAAAAGAATTGAAGCGTTTGAGATGTGGTGCTACAGAAAAACGTTGAAAATTGGGTGTAGGGATAAGATAAAGAATGAGAAGTATCTCTGCAGACTCGGTGAAGTAGTAAGGTACGTGATCGTGGGACATGTGTCACGACATCAGAGTATAACCTATACGTCATTAGAGGGAGCTGAAGAGGGTGAAAACTACAGGGAAAGACAGAGTTTTTAATACAACCAACAAACAATTCTAGCGGTGCTACTTCTCTGTACACAACATCGCCGTCCTCTGCTGAGGACGTGGCGTGCAAGTACTACCCGGAAATGAAGAGGTTAGCTTAGCGCAGGAGAGGAATTCATGGCGGGCCGCATCAAACCAGACAGAAGACTAAAAGAAACCTTATTCATGTTGTCTTGTAGTCTTTATTCCTATAATTACTGTATAACGTCGACCGTGAAGTCTAAATTTCGATCCATAGATCTATAACATCGAGGAGATGAGATTTGAAAGGTAAGAAAAATCTTGACGTAGGTGGCTATGGAGCACATCTTACCCCTGCTTTCTGACCAATGGTTTGCTCCTGTACGTCGTAGTACGGGCCGTTTTTTAAAAATTTTGGGAGCATTTTTGATGGTGGGGTATTTAAAATTAGATCAGCTCTATTGGGTTAGAACATTCCTAAGTCACAGTCATAAGGCGACATGTCAGTTCACCGAATCATACACTTATCACCTCCTCACTTCTCCTCTTTTTCCATTAGCAGCACTTTCTTAATGTTTCAGGTCTTAACAAATACCTGGTTTGCCGCACTAAAACCCAGTTGTAACTCAAGACAGATACATACCCCCTCCCAACGCACACACACACACACACACACACACACACACACACGCACACGCACACACACTCTGTATTGATCCTCTGGCAGCGAGAAACATTTTTTATGGTTCACATGAATGTAATAAAAGGAACTGTTATTCTGTGCACAAAAGAGATCGTGAAACTACGTATTAATTATCTCACTTTGATGTACAGCAGTGTCGATTTCTCAAGACAGTGGAACTACGTTTTGGAGTAAAGATACTGAGGTCTATGAAAACAACAGAAATATATTTTCCTAATCCTTTTACTCTGGTTTGAATCTTTCTACGAGCAAGACGTGGATGGAGATATATGTATCTTATAACGTATTTCTGGTAAATATATGCTGTTATTGATAGCACAACCACATATTACAGTAGCATTAGCATTCCTGCATGTATGAAAATTTGATTGTGAATTTTCCAGAGATTAATAATGCGCGCTGCAGCGGGAGCTGCAATTAGTATTGTTGGCCGCCAATTGCAAGATGGCAGATCTTTTTCTAAATAACTCAAACATTACGTGGCGTAAAGTCGGAAGGAGATGGTTTACAATTAATTCCTTGAATAAGCAGACTAAAATCAGGGTAATTTGATTCATTTTACAAACAGTAGTATCGATATCAAAACTGATTCTAGTAGTTGCCGATTCACGGCTATCTTTTGTTCAAGTGACAAGATTTTTCACAGTTGAGAAAGTGCTCACCTTTGAATTAATAATAAGTGTACCACGCAAAAGGTGTTTCTTCATACGAACCTACGAAAGTATAAGTTATTATTGTAGCTAAAAGACATTCCATTACAGCCCTAAGATATTTCTAAAAGTAAACGATTAAGGTGCTACACAGCGATCTGTTCCTAATCTATTTTTCGTCTATACAGACACTCCAAAGTGATTTATTTATCGGGCAACTGAATATAGAAAGCCTGACCTGTATCTAAGATGTAATTACTTGCCCGTGGAATGAAACCGTTGTGAATATGTTATAGGTAGGTAGCCTCATGTGACCTTACGATCTGTAATTAACAGCACAAGTGTACTCACACCTATTGTTGAGTGACTCCTACCCACACACGATACACACACACGTAAAAGACACCACACTGACTCTACAACGAATCTACACACACATGTACACACAAAAAAATCACCATTTGTATTTTATTGTAATTTGTGTTGTATTTTCTTTCATGTACACTATTGCCTGCAACAACGAGGTTGCAAATTGAGAGGCAAGACATTAGCCTGACAGAAGTTGTGGCTAATCAGATCCTGAGAAATACTATAACACTGCATAACATCCAAGGCAAGGATATGGTGGCACGCAACTCCAAGCTTCAACAGTAAAGGTAATAAGTGTCTGTGTGGGCATGCAATAATTGACATTTTATTTGTGCATTTTCAAAATTTGCAGTGCTGTGTTGGTAACTTATTGATTTAGAAAAATGCTTTTGTAGTTTATCATCATAGAGTAGGGATTAGTAGTGGGAGTGATTTTTTGTTTAGATTATTGTGACGTTTCAGTGTGTTAATCTTTCCTGTGACTTGTATTTTTGATTGTATATTGTGCATAGTGCATTTAGGTATCCAGCATGGGCAGACCTATGAGGTAAGTAAAGTTAGAGGAAGATAATTTTACAGAATCATAGCAAATTGAAACACAGTATAATATCGCGGAATTCCAGACTTTGGAAACCGAGAAATCGGAGATCGGTAGTGTGGGAGCACTGGAACAACAGACAAGCGCCAGATTAGATGACGCTACTACCAATACAGCAGAAGCCGAAACGACAGAGGAGGTGCTGTTATTTACGACAGAAAACGATTTACTTTCTCTTTTGGTACAGAAACTAGACGTGAGAGAGAATATAAAGGAACAGCAAAGGGAAGAAAGAGAAGATATTAGGGAAACGGAACGAGAGGAATGAGAATAGGCAAAAGAAAAGGAACGAGAGGAATGGGTAGAAATACGTGAACCCGAAAGAAATAATAGGTTGACCGAACAAATAAACAAGGTTCTCTATGATCGCAGTAAGGGTATCGTGGATCCCATAAAGGAGGAAATGTACAGCATACGAACACAAATGGAAGAACTAGTTACTCAAAATAAGGATTTGCCTAGTAACGTAAGTTACCTGGACTCACGAATAGACAGACTAGAAGACACTCACCAAACAATTGAAGTCCAGGTAAAAAAGATGTGACGTGGGCGATTTTTACAGCAATCTATACAAGAAAATAGAAACGAAAGTCATCGCAACATTGCAACGTTTGAACATTGCAGTAAAACGCGAGAAAGATGACCTTTAAATGAACTGCCACAGAAAACACAGCAGCGTGTGGTTGTGGCAGGCCATGAGACTAACGAGAACAGATTGAGAGAATCTAATGAAACCCCACATAGTAATTATCGGTATGGTAACAACCTCATTAACACTGCGCACTGCGAGATTTTAGACTGCCGTTAAGCTGGCAAAAGCAGTCCGAGCACTGACGAGCATATTGTCGGTACAACAGCCGCTGACGTTGCAGCCTTGTCGCATATAAAGAACGGAGAGCTGCTTTTAAGACATATCAATTCCAGATGTTCTCGGAAGAGAAAAAGACGATGCATCCTGTAATTTTCATTAAGAGTTTTAGGAATGCGCTGTCTGCTTCCTGGTCAGAGAGGCAAAAGGTCAGTTTGTGATTTCTTTCATAACTGGCGATGCAGCGTTGTGGGCGATGGAAATCACCGACTCTTGTAAGAACATCTCAGGATTCGAAAAGTTATTTCTATCACGCTTCTGATGTATGTTCAAGATACCTTGAGCAAGTAGGTTTACAATCCCGATCCATACAACCCCAGACAGGGAAACTAACATAGGTACTTTGAAAAGTGCTTAAATTAGACTCGGTATGTGGATGAGCCAATGTAACAAATACTGAAAGGAAAATTACCAATTGCTATTAGGTGAAACTTTTCTACGTCTCTGATACTCACCTGGGACAGCTTATGGCCACTGTTGACTAACTTGACCTCATACAGGAACAGGCAAAGCAAAACGAAATAAGGACAGTGGCATAGTTCATAATAATTTTGACAAAAATAGGTATCAAAACAGAAACAGTCCAAGGAAAAACGGACATCAAAGAGACAAAGAGCTCAGTGCCTGGGCCAGTGGCAACCACCAAAACCGGCACGAAAGTCAAGGATATTATAGAAGTAATAATAAAAATTCCAATGGAAATCTTTTTAAGAACGGGAGCAACAATTGTAATGAAAAAAGGAGAAATGAAAGGGCCCATAACGCTTTATTTCAGCCAAAAAAAAAAGAATGAGGGAGATGAATGAACAAGGACCAAAGGCAGAGACAGCAAACTGGCGCTCCAACCAAACACAACATTGTAGGAACCATTCTGTGAAAAACATAAATGTTGCACTAATGCCAGCTCCTAATCAGAAACCAGAGTGGGTGCAGCCATAGAATAAGATGCCGCAACACATGCAGCAATCTCGTAGTGTCAGAATAGTAGAAATGGTGGATGACCCACAACCAAGTACATCCCAAGCGTCAAACACCACACGCAAAATGTAAGCCTTCCTCATTGGTCGTGGGGGCACAAAAACGATTCAGTCGATACGTAAATGTATCCATATTCAGGTACAACGAAGGGCTCGATCTGAAAGAAGAGCATTGTGCAGATTCAAGAAAGTGTGGTCACCGAGATATTGAGTTTGTACAAGCTGCAATCCAAGGAAACATACACAGCATGCCCGAGAATGCAATTATTGATATCAATGCCAGTTACGGATTAAGACCTATTCAAATGCATCTTCCAGGTGAACAAGTGGCCAATATTGCCAGTTCAAAATTGTAGAAGCCATACATGGATATACGCAGCGAATTCAGTCAGGTACGTGCCCTCATTCAAGTAGGAAACGAGGTGATAAGATGCTCATTCCTCTTTGTGAAAATTTAGCTGTTCCCTATATCCTAAGCTGGGAATTTTTAAAAGAACAGGAAGCTGTAAGCTATATGCTAACATATGAACGAAGGAAGGTTATTTGAAGTGACAGTGATAAAAAAAACTCCTTTACGTGGACAATATTGCATAATGTTGAAGAAAACCTATTGCACATAACCAGCCACTATACTCGATTAAACTACCCATGTATAATTGAAAACAGTGAAAGTGAGGTCGACTACGTAAGAAAAAAAACATAGATGCAAAGGTTATCGAATCAAATTTTCTCAGTGGTAAACAGCCACGAGAACTCGCATGGTTATTGAATTGGGGAGAAGAGGAGCTTGTGGCACAACTGGACTAGAAGAAGGGATCGGTTGGTAGGACATGTTCTGAGACATCGAGGGATCACCAATTTAGTATTGGAGGGCAGCGTGGAGGGTAAAAATCGTAGAGGGAGACCAAGAGATGAATACACCAAGCAGATTCAGAAGGATGTAGGTTGCAGTAGGTACTGGGAGATGAATAAGCTTGCACAGGATAGAGTAGCATGGAGAGCTGCATCAAACCAATCTCAGGACTGAAGACCAGAACAACAACAACAGCTGTCAGGTAGTTAATGCCCCCTACCTGTTGGTAAGGGTCCCATCACATCAACGGCTGCTATTGTACTGGTTGTGATGCTATATTGTATGTAGTTCATTAAACATACTATATTTTGTCAGCTTTACCCTTTGACAAACCAGACATGTCTTATTTACTTCCTAACACGTTTATGAGAATTGGTAATATAACAGTAGGTAGCTCCTTATTAACTTCCTGGTAAGTTCATGCAAATTGGGAATATAGCAATAGGTCGTTATTTTGCTTGCACATTGCTTTATGCCAACGTGACCCAAGCTGTGGTGTGTGTACCAGATAACATTATGTATATTCTCTGCTTTGATACATATACAGCAATGCTCTGAATCGGGGTGATCGCTGTGGAATAAAACATCATTGTACAGCTTTATTGCTTCCTAATATCTCTTTTTGTATTAATTTTTAATAGATCTTTTACATTCTTCCAGAAGGGATCTGCATTTTGCAGGTCCCTTACGTTCTTACACGTTGTCTGATATGTTTGTCTCCGACTTGCATGTTGTATCAACAGGATCTATTCAACCGCTTTGTAAGAACTTACTCTCCAACACAGCATACTAATTGGGTGCAATATGCCCCTCTATTTGAGAGTATTTGTAATAATTTATCCCATGAGTCGACATGGTTCACACTCACCGATCGTGTCATGTGAGATTGGCTGTAATGAATGGTTGAAACCATTACCTCAAAGTCATGGAGAGGAGGCGAGGGAAGAGAATGTGTATTAGGAGACAGGCTCAACCTAGGAGCTGAAAACACAATAAGCAGCAGAGTTCGATACAGGAGTACCAAGGAGGCAATATGAGCTATGAGCTTACTGTGGACTCATCCTAAAGCATCTAGCATAAAGAAAATCAATAAAAACTGGCAGCTGCTGTATACAAGTCCACATCTAATTGTGAAAATACCTCATGAAAGTTGTACCCTCGTTGCTAATCCAAGGACAGTGATGGTGAAAGGTCTATATCCATACTGGGATTTAGAAACATTAATTGCCCCAGAATAAGTTGATACTAAAGGTGTGATAGCAAGAAAAATAAACCTATTATTTTGTAAATAGCACAGGTCTGCGACATAAAAATTGTTTCAAATTTATTAAGCGATTTTTATAACGTTTTCAACGCTGATTTCGGGAAAAATGGTGAGAAAAGTCCATCACGTACAGCTATTTTACAAACTGCTTGTGCAGTTTTACCTTTTTTCGATATATCATCATTCCAGTGAGTTTGAATTTTGGTGTTTAGAATCTCCATAAACTGTTATTTAGCCACCAGAATCTTTGGATGATATAGATGATCACGAACCATTGGCTCAGCAAGGTGATAGTGAAGAAGACAGAGATTGCTACGATCCTGGCACAGCCGATCCCGTTACAATTTCACAATCTGAACTGAACGACTTAGTTAGAGACCTAGGCCTTTCTAAAGAATTGGCAGAGGTTTTAGGATGTAGATTAAAAGATAAACATATGTTGGCTCTGGCTACATCCTCTTCTTGTTATCGATCGAGGGAAAAGAAGTTTGTATCTTTCTTCTCTCAAGAAGGTGATTTGGTGTTTTGCAGTGATGTTGCTGGACTTATGGCACGTTTCAAAAGAGAAAGCGCTCCTGATGAATGGAGACTTTTCATTGATTCTTCAAAAAGAAGCCTTAAAGCAGTACTTCTAAACAATGACAATAAGCATGCTTCTATACCAGTTGGACACTCGGTTCACTTAAAAGAATGTTACGAAAATCTTGAACTGGTTTTAAGCAAACTCTGCTATTCGGACCACAAACAGACACTGTGTGGTGATTTAAAAGAGATTTCAATGATGCTTGGTCAACAAAGTGGCTATACAAAGATCCCTTGCTTTCTCTGTGAATAGGACAGTAGAGATAGAAAGAAACACTACATAAAAAGAGCTTGGACCTTGAGAAAGACCTTACGGGTAGGGGTTAAAAATGTTGAGAGGAAAAGCCTTGTGGATCCTAAAAATGTGTTCCTTACACCAGTTCACATGAAGTTGGAGCTGATGAAACAATGTGTTAAGGCATTGTCAAAGAAGGTGAGTGTTTCAGATATCTTTATGGACAGTTTCCTGGTTTATCCGAGGCAAAGCTAAAGGAGGGAATCTTTGTCGGACCAGACATCAGAAAACTAATGACAGATCCCAAAACTGTGGACAAAATGGAAGCAAAAGAAAAGGCAGCTTCGACATATTTAAATTAGCTGTTACCGGTTTCCTAGGAAACAAAAGAGATCCAAACTACAAAACAATCGTCGCAGACATGCTCAACAACTTTAAGAAGCTGGGCTATAACATTAGCATTAAAGCTCATTTTCTCCCCTCACATCTTGACTACTTGGTGATGTAAATGAAGAGCAGGGTGAAAGATTCCACCAAGACATCAAAGAATTGGAAAGAAGATATAAAGGAAGATGGAACGTCAACAGGATAACAGACTACTGCTGGATGATAAGAAGAGATGGTCCTCAACGAGTCCACAGCCGGAAAATCAATAAAAGAAGCTTCGACAGAAAGCGAAAGCTTTATTATAAGGACTTATGAGCTTAAAGAGAAATGGAAGTGTACTGGTCATGCAGTTTAGAAGATGATTTATAAATAATATAAAATTTTATAACGTTGGAAAAATGTGATATATTGCTTAAATTTTGTTTTTATACCCAAAAATACTCCCTTTTTTGTGAGGAAACCTGACGTGATAGGAAAAAAATTGCATTTTTGAAATCAGCGCTAAAAAGTTTTTTTGCCGACCTGTGTAGTTAGTGTAGGTATGGCATTTGTATTTGGTTGATTTGTATTTATGTATGTTTGTAGTATTAATGTTTTTCATGCTTTGTGTAATTTATATGTGTAGCGACATATTTAACCATGAGATGGAGATGATTTGAATACATTATATATATACATGACGGTGTGGGGGCCAATTTCGAATCCAGTTGAGTGGCTTTCAGTAAGCAAATATTGACGTACAGTGTGTGTGTGTGGGGGGGGGGGGGCATTTATTACTTATTTCCTGTTTTGAACTTCTGATCAGATCGCTCTGATTTCCTGTTTTGCTAGTAATTACATCGCATTCGGGTTGAGATCTATTCTAATTTTGGACGTTTGAACAAAGTGATGCATGTTTCATAACTGTTACATTCATTCTAGAAGAAGCTTTCTTCATGCTGTAACGAAGCTTGGGGGGTGGGGGGGGGGTCCTGTGTTTAAATATCGCACTATTAGGTTACGTTATGGAATGACTCTGTATGAATGATGGTAGAACCACGAGAATTATTTAGTCCAGATGACCTAATGGTCAGCTTTTCGAAATGGGAGGATGCTTAGTTATTTTCTGCAGCGGTCAAAAGTAACGGTAAATAACATAATACAAATGAAAAGAAAAGTGACACTCAGATGTAAGCTACATTCTCTGTGAGCAAACGATCTTTAACGAACAAAATACTTATAGTGTTTGTTTCCTTTCATCACGCACAATGTACGAACTTGCTGACGTAAGAGGACATTGTAAGTATGACGCCCTGTACGAGTGATTGGACTGTGAGTGACGCTAAGGAACATAAACTGCGTAATCGCAGCAAGCGAATGACTGACACATTAATCAGTGATTTTTTAGTTCGCAATTCACGAGTTTCTTTAGTTTAAACGTCGCATCCAACTGAGATTATGCTATACGAGTTAGAACAGACTGTGTCTACTCTCGAAGCAGCCGGAATCGTAGCATCTGAAAGTTGCGACCCCAGATGTACCATTACTGAATTCGTAAAGACTTTACGTCTGTAATGAACATTCGCCATAGTGTAAACAGACAGTGAGGGCTAATAATGTGCAGTGACGGCTAGGGAAGTAACGCTCTCTGTTGGTCAATTAAAACAATTAATGCCTACAACGCAGAAATGTACGAAATACTGGACTGAGTAACTGTTTCATCCTACACACAAAAAATTGTCCACACACACAAGACTAACTGAGGGATGATTGGAAACTAATCATGACTCTTGTCAGCTAAATTGACAATGCTGATAAGTATATTAGTGCTGTGTCGGTATTATTTGACGTTCAGGCGGCTACAATACCGGCGACAAAAAGCTGATTGACCCTGGGGGCGAAGCCGGCTGCAACAGCTGACCACCGATGGAGTGTGGCCTTGACCCCACTTCATCGCAGCTCACCGGCCAACCCACTTCGATCTACGAGAGTCGTTTCCCGTACCATGAGTCAAAATTGCTAACACAGATATCCGAAGAACAAAACATTTACGTATTTTGCTGCAAGATTGGAAAAAACCAAATCTCCATGTTTTGTTATACTTGAATAATTAATCCATTATTTTCTCAAAGACTGTTGCATACATTTGCATTCTTGATATTCAAAGAACAATATAATGAGAACTACTGCAACGACTTCTTTTAACAAACATAAATTTATACTGGTACTTCATAATATGAATTTTGAAAATATAGTTGCCAATTTTAATGGCCTGGTTTATGACTAAGTATGACATTATTGTAAAAATACTCATATGGGAACAATCTGACAACTCCGGGATGGCTTTTTGTCGTTCTTGGTTTTCTGGAAGTGCCTGTAATCCGAATGGGGAACTTAACAAGTATCTTTCGAGGGTGTGATAAACTTCACCAGACTGTTTTCATTGGTTGCAGTAGTACAGCGAAAAATGGACCAAAATTCATTTATATAATGCCCACGTAATAGCAAATAACAATACAAAAACCTTATCTAATAGCTGTCTTTAAACACGAACTGATGATTTTTTTAAACGAAATTCTGTACTCACAGCCGATGTCATCGTGTGTACGTAACAATGCCTTGTGAACTGATTAGCTGATAACTGCTTAAAGCAGATGCATTTGCAAACCTACTATAAATGTGAAAATGTATATCTGAAAACAATATATGCACTGATTAATTAATAATTGGGTAAAACAAATACAATTAGGAACTCACAGTTGATCTAAGTGTATCCAGATAACAAAGGGTTATGAACTGTCATTTTGGTTTTACGAGTGGGCATTGTAACAAACCGTAATATAATTCATTGATGGACAGTATGTGTGGAATTCCGTCCACAAAACTTCGTATATGTGGTCCACTCATCCCAGTGGGCCGTTTTACTAGTCCTCTGGGAACGGGAAATATTTATTTATGATTTACATGAAATGTTTATGGAATAAAACTAACTGTTACTCTGTGTTCAAAACAGTCCGTAAAAATGTTAGTTATCTTTCTGTAACGTATATGAAGAACAGTATCGACATTTCATGATAATAAATCTACGTTTTATAATAAAAGTACTGAGTACAATGAAAACAATAGAAATAGATTTTTATAACCTTTTTACTCTTGTTAGAATCGTGGCTGGAGACGTATGTACCTTGTAACGTATTTATGGTGTATGTATGTGCTAGTATTGACAACCAAACCACTTCAGTAGCAATAGCATCCCTATCTATAGGGATCCCCGGAGTCTTCAGACAGTTCCCATTCGAGCATTCGCACAATAATTACCTACTTAGCTACAAACTAGGCTGTTAAAGTTGTTAACGATGTTTTCAAAATTAACATTATAATGATTTCAAAATCCCAGTACAAAAATTAACTGTGGAATTTTCAGAGATTAGTAACGTGCGGTGAAACGAATTGCAATTAGGACTATGGGCCGCCATTTGCAAGACGGAAGATACTTTTTTTTTTAAATATTCCAATATTATGTGGTGTAAACCCAAAAGAAGATGGTTTACAATTAATTTCTTGAACAAACAGACTAAAGTCAAGTTAATTTCATTCACTTTGCAAAGAGTGGTACCCATATCAAAAGAGACTCTTGAGGTTACCACTTCACGACAATCTTTTGTTTAAGTGAAAAGATTTTTCACAGTTAAGAACACGTTCAGATATGAATTACTAATAAGAGTGTCACACTAAAACGTGTTTTTCCATGCGAATCTACGAAAGCATGAATTATTTTTCATGCTAAAAGATATTCCATTACAACCCCCAGATGTTTCTGAAAGTAAACGGTTAAGGTGCTTCAAATTGACTTGTCTGTAATTTTTATTCAGTATACACAGACACTCCAAAGTGATTTTTTTATTGGCCCTTCAATAAAGAAAGCCATTACAATACGAAAAATAAAATTACTTGCCCGTGGAATGAAGTTGTAGCGAATGGGTTGTAGGTAACCTCATGTGACTGTACGATGTCTTATTAATAGCATAAGCGTACTCACACCTATTCTTCAGTGACTCGTACACACACGATATGCACACATGTAAAGGACACCTCACTGACGGTACAAAGAATCTACACACCCAAATGTACACAAAAAATCACTACAACCCAACACACACTTCTCTGGTAATTCATTTGCTTTAGACATAGCACACTATTTGATTGTTAAAAATATGTAAAGTATAAAATAGATATATTTTGTTTAACTATAACTATCGCATAGTCATTTTCATCCAGCTCATTCGAAACCCTGCTCAAGGTTATCTTTCTTAAAGAAGTCAACTAAGACTTTATCACATTGTTCGACAGCTTATCATTGATTGATTCATTCATCAGAAGAGTGTCATAATGTGTACACATACACTCCTGGAAATGGAAAAAAGAACACATTGACACCGGTGTGTCAGACCCACCATACTTGCTCCGGACACTGCGAGAGGGCTGTACAAGCAATGATCACACGCACGGCACAGCGGACACACCAGGAACCGCGGTGTTGGCCGTCGAATGGCGCTAGCTGCGCAGCATTTGTGCACCGCCGCCGTCAGTGTCAGCCAGTTTGCCGTGGCATACGGAGCTCCATCGCAGTCTTTAACACTGGTAGCATGCCGCGACAGCGTGGACGTGAACCGTATGTGCAGTTGACGGACTTTGAGCGAGGGCGTATAGTGGGCATGCGGGAGGCCGGGTGGACGTACCGCCGAATTGCTCAACACGTGGGGCGTGAGGTCTCCACAGTACATCGATGTTGTCGCCAGTGGTCGGCGGAAGGTGCACGTGCCCGTCGACCTGGGACCGGACCGCAGCGATGCACGGATGCACGCCAAGACCGTAGGATCCTACGCAGTGCCGTAGGGGACCGCACCGCCACTTCCCAGCAAATTAGGGACACTGTTGCTCCTGGGGTATCGGCGAGGACCATTCGCAACCGTCTCCATGAAGCTGGGCTACGGTCCCGCACACCGTTAGGCCGTCTTCCGCTCACGCCCCAACATCGTGCAGCCCGCCTCCAGTGGTGTCGCGACAGGCGTGAATGGAGGGACGAATGGAGACGTGTCGTCTTCAGCGATGAGAGTCGCTTCTGCCTTGGTGCCAATGATGGTCGTATGCGTGTTTGGCGCCATGCAGGTGAGCGCCACAATCAGGACTGCATACGACCGAGGCACACAGGGCCAACACCCGGCATCATGGTGTGGGGAGCGATCTCCTACACTGGCTGTACACCACTGGTGATCGTCGAGGGGACACTGAATAGCGCACGGTACATCCAAACCGTCATCGAACCCATCGTTCTACCATTCCTAGACCGGCAAGGGAACTTGCTGTTCTAACAGGACAATGCACGGCCGCATGTATCCCGTGCCACCCAACGTGCTCTAGAAGGTGTAAGTCAACTATCCTGGCCAGCAAGATCTCCGGATCTGTCCCCCATTGAGCATGTTTGGGACTGGATGAAGCGTCGTCTCACGCGGTCTGCACGTCCAGCACGAACGCTGGTCCAACTGAGGCGCCAGGTGGAAATGGCATGGCAAGCCGTTCCACAGGACTACATCCAGCATCTCTACGATCGTCTCCATGGGAGAATAGCAGCCTGCATTGCTGCGAAAGGTGGATATACACTGTACTAGTGCTGACATTGTGCATGCTCTGTTGCCTGTGTCTATGTGCCTGTGGTTCTGTCAGTGTGATCATGTGATGTATCTGACCCCAGGAATGTGTCAATAAAGTTTCCCCTTCCTGGGACAATGAATTCACGGTGTTCTTATTTCAATTTCCAGGAGTGTATCTTCATAATGTGAAATGCAATTTTAATGGTGGGAGCAGCATCATAAAGTTACTGCTTGCGTGCGTAATAAGAGGACAGCAGTAAGTTAATGGAAATGTAAATATACATAACAGTTAAACTAGCTTTTTGGGAGAACTTACACATAAAGGAAAACGTAGAAGGACAAGATGGAATTAGGTGGTTAATTATGATGGATATTTGTATGTATCGGTAACCTACAGGCTTCAGAGAATAAATAAATGTGAAGCTTTTTACTGAAATATGAGATCACTACGGATTTCATTGTATTAAGGGCAGAAACATATACACTGAAACTTACTCCGCAAATCCACAACACGTAATGCAAGATGGCAAGGAACTGACCGTTTATTGTAACCAAGAAAGAGTCTTGAATGGTTTCACAAAACAACTGTACCAATTGTAAATATTCATATTACATGGGGAGAAATATAAGCGTATGTTATCATCAGAAGATAAGAAACCCTTAATTCATTAATTACTTTAGATTAAAGTAATTATGCGCAGAATCAGCAACAATTTAAATTTCAGTTGGGTGCTACGAACGTTTAAGAAGTAGCATTTGCAACAAAACAACTGAAAAGTTCTCTTTTGGAAAAGTTAGGTGAACTTAAATACACGTTCAATCATGTTTTATTTATTACATTGAATATTTGGGAAATAGCAAAAATCGAATAATTTCTGACATAACAAGCTAAAATTATGTGTGTGGCTGTTTAGACTATATTGCAATCGTCAATTGCTACACTCAGACATTACCTTTTATCATGTTTGGCAGCGAAATTAACGGTACCTATGATACTTGAAGTTACAGTATATCCCAGTATATTACTTCGGGTAATATATTTGTCTATTTCCATCCATTATGACACCTAAATGGGTGAAATTAGTCGTTCACAATCTAATATACAAACGGAAATGCAGGCAAGAACTTATGCAAAGTCTGTGTAGGTTCACTCAGGTTCTAGGATTGTGTTCTGAAACAACCAGTGAAGATCTGGATACGCGATGAATTAACTAATAAAGACTGCAGTTTTCATCTAACGAAAAGATGACGGTCATGCTGACGACAAAAAGGGAACCCATCGAAGGAGAGCAGTATACGAAGAAGAAGAACTAAAGGGAGTAACTGCCATTAAATTTAGAAAGACCCACTGAACTTAGTACAGCACATTTGGTACGGTCCCTGCAATAACCCTAGTGAGCTGATGGAACATTTAGTGTGCCTGTTTACATTCATAGCCGATGAGATATTCTGAAGCAGAACTGACATCAACATCATCAGCATATTTCTTACGTCATTTTATGTGACAAAAGGTGAGTAAACCAAGAAATTGTTATGCCTGAGTATCAAACCAGTAATCAATCGAGTCGATAGCAGAGTATTCCAGCGTAAAAACCCCAGATATATACTGACGGAAAGAAAATCGCAACAAGAAGGAATTGTCAGACATAAATTAAAGTTGGTAGTCTCGTTTCTACATCTGAAGATGATATTTATTCAGATTTCGCACAAGTGATACACTAGTGGCAGTAGTAGCGCCACTGAGCATACAAATTAGGTCTTCTTTAAGTGCACACTGTAACGGTCGTTACCGTTACTTATTTTTGAGATTGGACAAGGTGAGTTGATGTTAGTCAAGAGTGCCTTTAAGATGGCAGAGCCGCGCGGTGTAGCCGGGTGATCTAGAGGCACCTTGCCACGGTTCGCGCGGCTTCGCCCGTCGGAGGTTCTAGTCCTTCCTCGGGCATGGGTGTGTGTGTTGTCCTTAGCGTAAATTAGTTTAAGTTGGATTAAGTAGTGTGTAAGCCTAGGCACCGATGACCTCATTAATTTGGCCCAATAGGGACTTACCACAAATTTCCAATTTCCAAAATACGGCAGAGAAGTCATTAGCAACAACTCGCTGAGTTTGTATGAGGTCGTGTAATAGAGCTGCGAGAAGCAGGTGGTTTCTTCTGTGATACTCCAGAAAGACTTGGCAGTAATGTAGCCATTGTACATGCTTCCTGGCAGCAGTGGTCATAGCAGTGTAAGATCGCAAGAAGACTGGGCTCCGGATGGCCACAGGGCACAGCCTAGAGGGAAGACCATCGTGTTCCCCGTATGACTGTGGCACAACGTACTGCATCTGCAGCAGCAATTTGAGCAACAGTTGGCACCACAGTGAGACAAAGAATTGTTACAAATCGGTTACTTCAAGAACACCTCCGACCCAGACACCCTGCAGACATTCCACTGCCCCCACCTCACCGCCATGTGCGGTTTCTGAGGTGTCAAGTGAGAGCCCATTGGTGGGTGGGATGGAGGTCTGTTGTATTTTCTAATGAAAGCCGGTTCTGCTTCGGTGCCAGTGACGGCCATTTGTCGCTTGGAAGGAGGCCAGCTGAGGCCCTGCAATCAACATGTCCGGTGATAGAGACACTGGACGTACGACTGGAGATATAGTCCAGGGTGCGATTTCTTATGACAGCAGGAGCGCTCTCGTGTTTATCTGATGCGCCCTGCTGTAAATTTGTACGCTAATCTGGTGATTCGAGCTGTTGTGTTGCCAATCATGAACAGCATTCCAGCGGGTGTTTTCCAACAGTATAAAGCGAGCACAAATAAGGCTGTTGTAATTCAACATGCTGCATTCGCCTGCTCGATCACCAGATCTGTCTCCAATCTAGCAGACAGTGGACATAATCGTACGACAAATCCACTGCCATCCTCAGCTATTATTAACCGTTCTTGTATAGGCCGACGAAGGGCAACAGGCATAGAACGCCATGTCACAAACCCATATCCGGCACCAGTATGCAGTGCATGCACGTTTTCATGTTTGCATTCAATATTCTGGCGGCTACACCGGTTATTAATGTACCAGTATTTAACATTTGCAATGACGTATCTCGCGCTTACAACAACCTTTCATCTTGCGAAGTTAATCACCTATATATGCTACGCAGACTAATTTATTCTGGAAATTTCATTACTATGTTGTAACTTTATTTACGGCAGTGTACTAACTAATTCATGGCGGAAGGCTGTCGATGTGGAGGTGAAATTTCTTTTCAGTAAACAAGTCTTAACGGAAACGTATATGTGAAATGGAATATCGTTTTCCTCATAAATAACGAACAGAATACAAGTATTGTGATACTGGGTTATGAAGAAGTCACTGAGAAGTTATAATCCCCTTCAGTGAAAGTTATCACCTTAAGGAATCCGAACATATTTGTTCTATTTTAGCAAAAGTAGTTAAATCCAGTTCCTACTTCTGTTAAGATGAGGAAATAATTGCAGTAAGGAATGCATAATACTGGCATACAGTAGGGGAACTCATAGCAAACTTCCGTGATTATGACACTGACGTTGTCCGTCAGTTTGGTAAGTGATTTATCGATGAGGAAAATGAGAAAAATTGACGTTTAGTCAAGGCGTTGTCACTTCAATGAATTCATTAACCGAAGTGACAGACTTATCATGTGGGAAAGTACTAGTAATTGGACAAGGAAGTAGCAGTTCATGGAACTCGAGAGGAAAACTAGACTTCGGATTCAGAACTGGCCATCAGGGTGGTAACCACATTTTTAAAATGACGTATGTAAAAGTCAGTTCACGTCACGCGAGGTTGGGTCTGGAGTAATATTTTATCGTCGAATGGAAAGACGAACAAAAAATAACATTTTCAAGAGGAAATTGCTTCTGAAACCAGGAGGGTTTCTCTTTTCAAAACCGAACCGTAAGATATTTTTAAGGGATGCAACATATCTTTTGAGCTTTTCGGAAATGTTTTTTATGGAATCCATTGAATCACCATCTATGGAAAATGTGAATGAATCATCACATTTCCAGCGAAGTTCGATATTATAAAGTTTTTAGAGGAAGGATTCACTGTCATTTGATTGGTACCTATGCGAATCGCCAATGGTTCTGAAGGGAAGAGGAATCTGTTGGATAATGAATTTCATGTGTTTTAATCTGTGGAGCTGACATGAATTCCGTAAACAATAATTGTATGAAACCCACCTTCTTTTGTTGGTCCACGAGGCCAAAAAGTTAGTACATACCAGAACTCAGTTTGATGCCCTGACCTTGACTTCGAAAGGTGTTCGATATGGCTCCACACTCTTGCATAAACATAGTACTAACCTACGGAATATCAGATCGGCTTTGTGATTGGATCGAAGAAATAACTGCAAGCAGTACACTTTAAGTCATTCTCAACAGACAGAAATCTCCAGAAGTGAAAGTAATCTCCGGTGAACTGGAAGGAAGGTTTGTACAACGATTATCCTTAGCAATATACAGTAAGATCCCACAGGGTAATGAAGGATATGAGCCTGTTCGTGGAAGGTGGTGTTGTGTACAGAGAGGTGGCAACTCCGGAAACCTGGTGCTGGAGAAACCGCAGAGAATTGATATTGGTGAAGGGGTTGCAAGTTATCTCTCAAAATTAGCAAGTGTTAGCTTATTGCCCACAAACAGCCTAAAAAATCTATGGCTGTATAACTGTACGATTGCGAGGCAATCACTGAAATCAGAAAACCATTTAAACATCAGGAACAGGGGAGACCGTGGCATGTTTACGCACGGGGCACGCTTACGCAGAGCACTTTTCTCAATAACGCTTCGTGCTAGAGCGCTACCGACAGTGGAAGATTAATAGTACCATCTACTGACGACTCTCAAAAACTTTATGCCACCAAGTGAATAAACGTCTTGGAGAGAAGAATATATTTGTATTTTTCTGCGAGGTGAACAAATTTTATTAGTCAAATATCGAAGCTCCTATGGCGCATACGCTATGCAGATGAGAACAGATAGATGCGTACTTGTCTACAGGAGATAATTATACTTTACGAGGTACATTGGTATAATTTGAAAGCTTGAAAGTTACCACTGAAGTTTCGAAACTACTTGAAACATGACGATGGGGTATGTTTACGCAGTTCTAAATGGCTCTGAGCACTATGGGACTTAACATCTAAGGTCATCAGTCCCCTAGAACTTAGAACTACTTAAACCTAACTAACATAAGGACATCACACACATCCATGCCAGAGGCAGGATTCGAACCTGCGACCGTAGCAGTCGCGCGGTTCCAGACTGAAGCTTACGCAGTTCTGTTGTGGCACGTATACGCACTATTTTTCTACGTCAACATGATACCCCAGTCAAGGGTAAAAAAGTGAAGCCGCATGAGAAGAAAAGGTAGAAATTGCCAAAAAAGCTAATCGAACATAATGAATCTCAAGCAGGAAATCAAGAACGGACCCAGTGCCTTAAATGTAAAAGGTAATCTCACGATGATTGTGCCACAGAAGACAAAGTATTTTTTATGTGTATAAATTCCAACTCGGACAGTGACGACGAACAGGCCTTTAATTAACATTAAAACTTCTGTATGCGCTTCAGTTGCTAGTACATTTCTTACTTGTTCAAGGACCAGTTTCTAAGCTTAATGCTTCATCTACAGGTGGCACCTGAAGATGAAGCTTTAAGCTTCGAAACCTGTTGGGGAATAAATTAAGAAATTTATAAGCAACTGAAGCGGATTTTCATTCTGTAAATACTCGTATGTTCCTCAGTTGTGGATGATCACCTGATAAAATATTTTCCCCTATGTAGACCATATTGTGCTAACAAGTAGATGTTCGCTATAAACTTTGTTTATTGGCTGTAAAAGTTTTGTATTTTACCATGTTAATTGGTGTAAGTATGCCTGTAATTTTGGTTACTGGCAACAAAACATATTAAAAAAAATTAATTGTGTGTTTCATTTACTCATTATTGTGTTCTGTGATATGCCGAAGTGTGTCCCTGTAGGTGGATAAATCTGCATTCTCAATTATAATGTTGAGCTGGAAAAATATATTTCAATTTATGCCTTAGTAACCGTGTTATAGGACTAAACAATTTTAAACACAATAAATCTGACCAAATAATTAAAAAGTAAGAAATTTTGAAAAGAAATCCTCGTAAATGTGCTCTGGTCTCTTCTGTGCACATGGAGCAGTTTAAATTGGCACGCCAAAATGTCAGACTGAGATTCATTGGAAGAGTTCGTAGGAAGTGTAGTCCAGCCACGAAACAGGTGGCTAACTGGCCAACTAATAAAACATTCGCCGCGCGTGTTGCCTCGCGAGTAGAGGCGCCATGTCACGGACTGCGCGGCCCCTCCCTTCAGAGGTTCGAGTCCTCCCTCGGGCATGGGTGTGTGAGTTGGTCATAGCATGTTAGTTTAAGTAGTTGGTAAGTCTAGGGACCGATGACCTCAGCAGTTTTGTCACTTAGGGACCCACACACAACTGAAAAATTGAACAACAAACCTTTTTTAATTTGGTACATCAATATTGCTCAATTGTCTGGGAGCTCTATCAGATAAGAAAGATAGAGCAATTCTGAAAGACCTAATTAAGAGTAGTGCATACCTTCACAAGCTTGATTAGCTAGCGTGAAAACTTCAAGGAGGGGCTGAGAGACGATGATGGTTGGATTGTGGGGCGCTCAACTGCGTGGTTATCTGCGCCCGTCAAGGAGGGGCTGATCCAAATTTGAAGGCAAACGCTGCTAAAGAGGCATTTTACATCACAGTTTGATTTAATTCTACTGTTAAATTTCCGAGATTTTGCTTTCCCTAGCAGACATATTAATGCAGACTGTAATGAGAGTAAAAATGTACCAAGCCCAGGCCTCCTGCTCTCTAAGCAGATGCACTAACCACTTCGCCACCCTTGCACAGTGTCTTTGCACAGCTGCACCGAGCACCCCAGCAAGTCTCCTCTTTGATTCAAATTCTGATTTACGCCTCAGCCCACTTGGTATTCCCATAAACTCTAAAAGCAGTGCAGAGGCTCTCCAACTGTATTGGAATAGCATCGCAGCATCGAGCGAAACGGGGGTTCCTGCCTGAAAGCCAGCTATCGGTGCTTTAATCAAATGAAACTATATGGTTCCAGAGACCTTTTCAAGTCTGAGACCCATATGACATATACCATATGGTTATAATTCAACTTCCGCTATTTAACAAGTCATAACAAAGAAACTAATTACCCTACGAGCACCAAAATTGGTTGAATTAATTTCAAGTACACGTGGAAGACAAGACAGAATAAATTCAATTGATATACTTTTAACGTTCTGCTGCAGTACACCATACTATTACATACCGGTACCATTTCTGCTAGGGGCTCAGTATGGCACCCATCAGCATCCAGAAGACTCTGAAAGCACAGGACTGCATTCTGCCCAGCAGAACGAAGCATTTCCTTAGGTATGCTGCCTGCCTCTCTTGATACGGTGGGCTTCAGATCAGCACATGTGTTAATATTTCCCTAGTAAATCCTGTCTTCCAGGTAGCCCCACATCAGAAACCACAGCGACTGAGATAAGGCAGTCGTGGCTGCCAAGCAGCAAGTGTCAGAGCTGCTGTCATCACGCTGCAGTTGCTGGCAGTGAATGGAAGTTACAAAATTTGAGTTGTAATCATAGCCATCAAATAGCACGCCACTCCTTTCGTTTGTCTTCCATCTCCTCCTCTATCTAATCCTCCCATCTCCAGTGAATAGCAGCGCAGAATTGAAACAAAGCAATTTCACCCCAGGATATTAGTGTTCATTAAAATGGAAAAGCTAGTTACAGTGTATCCACAAAGCTGCTCCCTGGCCATGCTCCAAAGTATCTGAATGGTACGAAATTCTTTTGCCCAGTTTTAAAAAATATGTAACAATAAATTACATGACGGATATAACTTCAGTATTTCCATATCTAAAATATGAATGAAGAAACAGTCAGTCTTGATTGCTGGGATAAATTTATTGGCTCAAATGGCTCTGAGCACTATAGGACTTAACTTCTCAGGTCATCAGTCCCCTAGAACTTATACATTTATTATTTCTTTACCAATGAAGCGTTTTGCCTGATTCAGGCATCTTCAGACTGGCTAAATATTAGGTATTGTTAGGTACATAGGATATGTGGTATACAGAACGCCGCAGCAAATAACTGTCCTCGTCAAATATCTGGAATCATTGTGTGTTGCCCTTGTTGGGGCTTGTGACATAGTCCAATGAATGCAAAAGAGGATTAGAGCTATATAGATCTGTCACCATGCAAAACATGTCGGAGGTATATTTACATGCATGTGCATAGACTGGACATCGACAATATGTTGATATGTTTGTATGGTGGCAGATCTTTCTAGCTCTGATCCTGTTTTGCATTCGTTGGACTATGTCTCATGCCCCTCCAAGGGCACCAAACAATGTTTCCAGATATCTGACGAGGGCAATTATTTGCCGCAACGTTCTGTATATTCCTTACCCCATGTACCTAACACCACATAATATTCACCCAGTCACAAGATGCCTGACTCAGGCGAAAAGCGTAATTGGTAAAAAAATAATAAATACATCTCTACAACCTAGACTGCCTGTTTTTCATTCATATTTTGGAGTAGAAATACTGAAAATTATCTTCATCGTATATTCCTGGTTACTGTACCATCCATACCACATGTTGGAATACGTTTTTATCTCTAAAATACGTCAATAACATAAACACACACACACACACACACACACACACACATGCACATGTGCATGCACACACCATGCCTATGCCGTGAACGTACAGGTCAAAAAGCGATAGTGAATGTGCAAAGTTCGATTTCTGTGCCATACATCCTATACAGCACAATCTGCACTACAACCAAATATTTCCCATTTTTAAAATTTTTGTTGCTTGCAAAGTGTCGCAATGTAAATTCAAAGTTCAATATGTCTGCAAAAAAATATCAGTAATAGCGGTAATTTGCTTTAAAAATGTCGTGACACGACACGGCCATTTGGATGGACTTTTAATAATTTTTCGTATGTCTTGACAACCCTTTCAGTTTTCGAACAATCTTACGCATTTCGATTTTCCGTCATTTTCAAAGGATAAAAATACAACACAAAACTGGAATCGGAAGATACGAAAATATAATATATTTCACGATTAATACGAGACATATTGCAACGACTAAAATATGGCTTTCTAGCTTAGCAGTGTTATGTCAGTCAGGTTCGAATCCTACCTTGGGCATGGATGTGTGTGATGTCCTTAGGTTAGTTACGTTTAAGTAGTTCTATGTCTAGGGGACTGATGACCTCAGACGTTAAGTCCCTTAGTGCTTACAGACATTTAAACCATTTGAAAATTTCCATGTTAAACCTAAATGAGGTGATACAACAAAACTAACCTGACCAAGAACTTAAGAAAATGGTTAATGGCTAAAAAGAAACACTAAGTAGTAAAACACACTAAGGAACTGGTAGTCTGAATTACTGCCAGCTACTGGAAGAGTGTATCTAATTCCATTTGTTGGGCCTACACTTGTTGTAAGGCACCATGTAACCTCAAATTAAATATTTCAACATCTAAATTGTTCTATGATGCTTGTCTAGTGCTGTAATGGTATGTATAATATAGGAATGAGTGCTGACCTTTTAATATGAGGTTATGTTACTGATGGCTCATAGAACGAGGTATCATCACCTGCCGTTTTTACATGTTTTACAGTATTGTTTTACCTTAGCAAGCACGAGTTTAGTGTGACAGAAACAATGTATTATGCTCTACACTAGAAAAATATAACCGATGATATGGACAGTATAATATTGCTTTTTTTCATTTGAACTAAAGCTACTAGAGATTATGTACACCAAATCTGCAATACTTACCAAGGAAATCAAGGGCCAAATCTTTCTAAAACGTGTGTGAACTGTACCTACCATAAGGAACTATTAAATAAAACCAAAATCAAATCAAATTACATGGTACAAAAACATACACAACATAGCCAGAAGACAAAGACACCAAGCGAGCGCTATTTTAGAAAGGAAGGAAGGAAGGAAGGAAGTGAGGAAGGAAGGAAGAAGGAAGTTTGATGATATTTTTATTGTGATGTAACTACAACACAACCCATATTTTTGTGTGTTACTGCACAAATAAGCAGCTGAGCAGCAGCAATTACGGAAATCACGAGCGGCTACGGAAAGTCCCACTTTTAGGGCAAATGGTCGTCCACCAAAGAATTAACAAGCAATGTTTACGCGTTTCTAAAACTCAGGAAGCTGTGGGTGTCTTTCATCCTGCGTCTTCTGACACGGCGGATCTTTGGGAAGCGTTGTGTGCTGGGAAATGTTTACTGTGTGATTTATTCTTGTAGGAACTATGCAATTTCTGTGTTGCATGATCATAACGTTGGAATTTCAGCATCGTAGACAACAGCCTCGTGTTGCTGTTATTTTCGTGTGTTTATGGAGTTGTAGTTCAAATGGCTCTGAGCACTATGGGACTTAACATCTGTGGTCATCAATCTCCTAGAACTTAGAACTACTTAAACCTAACTAACCGAAGGACAACACACAACACCCAGTCATCACGAGGCAGAGAAAATCCCCGAAACCGCCGGTAATCGAACCCGGGGATCCCGGCGTGGGAAGCGAGAACGCTACCGCACGACCACGAGCTGCGGACTATGGAGTTGTAGTAATTGTAGTTATGAATAGTACAAGTGTGTATGTAAAACAACAAGTGTCTGTGATCAGTTACTAACGAAAATAGGGCTATTCTTTAAAATTAGTCTATGGTTTTCGGATGGTACTCTGAGTGGTGTGATATTTACAGATGCACTAGATCTCAGTAGCAAAAACTGTTTGAAACGGATCTGAACAGATCCTTAGTATACCAAACAAAGGAGGGGTACTTATATTGAGCAACACCCTACTGGCCGACCCAGCGCAGATGAATTGACGTCGTCACCTCAATTATGAAGAAACAAACAGCGCTGTTGCTTGCTGATTCCTCCCTGCGTGGCCGGCAACATACAATTAGAAGACACACTAACCTTTCTTTTCTTATTATTCCTCATGTTGGCATTGAGTATATGGTGAGCTGATCAGCGACTAATGACTGTTTGTAACGACATGCGGTTGTGCCCATTGACTACTGTAAAGTGTGTAATGTGAGGCAGCGTCGAATTAATGTCGACGTTTTCGCATCATGTTCTCCAACATTAAGCAGATCCTACACTTTAAGGACTGTTAGATTATGGTCAGTGCTAATGATTGGTAGTGTTATTATAAACTTAAAATTTGTGGTAAGGTCCTATGGGAACAAACTGCTGAGGTCATCGGTCCCCAGGCTTATACATTACTACTTAATCTAACTTAAACTAAAAAAAAAACTTACGCTAAGGGCAACATACACACCCATGTCCGAGGGAGGACTCGAACCTCCGACGGAAGGAGCCGCGCGATATTATTAGTAGAAATCGTGGAAATGTTTATATAGAGTTTCCACATTGTAACCCCCACCCCCACCAAGGCAATTTTTAGAGAAGGTGGAGAATGGCCCACTCGCGACTGCAGGTTAAAAAGACTTGTGGATAATACATAAAGATGGAGCAATGGGTTCTGGTAACTGACAATGAATGTCTACAACCTTGGGTGGGCTTGGCGTGATTTTATCTTTTCTTTTTGGTGGTAGAGAGTAGACTGCAAGGAATGGACCGTGTAGACGCCCCCTCCTCATTTCTCCCACCGTTGCGTTCTTGTATGAAGTACTGTGACGTGAGAAGACACAGCCTTGGCCTAACCTTGCAAACGCCTCGCGCAACCACATGCTATGTTCCTGTGCAGAAAGAATGAAGTTAAGTGCTAGGCGATGTACTGCGGGGAGATCCTATAAAGATAATGTGAAAGAACTCTCTGCCCTTCTAGTAGTAGTTTATCGTAGATCGCTTGAGCAACGAAAGGTAACTAACGACTGGAAAAAAAGCGCAGGTCATTCCCCTTTTTAAGGAAGGCCGTAAGACAGATCCACACAATTATAGACATATTTTATTGACGTCAATCTGTTGTAGAATTGTGGAACATGTTTTATGCTCAAGAATTATTACGTTCTTGGAAAATAAACATCTCCTCTATAAAAATCGACATTGATTCCGCAAACAGAGATCCTTCTAAACTCTGCTCGCTCTTTTCCTCCATTAGATCCACAGCGCAGTGGACAACGGCGCTCAGATTGACGCCGTGTTCCTTGATTTCAGTAAGACATTTGACACCGTCCCGCATTGCCGTTGAATGAAAATATTACGAGCTTACGGAGTATCGGAGCAGGCTTGCGACTGGATTCAAGACTTCCTTGCAGATAGAACTCAACACTTCGCTCTTAACGGAACTAAATCGACAGATGTAAAGGTAATATCCAGAGTACCACAGGGAAGTGTGATAGGACCGTTGCTGTTTACAGTATATATAAATGATCTAGTTGAAAGCGCCGGATGCTCTTTAAGGCTATTGGCAGATGGTGCAGTTGTTTATATCAAAGTAGTAACGCCAGAAGATAAAAGAGAATAAGAATTTTCAGAACGACGAATTGATGAATGGTGCAGACTCTGGCAGTTAACCCTGAACATAAATAAATGTAAGATATTCCGCATACATAGGAAAAGAAATTCCCTACTGTACAGCTACACTACTGATGACAAGCAGCTGGATACAGCATCTGCCATAAAATATCAAGGGGTAACTATCCAGAGCGACCTTAAGTGGAATGACCATATAAAACAGATAGTAGGAAAAGCAGACAACAGACTCAGATTCATGGGAAGAATCTTAAGGAATTTTAACTTATCCACCAAAGAAGTGGCTTATAAGGCGCTTGTTCGCCCGATTCTTGATTACTGTTCATCTATCCGGGATCCATATCAGGTAGGACTGATAGAGGAGATAGAGAAGATTCAACAAAGAGCGGCGCGCTTCGTCACGGGATCGTTTAGCTGGCGAGAGAGCGTCACGGAGATGCTAAACAAACTCCACTGGCAGACATTACAAGAGAGGCGTTGTGCATCACGGAGAGATTTACATTTGAAATTTCGGGACAGCACTTATCAGGAGGAGTCAGAATACAGAATACTTCCCCCCATACATCTCGCGTATTGACCACGTGGGGAAAATTCGAGAAATTAGAGGCAATGCAGAAGCTTACCGACATCATTCTACCCACCCACTATTCGCGAGAGGAACAGGGTTGGAGCGATCAAATAGTGGTACCGAAAGTACCCGCCGCCACACACCATTAGGTGGATGATGTAGATGTATCTTGTGTGTGAAAGTGTAATTTTTTTTTGTGTATCTGTTTTTATCTTTTTCACAGGACATGACGATTATCGTCTCAGTTTTCTTAAATTCGTCCGAATAAGGACTGTATTGTTTATGATGTTTCTTAGTTTCAGAAATAAACAAGACATTTATTTATATCACATTCCGTCAAAATGACGACCATGTTTCTATATACCAAGGTTTTAGAAATACTGTATTTTATCTTTGTTGAATGACACCATTTTGTCACATCCACATCTCTTGTATCATGAGCGCATTTCTACACTTTGGAATATTGTGTATCATTATGGAAATTTGATGTATGTAGTTATTAGTGCTCTTGTATTTTATCTTCGTAGAATGACATAATTTTGTGACACGTATGTTATGCGTAACAGTGACGCACTCCTAATTACAGAGATTGTGAATTGTGAGTGTGACCTAAGTGAGGGCAGGTGTTGTATGGTTGAGAAACTCAGACGCTCCTGTGGGTAATGTTAAAGATCATGCTATTACTTGAGGAAATTTACACTTTTGACAGGACTCCATAGGGTAGAAAGTAATTAAGAAAACACTGAAGCCGATCACAACAATTTAGGGTTCCCTCTAGTGATCTCTGCATCAATTTGCACGTTTCTTCTTTTTCATCAGTTTATTTCTTGCACATTGGTATTGAAATGGATCAACAACTGTTCAGCTGTGTGTGAATTCCTAAGGGACCAAACTGCTGAGGTCATCAGTCCCTAGACCTACACACTACATAAACTAACTTAAACTAACTTCTACCAAGAACAAGACAGCACATCACATCCATGCCCAAGGGAGGACTCGAACCTCCGGCGGGAGGGGCTGCACAGTCCGTGACATGGTGCGTTAAACCGCGCCGCCACTCCGCACGGCAAATGGATCGACAGATGCCATTTCTATAGTCTAACGTTTCCTGTGGATTTAGGCCTACTGATGTGAGATCTGCATTTACACTCTACGGCCACCATTATTTAGGAATTCCAAGCCGTCTCTGCTCTTGACAGTCAGATGATAGGCTGAAGCGATACGTCAACTGTGCAGTGCCCATACGACGTATCCTTATCCACAACGTTTCCATGCTTAAATGGGGTGCTCTTGTTTCTCTTTCCAAAGAGTAACCCCAGAAAACAGGGCTGTATTAATGTCCTAAATTACGACTACGAAAACTGCTTCACATTACCAGTACTCGCATGTGAAAAAAAACATTACGTAGATATTCGTATCTTGTGAATTCATATGGAGTGGATTATGTGTTTTACAACTTTGATGGCATCGATTTCTCCATTTGAGAGACAAAGTTGGGGATGGGAGATAGCCATCCTGGCTCACAAAGCATGATATTAAGACTAAAGTTCAGTAAACATAACTGGGCTGGTGGGTATTTTGGATGATAAGTTATGGTAATTAAAATGCTATTTAAGGGTCATACATCAGATTAGGCTAAAAGCATTTTGCCATTTAGTAACATTTGAGTAAACATAACAAAGAGTGCAAGTGAGGAGTACAGTCACATTACACCACTCTGTTTTCATTAAGGTGCAAGGCCAAGTGGCCAGTTTCTTAACACAAGGAGAACAATGGGCTCATTAACCCCATTCTCTGTTTGTTCTACTACTATTAGTCAGAGAAGTCATAAATATTCATGGAGAGTAATAATCAGTTAAAAATAAAATACCTTTCATGACACAGAAGTAATTATAAAACTAGTCTATGTGCAGTACTAGTCTATGTACTAAATTTAGTAAGAATGGCATGTTGTAATATTATAAATAAACTATCAGTGACAGCTCTACTTTCACAAAACATATATATTCTTCAGAGTAGATGCTCAAATCGACCTCCGTGCATCTTCAAAAATTTAAAAACGAATTGTTTCGTGTATCTCTGAATACTTCGCTTCTAAGTGGAATAATGGAAGGTATTGTACTCTCATTTATTTGTTACAACTAATTAATGGCACATGTTTTTATAAGACGTGCTGAATGTCCAATAAGGTGACAAACATAATGGGATACCTCCTAACATCGTGTCCGACCGCCTTTTGCCCGACAGATGCAGCCACTCGACCTGGGGGTGGACGCAGTAAGTCATTAGAAGTCTCCTGCAGAAATACTGAGTCATGCTGAATCCAGAGCCGTCAATAAGTGTGAAAGTGGTGCCGCTGCAGGATTTTGTGTACGAACCGGGCTCTCGATTATGTCCCATAAATGTTCGATGGGATATATGTAAGACGATCTGGATGGCCAAACCATTCGCTCGAATTGTCAAGAATGTTCTTCAACCAATCGCAAACAACTGTAGCTCGGTGGCATGGTGTATTGTCATCCATGAACATTCCATCTTTACTTGTAAACATGAAGTCCATTAATGGCTGCAGATGGTCTCCAAGTAGCCGAACATAACCATATGGAATTAATGGTCGGATCACTTGGACAAGAGGGCCTTGTTCAAATGGCTCTGAGCACTATGGGACTTAACTTCTGAAGTCATCAGTCCCCTAGAACTTAGAACTACTTAAACCTAGCTAACCTATGGGTATCACATACATCCATGCCCGAGGCAGTATTCGAACCTGCGACCGTAGCCGTCGTGCGATTCCAGACTGTAACGCCTAGAGGCGCTCGGCCACCTCGGCCGGCAGAGGGCCTAGTACATTCCACGTAAACACAGCCCAGACCCATGTCCGCCGCTTGTGGTCTCGCGGTAGCGTTCTCGCTTCCTGAGCACGGGGTCCTGGGTTCGATTCCCAGCGGGGTCAGGGATTTTCACCTGCCTCGAGATGACTGGGTGTTTGTGTTGTCCTCATCATTTCATCATTATCCAGGACAGTGGCGAAATTGGACTGCGTAAAACGTTGGGAAATTGTACGGGCGCTGATAACCGCGCTGTTGAGCGCCCCAGAAACCAAACATCATCATCATCACAGCCCAGACCATTATAGGGGCACCACCAGCTTCGACAGTGCCATGTCGTCTGCCTGGGTCCATGGCTTTCTGTGGTCTGCACCACGCTCCAACCCTACCATCAGCTCTTACCAGCTGAAATCCATCTGACCAAGACACTGTTTTGCAGTCGTGTAGGGTCCAAGCGATAACGGTCACGAGCCCACGACAGGCGCTGCAGGAGATGTGCCGTTAGCAAAAGCACACACGTCAGTTGTCTGCTGCCATAGCGCATTAACGCCAAAGTTTCACGCACGGCCTTATCGGATACGTTCGTCGTACACCCCACATTGTTTTCTGCCGTTATTCCGCGCAGTGTTGTTTGTCTTTCAACACTGGCAACTCTACGCAAACACCGTTGCCGTTGGATACTGCATTGTCCATGATATGAGGTACTGGCTGAAATTTGGTATTCTCTCGTCACTGTGGATCGCGGAATATTGATTACCTAACGATTTCCATAATGGATTGCCCCATGCGTGCAGCTCCAATTGCCATTTCGAGTTTAACGTCTGTTAATTCCTGTCCTGAGATCATAGTAGCGTTGGAAACCTTTTCATATGAATCACTCGCGTGGAAATGACAGCTCCACCAATGCACTGCCCTTCTATACCTTGTGCACGCTATACTACCACCATCTGTATATGTGTGTATCGCTATTCCACGACTTTTGTCACCTCAGTAGACAGCGATTAAGGGCTCAGATACCTCAAAATGCAGTCTAAAAAAAAACTAGAAAGAAATTATACCTAGATTCGGAATGGTACTAGTGAACTTGACCGGTCCAAGTGGCGCAGTGGTTGGCACCGTAGCCTCGCATTCGGGAGGACGGCGGTTCAGAACCCCATGCAACCATTCAGATTTAAATTGCCTGTGAGTTTCGTAAATCGGAAGGCAAATTTCTTCCCCAGTCTTCCTTAATCGAAGATTTTCCTATCAATTCTTTCAAGTTTAATGATGTTATACTGTTAGATTTTTTGTACAATCGTGGCATGTTACTTTATAATGGTCCTTAGGTCTACACTGTAATGGTTTTATAATACTCAAGATTTCTACTTATCAGTAATGTGACAAATTTACCACACATTTGTTGTACAATGTACTTCCAAATATTTGCCAAATTTGTTAAGCCGCGCTGGGGAGTTGTGAAAGGAGTCTACCGGGGTACACTTGTACTTGGCACCCGAATATGATAATGGAACCACGATTTTATAAACAATGTATGTCTCTGATACGCTTTATAATGCGTATCGCTGACTGCGCTTGACCGCAGGGCCAAAGATACTGTTTCTGGTCAAAGACTTAGTATTGGAGTAAGAGAGCGCTGGGCGCATAGTTGTAGCGAAAGATGTTGGAATAAGCAGTTTTTGTGGTGTGTTTTGTGAAGCCACGAAGTGTTAGATTAATATAGGAATTACAAGAACATGGAATCAGAAATCTTCTCACAAGCAAGGTAAATACACTCCTGGAAATAAAAAAAAGAACACATTGACACCAGTGTGTCAGACCCACCGTACTTGCCCCGGACACTGCGAGAGGGCTGTACAAGCAATGATTACACACACGGCACAGCGGACACACTAGGAACCGCGGTGTTGGCCGTCGAATGGCGCTAGCTGCGCAGCATTTGTGCACCGCCGCCGTCAGTGTCAGCTAGTTTGCCGTGGCATACGGAGCTCCATCGCAGTCTTTAACACTGGTAGCATGCCGCGACAGCGTGGACGTGAACCGTATGTGCAGTTGACGGACTTTGAGCGAGGGCGTATAGTGGGCATGCGGGAGGCCGGGTGGACGTACCGCCGAATTGCTCAACACGTAGGGCGTGAGGTCTCCACAGTACATCGATGTTGTCGCCAGTGGTCGGCGGAAGGTGCGCGTGCCCGTCGACCTGGGACCAGACCGCAGCGACGCACGGATGCACGCCAAGACCGTAGGATCCTACGCAGTGCCGTAGGGGACCGCACCGCCACTTCCCAGCAAATTAGGGACACTGTTGCTCCTGGGGTATCGGCGAGGACCATTCGTAACCGTCTCCATGAAGCTGGGCTACGGTCCCGCACACCGTTAGGCCATCTTCCGCTCACGCCCCAACATCGTGCAGCCTGCCTCCAGTGGTGTCGCGACAGGCGTGAATGGAGGGACGAATGGAGACGTGTCGTCTTCAGCGATGAGAGTCGCTTCTGCCTTGGTGCCAATGATGGTCGTATGCGTGTTTGGCGCCGTGCAGGTGAGCGCCACAATCAGGACTGCATACGACCGAGGCACACAGGGCCAACACCCGGCATCATGGTGTGGGGAGCGATCTCCTACACTGGCCGTACACCACTGGTGATCGTCGAGGGGACACTGAATAGTACACGGTACATCCAAACCGTCATCGAACCCATCGTTCTACCATTCCTAGACCGTCAAGGGAACTTGCTGTTCCAACAGGACAATGCACGTCCGCATGTATCCCGTGCCACACAACGTGCTCTAGAAGGTATAAGTCAACTACCCTGGCCAGCAAGATCTCCGGATCTGTCCCCCATTGAGCATGTTTGGGACTGGATGAAGCGTCGTCTCACGCGGTCTGCACGTCCAGCACGAAAGCTGGTCCAACTGAGGCGCCAGGTGGAAATGGCATGGCAAGCCGTTCCACAGGACTACATCCAGCATCTCTATGATCGTCTCCATGGGAGAATAGCAGCCTGCATTGCTGCAAAAGGTGGATATACACTGTACTAGTGCCGACATTGTGCATGCTCTGTTGCCTGTGTCTATGTGCCTGTGGTTCTGTCAGTGTGATCATGTGATGTATCTGACCCTAGGAATCTGTCAATAAAGTTTCCCCTTCCTGGGACAATGAATTCACGGTGTTCTTATTTCAATTTCCAGGAGTGTATTTTAAATATTTATGACTTTTCGTTTTGCCAGCGCATTAGTACAGTTGAGTTAGCTGTTAATTTGTAATTGTTGAGTAACGCCAGAACGTACGTAAACTGATTTGATAAGAAGGCTAGTTACATATTTCACTTTTGTAATGTTTCTAAGATTTGTTAACGGAGGAATACATAATCTGATGATTTGTATTTAAGCTGGTTTAGTGAGGTTAGATAACACTTGCAGTATAAATCTCATTATTTGTGGATCAATTAGTAAATATGATATATTTTTTCCATCAATGTAACTTGAATTATCAAATGTTTTTTAGAAGCCAAACTTAACACGCAATATTATTTTACTAAAAAAGAACTCAGTAATTCACCACAATCAATACCGCCTCCCTGCTCAGGTCACATGTTTTGCAAGGAAGTTGGATTTTTCTTAAATGTTTTGATTTATCAGCCAAAAGAATTTCATGTACAATTCAAAGTATTATGGCCATGACTGGACACTGCTAAACCTGTAGCTAGCATATTTTATTTTTTTCATGGGAGACCAGAATATATCGCGTTCCACCATTGCTGCTTTAGAGGTAAGACAATTTCATTTATTTGTATGCACTCGCCATCATTCAGTGTATTCCTTACAAAGCTGAATAATTTTAACAAGTATTCAAAAGATTTTATTATAGTAAAAGAACGTTACCGTTTCAGGTTAAAATATATTTGATGGCGAAGAAGACCCATCAAAGACTGCTCCATGAAAGAGTGATATTCAGTTATTAAAAAGTGCCAATATTTCATTAACATGAATCGGATAGGAAAATGTTGTTGTAAACAAATAATGAATCGTCACCCCGGTCTTTATTTTAAAGAACCTGGCAACTCTAATGAGTGAAGACTCAGTACTGTGCTGCCAAGCTCTTTCAGGCGAAAACATGCACGGGAAAAAACTTAAGAACAGAATTTTTCTACTGATAGTATGCAAGGAATCACACCGTGACATCTGTGTGTGTGAATTTCGGTTTACCCTGTATAGCTCTTACGTGGCGGAACTCACGAGAATTCGCGTGGCTCGACATTTTATTTTGCAGGAAGGTAGATGTATCAAACCGGATACGATGAACAACGTAAGATTCTTTTGTTGTGCAATTTAGTTGTCTGTCTGTTACAGCAATTCCACCACCCATGTCCGTCCGGTGAAGAAATGTTCTGAATTTTACACGCTGCGCACGTCAGTGAACTTGTGTCATTTGTACTGGTCACACACCGTGAAAACAGTGTTTGTGCGGTACTCCCTATTTAATTTATGCTGAGTGCAAGTTTAGCGGTATTTTTCGTCTTTGATGTGAAATGCGTATCTCTTGTACAGAGATAAGAGAAAGTGATTTGATTAGTCACAGACGACTGCGTGTTTGCAGTTCACTCTTCAGGCGCTAGAAACATATTACGTACAAGCTTAGCGCCCACTATTCCGCTCGCGTAATGTTATATGGTCTTAACAGATTTTTAAAATTTTTCTTGAATGGAAATTTTTTTGTTGTTCACAAACTGAAACACCCTCTAAACTATTCACACTAATTAAGGCCAAAGAAGCATGGTCTTTTCCGAATGTACTTCTGGCCAAAAAGCGATTCTGGTAGTCGGAAAAGGCGGTTGTTGTTAAGCTTGTGTTTTGTGTTCTTGTGGTGATATTTCCACAGAATCATTCATCCTTCTAACACACTTCATCATTGCAAACGAAAGAGTGAAATACGAATATTTATACATTTAGTTTTAAAAATATTGTAATATAACGAAACATTTTCTTTAAAATTTTATTCCCCCATTTCAATCGCTTCAGAGTTGAATTTCCAGAAACACTGTCACAGGTATTTTTTTATTTCTTACCGAGAAGTTAAATACCAGTTCTCATAAATGGAGCATAAAATGCCTTAGAAGTTGTTTAATAATCTTTATTTTCAAAAAATACTTTCACCCATTATTTCACTCTCGCAGCGGTCACCTGTGGTCTAGGGACAACATCTCTGATTAGTAATCAAAATGTCCTGTGCCCCGTGTCCGAATATTGATTAATATTCAACATCCGCGTCCTAAGACTCCCGACGTAAGAATTCACCCTCATTCTACCAAAGACCTTCAAAGAAGGCGGAGGAGTGGGCAGAGGTTCTGGGCACTCTCTCGTCTTTGGGGTGGGAAATGCTCTTAAAGGAGGAAGAATCTGAGGTGATCAACGTCACGAGGATGGAGAAGGCAATTAAAACCACAGCATTAAAGACATAAAACGTGTATCCACAGGACATAAGGCCTGTAATTGAAAAAGTGTCATAACGATCTCTCCATTGGCAAATATTCCGGAATAGCTTCCTATTCGGATCTCTGGGAGAGGACTGCCAACGTGGAGGTGACCACGAGAAAAAGATTGAATAACTCACGAAAGCATAACGTTCTACAAGTCGGGGCATGGAACGTCAGATGCTTGGTAGGGAAGCTAGAAAATCTGAAAAGAGAAATGCAAAGGCTCAGTATAGATGTTGTGAGGCGAAATGGAAAGAAGACATGGATTTCTAGTCAGATGAGTATAAGGTAATATCAAAAGCAGCAGAAGATGGTACAACGGTAGTAGGATTCGTTATGAATAGGAAGGTAGGGCAGAGATTGTGTTACCGTGAACAATTCACTGATACGATTCTTCTCATCAGAATAGACAGAAAACCAACACCGATAACGATAGTTCAGGTACACATGTCGACATCGCAGGCTGAAGATGAAGAGATACAGAAAGTATATGAGGAAATTGAACGGATAATACAGTATGTAATGGGTGATGGAACTATAATTGACATGGGGGACTAGAATGCAGATGCAGGAGAAGAGAAGAAGAAAAGGTTACAGGCGAATATGGTCACGTCTAAAAAGGGTAATCACAGAAGGTGAAAAGAAAAACTTAGGTGCAAAGAAGGTAAAATTGTCAGCGGAATACAGGAATACAGAAATACAGGTAGTTGAGGAAGAAACAGGAAGTGAAGGGAAGCTAAGACGAACTGGCCGCATGAAAAATGTGAAGAAATCGGAGAAGAAATGACTGTCGGAAGGACTGAGTCAGCATATAGAAAAGTCAAAACAACCTTCGGTGAAATTAAAAACAAGGGTGCTTACATTAAGAGTGCAACGAAAATTCCATTGTTAAACGCAGAGGAGAGCGGATATGTGGAAACAGTACCTTGAAGGCCTCTATAACGGGGAGATTTGATGTGATAGAAGAAGAAACAGGAATCGATCGAGAAGAGATAGGGGATCCAGTATTAGAATCAGAATTTAGGAGAGCTGTGGAGGATTTAAGATCGGATAAGGATGAAGGGATGCATAACATTCCATCAGAATTGCAAAAACATTGAAGGAAGAGGCATCAAAACGACTATTCATGGTGCGGTGTAGAATATATAAGTCGCGATATACCATCTGACTTTCGGAGGAATATCGATCACACAATTCCGAAGTCTGCATGAGCATACAAGTGCGAGGATTATCGCACAATCAGCTTAACAGCTCATGATTCCAAGTTGCTCGCAAAAGTAATATACAGAAGAATGGAAAAGAAAATTGAGAATGTGTTAGATGGCGATGAGTTTGGCTTTAGGAAAGATAAAGGCACCAGAGACGCAATTCTGACGCTCCGGTTCATAATCGAAGCAAGAATAAAGAAAAATCAAGACACATTGTTAGAATTCGTCGACCTTGAAAAAGCGTTCAACAGTGTAAAATGGTGCAAGATGTTCGAAATTCTGAGAAAAATAGTGGTAAGCCACATGGAAAGACGTATAGTATACAGTATGTACCAGAGCCAAGAGAGAATAATGAGAGTGAACGACAAAGAACGAAGTGCTTGGATTAAAAAAGGTTGTAAGACAAGGTTGTAGTCTTACGCCCCTAATATTCAATCTGTACATCGATGAAGCAATGATTGAAATAAAGGAAAGGTTCAGGAGTGAAATTAAAATTCAAGTTGGAAGGATATCAAAGATACGATTCGGCGATGAGATTGCTATTCTGAGTGAAAGTGAAGAAGAATTACATCATCTGATGAATGGAACGAACAGTCAGATGAGTACAGAATACTGATTGAAAGTAAATCGAAGAAAGACGAAAGTAAGGAGAAGTAGCAGTAATGAGAACAGCGAGAAACTTAACATCAAGATTGATTGTCACGAAGCAGATGAAGCTAAGGAATTCTTCTAGGTAGACAGAAAAATAACCAGTGATGGACGGACCAAGGAGGACGTCAAAGGGAGACTAGCACTGGCAAACAGGGCATTCCTGGCCAAGAGAAGTCTACTAGTATCAAGCGTAGGTCACAATTTGAGGAAGAAATTTTTTAGAACGTACGTTTGGAGTAGAGCATTGTACAGTAGTGAAACATAGACCTTGTGCAGACCAGGACAGAAGTGGATCGAACCTACAGAAAATGATGTGGAGTGATAAGGTAAATAGTGAGGAGGTTCTGCAAAGAATTGGAGATTAGTGGAATATATGGACAACTGACAAAGAGAAGACATGAGGGAATGACTTACATGGCACTAGAGGGAGGTGTAGAGGGCAAAAGCTGTTGAGGAAGACAGAAACTGTAATATATCCAACAAGTAACTGAGGACATATGTTTGTAAGTGCTACTCTGAGAGGAAGAGATTGGCACAGGAGAGGAATTCGTGGCGGACTGCATCAAACTAGTCAGAAGACTAATGACTTTAAAAAAAGAAAAAGAAAACTGCCTTAACAGACACATATTTTCAAAAATCTTCTCATCCCCTACTTCACCCCCTTAGGGCTGGATTTTCGAACAGTCTCTTACCAAATAATGTCTACAGTTTAGGATCAATACCCACTCCAAGGTTCCATCCTTAACTGTTTGGGCTGAGGAATGATGAACCAGTGAATCAGTCTCACCATATTTCATCCCCCTTAGGGGTTGAATATCCAGAAACATGGAATTATGATTTTTTTTATTTTTGACTGAGAAGTTAGTTCCAGCTTCAAAATTGCCATATTAACGACATATTTTCAAAAACCCTTTCATCTCCCACTTCACCCCTTCAGGTGTGGAATTTCGTAAAATCCCTTCTTAAAAGATGTCTACCTTCTTAAAAGATGTCTACAGTGTAAGGTCAACACCCTCTCCAAATTTGAAGTTTCTCCTCATAGTGGTTTGGGCTGGACGATGATGAGTCTGTCAATCAGTCAAGACATTTCCTTTCATATACTGTACAAAGATTATCTAAAAATGGTCACATTAATAGCCTTAAATGGGACATTTCGACATGAAAAACTTACTGCTGCCAATTTCCACTGCCGCTCTGAATAAAAGTCTCAATGCGGTTGCAGAAGAACGACGATATTGCGATCTTATATCCATTTTCTTCTTTTTATGTCATTTGTTCTTTTCTTTATTCACATTTCTCTCATAATTGCGAGAAACGTTGGAGAGACTTTCCACCTGATGCAAGACATAATTCATTTATTATAATTTAACTCACACATGTTTCAGCTCTCTATATACCATCATCTGTGTATATTATTCTGCCTAAACACTTTTTTAACGTAGTAACTTTTTCTTCAGGTTAGTATGATTTCAGCTTCAAGCGACTTCTATGTAAAATAATATACTGTGACAAACAATACACAGTTGAGCTATGAAATATAAAACGCCTGGTATTTATCAAAAATTAGTCCTATAATATTATTTTGAAAAGAAGACCACTGTACTTTCTTCCTCTTACAGGTTAATTTATTATTTAGTGCTGTTCATAACATATTTAACGTACGATATACGGCTTGTCGTCTGCAAACAACGCAATGTTATGTTGTCTTCTTTACGGTTGTATCCCACGTGTTAAGAGACTTAGAGGCTCACTATTGCTACTTCAAGTGGTACAAGCGCTTTTTATTTAATTTTACCTTGAACCTGTCTTCAGATCAGGTGCTACTATACCTACATACCTACATCACATAGCAGATGGCATACAGAAAGACAAGCAGAGTGCGGATCCTTTCATTTGTATGAAGTTGAACTCTTCGCTCGACGCCATATTTAAACAAAGTAAACGCGAAACCATAGCTGCTTACTACTATGGCTCGAAATGGACATACTTAGGAAACGGAAGTAATCTAACTGACTAACTTAGAACTTTTACTAAAGGAAACGTTTATAAAACAAGTTAAAACTGAAATTAATTACTGTTCACATAAGCAAGCTGTGAGCATCCACTGCTTTTAGTTTCAGATGACCACTACTTTGTTTCATAAATATCGTTTTTTTTTTTTTTCGTTCGAGCAATTTTATTTTACTTCTTAATTTTTGATTTCGTGGAAACTGAGGCTACAAATCGTCACTTCCTACAGAAACAGCTGTTATGGGACACTCTGCAGGAGTTTCAGTGATTGTGTCGGTGTTGGAATATTCATTCGTGTTTTCGACGTGAAATTAACACTTGTATATGAATTACTTTTATGTCTGGATGAACATTCATAGATGGCGATTGGCAGCCGCCCGAAATTAATTCTAAACAAATTTTTTTTTTTCGTAGACGGAGAACCAAGGTGGTTAAGGTGACTGTTCGTGTTAACTGGGAAATCTGGGTTCGATTCCTGGCCTGGTACAAATTTTTACTCTCTTATTCAGAAGAAACAGTACACCTTGAACGACTAGTGACAAGACGTTCATATCCACAGGACATGTACTTTAGTGTGTTCTGAAGAAGCGATTAGTATTTGAGTCACGTCGGTTCAGCTTGTGTCCTGTTGCCTCTTAGGCACAGAGTCTGCCATGCGCCCTGTTAACTTGTTCCGTGCTTGATGGCATCGACGCGGATGAGGTACGAATCGTTTCCTGTGGTATAGCCATCCATGCTGCATTCACCTGCTTTCAAAGTTCATCTGTGGTGGTTGGCACTGTTTCGCACCGCTGCATCCGTCCTTTCTCCGCATCCCACACATTTTCGATTGGCGACAAGTCTGGTGATATGGCGGGCCTGAGCAAAAGGCTGAATCCTGTGACACCAAGAACGCATCATTTGCTCGTGCATTGTATTCCTGAAAAATGGCGTCTTTGGTGGTGTGCAGAAAGGGTATGGCTACGCGTCACAGAATGTCATTCACGTACGTCACACTGGTCACAGTGCGCTGCACACGCACAGAGTAATTTTTGGTAGTACCCAATAGCACCCCACACGATAATGCTTCGAGATGGCATTGTATGCTTGTGCAAATTCAGTCATTTTGAGACCGCATCACCCTATCTGTGGCGAACCAAAATGCGGGCGTCATTTTCAAGCAAACAGAACCTGGATTCGTCAGAAAAGACTATCTGATGCCATTCCTGTGCCCAGTAACGTAATTCCATACACCATTGCCGTCTAGCATGTTCCTGCGCATTCGTCAAAGATAGGTGGAGAAGTGGGTGAAGCGCACGTAACCCACGCCGTAATAAACTGCCAAGGACTGGCATCCCTGATAGTGTACGATGTGTTACACTGATCCACTGTTGCGCCAGAGCCGAGCAGGATGCAGATCTGTTTTGCAATGCCTTTCAGATGTGGTGTCGATCTTCTCGGGGGTGTGACCTGCGTGGTGGACCCGACCCATCTCGTCGTGTTCTACGGTCTTCCGTGAACCATTCTGCACACACCCGTTGCTCTGCCGAAACAGTTCGTCCCACACGAGCAGCACTTTCTCGTGTGACTGCATCACATTCTTTCATGCCAATAATGCTCCTCTTTCGGACTCACTTATTTGAGGGTACGGTTCGCGCATACGTTGCGAGGCATCCTGCCCTTTTGGTCAAGTCACACTGGTCCATTACCTTCGGTTTATGGTGACAACGATAGCCGCTAGCACATTTTACAGGTAGCTGGTGTTGGGCAGCGATATCAATGTTAACCTTGAACCCACGGGCTGACATTGTTCAAATGCTAATCATTTCGGCAGAACCTATTAATGTACACGTCCTGTGAATATGAACGTCCTACCGCCAGCCGTTCAAGCTGTTCTGTTTTATTTTTCTGAACACGAGTGTAGTATATCACTAATAGATAGAATATCTATCCCTAACAGAGCTATTGCCTAGCCAGCGAATTTATTTCTGATTACTGTAGATATTACTTTAAATGAATATTGTAGGCTGCATTAAAATTTGAGTTATATCGATGTTTTGAATTAGGCTCAGGTCGATATGCTCACTCTCACATAATCTGCAATATGAATTATATTCTTTTAATAAATGACAGTTGATAAGTGTCGCAAAGGAACTTTCCTCAAGCTTTGTCCAAAATGTGAGATGTATTTCAGCGTTTCGATTGTGTAATTGATGGTGGGGAATTTCTTATCCTTCATCATTATTTTGATCCAGCTGTAAGTACAAAAATATATCGCGACCACTAATTTTAGGAACATGCGTCGACAAGAACGAACATTTCACGTCTAAGCAGCGGGCTATATGTAAGTGGCGCCGCCAGGCAGCACGCTCAAATAAAATACTTCTGTTTTCTCTACACAGTAGTGAGATGTCGATTCTCTTCCAACTTAAAAACAGTTGCGATATCTTAGCTACATTTTGTACACAGCATCGTGTCACCAACAATGAACCAAATGCATAGCAGCCAGTGACCATATTTTTCACTGCAAACCCTTTAAATTTTATGCCGCAGAGTACAAATAAATTAAGTATCACAGTAACTACCACGAATATCGAAAAACATAGGCACTTCATTATGGAACTGTGATTCGAAAATATAAGGAAAGATAGAAATGAGTTTTGTGCACCAATTAAGTTCCTTGATATCAAAGTAGAGGTATTATGCACAGTACAGAAGAAAACGCGTAAATTCGAAACATGTCTTTTTTAATATATTAAAAGAAAAGGAGAACCTTTATCGCAAAACTAACTCCAGGAGTTTATGCAGCTTTGTTTCATTTACATGCAGTATCTCTTTACATTTTGAAGGTCTTTTACTATTCACAGCAACAAAATGGGAAAAAATTTGTTCATGTACTGCTATCAGGCGCTTTGTGGGACAGAACCGTAGTTTATCATGTTGCACAACTACGAGCGCCATTGCGACATTTCACTGCCAGGTCTTTCTCCTGGCCCGTACAGATAGTTTTCCTTTGTGGTGCACACAGGCTACGAAACCTTGCCAGAGTTATGAAGGGAAGATAACGTACAACTGCGATTTTGTAAAGGCAAACAGCGTTCTTATTACAGAACACCTGAATACACGAAAGAAAGGTTCCTTCTTAAAAGTGTCGTGGCAGCCTTGAGTAGTTCGCACCATTGCGGAACATCAACTATAAGTAAATTTACCAGTTAGGAACATGGAATAGCTGAACTAACAAAAATAGTATTTCCTAGACCAAATATTTTACAAAAACAATGGCAGTTTGGAGGTTACCCGCTGTTAGGGCGTACCAGTTCGGTCTACTCAAAGCTAACGCGTGGTGTACTAATTTAGAAGAATGAGGGTAAGAGTTAGAAAGTAACTGTACTTCGTAGAATATTTTGTTTATAGATATCGACATGTTTCAGAGGACATTGCATACTGGTCGCGAGAAACAGTAGCGATCATGTGGTACAAGATTAGCCACACTTCGTTAATCTTTTAGCCATGTAAGTTGTGGACTATACAAGAGATGAAAGAGATTCGCAGCTGCAAACGAGAACAATCAATTTTCCAAGGGGAGTCAAATGAAAATGAGACAGGCGGAAGAAAGTAAGTAAACTGTTTATTATTTCAAAAATAACAGTCATAACTGTCAACACATTTATCCCGCTGCATGATCAGACGATCAGTACCTCAAGAGAAGATATTGCAGCTGTCTACTGTGACACCACCGGGGTGTTTTTCTCTCTTCGAAATTGACTCAGTCGAAGCCGGCCTCATCGTTAATGTATCGCCTTAACCATTTTTGTCGATATTCACGTGATTCTCAGCTTTATTTTGCTAGGTCTCTGCTTTTATTGCATTTATTCATTTGTTCTCTTCTTTTATTCTGCTGGATACTCACGAGATTGTCCTACATGATTTTTGTACGAAAAAGTGTGTACTTTCTTAAAAACTAGTCATCCAAACACTTTTAATCTCAATTTAAAACGAAAACCGATAAAAATAATTACTAATGCTACTACAAGATACATATTGCAATATCTGTTTTCCAAATTACAAAATCAATGTCACAGAAGCGATCAATATAATTTATTTGAAGAATCATGTTTCATAGATGAGAATCTTTGGTTATCAGATGTTACTACATCACAGCAGTCTGTGTTATGTCTCTGAAGCAGTGAGTCGTAGTATTCTTTGTTAACCGTGGAAATTGTAATGAACTAGTAACGAACAGATTATGTTATTAATGTAACTTAATCATTATTTTGGCAAGAAATATGCGAAGATTAGTGAGCTATATAGTCGTGACAGAGAAATTCGAATCAGAGAGTGTTGAATTTCAAGAAAAGTATTTCAGTAATTTCGTGGTCAACCTAGATCTCACTTACGGAATATGTAAATGGAAATTTTACTGCCACTAAACACTGACGCTGCAAAAAGAAAAGCTGAATGTTCTTTTTCTGTTTCCTAGCACTACCATTGTTATAATTTTCACCCCATTGCGATATATGCAGTTTACATATGCAATGAGATGACATAAGTCATGGGATATCCCCTATTATCGTGTCGGATCTACTTTTGTCCGGCGTAGTGCAGCAGTTCGACGTGGCATGGACTCAACATGTCGTAGGAAGTCTCCCACAGAAATTCTGAGCCACGCAGCCTCTACAGCCGTCGATAACTGCAAAAGTGTCGGCGGTGTAAGTTTTTTGCACGAATTGACATCTCGATTATGTCTCATAAATGTCCGACGATCTGAGTGGCCAAATCATTCGCTCGAACTGTTCAGAATGTTCGTCAAACCAATGACGAACAGTTGTGGCCCGGTGACAGGGCGCATTGTCATCCACAAATATTCTAACGTTGTTTGTGAACATGAAGTCCATAAATGGCTGAAAATTCTCTCGAAGTGGCCGAAGATAACCATCTCCAATCAGTGATCGAGTCCATTCCTTGTAAACACAATCCCACTCCATTATGGAGGCATCGCCAGCTTGTACAGTGGCTTTTCCACAACTTAGGTCCATGGATTCGTGGGGTCTAAATCACACTCGAACGGTACCATAAGCTTTTACCAACTAAAATCAGGATTCATCTGACCAGGCCACAGTTTTGCAGACACGTAGGGTCCAACCGGTATGGTCATGAGCCCTGGAGAGACGCCATAGGCGATATCGTGCTGTTAGCAAAGGCACTCCGGTTCCATTTAGAAGTGTTACAGGCGCCGCCGCTGTTGCTCATGTACATAAACGATGTAGGAGACAATCTGAGCAGCCCTCTTATATTGCTTGCAGATGAGGCAGTCACTTACCGTCTTTTAAAGTCTACAGATGATCAAGACTAGTTACAAAATGATTTAGGAAAGACATCTTTAAAGTGAGAAACGTGCCAGTTAACTTAAAATAACGAAAAGTGTGAAATCATCCAGTCGAGTACTAAAAGAAATCCTCTAAATTTCGGTTACACGAGAAATGACACATATTTAATCGTCGTAAATCTGTAAGTTAAGCTAATGACTTATGGTTTACAGTTACGAATAACTTAAATTGGAACGATCACATAGCAAATTTTGTGGGTAAAGCAAATTAAAGACTGCGATTTATTGCCAGAACACTTAGAAAGTGCAACAAGTCTACTAAATAGGCGGCTTGCACCATGCTTGTCCGCCTTTTTATGGAATATTGCTGTGCGGTGTGGGATCCAGCTCAGATTGGACTGACGAAGGACACTGAAAAAGTTTGAAGAGGAGAAGCTCGTTCTATAATATCGTTAAATATCGGAGAAAGTACCACGGACATCATACTTGAATTGGACTGGCAATCATTAAACCAAAGGACTTAACCATTATGGTTCGATTTTCTGGGGAAATTTCAGCCACTAACTTTCTCCTCTGATTGCAAAAATATTCTGTTGGTGACCACTTACATAGGGAGTAATGATATATGTGATAAAATAAGAGATATCAGAGCTCGCACAGAAACTTTTAAGTTCTCGTTTTTCGTTCGCCGTTCGAGAGTGGAACGGTAGAGAAATAGTTTGAAGGTGGTTCGATGAACCCCCTTCCTAGCATTTTATTGTGAATTGCAGGGTAATCATGGAGACGTAATGTAGTTGTAGACATCAGACACATAGACACAGATAAATATCGGACGGAACACTGTTAACAAAAGAATCACCATTTTGTCCAGCAGTGGAAACTTTATACAACAGTTGTGTAGTATGTATCTGAAGTATCATACTGCGTTGCTTAGAACACACCGAGTGAATACAAGTGGATATCCAATGGTCGCAACATTTGCAAAGTTCATTTCTCATTCTTCTTCGGGAAAATATGCGTTACACATATTAGTATTCTTCTGAAAAGATCTTCACTAAAACTACAAATTATTAAAACAAGTAACAGGTCTAAACGCACGTGATGTTCCGAGATATTTCGTCGTTTTTAAATATGTGATAGTTACTTTAGGGTATGTCAGTTTTCAATAAAAATAAATTCTCTGCCGGGGCCCACTAGAAAATGTGTGAGGCTGCGGCAAGATGAATCAGATTATTAGATAATAATTTTTTTGAACTGAGGATGTCGTTGACAGTACAAATTATGTTTACATTGAGGTACATCAGTTAAGTCATCGTCAACGAAAAGTCTTTTACGAGCAAGTTGCGGCATTATCACATGAATCCCTTATAGTGGATCTTCGATTCTTACCGGTAATGCATCTTAGACATCGATGCTGATCCTTATAGTTGACCTATGTTGATAGTTACATGTTGGCTGATTGTAAATGGGTTTCGAATCAGATCCCATGTTGCAACTGCTACGAGAGGCACTAAGGGCACTATCAAGGACAACTTGTTTTGCGCATCAATTAGAATGATGCTGCTGTGCCCTGAAGGCTTCAGATTTAACGTTATATAGAGTTCGTTCTATCAAAAACAGCTGTGAAAATTTACTTGTCAAAAACTCAATCAAATATAGAAATAAAAATTCCTAAAATCTAGCAAAGCATAAATTATGGCGAGTAACTGTTCGTGTACGTATGTTTGGGTGTGTGCAACGTATAGATAATTAGTATACAACTGAAGATAACATAACTGTAAAGGTATTAGTACTGGTAATGACGAGATGATAATGTTAAGTTGTCGTTAAGGCACGTACAGCAAAAAAAGGCTGAACAACTGAAGGAGGTATAAAAGCGGCTTTCATTCCATCAAGTGGCCGTTAAAAGTAACATTCATCGATGGAATCAAATTCGATTTCATGCTTAACATAGTAGGGTGATATAAGAAAATCCCCGAAGTATTTCGTACACTCTATAACTGTCCCTACACTCATGAAGCAGGGAGTGTTTTAAGAAGTTCTTTTGTGAAATTCGTGAACTTGACCTTTGAAGGCAGAAGCGCCGATAGTGCCGATACTTGCTTGTTTTTTGCCACCGAATTACATAGAGCCGTCAGCTTGAGGCTACAGCGTAGTGTAGTGTTCCGTGTGCTACATATTTTCGGAAAATGAAATGCGTATGCCCTTGTCTGTTTGTACACGGATTATGTATTTTGCCTTTGCTTTTTGTGGCAAAGTTCCGAAAATTGACACTGTTGAGCTACCTTGGTAAAACATTTGTGGTAAAGGTAAAGTCTGTGGAGCTCGTTGGTAGCACACCGCTTCTTGTACATGTCGACCACGACGCTCGGGGTCACAGCACCAAGTTACGCCACCTGAACATGGGCGTATAAGATCCCGAAACCCGTCGTGTGTTAAAAGAACATTACAACCTCTGGGAAAGTGATAGAAATGTGCGAGGCAGACGAAGAACTGTACGTTGAAAGCAAAAATAGAATAACAAGACACGAGAACTATAAGAAAATTGCGGAAGTCATTAACCGTGAAGCGTGGCCAGGTTGTATCCCTCAGGATGTAAAGAAGAAAATCTACAATTTTTGTTGGAATAAAAATATTTCCTAATGGTTGTAGTATTTACTAAATACTTATTTGCATTCAGTTATTCTTCCATCAGTGCTTTATAAATAACTTCAAACATTTCTGTTACTATTTTTGTCAATTTGCACTGCGGTATTTGAGGGCTGTAGAGTAAAAAAATGGTTCAAATGGCACTGAGCACTATGGGACTTAACTGCTGAGGTCATCAGTCCCCTAGAACTTAGAATTACTTAAACCTAACTAACCTAAGGACATCGCTCACATCCATGCCCGAGGCAGGATTCGAACCTGCGATCGTAGCGGTCGCGCGGTTCCAGACTGAAGCGCCTTGAACCGCTCGGCCACACCGGCCGGCGCTGTAGAGTAAACTAGAGTACATCTCCCCTGTTGCAAGAAATCGCAATATTACTGTGAGTCTGTCTTTTGCGGATGTAGATGAGTCACTTTCCTAAGTACATACTGAAATGTACTCTCCTTTATTCGCAAGTAGCTAAGTTTCATACGGCTTTATGTTCTCAATTTTCAGCTCCCGTTAAGAAATTTTGTTAAATGCTTTTATTATCTCACCGTGAAACCCATGGCTTCAACTAAGAATGTTTTCTTTTCCTTTTTTTCTGCTCCTCTTCCAAATACGAACATAATGCAATCGTAATATACAACTGAAGGGCATAATAATAAGTTTTTGTCTGCCATTCTGAAACTTTTACGAAATATTGAATGAGAGCGTAAAACTACCTGTTTTCGCCACGTCAAAGATCCTTGTCCAATATTTGATCAGATTTCTTTGTCCAATAAATTTGATTGTGCAATAGCCCTCTTAGCCCCTGGAAAGGTCCTGAAATTGACAGCAGGGTGAGTGGACATGGCGTCATCCTTGGCGGACTGAAACGAGAAAAAATCCCCACTCGTATACAGGATTAAAAGCGCGATCTCTCTGAATTGTGTCCAGCACTCTACTTGCTAGACCGTCGCGCCAACTAAAAAATTTGTGCGAGTAGTCCAGTTAGCTACCTTACCACTTTTGACGAAGGAACAGATAGTTTGCAGAATAACTGAATTCAATGGAGTCTTTGAGCTTCATATGTTATAAAACTACTTTGAACATAAAAAAATCTGCAATTGTTACATTTTATAAAAAATTAGGTATGTTGTAACCTCCCCACAAAAAATCTTTTCACATTTAGTGTAACCTTAAAACAGAAAAATTCCTAAACTTCTCAACAGGAAAAATAAAATTATAATTATGTCGTTCACATTCAGTGTAATGTCCCAACAAAAAATAAATTCAGTAACCTGGTAATAATACAATGTAACTAACCTCTCAATTAAATTGTCGCTCACTTATAACTTTTCAATAATCGACTGTGAATTTAACCTGGTAGATTTTGGACGTCAGCAATGCTGCGTCATGGCCCTGAAAGATCATTCTGAATAAACAAAGAAAAAAATTCTTACCTCAATGAAGGTCGCCGAATAACGCATATATATCTGCTCTTAGAATAAATTTTTCTGGCACAGCCCTGTGCAATGCTGGCCGATAGATTTGTAATTTATGAAAGGAAACAACAGATTTTTTTTTCTTTTGCAATAATCGGGAAGATCATGGATTGGAGAAATTACTAAATTCTTTAAATTGAAATGAATGGTTGTCAAAAGTTACTTTTTATGAGAAAGATTATTATTAGGAGATTTTTTAAAACATTTACATGGGACTTGAGATAACAATACTACATATGCGCGAGGCTACTTTTTACCTTATACAATAATGCTCAGGCTCCGGCATCGCTGCACCACGACCGGCCCAGCCAACACGATACACCAGACCAGACTGCTCGCTAGAAACAACTTAATCCTACTGCTACACAGTTCCTACTGCAGTCAACACTGCTCTCTGGTCTGAGATTCTCTTATACCTTACATATCGCAGGCAGCGCGTGAGCAATACATCGAAATTACATCTGCTCGGACCTCTTACATATATCGCAGGCAGCGCGTGAGCAATACATCGAAATTACATCTGCTCGGACCTCTTACAATGTTTTGTAAAAGGTAGGACCGTTCCTTGCATAATCCTATGCTACAGCATGTTATTATGATACTTGAAGTTACAGTATATCCCAGTATATTACTTCGGGTAACATATTTGTCTATTTCCATCCATTATGACACCTAAATGGGTGAAATTAGTCGTTCACAATCTAATATACAAACGGAAATGCAGGCAAGAACTTATGCAAAGTGTATGTAGGTTCACTCAGGTTCTAGGATTGTGTTCTGAAACAACCAGTGAAGATCTGGATACTCGACGAATTAACTAATAAAGACTGCAGTTTTCATCTAACGAAAAGATGACGGTCATGTTGACGACAAAAAGGGAACCCACCTAAGGAGAGCAGTATACGAAGATGAAGAACTAAAGGGAGTAACTGCCATTAAATTTAGAAAGACCCACTGGACTTAGTACAGCACACTTGGTACGGTCCCTGCAATAACCCTAGTGAGCTGATGGAACATTTAGTGTGCCTGTTTACATTCATAGCCGATGAGATATTCTGAAGCAGAACTGACATCAACATCATCAGCAGCTTTCTTACGTCATTTTATGTGAGTAAACCAAGAAATTTTTATGCCTGAGTATCAAACCAGTAATCAATCGAGTCGATAGCAGAGTATTCCAGCGTAAAAACCCCAGATATATACTGACGGAAAGAAAATCGTAACAAGAAGGAACTGTCAGACATAAATTAAAGTTGGTAGTCTCGTTTCTACATCTGAAGATGATATTTATTCAGATTTCGCACAAGTGATACACTAGAGGCAGTAGTAGCGCCACTGAGCATACAAATTAGGTCTTCTTTAAGTGCACACTGTAACGGTCGTTACCGTTACTTATTTTTGAGATTGGACGAAGTGAGTTGATGTTAGTCAAGAGTGTCTTTAAGACGACAGAGCCGCGAGGTGTAGCCGGGTGATCTAGGGGCACCTTGCCACGGTTCGCGCGGCTTCGCCCGTCGGAGGTTCGAGTCCTCCCTCGGGCATGGGTGTGTGTGTTGTCCTTAGCGTAAATTAGTTTAAGTTGGATTAAGTAGTGTGTAAGCCTAGGCACCGATGACCTCAGTAATTTGGCCCAATAGGGACTTACCACAAATTTCCAATTTCCAAAATACGGCAGAGAAGTCATTAGCAACAACACGCTGAGTTTGTATGAGGTCGTGTAATAGAGCTGCGAGAAGCAGGTGGTTTCTTCTGTGATACTCCAGAAAGACTTGGCAGTAATGTAGCCATTGTACATGCTTCCTGGCAGCAGTGGTCATAGCAGTGTAAGATCGCAAGAAGACTGGGCTCCGGATGGCCACAGGGCACAGCCTAGAGGGAAGACCATCGTGTTCTCCGTATGACTGTGGCACAACGTACTGCATCTGCAGCAGCAATTTGAGCAACAGTTGGCACCACAGTGACACAAAGAATCGTTACAAATCGGTTACTTCTAGAACACCTCCGACCCAGACACCCTGCAGACATTCCACTGCCCCCACCTCACCGCCATGTGCGGTTTCTGAGGTGTCAAGTGAGTGCTCATTGGTGGGTGGGATGGAGGTCTGTTGTATTTTCTAATGAAAGCCGGTTCTGCTTCGGTGCCAGTGACGGTCATTTGTCGCTTGGAAGGAGGCCAGCTGAGGCCCTGCAATCATGTCCGGTGATAGAGACACTGGACGTACGACTGGAGATATAGTCCAGGGTGCGATTTCTTATGACAGCAGGAGCGCTCTCGTGTTTATCTGATGCGCCCTGCTGTAAATTTGTACGCCAATCTGGTGATTCGAGCTGTTGTGTTGCCAATCATGAACAGCATTCCAGGGGGTGTTTTCCAACAGTATAAAGCGAGCACAAATAAGGCTGTTGTAATTCAACATGTTCTATTGAGTGCCGACATGCTGCATTCGTCTGCTCGATCACCAGATCTGTCTCCAATCTAGCAGACAGTGGACATAATCGTACGACAAATCCACTGCCATCCTCAGCTATTATTAACCGTTCTTGTATTGGCCGACGAAGGGCAACAGGCATAGAACGCCATGTCACAAACCCATATCCGGCACCACTATGCAGTGCATGCACGTTTGCATGCTTGCAATCAATATTCTGGCGGCTACACCGGTTATTAATGTACCAGTATTTAACATTTGCAATGACTTATCTCGCGCTTACAACAACCTTTCACCTTGCGAAGTTAATCAGCTATATATGCTACGCAGACAAATTTATTCTGGAAATTTCATTACTATGTTGTAACTTTATTTATGGCAGTGTACTAACTAATTCATGGTGGAAGGCTGTCGATGTGGAGGTGAAATTTCTTTTCAGTAAACAAGTCTTAACGTAAACGTATATGTGAAATGGAATATCGTTTTCCTCATAAATAACGAACAGAATAGAAGAATTGTGATACTGGGTTATGAAGAAGTCACTGAGAAGTTATAATCCCCTTCAGTGAAAGTTATCACCTTAAGGAATCCGAACATATTTGTTCTATTTTAGCAAAAGTAGTTAAATCCAGTTCCTACTTCTGTTAAGATGAGGAAATACTTGCAGTAAGGAATGCATAATACTGGCATACAGTAGGGGAACTCATAGCAAACTTCCGTGATTATGACACTGACCTTGTCCGTCAGTTTGGTAAGTGATTTATCGATGAGGAAAAAGAGAAAAATTGACGTTTAGTCAAGGCGTTGTCACTTCAATGAATTCATTAACCGAAGTGACAGACTTATCATGTGGGAAAGTACTAGTAATTGGACAAGGAAGTAGCAGTTCATGGAACTCGAGAGGAAAACTAGACTTCGGATTCATAACTGGCCATCAGGGTGGTAACCACATTTTTAAAATGACGTATGTAAAAGTCAGTTCACATCACGCGAGGTTGGGTCTGGAGTAATATTTTATCGTCGAATGGAAAGACGAACAAAAAATAACATTTTCAAGAGGAAATTGCTTCTGAAACCAGGAGGGTTTCTCTTTTCAAAACCGAACCGTAAGATATTTTTAAGGGATGCAACATATCTTTTGAGCTTTTCGGAAATGTTTTTTATGGAATCCATTGAATCACCATCTATGGAAAATGTGAATGAATCATCAAATTTCCAGCGAAGTTCGATATTATAAAGTTTTTAGAGGAAGGATTCACTTTCATTTGATTGGTACCTATGCGAATCGCCAATGGTTCTGAAGGGAAGAGGAATCTGTTGGATAATGAATTTCATGTGTTTTAATCTGTGGAGCTGACATGAATTCCGTAAACAATAATTGTATGAAACCCACCTTCTTTTGTTGGTCCACGAGGCTAAAAAGTTAGTACATACCAGAACCCAGTTTGATGCCCTGACCTTGACTTCGAAAGGTGTTCGATATGGCTCCACACTCTTGCATAAACATAGTACTAACCTACGGAATATCAGATCGGCTTTGTGATTGGATCGAAGAAATAACTGCAAGCAGTACACTTTAAGTCATTCTCAACAGACAGAAATCTCCAGAAGTGAAAGTAATCTCCGGTGAACTGGAAGGAAGTTTTATACAACGATTATCCTTAGCAATATACAGTAAGATCCCACAGGGTAATGAAGGGTATGAGCCTGTTCGTGGAAGGTGGTGTTGTGTACAGAGAGGTGGCAACTCTGGAAACCTGGTGCAGGAAAAACCGCAGAGAATGGATATTGGTGAAGGGGTTGCAAGTTATCTCTCAAAATTAGCAAGTGTTAGCTTATTGCCCACAAACAGCCTAAAAAATCTATGGCTGTATAACTGTACGATTGCGAGGCAATCACTGAAATCAGAAAACCATTTAAACATCAGGAACAGGGGAGACCGTGGCATGTTTACGCACGGGGCACGCTTACGCAGAGCACTTTTCTCAATAACGCTTCGTGCTAGAGCGCTACCGACAGTGGAAGATTAATAGTACCATCTACTGACGACTCTCAAAAACTTTGTGGCACCAAGTGAATAAACGTCTTGGACAGAAGAATATATTTGTATTTTTCTGCGAGGTGAAAAAATTTCATTAGTCAAATATCGAAGCTCGTATGGCGCATACGCTATGCAGATGAGAACAGATAGATGCGTACTTGTCTACAGGAGATCATTATACTTTACGAGGTACATTGGTATAATTTGAAAGCTTGAAAGTTACCACTGAAGTTTCGAAACTACTTGAAACATGACGATGGGGTATGTTTACGCAGTTCTAAATGGCTCTGAGCACTATGGGACTTAACATCTAAGGTCATCAGTCCCCTAGAACTTAGAACTACTTAAACCTAACTAACATAAGGACATCACACACATCCATGCCAGAGGCAGGATTCGAACCTGCGACCGTAGCAGTCGCGCGGTTCCAGACTGAAGCTTACGCAGTTCTGTTGTGGCACGTATACGCACTATTTTTCTACGTCAACATGATACCCCAGTCAAGGGTAAAAAAGTGAAGCCGCATGAGAATAAAAGGTAGAAATTGCCAAAAAAGATAATCGAACATAATGAATCTCAAGCAGGAAATCAAGAACGGACCCAGTGCCTTAAATGTAAAAGGTAATCTCACGATGATTGTGCCACAGAAGACAAAGTATTTTTTATGTGTATAAATTCCAACTCGGACAGTGACGACGAACAGGCCTTTAATTAACATTAAAACTTCTGTATGCGCTTCAGTTGCTAGTACATTTCTTACTTGTTCAAGGACCAGTTTCTAAGCTTAATGCTTCATCTTCTGAAGATGAAGCTTTAAGCTTCGAAACCTGTTGGGGAATAAATTAAGAAATTTATAAGCAACTGAAGCGGATTTTTATTCTGTAAATACTCGTATGTTCCTCAGTTGTGGATGATCACCTGATAAAATATTTTCCCCTATGTAGACCATATTGTGCTAACAAGTAGAAGTTCGCTATAAACTTTGTTTATTGGCTGTAAAAGTTTTGTATTTTACCATGTTAATTGGTGTAAGTATGCCTGTAATTTTGGTTACTGGCAACAAAACATATTAAAAAAAATTAGTTGTGTGTTTCATTTACTCATTATTGTGTTCTGTGATATGCCGAAGTGTGTCCCTGTAGGTGGATAAAACTGCATTCTCAATTATAATGTTGAGCTGGAAAAATATATTTCATTTTATGCCTTAGTAACCGTGTTATAGGACTAAACAATTTTAAACACAATAAATCTGACCAAATAATTAAAAAGTAAGAAATTTTGAAAAGAAATCCTCGTAAATGTGCTCTGGTCTCTTCTGTGCACATGGAGCAGTTTAAATTGGCACGCCAAAATGTCAGACTGAGATTCATTGGAAGAGTTCGTAGGAAGTGTAGTCCAGCCACGAAACAGATGGCTAACTGGCCAACTAATAAAACATTCGCCGCGCGGGTTGCCTCGCGAGTAGAGGCGCCATGTCACGGACTGCGCGGCCCCTCCCTTCAGAGGTTCGAGTCCTCCCTAGGGCATGGGTGTGTTTGTTGGTCATAGCATGTTAGTTTAAGTAGTGGGTAAGTCTAGGGACCGATGACCTTGTAATATTGTAACTTTAATTTGGTATGCTGATGTGTAAGGTTGTAACTTTAATTTTGTTATGCTGAGATCGGTGCTAATAGACAATAAAAGCTGGGTTAAAAGCCGTGATCTGTCTGGGGACGTTAACCGTGGATTACTGGGCAACTGTTTCATCAGATATTTAGTCTTGGTTTACCAACCAGACTAACATTAATGATAATCTTTTAATAGTCATACAAAACCGGTAATATATATATATAAAGGATAAATTAAATAAAAAGAAAGAAATCAGTTTATATTTGGAAATTTATTTTAAGATTGTTCATTAAAATTTCAGCATATTATACGTGAGTTATAACTGAGCTGGTGCCTTATTTACGATTGCAAAGAATGTGAGATTGTAATCTTACGGAACACATAAAATATGGAGCCAAGATTTGGAAAACTGCATACAACACTCCATTCATAAAATAACACACGAAGAACATTGAAACATAAGCAAGAAGAAATTAACCACAACCAACAGATTCAGTTTTTACCCAAAGAAATTACGTTCATACCACAATCCTGTCCGTCATGTAATTACCACACACTGGTATACTAAATTCATATTAACTCTTTGTGAAGTCTTCGCAAAAAGAATAGCTGAGGGCTACTTTGATGATTACACCACATGCTCCACGTGGTCAACTTGGTTTACACAAAGCGTACAACTCCACAATAATTTTGATGATTAAAATACATTAGATCGAAAAGCAATTGACAAAAGAAAAACCTTGAACTGGTTACTAACGTCTTACTATTAACCTGATGGGTCAAACAGTTATATAAGCACGTGGTACTGGTCTCGCAAAGTACACCCCACGTGGGTTGAACATAAAGAAAAGCATAAAGAAAAGTTGCTATATTAAAAAAATATTCTCAAGACGAGACGTTATAATCTCACGCACGTTCGGATTTAAGATTGATGAACTTAGTTAGAGTTACTGATCAACACGTGGTTCCACTTTACTCACAAAGTGGTAACAAAGCAACTACCGAAAAATAATCTGAACTTCACACGATAATTACACTGCGCTGCAATTTAAGATAACATCGGATATTTTAGACCTAAACCCGAAATAAAAGTGATTAAATTTTCAGTTAGGCTGAACTTAAGAAATCCATTGTCCTACGGACTTAACCGACACGCGCTTAGCCGGAGATCTTACCACTTCAGACGCTCGCCACGGCCACCCTGCAACTGCCCTACTCCCGAGCGTGCTTCCTGAGGGGTGGCTCACAAAGACCAACGGAAGTGGCCAGAGGGGCAGCTTCCTATACCAACATGACAACGGACGGACAGGACCATACTAAGAATAGAAACCTCTTTGCTTCTAGGAAGCGTAGCTACCTGTTCCGACGTTGGTCCTACTGTTCTCTAGCAGACAGCCTTGTCTGCTACCCTCAAGCATGCAACTAGAAATACATATGCTCATTCATCCTCTCACACAAAAGGGAAGGGGGATGACAGTATCTTATCATATACAGTATATAAAAGAAAGCGGATGTAGGTTCCGTATGAGACTGTGTGACATGAATTACATATAAGAATTACATATAAACTGTGCTTTAAAGTGTAGTAGTGTGACAGATCGTTCTTGTTTATGTGTAAAAGTAACACGTTCCACTGCTCAGTCTCCTCCCAGATAGTCAGAAACGCCACAGTACATTTAGAAGAGGAATTTATTCCATAAATGGCAACAGATTTAAGAAATTACACATGAAAGGAATCCAACAGAGACCTTTCATAACCCCAACGCTCCGGGAAAAGACTGTGCAGGGAATTTTCTGGCCATGCTAGGACATTCCCAAGCAGGCTTCTCACACCCTACTTAAACCAAAAGTGTAAAAGAAAAGGCAAAAGGACACCAGCTACTTGCTAAAACACAATAATTTCAACACATCTTTAGAATCTACCAATTTCAAACAGAAAAAAAAGAACACAATCTGTGACACCTATTTAAAAGGTAGTGTAGACCTAATTCGGTCAGCAAGTAAAAACAATGGTTCCTGTGTCATTAATATGAAAACAATTTCTGGTTGTTACCCTTATGGAGTTCACCAGTATTTGCTCATTGCAAGAGCCAACTGATCACAGGAAAATTTATGACTGTTTATTAACAAGCAAAATTTATGAAAATAGCAAAGGTGCCACAGCAATTAAAAAAAAGAACATCAAATAACATCGGTATTAAAAAGCAGAACATAACAATGCACAATCTGCAAAAGCAACAAAATGATAAGAGAAAAAACATGTTTTACAAAGTGGTTATCGCAAAAAAATTCTATATCGTATAAAACTAATAATTTGTAGATTTAAAATAACTATGTGGCACTCATTTAATCACTCTACTATATTTCAATTAGCTAGCAAACAATGAGCACTGTCATTATACTGAAACTACAATAATTATGTGATTGTTACCCTTAAGGGGTTCCTCACAGTAAATATGCCCCATGCAAAGGCTAATCGATCACAGTTCAATGAGAATAAAAAGCTATCTGACTGATAAACGAAGCAATGCCACAGCAATGAATTTACGAAACAAAATATCACAAATCTAATACATCACACAAAAATAAACATTGATAAATAAAACAGTACAATAGTCAACATCTAAAACAAAAAAAAACACCTATAAATAAAACACCTGCAAAATACAAGAGTCAAAGTCTAAAAAAGATAAATAGAACACCTGCAAAATACAAGAGTCAGTCTAATAAACACCAATAAATCGAAATCCTGCGAAACACACGAGTCAGAGTTTCTCTGACAGAAACACACGTATATGCACTGGACTAAGGACCGTATAATCACTGTTCACTGACACACTCAGTACTTCCACTGTTCCGAGGCACAATATAGGGGAAAGAGGGGGGTTCGTCGCCGCAGCTGTCAGTAGGGATTTTTGTCCATCTGTTGCGTGCGATCCCGCCGTCTCTGCCCTCTCATGAAGTTTCTCTCGTGTCACGTACATCTCGATTTGGTTCCATGTTTGTGTTGTCAAATTCGTGCGGTATCCTCGTTTGACACGCTAGGTTGATATTCCTGGGCAAGGATGACACTTAATGGCTCTTCTTTTGTGCCACCCTTAGCGACCAGAGAACATCGAACCATGATTTACTGTCGCTTGACAGTGGGCATCCGTCAGGAGATGTTGATAGGCGTCATTGAAGTCTGCCAGTTACTCTGGACAGTATGTGTCAAAAGGCTCCACGCCCTTTGTGTTGTTACATTCTTGGGTTATCCTCAATTGGCTCGCCGGTTTGATATTCCTGGGCAAGGATGACACTTAATGGCTCTTCTTTTGTGCCACCCTTAGCGACCAGAGAACATCGAACCAAGATTTATGTCGCTTGACAGTAGGCATCCATCAGGAAATGTCGATAGGCGTCGTTGACGTCTGCAAGTTTCTCTGGGCAGTACCTGTCAAAAGGCTCCACGCCCCTTTTGTTGTTTCACCGCGGCCGTCTCGTCACGGTCGCGTGCGTGTGGTGCGTTGCCAGCAGATGGATTTCCGCGCGGTGGACCGCTCGCCCATCTCCGGTCATCGCCTCGAGGAAGGGTCGCCCGGGGCGGCCGCCCATTAGCTCAAGGTGCAAGGGAAAGTGTTTGCCGCGTACCCTTCTTTTGTTGTCGGCCGCGCTCCCAAAGTGGCCCGGATGACAGTGTGTCCCGCTGGGAAACCCGCCAGTTTACAACTAGTCCGGCTGCTCCCGCTGTCTCTTAAGAGTTTTGCCGGTTCGCTTTCACGTTCTCAACTGCATTCACAGAAATTTTTCATCATCCTTATGTGATTACACAATGTTATACATAATACCACTTAGTATTGTCTTTCACAATTTTTAAGAACAAAGTGAGACTTAATTTTTTTTTAAATAAAAAATTAGATGAATCAACAATATAAAATAAAGTTTAAATGACTTGACAATGTAAAAAAAAATAAAAGTGAAATGACTTTACAATGTAAAAATAAAAGTTAAATAAACTGACAATATAATATTTAAATCCACATCACTAATGTGGTTCACTTACGTTTTAATAAATCAAATGCTATTCATTAATTCACTAAAATGAATAGGATTATGCCTTGTGCAAGTATAGGTCAGGACAGCATAGGGTTCTCATGTTATTTACACACACATACATGCACACCTGTTGTCTATTCTACAAACTAACTACCCATAACATGCATTACTCAATATTCTACTTCTATCCACTACTAGTTAAGCCAATAAGCTACTTCAATGCTATTTCAACACCGTGTATATACCACTACAACATTGTTCTAATTCATCCTCTTCTTGACGCTCGCGGCATACGTCTTGTCACATGATAAATATGGAGAACTTTCCTTAAACATACACATTAAAAAGAACAATGGTTATTTACACGCCAAAACATTTATACCAGTTCGCACACCTGAAAAGAGACTCGCAATTATACATTTACCATACTCATATATTCACACATAAAACAGTAAGAAAATTTCACCTAAAATTACGTTATCACAACAATTAATCACGCAGATGACTCTGAGAAGGTTAAAAATATTTGCATTATACAGGTTATATTACATTTTCTTACCCATTTTGCTGCGATTTCGTTCCTTCTTTACGTTACCTTTCGCTTCCAAATCAGTTATTTCGCCTGTGGTGGTTATTCTGGATTCATTTCTCATGAATGGCAAAATTGTGGTCACCTCTATTCTGTAAAACAGTATCATCTTAACATATTGAACTTACAACAGACACAAAAGATCCGAATCCTCCTGTAGTTTAAATGGCAAATGTTTTGCTTTATCCTTATTACCTTCAACCAAGCTTTCCTTCGTTCCCATAATCAAAATTATTTAATCATCCTCTACCTTCAAGAGGGAAATTTCCTCAGTACAAATCATATAGGCTGCAGTGCATCCCGCACCAGCGAAAACAGTAAGCTGTAATGCTCACAGCATCAGCAAAACACATAAACGTCGCTTTTCTAGGACAAGTATTAACGCAGAATAATTTTTTAGGCTTTGGCTCAACATCAATCAAGACTACAAAAAGGATCCATATTTCCGTTCCATTCTCCATTTGCTGAAAAGCTGCTCGTATTTGACTACCACAATAATGTTTCAGAGCCACGTAAATTACACAAACCACAATTCTTCTTTCACCTTGAAGGGAATCAATATACTTACGAAATCCACAGACAGCACTTTACGTACTCAGCTATAAAGAACAAAAAAGACATATATCATCAATATTAACATATCATCGCATATTGGAAGCCAATGGTTCAACAATCGTATTATCGCATCCTGTTTTCAAGATTCCAAACTTACTCATTCCTTTCTCAGAGTTCTCCTATCTTAAAATATTCATACAGCACGCATACTATAGTAAGAGATCCTCATTTATACTGACAGATATAGAATAGTAATAGATAGATAGTAGCACTGAAAGCAGAAAATCGGAAACAAGGCTACTAACAGCTGGGGACCTGGGTTTGCCAGACCCATAATACCCACAGATCGGATATTCCCCTGAGTTTTTTTTTGCACTAATTCAGCACAGATCTTGCTTCTCTCAGGAGCGACTCTTTTCAATTTACACAAAAAAAAAAACATAAACAGCATTTTACTCGTTCACAAAGAAACCTTTTATCTTCACGTTTGAATCAAACTAAATCCTAATTGCACAAGGAGAGAAAAAAAATTAAAACATCACTTCAATCCATCACACAGAAACATCTTTATCATTAATTTTTTACCAACATATTATTCAAAATGCATACGTCACAAATTTAAACTAATCAATTCTTTCTCCTCACCGTCCTCTCTACTTCTCACTGTCCTTTCTACTCATTTGCCATGTCGCTCATTTGTTCCGATTGGGCGCCTTCTGCGCTGATCGTTTGTCATTGCCGGTTTCGTTCATTTCCATTTGCTGGATTATGTCTAGGGTTAGCCGGCCGAATTTCCACATCATGAGGTGCTCCGCCTACAGTCCTATTCCCACCGTATTCATCATAGTGTCGATTCTGGTTGCCGTACCTGTAGCGTTCACGATTCTGTCTACGTCCTCGATCATTTCTGTTGTTCCACCTGTGTTCGCGACTGTTACCCCAGTTTCTGTACGGCCGGTCCCGATTATTGTTCCGTTCGCGTCGCGACGACCAGTCACGCCGTTGATTAGTAATATGGCCACGATTGCGGTCGCGCTGCTGTGCCCCGTAATAACTTTGTGCCTGATTAGGCGGGCATTCTCCTGTATTGTATTCCAACTCTTGGAGAAGTGTTTTAAACGTTTCCACGTCCTCTTTGCATCGTCCCGCAAGAATGACGTGCCGCAAGTGCATCGGCAATTTGGTGATGCATATCCTAATTAGTTCCGCAGGCCCGTATGGGTCGTATAAAAATTGATTTGCCTGCAGCATGTGGTCGAATAGGCGTGCAGGGCTGCCGAAACCAGACTGGTTCAAATTTGGCAGCATAATTATGCCATGTTTGACCCTATCTTGTGCCGCTTCCGACCAATAGGCGGACAGAAAGGCTTGTCGAAACTCCCGAGTGGAGTTGCAGTGACGCGCTGCCGACCTCATGCGAATCGCCGGTTCGCCTTCCAAATAGCCACACATATATTCTATCTTATGTGAACTTGCCCAGTCGGGGGGAAGACAAAACTCAAATTGCTCGAGCCATGCACGTGGATGTATTCCTTTTTGCGAATTTCGGAATATCTCAAACTTTCTTACCGTAAGGAAATGTTTGAAATCAAATCCCCGCATTTCCTCCTGGCGAGGCCCTTGAATGTTTCTGTTTCTCTCATGTCTGCCCCTTAAATTACATTCTTCCCTGTCGTCAAAATCTCCCTCGTGGCCGGAGTCCCTCTCTGCACTGTTCGTACGGCTATTTTTAGTGCTATTGGCGAGTTCGGAATCACACGCCATGCGGTTTTCCAGATGCACCACGCGTTCTTGTAATTCGCCTGTTACAGCTTTGTGTTGTCTGTTCACTTCAAACTGTCCCTCAGCAGTTTTGTCACTTAGGGACCCACACACAACTGAAAAATTGAACAATAAACCATTTTTAATTTGGTACTTCAATATTGCTCAATTGTCTGGGAGCTCTATCAGATAAGAAAGATAGAGCAATCCTGAAAGACCTAATTAAGAGTAGTGCATACCTTCACAAGCTTGATTAGCTAGCGTGAAAACTTCAAGGAGGGGCTGATCCAAATTTGAAGGCAAACGCTGCTAAAGAGGCATTTTACATCACAGTTAGGTTTAATCCTACTGTTAAATTTCCGAAATTTTGCTTTCCCTAGCAGATATATTAATGCAGACTGTAGAGAGAGTAAAAATTTGTACCAAGCCCAGGCCTCCTGCTCACTAAGCAGATGCACTAACCACTTCGCCACCCTGGCACAGTGTCTTTGCATAGCTGCACCGAGTACCCCAGCAAGCCTCCTCTTTGATTCAAATTCTGATTTACGCCTCAGCCCACTTGGTATTCCCACAAACTCTAACAGCAGTGCAGAGGCTCTCCAACTGTATTGGAACAGCATCGCAGCATCGAGCGAAACGGGGGTTCCTGCCTGAAAGCCAGCTATCGGTGCTTTAATCAAATGAAACTATATGGTTCCAGAGACCTTTTCAAGTCTCAGACCCATATGACATATACCATATGGTTATAATTCAACTTCCGTCATAACACGGAAACTAATTACCCTACGAGTACCAAAATTGGTTGAATTAATTTCAAGTACACGTGGAAGACGAGACAGAATAAATTCAATTGATATACTTTTAACGTTCTGCTGCAGTACACCATACTATTACATACCGGTACCATTTCTGCTAGGGGCTCAGTATGGCACTCATCAGCATCCAGAAGACTCTGAAAGCGCAGGACTGCATTCTGACCAGCAGAACGAAGCATTTCCGTAGGTATGCTGCCTGCCTCTCTTGATACGGTGGGCTTCAGATCAGCACATGTGTGAATATTTCCCTAGTAAATCCTGTCCTCCAGGTAGCCCCACATCAGAAACCACAGCGACTGAGGTAAGGCAGTCGTGGCTGCCAAGCAGCAAGTGTCAGAGCTGCTGTCATCACGCTGCAGTTGCTGGCAGTGAATGGAAGTTACAAAATTTGAGTTGTAATCATAGCCATCACATGGCACGCCACTCCTTTCCGTTTGTCTTCCATCTCCTCTTCTATCTAATCCTCCCATCTCCAGTGAATAGCAGCGCAGAATTGAAACAAAGCAATTTCACCCCAGGATATTAGTGTTCATTAAAATGGAAAAGCTAGTTACAGTGTATCCCCAAAGCTGCTCCCTGGCCATGCTCCAAAGTATCTGAATGGTACGAAATTCTTTTGCCAAGTTTTAAAAAGTATGTAATAATAAATTACATGACGGATATAACTTCAGTATTTCCATATCTAAAATATGAATGAAGAAACAGTCAGTCTTGATTGCTGGGATACATTTATGGGCTCAAATGGCTCTGAGCACTATAGGGACTTAGCTTCTCAGGTCATCAGTCCCCTTGAACTTATACATTTATTATTTATTTACCAATGAAGCGTTTTGCCTGATTCAGGCATCTTCAGACTGGCTATATATTAGGTATTGTTAGGTACATAGTATATGGGGTATACAGAACGCCGCAGCAAATAACTGTCCTCGTCAAATATCTGGAATCATTGTGTGTTGCCCTTGTTGGGGCTTGTGACATAGTCCAATGAATGCAAAAGAGGATTAGAGCTATATAGATCTGTCACGATGCAACACATGTCGGAGGTATATTTACATGCATGTGCATAGACTGGACATCGACAATATGTTGATATGTTTGTATGGTGGCAGATCTTTCTAGCTCTGATCCTGTTTTGCATTCGTTGGACTATGTCTCAAGCCCCACCAAGGGCACCAAACAATGTTTCCAGATATCTGACGAGGGCAATTATTTGCTGCAACGTTCTGTATATTCCTTACCCCATGTACCTAACACCACATAATATTCACCCAGTCACAAGATGCCTGACTCAGGCGAAAAGCGTAATTGTTAAAAAAATAATAAATACACCTCTACAACCTAGACTGCCTGTTTTTCATTCATATTTTGGAGTAGAAATACTGAAAATTATCTTCATCGTATATTCCTGGTTACTGTACCATCCATACCACATGTTGGAATACGTTTTTATCTCTAAAATACGTCAATAACATAAACACACACACACCCACACCCACACACACACACCCACACACACGCACACACACACACACACACACACACACACACACACACACACATGCACATGTGCATGCACACACCATGCCTATGCCGTGAACGTACAGGTCAAACAGCGATAGTGAATGTGCAAAGTTCGATTTCTGTGCCATACATCGTATAAAGCACAATCTGCACTACAACCAAATATTTCCGATTTTTAAAATTTTTGTTGCTTGCAAAGTTAGGCAATGTAAATTCAAAGCTCAATATGTCTGGAAAAATATATCAGTAATAGCGGTAATTTGCTTTAATAATGTCGTGACACGACACGGCCATTTAGATGGACTTTTAATAATTTTTCGTATGTCTTGACAACCCTTTCAGTTTTCGAACAATCTTACGCATTTCGATTTTCCGTCATTTTCAAATGATAAAAATACAACACAAAACTGGAATCGGAAGATACGAAAATATAATATATTTCACCATTGCTACGAGACGTATTGCAACGACTAAAATATGGCTTCCTAGCTTACCAGTGTTATGTCAGTCAGGTTCAAATCCTACCTTGGGCATGGATGTGTGTGATGTCCTTAGGTTAGTTACGTTTAAGTAGTTCTATGTCTAGGGGACTGATGACCTCAGACGTTAAGTCCCTTAGTGCTTACAGCCATTTATACCATTTGAAAATTTCCATGTTCAACCTAAATGAGGCGATACAACAAAACTAACCTGACCAAGAACTTAAGAAAATGGTTGATGACTAAAAAGAAACACTAAGTAGTAAAACACACTAAGGAACTGGTAGTCTGAATTACTGCCAGCTACTGGAAGAGTGTATCTAATTCCATTTGTTGGGCCTACACTTGTTGTAAGGCACCATGTAACCTCAAATTAAATATTTCAACATCTAAATTGTTCTATGATGCTTGTCTAGTGCTGTAATGGTAGGTATAAAATAGGAATGAGTGCTGACCTTTTAATATGAGGTTATGTTACTGATGGCTCATAGAACGAGGTATCATCACCTGCCGTTTTTACATGTTTTACAGTATTGTTTTACCTTAGCAAGCACGAGTTTTGTGTGACAGAAACAATGTACTATGTTCTACACTAGAAAAATATAACCGATGATATGGACAGTATAATATTGCTTTTTTTCATTTGAACTAAAGCTACTAGAGATTATGTACACCAAATCTGCAATACTTACCAACGGAAATCAAGGGCCAAATCTTTCTAAAACGTGTGTGAACTGTACCTACCATAAGGAACTATTAAATAAAACCAAAATCAAATCAAATTACATGGCACAAAAACATACACAACATAGCCAGAAGACAAAGACACCGAGCGAGCGCTATTTTAGAAAGGAAGGAAGGAAGTGAGGAAGGAAGGAAGAAGGAATTTTGATGATATTTTTATTGTGATGTAACTGCAACACAACCCATATTTTTGTGTGTTACTGCACAAATAAGCAGCTGAGCAGCAGCAATTACGGAAATCACGAGCGGCTACGGAAAGTCCCACTTTTAGGGCAAATGGTCGTCCACCAAAGAATTAACAAGCAATGTTTACGCGTTTCTAAAACTCAGGAAGCTGTGGGTGTCTTTCATCCTGCGTCTTCTGACGCGGTGGATCTTTGGGAAGCGTTGTGTGCTAGGAAATGTTTACTGTGTGATTTATTCTTGTAGGAACTATGCAATTTCTGTGTTGCATGATCATAACGTTGGAATTTCAGCATCGTAGACAACAGCCTCGTATTGCTGTTATTTTCGTGTGTTTATGGAGTTGTAGTTCAAATGGCTCTGAGCACTATGGGACTTAACATCTGTGGCCATCAGTCTCCTAGAACTTAGAACTACTTAAACCTAACTAACCTAAGGACAACACACAACACCCAGTCATCACGAGGCAGAGAAAATCCCCGACCCCGCCGGGAATCGAACCCGGGAACCCAGGCGTGGGAAGCGAGAACGCTACCGCACGACCACGAGCTGCGGACTGTGGAGTTGTAGTAATTGTAGTTATGAATAGTGTGTATGTAAAACAACAAGTGTCTGTGATCAGTTATTAACGAAAATAGGGCTATTCTTTAAAATTAGTCTATGGTTTTCGGATGGTACTCTGAGTGGTGTGATATTTACAGATGCACTAGATCTCAGTAGCAAAAACTGTTTGAAACGGATCTGAACAGATCCTTAGTACACCAAACAAAGGAGAGGTACTTATATTGAGCAACACCCTACTGGCCGACCCAGCGCAGATGAATTGACGTCGTCACCTCAATTATGAAGAAACAAACAGCGCTGTTGCTTGCTGATTCCTCCCTGCGTTGCCGCCAACATACAATTAGAAGACACACTAACCTTTCTTTTCTTATTATTCCTCATGTTGGCATTGAGTATATGGTGAGCTGATCAGCGACTAATGACTGTTCGTAACGACATGCGGTTGTGCCCATTGACTACTTTAAAGTGTTTAATGTGAGGCAGCGTCGAATTTAATGTCGACGTTTTCGCATCATGTTCTCCAACATTAAGCAGATCCTACACTTTAAGGACTGTTAGATTATGGTCAGTGCTAATGATTGGTAGTGTTATTATAAATTTAAAATTTGTGGTAAGGTCCTATGGGACCAAACTGCTGAGGTCATCGGTCCCCAGGCTTATACATTACTACTTAATCTAACTTAAACTTAAAAAAAAAATTTACGCTAAGGGCAACATACACACCCATGTCCGAGGGAGGACTCGAACCTCCGACGGAAGGAGCCGCGCGATATTATTAGTAGAAATCGTAGAAATGTTTATATAGAGTTTCCACATTGTAACCCCCACCCCTACCAAGGCAATTTTTAGAGAAGGTGGAGAATGGCCCACTCGCGACTGCAGGTTAAAAAGACTTGTGGATAATACATAAAGATGGAGCAATGGGTCTGGTAACTGACAATGAATGTCTACAACCTTGGGTGGGCTTGGCGTGATTTTATCTTTTCTTTTTGGTGGTAGAGAGTAGAGTGCAAGGAATGGACCGTGTAGACGACCCCTTCTCATTTCTCCTACCGTTGCGTTCTTGTATGAAGTACTGTGACGTCAGAAGACACAGCCTTGGCCGAACCTTGCAAACGCCTCGCGCAACCACATGCTATGTTCCTGTGCAGAATGAATGAAGTTAAGTGCTAGGCGATGTACTGCGGGGAGATTCTATAAAGATAATGTGAAAGAACTCACTCCCCTTCTAGTAGTAGTTTATCGTAGGTCGCTTGAGCAACGAAAGGTACCTAACGACTGGAAAAAAGCGCAGGTCATTCCCCTTTTTAAGGAAGGCCGTAAGACAGATCCACACAATTATAGACATATTTTATTGACGTCAATCTGTTGTAGAATTGTGGAACATGTTTTATGCTCAAGAATTATTACGTTCTTGGAAAATAAACATCTCCTTTATAAAAATCGACATTGATTCCGCAAACAGAGATCCTTCTAAACTCTGATCGCTCTTTTCCTCCATTAGATCCACAGCGCAGTGGACAACGGCGCTCAGATTGACGCCGTATTCCTTGATTTCAGTAAGACATTTGACACCGTCCCGCATTGCCGTTGAATGAAAATATTACGAACTTACGGAGTATCGGAGCAGGCTTGCGACTGGATTCAAGACTTCCTTGCAGATAGAACTCAACACTTTGCTCTTAACGGAACTAAATCGACAGATGTAAAGGTAATATCCAGAGTACCACAGGGAAGTGTGATAGGACCGTTGCTATTTACAGTATATATAAATGATCTAGTTGAAAGCGCCGGATGCTCTTTAAGGCTATTGGCAGATGGTGCAGTTGTTTATATCAAAGTAGTAACGCCAGAAGATAAAAGACAATAAGAATTTTCAGAACGACGAATTGATGAATGGTGCAGACTCTGGCAGTTGACCCTGAACATAAATAAATGTAACATATTGCGCATACATAGGAAAAGAAATCCACTACTGTACAGCTACACTACTGATGACAAGCAGCTGGATACAGCATCTGCCATAAAATATCAAGGGGTAACTATCCAGAGCGACCTTATGTGGAATGACCATATAAAACCATATAAAACAGATAGTAGGAAAAGCAGACAACAGACTCAGATCCATGGGAAGAATCTTAAGGAATTTTAACTTATCCACCAAAGAAGTGGCTTATAAGGCGCTTGTTCGCCCGATTCTTGAGTACTGTTCATCTCTCCGGGATCCATATCAGGTAGGACTGATAGAGGAGATAGAGAAGATCCAACGAAGAGCGGCGCGCTTCGTCACGGGATCGTTTAGCTGGCGAGAGAGCGTCACGGAGATGCTAAACAAATTCCACTGCCAGACGTTACAAGAGAGGCGTTGTGCATCACGGAGAGATTTACTTTTGAAATTTCGGGACAGCACTTATCAGGAGGAGTCAGAATACAGAATACTTCCCCCCATACATCTCGCGTATTGACCACGTGGGGGAAATTCGAGAAATTAGAGGCAATGCAGAAGCTTACCGACAATCATTCTACCCACCCACTATTCGCGAGAGGAACAGGGTTGGAGCGATCAAATAGTGGTACCGAAAGTACCCGCCGCCAAACACCATTAGGTGGATGATGTAGATGTATCTTGTGTGTGAAAGTCTAATTTTTTTTGTGTATCTGTTTTTATCTTTTTCACAGGACATGACGATTATCGTCTCACTTTTCTTAAATTCGTCCGAATAAGGACTGTATTGTTTACGATGTTTCTTAGTTTCAGAAATAAACAAGACATTTATTTATATCACATTCCGTCAAAATGACGACCATGTTTCTATGTACCAAGGTTTTAGAAATACTGTATTTTATCTTTGTTGAATGACACCGTTTTGTCACATCCACATCTCTTGTATCATGAGCACATTTCTACACTTTGGAATATTGTGTATCATTATGGAAATTTGATGTATGTAGTTATTAGTGCTCTTGTATTTTATCTTCGTTGAATGACATAATTTTGTGACACGTGTGTTATGCGTAACAGTGACGCACTCCTAATTACAGAGATTGTGAATTGTGAGTGTGACCTAAGTGAGGGCAGGTGTTGTATGTTTGAGAAACTCAGACGCTCCTGTGGGTAATGTTAAAGATCATACTATTACTTGAGGAAATTTACACTTTTGACAGGACTCCATAGGGTAGAAAGTAATTAAGAAAACACTGAAGCCGATCACAACAATTTAGGTTTCCCTCTAGTGATCTCTGCATCAATTTGCACGTTTCTTCTTTTTCTTCAGTTTATTTCTTGCACATTGCTATTGAAATGGATCAACAACTGTTCAGATGTGTGTGAATTCCTAAGGGACCAAACTGCTGAGGTCATCAGTCCCTAGACCTACACACTACATAAACTAACTTAAACTAACTTCTACCAAGAACAACACAGCACATCACATCCATGCCCAAGGGAGGACTCGAACCTCCGGCGGGAGGGACTGCACAGTCCGTGACGTGGTGCGTTAAACCACGCCGCCACTCCGCACGGCAAATGGATCGACGGATGCCATTTCTATACTCTAACATTTCCTGTGGATTTAGGCCTACTGATGTGAGATCTGCATTTACACTCTACGGCCACCATTATTTAGGAATTCCAAGCCGTCTCTGCTCTTGACAGTCAGATGATAGGCTGAAGCGATACGTCAACTGTGCAGTGCCCATACGACGTATCCTTATCCACAACGTTTCCCTGCTTAAATGGGGTGCTCTTGTTTCTCTGTCCAAAGAGTAACCCCAGAAAACAGGGCTGTATTAATGTCCTAAATTACGACTACGAAAACTGCTTCACATTACCAGTACTCGCATGTGAAAAAAAAATTACGTAGATATTCGTCTCTTGTGAATTCATATGGAGTGGATTATGTGTTTTACAACTTTGATGGCATCGATTTCTCCATTTGAGAGGCGAAGTTGGGGATGGGAGATAGCCATCCTGGGTCACAAAGCATGATATTAAGACTAAAGTTCAGTAAACATAACTGGGGTGGTGGCTATTATGGATGATAAGTTATGGTAATTAAAATGCTATTTAAGGGTCATACATCAGATTAGGCTAAAAGCATTTTGCCATTTAGTAACATTTGAGTAAACATTACAAAGAGTGCAAGTGGGGAGTACAGTCACATTACACCACTCTGTTTTCATTAAGGTGCAAGGCCAAGTGGCCAGTTTCTTAACACAAGGAGAACAATGGGCTCATTAACCCCATTCTCTGTTTGTTCTACTACTATTAGTCAGAGAAGTCATAGATATTCATGGAGAGTAATAATCAGTTAAAAATAACATACCTTTCATGACACAGAAGTAATTATAAAACTAGTCTATGTGCAGTACTAGTCTATGTACTAAATTTAGTAAGAATGGCATGTTGTAATATTATAAATAAACTGTCAGTGACGGCTCTACTTTCACAAAACATATATATTCTTCAGAGTAGATACTCAAATCGACCTCCGTGCATCTTCAAAAATTTAAAAGCGAGCTGGTTCGCATATCTCTGAATACTTCGCTTCTAAGTGGAATAATGGAAGGTATTGTACTCTCATTTATTTGTTACAACTAATTAATTGCACATGTTTTTATAAGACGTGCTAAATGTCCAATAAGGTGACAAACGTAATGGAATACCTCCTAACATCGTGTCCGACCGCCTTTTGCCCGACAGATGCAGCAACTCGACCTGGGGGTGGACTCAGTAAGTCATTAGAAGTCTCCTGCAGAAATACTGAGTCGTGTTGAATCCAGAGCCGTCAATAGTGCGAAAGTGGTGCCGCTGCAGGATTTTGTGTACGAACCGGGCTCTCGATTATGTCCCATAAATGTTCGATGGGATACATGTAAGACGATCTGGATGGCCAAACCATCCGCTCGAATTGTCAAGAATGTTCTTCAACCAATCACAAACAACTGTAGCTCGGTGGCATGGTGTATTGTCATCCATGAACATTCCATCTTTACTTGTAAACATGAAGTTCATTAATGGCTGCGGATGGTCTCCAAGTAGCCGAACATAACCATATCGAATTAATGGTCGGATCACCTGGACAAGAGGGCCTTTTTCAAATGGCTCTGAGCACTATGGGACTTAACTTCTGAAGTCATCAGTCCCCTTGAACTTAGAACTACTTAAACCTAGCTAACCTATGGGTATCACATACATCCATGCCCGAGGCAGTATTCGAACCTGCGACCGTAGCCGTCGTGCGATTCCAGACTGTAACGCCTAGAGGCGCTCGGCCACCTCGGCCGGCAGAGGGCCTAGTACATTCCACGTAAACACAGCCCAGACCATTATAGGGGCACCGCCAGCTTCGACAGTGCCTTGTCGTCTGCCTGGGTCCATGGCTTTCTGTGGTCTGCACCACGCTCCAACCCTACCATCAGCTCTTACCAGCTGAAATCCATCTGACCAAGACACTGTTTTGCAGTCGTGTAGGGTCCAAGCGATAACGGTCACGAGCGCACGACAGGCGCTGCAGGAGATGTGCCGTTAGCAAAAGCACACACGTCAGTTGTCTGCTGCCATAGCGCATTAACGCCAAAGTTTCACGCACGGCCTTATCGGATACGTTCGTCGTACACCCCACATTGTTTTCTGCCGTTATTCCGCGCAGTGTTGTTTGTCTTTCAACACTGGCAACCCTACACAAACACCGTTGCTCTCGTTTGCTAAGTGCAGGTCGTTGGATACTGCATTGTCCATGATATGAGGTACTGCCTGAAATTTGGTATTCTATCGTCACTGTGGATAGCGGAATATTGATTACGTAACGATTTCCATAATGGATTGCCCCATGCGTGCAGCTCCAATTGCCATTTCGAGTTTAAAGTCTGTTAATTCCTGTCCTGAGATCATAGTAGCGTTGGAAACCTTTTCATATGAATCACTCGCGTGGAAATGACAGCTCCACCAATGCACTGCCCTTCTATACCTTGTGCACGCTATACTACTATAACTAGGCTGTTTATGTTTTCTTATTGGCAACGTTACGTAGCGCTCGGTATGAAAATCACTGGCTGTGCTGTGTGCAGTCTGTGGCTAGGTTGCATTGTTGTCTGCCATTGTAGTGTTGGGCAGTGGCAGCTGGATGTGAACAGTGCGTAGCGTTGCGCAGTTGGAGGTGAGCCGCCAGCAGTGGTGGATGTGGGGAGAGAGATGGCGGAGTTTTGTAATTTGTCATGAACTGCTATATATATGATGATATTAAAGTGTTTGTTCTCTATTAAAATATTTCTTTTGCTAACTATCCCTATCAGTAGTTAGTGCCTTCAGTAGTTTGAATCTTTTATTTAGCTGGCAGTAGTGGCGCTCGCTGTATTGCAGTAGTTCCAGTAACGAAGATTTTTGTGAGGTAAGTGATTTTTGAAAGGTATAGGTTAATGTTAGTCAGGGCCATTCTTTTGTAGGGATTTTTGAAAGTCAGATTGCGTTGCGCTAAATAATATTGTGTGTCAGGTTAAGCATAGTCTTGTACAATTGTTCTAAGGGGACGTTTCACTACCACCATCTGTATATGTGTGTATCGCTATTCCACGACTTTTGTCACCTCAGTAGACAGCGATTAAGGGCTCAGATACCTCAAAACGCAATCCAAAAAAAACTAGGAAGAAATTACACCTAGATTCGGAATGGTACTAGTGAACTTGACCGGTCCAAGTGGCGCAGTGGTTGGCACCGTAGCCTCGCATTCGGGAGGACGGCGGTTCAGAACCCCATGCAACCATTCAGATTTAAATTGCCTGTGAGTTCCGTAAATCAGAAGGCAAATTTCTTCCCCAGTCTTCCTTAATCCAAGATTTTCCTATCAATTCTTTCAAGTTTAATGATGTTATACTGTTAGATTTTTTGTACAATCATGGCATGTTACTTTATAATGGTCCTTAGGTCTACACTGTAATGGTTTTATAATACTCAAGATTTCTACTTATCAGTAATGTGACAAATTTACCACACATTTGTTGTACAATGTACTTCCAAATATTTGCCAAATTTGTTAAGCCGCGCTGGGGAGTTGTGAAAGGAGTCTACCGGGGTACACTTGTACTTGGCACCCGAATGTGATAATAATATTAATGTAAACCAAAATGGAACTACGATTTTATAAACAATGTATGTCTCTGACACGCTTTATAATGCGGATCGCTGACTGCGCTCGACCGCAGGGTCAAAGATACTGTTTCTGGTCAAAGACTTAGTATTGGAGTAAGAGAGCGCTGGGCGCGTAGTTGTGGCGAAAGAAGTTGGAATAGGCAGTTTTTGTGGTGTGTTTTGTGAAGCCACGAAGTGTTAGATTAATATAGGAATTACAAGAACATGGAATCAGAAATCTTCTCACAAGCAAGGTAAAGAATTTAAATATTTATGACTTTTCGTTTTGCCAGCGCATTAGTACAGTTGAGTTAGCTGTTAATTTGTAATTGTTGAGTAACGCCAGAACGTACGTAAACTGATTTGATAAGAAGGCTAGTTACATATTTCACTTTTATAATGTTTCTAAGATTTGTTAACGGAGGAATACATAATCTGATGATTTGTATTTAAGCTGGTTTAGTGAGGTTAGATAACACTTGCAGTATAAATCTCATTATTTGTGGATCAATTAGTAAATATGATATATTTTTTCCATCAATGTAACTTGAATTATCAAATGGTTTTTAGAAGCCAAACTTAACTCGCAATATTATATTACTAAAAAAGAACTCAGTAATTCACCACAATCAATACCGCCTCCCTGCTCAGGTCACATGTTTTTCAAGGAAGTTGGATTTTTCTTAAATGTTTTGATTTATCAGCCAAAAGAATTTCATATACAATTCAAAGTATTATGGCCATGACTGCACACTGCTGAACCTGAAGCTAGCATATTTTATTTTTTTCATGGGAGACCAGAATATATCGCGTTCCACCATTGCTGCTTTAGAGGTAAGACAATTTCATTTATTTGTATGCACTCGCCATCATTCAGTGTATTCCTTACAAAGCTGAATAATTTTAACAAGTATCCAAAAGATTTTATTATAGTAAAAGAACGTTACCGTTTCACGTTAAAATATATTTGATGGCGAAGAAGACCCATCAAAGACTGCTCCATGAAAGAGTGATATTCAGTTATTAAAAAGTGCCAATATTTCATTAACATGAATCGGATGGGAAAATGTTGTTGTAAACAAATAATGAATCGTCACCCCGGTTTTTATTTTAAAGAACCTGACAACTCTAATGATTGAAGACTCAGTACTGTGCTGCCAAGCTCTTTCAGGCGAAAACATGCACGGGAAAAACTTACGAACAGAATTTTTCTACTGATAGTATGCAAGGAATCACACCGTGACATCGTGTGTGTGAATTTAGGTTTACCCTGTATAGCTCTTACGTGGCGGAACTCACGAGAATTCGCGTGGCTCGACATTTTATTTTTCAGGAAGGTAGATGTATCAAACCGGATACGATGAACAATGTAAGATTCTTTTGTGGTGCAATTTAGTTGTCTGTCTGTTACAGCAATTCCACCACCCATGTCCGTTCGGTGAAGAAATGTTCTGAATTTTACACGCTGCGCAGGTCAGTGAATTTGCGTCATTTGTACCGGTCACACACCGTGAAAACAGTGTTTGTGCGGTACTCCCTATTTAATTTATGCTGAGTGCAAGTTTAGCGGTATCTTTGATCTGAAATGCATATCTCTTGTACAGAGATAAGAGAAAGTGATTTGATTAGTCACAGACGACTGCGTGTTTGCAGTTCACTCTTCAGGCGCTAGAAACATATTACGTACAAGCTTAGCGCCCACTATTCCGCTCGCGTAATGTTATATGGTCTTAACAGATTTTTAAAATTTTTCTTGAATGGAAATTTTTTTGTTGTTCACAAACTGAAACACACTCTAAACTATTCACACTAATTAAGGCCAAAGAAGCATGGTCTTTTCCGAATGTACTTCTGGCCAAAAAGCGATTCTGGTAGTCGGAAAAGGCGGTTGTTGTTAAGCTTGTGTTTTGTGTTCTTGTGGTGATGTTTCCACAGAATCATTCATCCTTCTAACACACTTCATCATTGCAAACGAAAGAGTGAAATACGAATATTTATACATTTAGTTTTAAAAATATTGTAATATAACGAAACATTTTCTTTAAAATTTTATTCCCCCATTTCAATCGCTTCAGAGTTGAATTTCCAGAAACACTGCACAGGTATTTTTTTATTTCTTACCGAGAAGTTAAATACCAGTTCTCATAAATGGAGCATAAAATGCCTTAGAAGTTGTTTAATAATCTTTATTTTCAAAACATACTTTCACCCATTACTTCACTCTCGCAGCGGTCACCTGTGGTCTAGAGACAACATCTCTGATTAGTAATCAAAATGTCCTGTGCCCCGTGTCCGAATATTGATTAATATTCAACATCCGCGTCCTAAGACTCCCGACGTAAGAATTCACCCTCATTCTGCCAAAGACCTTCAAAGAAGGCGGAGGAGTGGGCAGAGGTTCTGGGCACTCTCTCGTCCTTGGGGTGGGAAATGCTCTTAAAGGAGGAAGAATCTGCGGTGATCAACGTCACGAGGATGGAGAAGTCAATGAAAACCACAGCATTAAAGACATAAAACGTGTATCCACAGGACATACGCCCTGTAATTGAAAAAGTGTCCTAACGATCTCTCCATTGGCAAATATTCCGGAATAGCTTCCTATTCGGATCTCTGGGAGAGGACTGCCAACGTGGAGGTGACCATGATAAAAAGACTGGATAACTCACGAAAGCATAACGTTCTACAAGTCGGGGCATGGAACGTCAGATGCTTGGTAGGGAAGCTAGAAAATCTGAAAAGGGAAATGCAAAGGCTCAGTATAGATGTTGTGAAGCGAAATGGAAAGAGGACATGGATTTCTAGTCAGATGAGTATAAGGTAATATCAAAAGCAGCAGAAGATGGTACAACGGTAGTAGGATTCGTTATGAATAGGAAGGTAGGGCAGAGATTGTGTTACCGTGAACAATTCACTGATACGATTCTTCTCATCAGAATAGACAGAAAACCAACACCGATAACGATAGTTCAGGTACACATGTCGACATCGCAGGCTGAAGATGAAGAGATACAGAAAGTATATGAGGAAATTGAACGGATAATACAGTATGTAATGGGTGATGGAACTATAATTGACATGGGGGACTAGAATGCAGATGCAGGAGAAGAGAAGAAGAAAAGGTTACAGGCGAATATGGTCACGTCTAAAAAGGGTAATCACAGAAGGTGAAAAGAAAAACTTAGGTGCAAAGAAGGTAAAATTGTCAGCGGAATACAGGAATACAGAAATACAGGTAGTTGAGGAAGAAACAGGAAGTGAAGGGAAGCTAAGACGAACTGGCCGCATGAAAAATGTGAAGAAATCGGAGAAGAAATGACTGTCAGAAGGACTGAGTCAGCATATATAAAAGTCAAAACTACCTTCGGTGAAATTAAAAACAAGGTTGCTTACATTAAGAGTGCAACGAAAATTCCATTGTTAAACGCAGAGGAGAGAGCGGATATGTGGAAACAGTACCTTGAAGGCCTCTATAACGGGGAGATTTGATGTGACAGAAGAAGAAACGGGAATCGATCGAGAAGAGATAGGGGATCCAGTATTAGAATCAGAATTTAGGAGAGCTGTGGAGGATTTAAGATCGGATAAGGATGAAGGGATGCATAACATTCCATCAGAATTGCAAAAACATTGAAGGAAGAGGCATCAAAACGACTATTCATGGTGCGGTGTAGAATATATAAGTCGCGATATACCATCTGACTTTCGGAGGAATATCGGTCACACAATTCCGAAGTCTGCATGAGCATACAAGTGCGAGGATTATCGCACAATCAGCTTAACAGCTCATGATTCCAAGTTGCTCACAAATGTAATATACAGAAGAATGGAAAAGAAAATTGAGAATGTGTTAGATGGCGATGAGTTTGGCTTTAGGAAAGATAAAGGCACCAGAGACGCAATTCTGACGCTCCGGTTCATAATGGAAGCAAGAATAAAGAAAAATCAAGACACATTGTTAGAATTCGTCGAGCTTGAAAAAGCGTTCAACAGTGTAAAATGGTGCAAGATGTTCGAAATTCTGAGAAAAATAGTGGTAAGCTACAGGGAGAGACGTATATTATACAGTATGTACCAGAGCCAAGAGAGAATAATGAGAGTGAACGACAAAGAACGAAGTGCTTGGATTAAAAAGGTTGTAAGACAGGGATGTAGTCTTACGCGCCTAATATTCAATCTGTACATCGATGAAGCAATGATTGAAATAAAGGAAAGGTTCAGGAGTGAAATTAAAATTCAAGTTGGAAGGATATCAAAGATACGATTCGGCGATGAGACTGCTATTCTGAGTGAAAGTGAAGAAGAATTACATCATCTGCTGAATGGAACGAACAGTCAAATGAGTACAGAATACTGATTGAAAGTAAATCGAAGAAAGACGAAAGTAAGGAGAAGAAGCAGTAATGAGAACAGCGAGAAACTTAACATCAAGATTGAGTGTCACGAAGCAGATGAAGCTAAGGAATTCTTCTAGGTAGACAGAAAAATAACCAGTGATGGACGGATCAAAGAGGACATCAAAGGGAGACTAGCACTGGCAAACAGGGCATTCCTGGCCAAGAGAAGTCTACTAGTATCAAGCGTAGGTCACAATTTGAGGAAGAAATTTTATAGAATGTACGGTTGGAGTAGAGCATCGTACAGTAGTGAAACATATACCTTGTGCAGACCAGGACAGAAGTAGATCGAAGCTACAGAAAATTATGTGGAGTGATAAGGTAAATAGTGAGGAGGTTCTGCAAATAATTGGAGATTAGTGGAATATATGGACAACTGACAAAGAGAAGACATGAGGGAATGACTTACATGGCACTAGAGGGAGGTGTAGAGGGCAAAAGCTGTTGAGGAAGACAGAAACTGTAATATATCCAACAAGTAACTGAGGACATATGTTTGTAAGTACTACTCTGAGAGGAAGAGATTGGCACAGGAGAGGAATTCGTGGCCGACTGCATCAAACTAGTCAGAAGACTAATGACTTTAAAAAAAGAAAAAGAAAACTGCCTTAACAGACACATATTTTCAAAAATCTTCTCATCCCCTACTTCACCCCCTTAGGGCTGGATTTTCGAACAGTCTCTTACCAAATAATGTCTACAGTTTAGGATCAATACCCACTCCAAAGTCCCATCCTTAACTGTTTGGGCTGAGGAATGATGAACTAGTGAATCAGTCTCACCATATTTCATCCCCCTTAGGGGTTGAATATCCAGAAACATGGAATTATGAATTTTTTTATTTTTGACTGAGAAGTTAGTTCCAGCTTCAAAATTGCCATATTAACGACATATTTTCAAAAACCCTTTCATCTGCCACTTCACCCCTTCAGGTGTGGAATTTCGTAAAATCCCTTCTTAAACGATGTCTACCTTCTTAAAAGATGTCTACAGTGTAAGGTCAACACCCTCTCCAAATTTGAAGTTTCTCCTCATAGTGGTTTGGGCTGGACGATGATGAGTCTGTCAATCAGTCAAGACATTTCCTTTCATATACTGTATAAAGATTATCTAAAAATGGTCACATTAATAGCCTTAAATGGAACATTTCGACATGAAAAACTTACTGCTGCCAATTTCCACTGCCGCTCTGAATAAAAGTCTCAATTCGGTTGCAGAAGAACGACGATATTGCGATCTTATATCCATTTTCTTCTTTTTATATCATTTGTTCTTTTCTTTATGCACATTTCTCTTATAATTGCGAGAAACGTTGGAGAGACTTTCCACCTGATGCAAGACATAATTCATTTATTATAATTTAACTCACACATGTTTCAGCTCTCTATATACCATCATCTGTGTATATTATTCTGCCTAAACACTTTTTTAACGTAGTAACTTTTTCTTCAGGTTAGTATGATTTCAGCTTCAAGCGACTTCTATGTAAAATAATATACTGTGACAAACAATACACAGTTGAGCTATGAAATATAAAACGCCTGGTATTTATCAAAAATTAGTCCTATAATATTATTTTGAAAAGAAGCCCACTGTACTTTCTTCCTCTTACAGGTTAATTTATTATTTAGTGCTGTTCATAACATATTTAACGTACGATATACGGCTTGTCATCTGCAAACAACGCAATGTTATGTTGTCTTCTTTACGGTTGTATCCCACGTGTTAAGAGACTTATAGGCTCACTATTGCTACTTCGCAGAGTGCGTATCCTTTCATTTGTATGAAGTTGAACTCTTCGCTCGACGCCATATTTAAACAAAGTAAACGCGAAACCATAGCTGCTTACTACTATGGCTCGAAATGGACATACTTAGGAAACGGAAGTAATCTAACTGACTAACTTAGAACTTTTACTAAAGGAAACGTTTATAAAACAAGTTAAAACTGAAATTAATTACTGTTCACATAAGCAAGCTGTGAGCATCCACTGCTTTTAGTTTCAGATGACCACTACATTGTTTCATAAATATCGTTTTTTTTTCGTTCGAGCAATTTTATTTTACTTCTTAATTTTTGATTTCGTGGAAACTGAGCCTACAAATCGTCACTTCCGACAGAAAAAGCTGTTATGGGACACTCTGCAGGAGTTTCAGTGATTGTGTCGGTGTTGGAATATTCATTCGTGTTTTCGACGTGAAATTAACACTTGTATATGAATTACTTTTATGTCTCGATGAACATTCATAAATGACGATTGGCAGCCGCCCGAAATTAATTCTAAACAATTTCTTTTTTCGTAGACGGAGAACCAAGGTGGTTAAGGTGACTGTTCGTGTTAACTGGGAAATCTGGGTTCGATTCCTGGTCTGGTACAAATTTTTACTCTCGTATTCAGAAGAAACAGTACACCTTGAACGACTAGTGACAGGACGTTCATATCCACAGGACGTGTACTTTAGTGTGTTCTGAAGAAGCGATTAGTATTTGAGTCACGTCGGTTCAGCTTGTGTCCTGTTGCCTCTTAGGTACAGAGTCTGCCATGCGCCCTGTTAACTTGTTCCGTGCTTGATGGCATCGACGCGGATGAGGTACGAATCGTTTCCTGTGGTATAGCCATCCATGCTGCATTCACCTGCTTTCAAAGTTCATCTGTGGTGGTTGGCACTGTTTCACACCGCTGCATCCGTCCTTTCTCCGCATCCCACACATTTTCGATTGGCGACAAGTCTGGTGATATGGCGGGCCTGAGCAAAAGGCTGAATCCTGTGACACCAAGAACGCAACATCTGCTCGTGCATTGTATTCCTGAAAAATGGCGTCTTTGGTGGTGTGCAGAAAGGGTATGGCTAGGGGTCACAGAATGTCATTCACGTACGTCACACTGGTCACAGTGCGCTGCACACGAACAGAGTAATTTGTGGTAGTACCCAATAGCACCCCACACGATAATGCTTCGAGATGGCATTGTATGCTTGTGCAAATTCAGTCATTTTGAGACCGCATCACCCTATCTGTGGCGAACCAAAATGTGGATGTCATTTTCAAGCAAACAGAACCTGGATTCGTCAGAAAAGAATATCTGATGCCATTCCTGTGCCCAGTAACGTAATTCCATACACCATTGCCGTCTAGCATGTTCCTGCGCATTCGTCAAAGATAGGTGGAGAAGTGGGTGAAGCGCACGTAACCCACGCCGTAATAAACTGCGATGGACTGGCATCCCTGATAGTGTACGATGTGTTACACTGATCCACTGTTGCGCGAGAGCCGAGCAGGATGCAGATCTGTTTTGCAATGCCTTTCAGATGTGGTGTCGATCTTCTCAGGGGTGTGACATGCGTGGTGGACCCGACCCATCTCGTCGTGTTCTACGGTCTTCCGTGAACCATTCTGCACACACCCGTAGCTCTGCCGAAACAGTTCGTCCCACACGAGCAGCACTTTCTCGTGTGACTGCATCACATTCTTTCATGCCAATAATGCTCCTCTTTCGGACTCACTTATTTGAGGGTACGGTTCGCGCATACGTTGCGACGCATCCTGCCCTTTTGGTCAAGTCACACTGGTTCATTATCTTCGGTTTATGGTGACAACGATAGCCGCTAGCACATTTTACAGGTAGCTGGTGTTGGGCAGCGATATCGATGTTAACCTTGAACCCACGGGCTGACATTGTTCAAATGCTAATCATTTCGGCAGAACCTATTAATGTACACGTCCTGTGAATATGAACGTCCTACCTCCAGCCTTTCAAGCTGTTCTGTTTTATTTTTCTGAAAACGAGTGTAGTATATCACTAATAGATAGAATATCTATCCCTAACAGAGCTGATGCCTAGATATTCGCAGCCAGCGAATTTATTTCTGATTACTGTAGATATTACTTTAAATGAATATTGTAGGCTGCATTAAAATTTGAGTTATACAGATGTTTTGAATTAGGCTCAGATCGATATGCTCACTCTCACATAATCTGAAATATGAATCATATTCTTTTAATAAATGACAGTTGATAAGTGTCGCAAAGGAACATTCCTCAAGCTTTGTCCAAAATGTGAGATGTATTTCAGCGTTTCGATTGTGTAATTGATGGTGGGGAATTTCTTATCCTTCATCATTATTTTGATCCAGCTGTAAGTACAAAAATATATCGCGACCACTAATTTTAGGAACATGCGTCGACAAGAAGGAACATTTCACGTCTAAGCAGCGGGCTATATGTAAGTGGCGCCGCCAGACAGCACGCTCAAATAAAATACTTCTGTTTTCTCTACACAGTAGTGAGATGTCGATTCTCTTCCAACTTAAAAACAGTTGCGATATCTTAGCTACATTTTGTACACAGCATCGTGTCACCAACAATGAACCAAATGCATAGCAGCCAGTGACCATATTTTTCACTGCAAACCCTTTAAATTTTATGCCGCAGAGTACAAATAAATTAAGTATCACAGTAACTACCACGAATATCGAAAAACATAGGCACTTCATTATGGAATTGTGATACGAAAATATAAGAAAAGATAGAAATGAGTTTTGTGCACCAATTAAGTTCCTTGGTATCAAAGTAGAGGTATTATGCACAGTACAGAAGAAAACGCGTAAATTCGAAACATGTCTTTTTTAATATATTAAAAGAAAAGGAGAACCTTTATCGCAAAACTAACTCCAGGAGTTTATGCAGCTTTGTTTCATTTACATGCAGTATCTCTTTACATTTTGAAGGTCTTTTACTATTCACAGCAACAAAATGGGAAAAAATTTGTTCATGTACTGCTATCAGGCGCTTTGTGCGACAGGACCGTAGTTTATCATGTTGCACAACTACGAGCGCCATTGCGACATTTCACTGCCAGGTCTTTCTCCTGGCCCGTACAGATAGTTTTCCTTTGTGGTGCACATAGGCTACGAAACCTTGCCAGAGTTATGAAGGGAAGATAACGTACAACTGCGATTTTGTAATGGCAAACAGCGTTCTTATTACAGAACACCTGAATACATGAAAGAAAGGTTCCTTCTTAAAAGTGTCGTGGCAGCCTTGAGTAGTTCGCACCATTGCGGAACATTAACTATAAGTAAATTTACCAGTTAGGAACATGGAATAGCTGAACTAACAAAAATAGTATTTCCTAGACCAAATATTTTACAAAAACAATGGCAGTTTGGAGGTTACCCGCTGTTAGGGCGTACCAGTTCGATCTACTCAAAGCTAACGCGTGGTGTACTAATTTAGAAGAATGAGGGTAAGAGTTAGAAAGTAACTGTACTTCGTAGAATATTTTGTTTATAGATATCGACATGTTTCAGAGGACATTGCATACTGGTCGCGAGAAACAGTAGCGATCATGTGGTACAAGATTATCCACACTTCGTTAATCTTTTAGCCGTGTAAGTTGTGGACTATACAAGAGATGAAAGAGATTCGTAGCTGCAAACTAGAACAATCAATTTTCCAAGGGAAGTCAAATGAAAATGAGACAGGCGGAAGAAAGTAAGTAAACTGTTTATTATTTCAAAAGTAATCGTCATAACTGTCAACACATTTATCCCGCTGCATGATCAGACGATCAGTACCTCGAGAGAAGATATTGCAGATGTCTACTGTGACACCACCGGGGTGTTTTCCTCTCTTCGAAATTGACTCAGTCGAAGCCGGCCTCATCGTTAATGTACCGCCCTAACCATTTTTGTCGATATTCACGTGATTCTCAGCTTTATTTTGCTAGGTCTCTGCTTTTATTGGATTTATTCATTTGTTCTCTTCTTTTATTCTGCTGGATACTCATGAGATTGTCCTACATGATTTTTGTACGAAAGTGTGTACTTTCTTAAAAACTAGTCATCCAAACACTTTTAATCTCAGTTTAAAACGAAAATCGATAAAAATAATTACTAATGCTACTACAAGATACATATTGCAATATCTGTTTTCCAAATTACAAAATCAATGTCACAGAAGCGATCAATATAATTTATTTGAAGAATCATGTTTAATAGATGAGAATCTTTGGTTATCAGATGTTACTACATCACAGCAGTCTGTGTTGTCTCTGAAGCAGTGAGTCGTAGAATTCTTTGTTAACCGTGGAAATTGTAATGAACTAGTAACGAACAGATTATGTTATTAATGTAACTTAACCATTATTTTGGCAAGAAATATGCGAAGATTAGTGAGCTATAGAGTCGTGACAGAGAAGTTCGAATCAGAAAGTGTTGAATTTCAAGAAAAGTATTTCAGTAATTTCGTGGTCAACCTAGATCTCACTTGCGGAATATGTAAATGGAAATTTTACTGCCACTAAACCATGACGCTGCAAAAAGAAAAGCTGAATGTTCTTTTTCTGTTTCCTAGCACTACCATTGTTATAATTTTCACCCCATTGCAATATATGCAGTTTACATATACAATGAGATGACATAAGTCATGGGATATCCCCTATTATCGTGTCGGATCTACTTTTGTCCGGCGTAGTGCAGCAGTTCGACGTGGCATGGACTCAACAAGTCGTAGGAAGTCTCCCACAGAAATTCTGAGCCACGCAGCCTCTACAGCCGTCGATAACTGCAAAAGTGTCGGCGTTGTAAGTTTTTTGCACGAATTGACATCTCGATTATGTCTCATAAATGTCCGACGATCTGAGTGGCCAAGTCATTCGCTCGAACTGTTCAGAATGTTCGTCAAACCAATCACGAACAGAATGAGATTTTCACTCTGCAGCGGAGTGTGCGCTGATATGAAACTTCCTGGCAGATTAAAACTGTGTGCCCGACCGAGACTCGAACTCGGGACCTTTGCCTTTCGCGGGCAAGTGCTCTACCTACTGAGCTACCGAAGCACGACTCACGCCCGGTACTCCCAGCTTTACTTCTGCCAGTACCTCGTCTCTCCTTTCTTTCAGGAGTGCTAGTTCTGCAAGGTTCGCAGGAGAGCTTCTGTAAAGTTTGGAAGGTAGGAGACGAGGTACTGGCAGAAGTAAAGCTGTGAGTACCGGGCGTGAGTCGTGCTTCGGTAGCTCAGTTGGTAGAGCACTTGCCCGCGAAAGGCAAAGATCCCGAGTTCGAGTCTCGGTCGGGCACACAGTTTTAATCTGCCAGGAAGTTTCAATCACGAACAGTTGTGGCCCGGTGACAGGGCGCATTGTCATCCACAAAATATTCTAACGCTGTTTGTGAACATGAAGTCCATAAATGGCTGAAAATTCTCTCGAAGTGGCCGAAGATAACCATCTCCAATCAGTGATCGAGTCCATCCTTGTAAACACAATCCCACTCCATTATGGAGGCATCACCAGCTTGTACAGTGGCTTTTCCACAACTTAGGTCCATGGATTCGTGGGGTCTAAATCACACTCGAACGGTACCATAAGCTTTTACCAACTAAAATCAGGATTCATCTGACCAGGCCACAGTTTTGCAGACCCGTAGGATCCAACCGGTATGGTCATGAGCCCTGGAGAGACGCCATAGGCGATATCGTGCTGTTAGCAAAGGCACTCCGGTTCCATTTAGAAGTGTTATAGGCGCCGCCGCTGTTGCTCATGTACATAAACGATGTAGGAGACAATCTGAGCAGCCCTCTTATATTGCTTGCAGATGAGGCAGTCACTTACCGTCTTTTAAAGTCTTCAGATGATCAAGACTAGTTACAAAATGATTTAGGCAAGATATCTTTAAAGTGAGAAACGTGCCAGTTAACTTAAAATAACGAAAAGTGTGAAATCATCCAATCGAGTACTAAAAGAAATCCTCTAAATTTCGGTTACACGAGAAATGACACATATTTAATCGTCGTAAATCTGTAAGTTAAGCTAATGACTTATGGTTTACAGTTACGAATAACTTAAATTGGAACGATCACATAGCAAATGTTGTGGGTAAAGCAAATTAAAGACTGCGAGTTGTTGCCAGAACACTTAGAAAGTGCAACAAGTCTACTAAATAGGCGGCTTGCACCATGCTTGTCCACCTTTTTATGGAATATTGCTGTGCGGTGTGGGATCCAGCTCAGATTGGACTGACGAAGGACACTGAAAAAGTTTGAAGAAGAGAAGCTCGTTCTATAATATCGTGAAATATCGGAGAAAGTACCACGGACATGATACTTGAATTGGACTGGCAATCATTAAACCAAAGGACTTAATCATTATGGTTCGATTTTCTGGGGAAATTTCAGCCACTAACTTTCTCCTCTGATTGCAAAAATATTCTGTTGGTGACCACTTACATAGGGAGTAATGATATATGTGATAAAATAAGAGATATCAGAGCTCGCACAGAAACTTTTAAGTTCTCGTTTTTCGCTCGCCGTTCGAGAGTGGAACGGTAGAGAAATACACTCCTGGAAATGGAAAAAAGAACACATTGACACCGGTGTGTCAGACCCACCATACCTGCTCCGGACACTGCGAGAGGGCTGTACAAGCAATGATCACACGCGCGGCACAGCGGACACACCAGGAACCGCGGTGTTGGCCGTAGAATGGCGCTAGCTGCGCAGCATTTGTGCACCGCCGCCGTCAGTGTCAGCCAGTTTGCCGTGGCATACGGAGCTCCATCGCAGTCTTTAACACTGGTAGCATGCCGCGACAGCGTGGACGTGAACCGTATGTGCAGTTGACGGACTTTGAGCGAGGGCGTATAGTGGGCATGCGGGAGGCCGGGTGGACGTACCGCCGAATTGCTCAACACGTGGGGCGTGAGGTCTCCACAGTACATCGATGTTGTCGCCAGTGGTCGGCGGAAGGTGCACGTGCCCGTCGACCTGGGACCGGACCGCAGCGACGCACGGATGCACGCCAAGACCGTGGGATCCTACGCAGTGCCGTAGGGGACCGCACCGCCACTTCCCAGCAAATTAGGGACACTGTTGCTCCTGGGGTATCGGCGAGGAGCATTCGCAACCGTCTCCATGAAGCTGGGCTACGGTCCCGCACACCGTTAGGCCGTCTTCCGCTCACGCCCCAACATCGTGCAGCCCGCCTCCAGTGGTGTCGCGACAGGCGTGAATGGAGGGACGAATGGAGACGTGTCGTCTTCAGCGATGAGAGTCGCTTCTGCCTTGGTGCCAATGATGGTCGTATCTCTACGATCGTCTCCATGGGAGAATAGCAGCCTGCATTGCTGCGAAAGGTGGATATACACTGTACTAGTGCCGACATTGTGCATGCTCTGTTGCCTGTGTCTATGTACCTGTGGTTCTGTCAGTGTGATCATGTGATGGATCTGACCCCAGGAATGTGTCAATAAAGTTTCCCCTTCCTGGGCAATGAATTAACGGTGTTCTTATTTCAATTTCCAGGAGTGTAGTTTGAAGGTGGTTCGATGAACCCCCTTCCTGGCATTTTATTGTGAATTGCAGGGTAATCATGGAGACGTAATGTAGTTGTAGACATCAGACACATAGACACAGATAAATATCGGAACGCTGTTAACAAAAGAATCACCATTTTGTCCATCAGTGGAAACTTTATACAACAGTTGTGCAGTATGTATCTGAAGTATCATATTGCGTTGCTTAGAACACACCGAATGAATACAAGTGGATATCCAATGGTCGCAACCTTTGCAAAGTTCATTTCTCATTCTTCTTCGGGAAAATATGGGTTACTCATATTAGTATTCTTCTGAAAAGATCTTCACTAAAACTACAAATTATTAAAACAAGTAACAGGTCTAAACGCACGTCATGTTCCGAGATATTTCGTCGTTTTTAAATATGTGATAGTTACTTTAGGGTATGTCAGTTTTCAATAAAAATAAATTCTCTGCCGGGGCCCACTAGAAAATGTGTGAGGCTGCGGCAAGATGAATCAGATTATTAGATAATAATTTTTTTGAACTGTGGATGTCGTTGACAGTACAAATACATTGAGGTACATCAGTTAAGTCATCGTCAACGAAAAGTCTTTTACGAGCAAGTTGCGGCATTATCACATGAATCCCTTGTAGTGGATCTTCGATTCTTACCGGTAATGCAGTTTCCTAGCATCCTAGACATCGATGCTGATTCTTATAGTTGACCTATGTTGATAGTTACATGTTGGCTGATTGTAAATGGGTTTCGAATCAGATCCCATGTTGCAACTGCTACGAGAGGCACTAAGGGCACTATCAAGGACAACTTATTTTGCGCATCAATTAGAATGATGCTGCTGTGCCCTGAAGGCTTCAGATTTAACGTTACATAGAGTTCGTTCTATCAAAAACAGCTGTGAAAATTTACTTGTCAAAAACTCAATCAAATATAGAAATGAAAATTCCTAAAATCTAGCAAAGCATAAATTATGACGGGTAACTGTTCGTGTACGTATGTTTGGGTGAGTGCAACGTATAGATAATTGGTATACAACTGAAGATAACATAACTGTAAAGGTATCAGTGCTGGTAATGACGAGATGATAATGTTAAGTTGTCGTTAAGGCACGTACAGCAAAAAAAGGCTGAACAACTGAACGAGGTATAAAAGCGGCTTTCATTCCATCAAGTGGCCGTTAAAAGTAACATTCATCGATGGAATCAAATTCGATTTCATGCTTAACATAGTAGGGTGATATAAGAAAATCCCCGAAGTATTTCGTACACTCTGTAACTGTCCCTACACTCATGAAGCAGGGAGTGTTTTAAGAAGTTCTTTTGTGAAATTCGTGAACTTGACCTTTGAAGGCAGAAGCGCCGATAGTGCCGATACTTGCTTGTTTTTTGCCACCGAATTACATAGAGCCGTCAGCTTGAGGCTACAGCGTAGTGTAGTGTTCCGTGTGCTACATTTTTTCGGAAAATGAAATGCGTATGCCCTTGTCTGTTTGTACACGGATTATGTATTTTGCCTTTGCTTTTTGTGGCAAAGTTCCGAAAATTGACACTGTTGAGCTACCTTAGTAAAACATTTGTGGTAAAGGTAAAGTCTGTGGAGCTCGTTGGTAGCACACCGCTTCTTGTACATGTCGACCACGACGCTCGGGGTCACAGCACCAAGTTACGGCACCTGAACATGGGCGTATAAGATCCCGAAACCCGTCGTGTGTTAAAAGAACATTACAACCTCTGGGAAATTGATAGAAATGTGCGAGGCAGACGAAGAACTGTACGTTGAAAGCAAAAATAGAATAACAAGACACGAGAACTATAAGAAAATTGCGGAAGTCATTAACCGTGAAGCGTGGCCAGGTTGTATCCCTCAGGATGTAAAGAAGAAAATCTACAATTTTTGTTGAAATAAAAATATTTCCTAATGGTTGTTGTATTTACTAAATACTTCTTTGCATTCAGTTATTCTTCCATCAGTGATTTATATATAGCTTCAAACATTTCTGTTACTATTTTTGTCAATTTGCACTACGGTATTTGAGGGCTGTAGAGTAAGAAAATGGTTCAAATGGCACTGAGCACTATGGGACTTAACTGCTGAGGTCATCAGTCCCCTAGAACTTAGAACTACTAAAACCTAACTAACCTAAGGACATCGCTCACATCCATGTCCGAGGCAGGATTCGAACCTGCGATCGTAGCGGTCGCGCGGTTCCAGACTGAAGCGCCTTGAACCGCTCGGCCACTCCGGCCGGCGCTGTAGAGTAAACTAGAGTACATCTCCCCTGTTGCAAGAAATCGCAATATTACTGTGAGTCTGTCTTTTGCGGATGTAGATGAGTCACTTTCCTGAGTACATATTGAAATGTACTCTCCTTTATTCGCAAGTAGCTAAGTTTCATACGGCTTTATGTTCTCAATTTTCAGCTCCCGTTAAGAAATTTTGTTAAATGCTTTTATTATCTCACCGTGAAACCCATGGCTTCAGCTAAGAATGTTTTCTTTTCCTTTTTTTCTGCTCCTCTTCCAAATACGAACATAATGCAATCGTAATATACAACTGAAGGGCATAATAATAAGTTTTTGTCTGCCATTCTGAAACTTTGACGAATTATTGAATGAGAGCGTAAAACTACCTGTTTTCGCCACGTCAAAGATCCTTGTCCAATATTTGATCAGATTTCTTTGTCCAATAAATTTGATTGTGCAATAGCCTTCTTAGCCCCTGGAAAGGTCCTGAAATTGACAGCAGGGTGAGTGGACATGGCGTCATCCTTGGCGGACTGAAACGAGAAAAAATCCCCACTCGTATACAGGATTAAAAGCGCGATCTCTCTGAATTGTGTCCAGCACTCTACTTGCTAGACCGTCGCGCCAACTAAAAAATTTGTGCGAGTAGTCCAGTTAGCTACCTTACCACTTTTGACGAAGGAACAGATAGTTTGCAGAATAACTGAATTCAATGGAGTCTTTGAGCTTCATATGTTATAAAACTACTTTGAACATAAAAAAATCTGCAATTGTTACATTTTATAAAAATTAGGTATGTTGTAACCTCCCCACAAAAAATCTTTTCACATTTAGTGTAACCTTAAAACAGAAAAATTACTAAATTTCTCAACAGTAAAAATAAAATTATAATTATGTCGTTCACATTCAGTGTAATGTCCCAACAAAAAATAAATTCAGTAACCTGGTAATAATACAATGTAACTAACCTCTCAATTAAATTGTCGCTCACTTATAACTTTTCAATAATCGACTGTGAATTTAACCTGGTAGATTTTGGACGTCAGCAGTGCTGCGTCATGGCCCTGAAAGATCATTCTGAATAAACAAAGAAAAAAATTCTTACCTCAATGAAGGTCGCCGAATAACGCATATATATCTGCTCTTAGAATAAATTTTTCTGGCGCAGCCCTGTGCAATGCTGGCCGATAGATTTGTAATTTATGAAAGGAAACAACAGATTTTTTTCTTTTGCAATAATCGGGAAGATGATGGATTGGAGAAATTACTAAATTCTTTAAATTGAAATGAATGGTTGTTAAAAGTTACTTTTTATGAGAAAGATTATTATTAGGAGATTTTTTAAAACATTTACATGGGACTTGAGATAACAATACTACATATGCGCGAGGCTGCTTTTTACCTTATACAATAATGCTCAGGCTCCGGCATCGCTGCACCACGACCGGCCCAGCCAACACGATACACCAGACCAGACTGCTCGCTAGCAACAACTTACTCCTACTGCTACACAGTTCCTACTGCAGTCAACACTGCTCTCTGGTCTGAGATTCTCTTATACCTTACATATCGCAGGCAGCGCGTGAGCAATACATCGGAATTACATCTGCTCGGACCTCTTACATATATCGCAGGCAGCGCGTGAGCAATACATCGAAATTACATCTGCTCGGACCTCTTACAATGTTTTGTAAAAGGTAGGACCGTTCCTTGCATAATCCTATGCTACAGCATGTTATTCCTCCTTCCAGCATCCCATAAGAAAGCATCATATCCATTATTCCTCTGTAACGTAACCCACTTACAGATAAACGTGAAAACGTTGTAATATAACAGAATAATAGAAACATCTGTCATACAATTCTTTTCTGAGGTTATCTCTTAAGTTAAATATACGTTTGAAAAACACTACTCTTTATTTCCGTCATATGTAATTAGTAGGAGTGTGTATTGGAGTCCAACGGTTGTATCTATGCGCGTAGTGCATTTCTCCGCCAAGATATCCCCGTATCTCCATGCCTAACGATATGCCGTGACGTACCATGTGAAGAGCGTGTCAAAGAATGGGCGTATTTCTTTGCACTGTAACCTTCCGAAATTTGGTATTTCCCGTTCGTGGCATACCACCTGTTGCACTTTGCGAGATAAGATCAAGATAACTGTGATAATTCGATACATGCTGTGATAAATAAGCTCTAGCCGCCACTCGTTACCCATAGTAGCTGCACTCGCTTAGAATCGTCGATAGCTCCGACGAGTTTCCGACATGAATCTACGAGGTGAGTTACATCAATAGCTTATTCTACCGCCTCCATTGTGTTTGCTGCTTTTCTCTTTCAAAGGATTTCCAATACAAATATGTTAGATATACACTAGGGATCATCTCTGTACCATGTACGTTTCTGTTTCTGATTATTAGCGATTCCCAAGGGTATTGTCACAGGGAATAGGATGCTAGGTTTTCATCTTTCTTGTGTATTTCGTCTCGCCGGAAACTTTACCACTTGTGATTTGCACATTTGTTGATTAGTAATTGTAAGTACGCCAAAATTCAGTTAATTGAAAGGCGAATGAACAATCAGGACAAGGTCAGATAGAATTTATGTGTTCGTTGCTTATAGTCACAAATTTAAAACTTACTGTGCTCTCATTGGATGTATAATGATTGAGACCACTCGGTTTAGTATCTTATTCTACTGTTCCAGTATTTGATACAAGTTTTTTCGGTATCTTGAAAATCATTTATTTCCTTCGTTCACGAAAACATGATTTTGTCCAAATGGGTCAAACAAGGCACTATTCTGGGACAGAATTTCACTGTTAATAAATGTTATGCAATACACCTTGACGTTTTAAATAAAAATTGCTTTTCCCTGGCACCGAGCTTTGACTTCTAGTTCGATATTAATAGCATAACACATTCCACATAGAACTTGAGTAAGTTCCTTGTGTAATTGTGCTCCTGACTTGTTAATTTTTTATATAATTCTCTGCTCAACCAGTTCGATAGGAATTCTGCCATAATGTATGTTACCATGCGTTAACTTGTTTTACAAACACTTCATTATATTCAGTCAACATCTTTGTTCTTATATGTGTTGTTTAGTAGGTATTGCTGTTTCGTAGGTTTTCCAAAAGAGTTGTCTAACCCTCATTTGCACATATCATTGCAACTACTCATCCAGTGTGTTTCTTTGACTAATAGTACCTGAAGAAGGCTACTGGGCGTGTCTTCGAAGTAATGTACACAAAAGTGGTTTTATCACTGTTGTCATTAAAACAGCACTGAAAGGCTTTACTTCTAACGGCTCAGAAAATAAACGACTATCCCAATGCTCTCACCCCAGCTGTTGCACCTCTTTACCCTGAATCATAAGGTAAAGTTAGGAAAAGTGTATACATTTTTTTAGTGTGTGGAGTGTGTCAGTAGGCGAAATTATTGTTGTTGTTGTTATGGTCTTCAGTCCGAAGACTGCTTTGACGGAGCTCCCTGTGTTACTCTACCCTGTGCCTGCGTCTTCATCTGCTAATAACTACTGCAACCTACATCCTTCTGAATCTGCTAGCTATATCATTTGTTGGTCTCAGCCTACGATTTTTACTCCCTCCCTCCCCCCACTCTCCCCCCCCCCCCCCTCCGTAGTAATAAATTTAAGATCCCTCGATGTCTCAGAAAGTGTCCTATCAAGTCCCTTTTTCTAGTCAGGTAGAACGACAGATTTCTTTTCTCGCCTTTTCTAATTAGTTAAGAGACCTATCTATCTAACCTTCAGCATTCTTCTGTAGTGAGACATTTTGCAAGCTTCTATTGTCTTCTTGTATAAAATCTTTCACTTCCATACACGGTTACAACCCAAACAAATACATCCACGAAAGATTAAATCTCTATTTGATGTAAACAGATATCTCTTCTTTAGAAAAATTTTCTGCCATTGCCAGTATCCCCTCTACTTTGGCCATCATTTTGCTTCCTTAATAACAAAATGTATCGACTATTTTAAGTGTCGCTTTTTGTAATCTAATTCTTTCAGCAGGCCCTAAATTAATTAGACTACATTCCGTTTTCCGTGTCTTTTGTCGACATTCATCTCGAATCTTCCTTTGAAGACACTGTCGATTCCGTTCAACTGCTCTTCCAATGTCCTTTGCTGTCTCTAACACAATTACATTGTCACAGTCAAACCATAGTTTCCATTTTTTTTCTCCCTGCCCCACTTCCTTATCAACCATTGCTTCCCTCCCATGGCCCTTGGCCCTTATAATTGCCGTTCGGTTTCTGTAAATTTTGTCATTTTGTAAATAGCGTTTTGCTGCCTTCGGAATTTCAAGGAGAATACTCCAGTCAACATCGTAAAAAGCTTTTTCTAAGCTTACAAATTCAAAATTATTTTCAATGAAAAAATCCAAATTTTGCAGGTCATTCTGGAAGACCAGTATCCTATTTATGTTCAAATTAGTGTTTAACTCTGGGCTAGACACGACTTGGCAAGGACTACGTTGTCTTCAATATTCTCATATCAGCAACGATTTCATCCATCTTATTGCATGTAACTGCTGTTTTTCCTAATCCATATGTACATTTCGTGTTATTTAGATGATGGGTGTGGGAAAATGTTTCAATGCTGAAACAAATGAGCTAATTAACCGTGATTGTTACATTACTGTATGTAGTACTGTTTCTTTCACATAGTTACTTTATTTCCACAAAGGTTGATTGTGAATTTTGTTTAAAGATAGTACAGCAATCGAGAAAATACGGCATTCATTTTACGAGAGTTTCACTGGACTTTTTCTGCAACATTGTAGAATTCAGTGACTGCTTTTGTGCTACATCACTGGTCAAACTTGTGGTTCACTCAGTACATCAGAATCTACTAAAGACGAGTGAGATGGCTGTTGCTATAGAATGATATAGAAAGCCTCAAGTTCGGTTTTCGTAACAGACATATGGGTACCGATTGTATTTGCAGTAAATGAGGATTCTCTGCTTAGAAAAAATTATATGTTGTCGTTGCTTCCTCCATTGTGGGTTAGTCAACATTAGGCGTAGACCGAATAATCGCAAAATTTTCTAGTTTCTGAATTGATCGAAGTCAGGAAATCAGCAGTGACAGTTATTACTTTTAATGACAGACGTAAAACATTTCATGGTGTAATCTAAAAGTCCGTTATTATGGCTGTGGACTATCCAATAGTTCCAAAGCCGTAGGACGCAGAAAAAAGACAGAAATTGGCTATCCCGTTCTCACGAAGTGTATTTCCTATCTTGCCAGCTATTTGAGTAAATTTATACTTACAAGGGAACCTCCCCATCACACCCCCCTCAGATTTAGTTATAAGTTGTCACAGTGGATAGGCCTTGAAAAACTCAACACAGATCAATCGAGAAAACAGGAAGAAGTTGTATGGAACTATGAAAAAAAAAAGCAAAATATACAAACATATAGTCCATGCGCAAGACAGGCAACATCAAGGATAATGTGAGTTCAGGAGCGCAGTGGTCCCCGTGGTTAGCGTGAGTAGTTGCGAAACAATAGGTCCAGGGTTCTAGTCTTCCCTCGAGTGAAAAGTTTACTTTCTTTATTTTCGCAAAGTTATGATCTGTCCGTTCGTTCATTGACGTCTCTGTTCACTGTAATAAGTTTAGTGTCTGTGTTTTGCGACAGCACCGCAAAACCGCGCGATTAGTAGACGAAAGGACGTGCCTCTCCAATGGGAACCGAAAACATTTGATCGGAAGGACATAGGTCAACCGATTCCTCCACAGGAAAACACGTCTGATATATTCTATGCGACACTGGTGACAGCATGTGCGTCACATGATAGGAATATGTTGTCGACCCACCTAACTTGTACACTTTGGCGAATGGGTAAAAAGATTCTTCTACCTTGCCCGATTTAGGTTTTCTTGCGGATATGATAATCACTCTTGAAAAAGTGATGAAAACATAAGAGTTTGTCACATAAACTGAAAATAAAAAATTAAACTTTTCACTCGACAGAAGACTTGAAGTAAGAACCTCTCGTTCCGCAGCTGCTCACGCTAACCACGGGACCACGGCACTCCTGAGCTCTCTTGGTCCTAGATGTTGCTTATCTTGCACATGTACTACTCAGTTTGTACATTTTGCCTATTTTTTCATAGTTCCACACAACTTCTCCCTGTTTTCTCGATTGATCTGTCTTCAGTTTTTCAAGGCCTATCCACTGTGACAACTTATAACTAAATCTGAGGGGGGTGCGATGGGGAGGTTCCCTTGTTAGTGTTGTTTTATTATTTAAACCAATGAGTAGAATGTAGAGGATTGTGTACTGCACTAGTTTTCCTATTTGCTGCACTACCCATGTTAGTTTCTTTTATTTTTGTTATTCTTTTTTGTATTTCTACTCTCGCCAAGGATTAATATTTCAGTTTACAATCATGAAAGGTACAGTACTGAATCTCAATCACAGTTTTTTTTTTTTTCATTAGGACGTGCTGACCTGCATTAGTTTGAAAAGCTTGATGCACTGTGTGAAATTCATAATTTTGACAGTATTTGGTATTACATAGCCGTACGAATACTGCAGTTATAATTTTTTGAAGATTCTCGGGCTTTTACCATAAAATATGAAACGTTTGGCCTGGTTTTGGCCCGCTTTCTTGTTAGGAGCATCTGACGTAACAGACGATTCTGATATGAAACCGTATTCAACAGTGCCGGCTGTAAAGATCTCTTGTAAATCTGAGCCTCATTCTGGCTTTCCGACATCGAGTAACGTCATTGTTGTAGTTATGTTACTGCCGTTGGCAGACAGTAAAGGTAATGGGAGTATTACGACCCTTTACTGAAAGCTTTTAACTGATAAATGCCAATATAAATGGCTAAACTTTTAACAATGACAATGACAGCAATATCATACCACTGTTAATAACGGATTTAAAGTTTACTTTTAAGTTACAACAAGAGCCCGAGCTTATTTATTTTAGATGTAGCACACTCCACATTCTTCAAACTGATCTAAAAGCTCAACCGGTATTGGTGTATAAGAGTGAGTGATCACAGAGGAAACAGTAGTTTTCCCCGCCTTCCTCACGTGCAATACTCCCTGGACTACGATCGCTTTAAAACGATCCGTCTAATGTGAAAGTTGTCTTGGAACGATCTTGATTTTTCAGTTACAAACATAAGGAGGAAAAATAAGATTATTTGTACTTTACATTACCTATAACTATCAAAGAATGTTACACTGCTTCTCACCATGAATTTGAGACGTTGGATTGCAGTCAGGTTGTCACATGTTTGGCTTTCAGCCAAAGCCTTCTCTAGATAACAAAACACACAAGCACACATACACATTCATTCACATAAGCTAGCACGCCTCAAGCACACATGAGCGCCACATCCGTCAACTCAGGCCAGCAAAAACGGTTCTAGCTGCCTCACATGGCGGTCACGTGTGAGTGAGGCATTATAGGTTGTGTAAATGAATTCGTATGTGTGTGTTTGTATTTACGTTTCTGGAGAAGGCTTTGGCTTAATGCTAAACGCGTAACAGTTTTTTTTTCGTTATGCCTGTCTGCAAATCAACAGTTCATTTTTACAGTGAGAAGCAATCCATCCTTTCCCTTATACTGTTCATATTCCTACCAGGAGAGTCTATGACTATCAGATACGCGTGTAACTGTTTCCCAAAGCGTTGAGTACCGCGAGGTTGTGGTCTCAGAAAATAGCCCAAAAAATATTTTCGGATTTGTAAGATACACTACCTTAGCAAGTTAATGTTGCAACCACCTGGTAAGAATAAGATGTTCAGTCATGCCATTCAGTGTTATATAACTGGATTTTACTACAGTTCATTAAAAAATTATTGAGTTGTATGTAACGACTTGAATTTAAACATGATGAATAGTAACTCAGCAATTGGCATGATTCGCATTTGCATCAACAAACACGTCTCCAAACTTTCTCACGGAGTTGATCTCGGGTTCACAGTAAAACACAGATGAAAGGTCTTTCTTTTTCAGCCAGAGAAATATATAATAGCATTAACATAGCGTTAGAGTTGATATTTTTGTAATGGGAAGAGTAATTCAATGTGGTATCTTCGAATACAGGCTGAAGAGTTAGTTTGGCATAGAAATAAAACCTCTTCCTAACGGAATGGCACACGATTATACACACAGAAAAGCTCCATTCGTAGAGTCATTACGATAACATAAATTTTTCCCAGTAAATAACAGAAATCTCTCGTCAACTGCACGTCATTCCCCACCAGTTTTTGTTCTTTGTACATCGTGAGAAACATTATTGGGACTCCAGAATTAAAACATATAACTCCAGTAGTTTTCCAGTGTACTATGGAGCCATGGTCATCGAATTTTTTGTTTAAAGAAAATGATCTTTTATCGCTTCATTGAAACCATACACAAACTGTATCATTCGTTCTAGGAATGTATGAAGAAATAATTACCAATAAGTATTTATAAACCAAGAAGGACGTCAGGCATAGGGTGAAATATGGGCATATGGTATTATCCATTTTGTTTAAGTTTCTTTCCATCTATTTATTAAACTTCTGTGCTATGACAATAAATGAAGTGGCAACCAGAATAACAACAGAGGGCAAAAAATATTGGTTTAGCACCCAAAGGCCACTAAAATTCCAGTATGATATTCTTTTCGAGTAAAACTATAGGATATTTAGTCTTATGTGTGAAGTAAGCTGACAGTTTCTACTAAATTTTAACAAACAGAATGTCTGAAAGCAAAAGATAATTAATGTTGACATTTCTTCTATTTCAGCAAGTGTATTAACGACCGTGTGGGTCGTAGTTGCTACTGCTGTCGTCCGTGGATCACCTGTAGGAGACTGTCCGCCAGTAGATCCGGTGGACCACACAGACCATCTACCAGACAGCAAAAACTGTTCACTTTTCTACAAATGTGATCACGCAGCACCTGTACTGTTTGTGTGTCCTGATGGACTGCACTTCAACCCTACACTGGAAGTATGTGACTGGCCAGCAAATGCAGGTTGTGCAGGTGGATCAGCGTCAACTTCAGCTCCTAGCTCCACAGCTGCTTCTACAAGTGCTGCCACTACAGCTGCTCCAACTTCAGCACCAAGCTCAACAGCTAACCCCGCTCCATCAGGAGACTGTCCAGCTGTCGGCACATGCCCACAAAATGAAGATGAGAATTCTATTGCTAAGCACCTTCCACATGCCTCAAACTGCAGTCAGTTCTGCAAATGTGACCATGGAAAACCCGTGACGTTTGACTGCCCTGCTGGACTCCACTTCAACCCTACTCTGGAGGTATGTGACTGGCCAGAAAATGCAGGTTGTGCAGGTGGATCAGCATCAACTTCAGCTCCCAGCTCCACAGCTGCTCCTACAAGTGCTGCCACAACAGCTGCTCCAACATCAGCACCAAGCTCAACAGCTAAACCTGCTCCATCAGGAGACTGCCCAGCTGTCGGCACATGTCCACAAAATGAAGATGAGAATTCTATCGCTAAGCACCTTCCCCATGCTTCAAACTGCAGTCAGTTCTGCAAATGTGACCACGGTAAACCAGTGACATTCGACTGCCCTGCTGGACTCCACTTCAACCCTACTCTGGAGGTATGTGACTGGCCAGAAAATGCAGGTTGTGCAGGTGGATCAGCATCAACTTCAGGTCCCAGCTCCACAGCTGCTCCTACAAGTGCTGCCACTACAGCTGCTACAACATCAGCACCAAGCTCAACAGCTAACCCTGTTCCATCAGGAGACTGCCCAGCTGTTGGCACATGTCCACAAAATGAAGATGAGAATTCTATCGCTAAGCACCTTCCCCATGCCTCAAACTGCAGTCAGTTCTGCAAATGTGACCACGGTAAACCAGTGACATTCGACTGCCCTGCTGGACTCCACTTCAACCCTACTCTGGAGGTATGTGACTGGCCAGAAAATGCAGGTTGTGCAGGTGGATCAGCATCAACTTCAGGTCCCAGCTCCACAGTTGCTCCTACAAGTGCTGCCACTACAGCTGCTACAACATCAGCACCAAGCTCAACAGCTAACCCTGCTCCATCAGGAGACTGCCCAGCTGTTGGCACATGTCCACAAAATGAAGATGAGAATTCTATCGCTAAGCACCTTCCCCATGCCTCAAACTGCAGTCAGTTCTGCAAATGTGACCACGGTAAACCAGTGACATTCGACTGCCCTGCTGGACTTCACTTCAACCCTACTCTGGAGGTGTGTGACTGGCCAGAAAATGCAGGTTGTGCAGGTGGATCAGCATCAACTTCAGGTCCCAGCTCCACAGTTGCTCCTACAAGTGCTGCCACTACAGCTGCTCCAACTTCAGCACCAAGCTCAACAGCTAAACCTGCTCCATCAGGAGACTGCCCAGCTGTCGGCACATGTCCACAAAATGAAGATGAGAATTCTATTGCTAAGCACCTTCCACATGCCTCAAACTGCAGCCAGTTCTGTAAATGTGACCATGGGAAACCGGTGACATTTGACTGCCCTGCTGGACTCCACTTCAACCCTACTCTGGAGGTATGTGACTGGCCAGAAAATGCAGGTTGTGCAGGTGGATCAGCATCAACTTCAGCTCCTAGCTCCACAGCTGCTTCTACAAGTGCTGCCACTACAGCTGCTCCTACAAGTGCTGCCACTACAGCTGCTCCAACAGCAGCACCAAGCTCAACAGCCCAACCTACAGAGGCCCCATCAGGAGACTGCCCAGCAGTAGGCTCCTGCCCACAATATGAAGATGAGAACTCTATTGCTAAACACCTTCCTCATGCATCTGACTGCACCAAGTTCTGCAAATGTGACCATGGGAAACCTGTCACTTTCGACTGCCCTGCTGGACTCCACTTCAACCCTACTCTGGAAGTATGTGACTGGCCATATCGTGCTGGCTGTGCAAATAAATCAGGATCAACCGCAGCTTCTAGCTCATCTACAGCTTGACCAACAAGTATGCCTATACAGATGGTCCAGCATCAGCTACATCAACTACTGCTGCACCAAAGAGCTCCGTAGGGGCAGGTGATCAAGACTCTTACAAGTGAATGAAATCATATCGTGCTTATGATCTAATCCTTATTGCCCAGTATCTTACATATAAAACCAACTGTACTGTATATTGTAGACGATGTAGCAATAACCTGGGTATGTTTGGGTGTCTACATTTCGGTGTAAAACTACAGAATTTTGACTGGCCTTGTTGTACTGGTTGTGAATCACTGAAAAGTGCATTTATGTATTTGAAGTGTATATTATGTTAAAAATGTTATGCTAATGTGATTATGTATTGTACATATTCCTTTCAGAACACATAATAAAGTCATACGTTTAATGCTTCTAAACTCCCTCTTCATTGGCATGGATCCAACAGGTCAGAAATATACAAATATGTCTGTAGCTCAACTGATATGCTATAAATTTTTGCTTTTGTACCGATATCATAATCAGCATTCATAACCGGATGTATCCTCTATATTAGCATCCATCTCTATAGGCTCCTAATGCCTACACTTTTGTTATCATATTAATACCCACATTACAGATGTATGCTTCTCCTACATTCATACTCATAAGTTGGTAAAATATTTGGACGTATAAACATCATACAAGTTGATCTTCTCAGAGCAAGTAATATGGCTCAAGCGTAGGTTTATTTTAGCATTCCGAAAGAGAACATTTCATGATTAGTCTTCCACTTAATGGTTCTGTATGTCACTCATATTCTGTCATTCAAATGACATTATGTCATTCAACCATCTGTCAAGTCCTTCTCGCAGTATTGTGTGCCCAATTCATCTTCATCTACTTTTTCTTCCCTTTCTGCATATGGCATATGGCATATCCCTTGACCTATCGTCCATATATTTCTTCCACATATCAGCTTTCCGTTCTTTGCATATGATATTCATATAACTGCTTCTCTTGACTATTTCTGTAAGTGGTACGTCCATTTCCCCTAGTTATATGTACCTCTATAGACTTCACTTTACTCTAGTGACTCGAGCTTAGCCATTCTGTGCCTCCTGCCAATCTCATTTTTACATGTCTGTATTCCTGTTCACCTGCTTCACTTGGTAAATTTTTATATTTTCTCCTTTCATCAGTTAAGTTCAGCATCTCCTCTCATATCCATGGATTTCTACTATGCCTGATCTTTTATGTATTTGATTGATCCTCAGTAATGCATGACACTTTTACAGAAGTAGGAGGCGATCTTTCGTAAACTGTTGAAACGTAAAATTATTTTGAAAAATATTTAAATTACCTAGACTGTGTTCACATATAAAGATTAATATTTATTAACTAGACTAGTTTAACTTGCCGATGCAATTATCCTCAGGTCTACAAAATAGCACAAAACACTTAAGTCTGCCTTAGAAAAAGCTTTTTTACAAAGTAATCTTAGAGCTTAATATGTTTGCATGAAACACGAATGCCAAGAACATTACGTAGTATAGACAGTAAAAATATCACCATCCAATGTACAGGAAGAATATAAAAGGTAAATATCGTACAAATATCGTACAAGGCAACCTCACAGCGTTATAGCAAACAAAGAAGTTTTTTACATGTACAATGCTAGTATGAGGCAAAGGTTAAACAAAAAGTGGATATACCAGTAAAAACCATATCATGCAATAAATTCCATTTGCATAGGAGGCAAATTCAGTGAAAAATTTGTAGCTGTAATGGCACAATAAAAATGAGACATGTTCTTTACCTCCAAGAACACGAATCAGATAAATACACCAGTAAGGAAAGTCATGGGATACTGCATTATATCATGTCGGACCTCCTTTAGACCGGCATTATGCAGCAGCTCGACATGGCACAGACTCAACAAGTCATTGGGCATACTGCCTATGTAGCCAACCTTAACTGAGGAAGAGTTACCAGTGATGAATTTTCTGCACTAAAACCCTCTCGATTACGTCCAATAAATGTTCGGTGGGAAAAGAAATGATAAACAGTTTTCAACAGAATATATGGAGTACGTAGGCAAGCACAATAAAATAAAAAGAAACAAATAAATACGTGAAAATGGAGGAATAGGAAGGAACAGACTGAGTGGGAAGTAATGGAAACCCTAAGGATAATGTGTGCCTTAGAAGAGGGGAAGTATTCAGATGTGTTTGGTCATTTAATATCTAATCAGCGCTATGGCCTGGATATTTATTGATTTCCCAGAATTTTAACAGGCTAGATTTTGGCCTTTTTTTGCTAAGTGAAGGACATGGAACAGTGGGTGGTATATGTGGTCCTGACTTAGTACATGCTCAGCAAACAGCCTAATTACTATTTCTGTGCCTGACTGGCTAACATAAAACATACCACAATCAGGTCAAGTAATTTTGTATACTACACTATAGGGTAAGTAAATGGGTCTTCTCTTTGGTATTGAATACACACAGGGTTGTGATGTCTTTGAATAATAGGAAATCCTATAGTTGCTGCAATTAATCGTTTTTGTTATACTCTGTGATACCTGTTCTAGGTATGATATTGTACACCTCTTCCTGTAAACCGTTCAAGGGTCAGCAATGGAGCACTGAGAATGGGTATAATTTTCAATTTTATTTTTCTACGGGAGATGTTTTCAGTCAGGACAGGACTGCAGCTATCAGTTGGGCAATAAATTTTATTGTGTGCAACTCTACTTTGACGTCCTCGCCCGCATCTCGTGGTCGTGCGGTAGCGTTCTCGCTTCCCACGCCCGGGTTCCCGGGTTCGATTCCCGGCGGGGTCAGGGATTTTCTCTGCCTCGTGATGGCTGGGCGTTGTGTGATGTCCTTAGGTTAGTTAGGTTTAAGTAGTTCTAAGTTCTAGGGGACTGATGACCATAGATGTTAAGTCCCATAGTGCTCAGAGCCATTTTTTTGACGTCCTCTTTGAAAATGGGAACAGATATGATTTGGTGCACCATTCAGTGGAAAGTTGCATGGTTGTGTGTTATTGGGTGCTGTGACCAGGAAGGTTCTATTGTGTCTGTAGGTGCAGTTTTTCTATAAATTCTGATACAATGTGTACTGATATCAGCGGTGAGATCTATGAAATTTATGGGTTCCATACCAATTTACTTTGAAAACAGGATATTTTTATGTTGGCTGTTTAAGTTGGTTTTAATTGAGGTGACCAATATTGTACTTAGTTTATTAGATGGAGCAGTGAATGAAGATAAAAATGGATGGATGGATATATCTTACTTATGTAGTTTAGTAAGCCCATACAGTCTGAAAGAAACTGCATTCATATTAGTTAATAGCTTTGATTCAAAATCAGAAAATATGGTTTTGCATGAACTATTTAGACATTTAATGTCATATCTAAATAATTTAGTGGGGCCAATAGGAAACCATTAAGTTTCTCCACATGATCAGACTTCTACAAAAGTAAAATACTAATGCCATTATGAGGTTTAGCGACGGTGATCCCTTGCTTGTGTAATTTCTTTTAATGGTTTCGATGGTGTGAAAATCATTAGCCTATGGAGTAATACACTCAAATGTTCTTCGTTTCTTTAGGGCATAAATAACTAAATATTTTGTTTTAGTGCCTTTAGTTAAAGCTTATTCTATATCTCCTTTCGTCACATTTAATTGCTTTTCTGATAGAGGATGGAATGGCGAGTATTAAACACCTTTCTAAAGCACCTTTTGTTCATTTGTCAAAATGAGAAAGTCCCACAGGATAATTATATGTTGGGAAAGCCTTTGTTTGCAATTTAGGATTATTAGGTGGACCCACAGTACTAAACACAGGTAACTCCTTGTTCTGTAACAAGAATTTATCATGAAGATAAACCCAAACATACTGATAAACGTCACCATCAAAAACATCAAAATCATATCGATGCAGCAGTTACATCTATCACTTTTAGAGGAGTAGATTCAAGTTAACTGGCTCACTTTTTAAAAATTTGTCATAATCATTATCTATGTAACTCAATAACAACAGGTTTCATAGGAAATATGAGTTACATTTTTCTTTACAATGTGGTGCCCAAGGAATCCGTATTACTTTCTATTTCTGTGAAATCTGAGGCAATTAACTAATTTTGAAAGTGATCACTTCACCTAACTGGGCCTAGCTAGTAAGGTTAACTGGTCCAGGTAATAAAATCAGAGGAAATATATTAAATAAACTTAATAGTAATTTTAAGACATTGTAAAAGTTCATTGAAGCAACGTTCAGGTGTTAGCCGTTGATGAATGAAATAGAACTATTTGAAATTTTAAGTAAAAATAGTGTTAGCAAATACGATATTCGCCCAAAATGAACACTAAAATGAGTCTGTGATGTAAGTATCGAAAGGGATGAGGAAGTTTTGTAACAATATCAACAGCAGTAACATATGCATTATCATCTGTTACAGAAAATCTGTTGGGAGGTATGTGCCACTTGAATATCAGATTGAAGAGACTTCTCAAACTCACTGACAAAATTGAAACCGAGTCTTTTCTTAGTCCATACAATTTAACAATTATTAAGTCAACAGTTTTATCTGTGGAAAAATCGTCATCTTCCTCAATGTCTTTGTCCAAAGAACAGCCAGATTTTTCTAATACCAGGTGAGTGTTTTCATCTGGCGATCAATCCTGTTCTTATGGAAAACACAAAATTGTTAAGTCTTTCGTGGCAACTTGTTGACAAACTGCCTATTGGCTTCTGTCTCGGGTTCTTCGGCCGACGTTCATCTAATGATTTTTCTGACGTTTCGCCAGCACGAGTGGCTGGCATTGTCAAAGCTTCACCCTCCATTGCCGGTGGTGAACTGGTGGCGAGCTCGCGGCCGCAGACTATATGTACCTGGCGCGCCAACGTCCGAGGGCTTCTCCGCGGTCATTTCCGGTGCGGTTCTCCTCTTGCTACCTGCGATGGTCGTTCGCTGCAGTACGGGAAGCCAGGATCCGTTTACCTTAAGGCTTTCCTCTTTCTTGTTGAAACTGTTCGCGTGTTTTTGGATTTCTACAGCTTCTCTGAACAAGCGCGTGTGATAGTGCTTCTCTACAGCCAGAACTTCCGTGTCGGCGAATTTTATTACGTGGTCGGTCTCATTCAGTGCGTGCTCTGCCACGGCCGATTTCTCCACCTGCCCCAACCTGCAATGTCGCTTATGCTCTTTGATCCTGGTGTTAATGGATCGTCCAGTCATTCCGACATAAACTTTTCCGCATGTGCAAGGTATACGGTATATTCCCGACATTGCAAGTGGGTCTCTTTTCTCCTTCGCCGATCTAAGACACTCTTTGATCTTCCTTGTCGGTTTGAAAATCGTCTTTACGCCGTGTTTGCGCAATATACGGCCGATTCTGTCCGTCACTCTGGGAATGTATGGCAGAAAGGCCGTACCCGACATTTCTTTTTCTGTTTCCTTACATCGCCGAGTGTTTGGCTCTGTTACACGTCTAATGTAATTTGTGGAATACCCATTGCTCCTCAGAACAGTTTCCAGGTGTTGCATTTCTCGTTTGAGGTGTTGAGGCTCACATATTCGTCCTGCTCTCGTTACGAGCGTACTAATCATGTCTCTTTTCTGGCTCGGGTGGTGGTTTGATAGTTTGTGCAGGTACCTGGGACACAGCGTGTGTCGAAAACCGACACACACGGACCGATACCTTCACAAAGTGTCAAACCACCACCCGAGCCAGAAAAGAGGCATGATTAGTACGCTCGTAACGAGAGCAGGACGAATATGTGAGCCTCAACACCTCAAACGAGAAATTCTCCCCACATTCACCACTGCTGGCAACTCACCTCCAACTGCGGAATGCTACACGCTGTTAACAGCCAACTGCCCAACACTACAATAGCAAATTCCAACAAAGCCACCCAGCCATAGACTGCACACAGCACAGCCAGCGATTTTCATACAGAGTGCTACGTGGCGTTACCAACATAAAAACCTAGACAGCCTACTTACATAGCCCCCATGCTCCCCACAAAAAATTTTGCAAACTGTTTTGGGCTGTGGCCAATACAGATTTGAAAAAAATTTTCATAATTACAATAACAAAGAAATCAAATGCACACACTTATTGATACAATGTTATTCAAAAGCTGAAACTTTCTCATAGTCCATAAAGTCAGTCCTGATCACAGTAAAATTGCAGTGTTTTTCTCAAAGTCTGAGTAGTAAAAGAAAATGCACACGGAAGTTGTAAATTTCCCTGCAGTCTTGAAGAAGTAGTGTTGTCCTTCCAATGGAAAGATAATGCTGACTCTTGACATGCAGACAGGTAATGGGCCACAACAGAGCAAACCTGCAGCAGAATCAGTCGAAGTTGAAGAATATTGGTAGGTAGGTCATCACAGAGCAGACCCACTGTAGTCCTGGTAGAGATTATGGTATTGGTGGGCCACCAGAGGTGCAGACCCACTGCAGTCCTTGTAGAAATAATGCTATTGGTGGATCATGAAAGATGCAGACCCACTATAGTCCTTGTAGAGACAGCCAGCAACCATCTGTTGCAACTGTGCAGGTGCACAATCACCATCGAAGAGTCTTGCCGATAATATAGCAAGTCCATAAATCACCACTTGTGCAAACACAAAGTTTTTGGAATTATCCTTAGAACCAGCAATGCTGTTAACCAGCCCCTTGCTGAATTATTAACACACGTGCAAACACTAACAGTCCCAACTTCTCACATATTGTGCATATAGTATGACCAACAGAAATGTGTGCAGTGAAATGTAACTTAAGTTGAAGAACTGGTGTCCATTACAATTTTAGAGCATGAGAATACAATTACAAAGATACAGAAATCATCATTAAAACATAATAATAGAGATAACATTTGTAGTAATACAGGCTTTACAAAAGAATATAAATAGACATATACATCAGTGTTACAAGAATTATGACATAAGTAAATATATAAAATAATGAAAATAGTTTTTGAAACATTAAATTCACACATGAGCATTAAAACAGAACAGAATAAATAATGTCTAATTATCTTTACAAAGAAAATAGCATATTATTAGAAAAATTCTACAACATAACCCGTATCAGCTAAACACATCGACAGGAAGAACACAAATACACAAGGGTACGCAAACACATAGCGAATAACACAAAAGGAAAGGACAGGGTTTATTTTACTGCAGTATTGTGCAAAAAAAATTCTCTTTACTTCTTGGAGATCTCCCTTCATTCATCATTATTCTCAAAAAGTCCTATCTATACCTGTTGTCCCTAAACCCTACCGTTTTGTTCATATCCTCTTTCTAAATAAATTTTTCTCATTGTACAATAATCATTTTTGCCAAAATATTTTTCATATAACTTCTCAATGCATTCTTTCCCTATTCTTCATAGTTAGTTTCTTATATAGTCTACCCCCTCTTGAGCTAACTTAAATCTACTGAGCTCAGATATATATACTAAGGGACAAGGCAATGCAGCAACACACAACAAATTAACACAAACAGCAATGACTAAAAATGCAAATTGGTAAAGCAAGCAGCAGTATATCTAAATTAGCAAAGCAATTGCAATATTACAACTAATATGAGCCAATGTGCAGCAAAAAGAAAAATAAATCAGTAGTAATACTGGCATAATACAATGTAAAATTCAGTAGAACTATACATGACAAACAACAGCAGCAATTGTTACAACTTATACCTAAACATGACAAAGTTCAAGCAGAAAATAAATTACAGTAAAAATGGCCATGTTTGATATCTACGTCACACATTAACACTAGAGTAATGCATCACAATAACTTACTCTGGCAGACATGTTACCAAATCGTAAAAAAATTATTTATGGAATTCCTGTGAAGGGAAATGTCTCTTTGTGCTTCCTCATTTTTTTGGAAGTATATCATAAAATTACTATTTACTGGATCTGTAGGCATAAAATATCTGTATTAGTACATCTATTAAATTTTATTTTAACCAGTGCTGCAGTGCAGATAGAAACTAGATATTAAACGAAATGAGCAAATATATATAGCCTATATAGAGCAAGGCATGAAACGTCATTCACTAGGCAAATTGCGTCTCCAAAGGCAGTAAACAAATCTCTCAACTAGAAAGATAGCACATGTAAAAATGTTTCTCATCATTTCATTAGACATTTTAGTAAATATCATAAATTAAGAGCTCTACAGTGTAATCATATGTTTTCAAGTTTGAGCATGTCGTATTTGCGATGCTTTCTACATAGAAATACCAATAGCGAGGATAATGGTCTCTTCTTCTTCTCCACCTAATGGCTTTCTTTTTTCAGGCTATTGGCGCAGCTGAGCGTCCACTACGCATTATGTCAAGGTTACTTAGCTTTCTTACCGAAATATTTTCGACAGCAGTTTGCGCTACAGTAACAGTCTCATAAAAAATTTCACAGCTCGAGAATTTGCGTTACAAATGTGTAGAAACAAAATCCTACAGATATAAGCGTTCAAAAATTTTTGCTGGCGTTGTGATACATTCACACATTCACACACATTTCACAGCTCTTAAAGTACGATTCTTGGTTTCCAACATCCTTTTTCACAAATCAGAGTCCCTAACCACTACTCATTATTCCTTACCTTATTACACATATACATATTCGTCGACACTTCTTCAATATTTGATTATAATAAATATGGAGCATAATGAAATTCCTCATATAGCATCAGCTTATTGATCATCAACATACCTCAGCAGAATAATACACACCATCATCGTAATAGTAACATCATAACAGATCAATCACATCCCAAAATCGTCGCAGCTTCTTTCAATAATTTCAAGACCTAAGAAACATTCTCTGCTCATTTCAATAGTGTCATCTACCTCAAATGTACTTTAAAATTCGTGATCCCATACCAAATACATAATTCAAAGCTCTCATAGTATCACAATGGTTTCGAAAAAATGTGAACAGTTCACACAGTACAGACAAAATAGAATTTCATAAGTGTGCAGTTATCCAACTGTGTAATTGCATAAACATGTGTCACTGATGTAGTAAAAAAAATGTTTGTCTCTCTCAGTTAAATGATCAGATAGCTGTGTATTTTATGTGTTAGAGAAATATGGTACCGATGTGTAAAGTTGTATAAGCAAACATCATATTAGCTAGGGCTCCTTGTGCTTGCCAAACACATGGTACATAAAGTAGGCGTGTACCTCCTGAGGATTAATGTAATTATACCCTCAGGTGTTACAGATTACAGCAATGGAATGAAATGTATCATGGAAAACTTTCTTTGTAATTCAAAAATCTTCAAAAATAAATGTTTTGAGCACAAAATTAATCACTCAAATGCGTGTCCCGTATCGGTAAATGTGCATCTTGCTGTAAGATAATTCTTGTGCATCTTGCTGTAAGATAATTCTTTGGAAGTGTCGTAGTTATCGTCCTCTGTAAGCAAAGTTCTGCTGAAGTCAATGTACTCAACTCATCATAAACAAAGTGAATTGCTTTCCATATAGATATCGTAGTTATTATGCTTATTGCCACGAGAAGAAAGTACTGTACTGTAACGTATTGTTGTGCTACAGAAAAGGCTGTCTCATTGTAGCTATACCACGAAGTTACTACTAAAACATGTTTAACTTTCCAGAATAATACAGAAAAACTGTGCAGATATAAAACAGATACACCGCAAAAGCAACAATGCAAATTGTGTCACATATTACTAGCGTCGTGATATAATCGTGTAGCTATCAAAGAAACCAAATGCTAAGTCATCTTTAATCGCAGAGAATGTGCATCAAATAAAGAATATCTTTTCAAGTAAACCAAAATGCTGCATTAAAATCTCATTAGCAGTATATGTTCTAAGTATGTAAGCCACGTATTCGTTACGTAATCGTGCAACTAACAAGCAAGAATGTACAAATAACAAAACTGTGTTGTCTGTTCACTATAGCAATGCATTCGTAATTTCTATTTAAATAAGTTTTCTTGGTTCATGAGTGGATATTTAACTTTAAACATTATTCCATGTTAACAGTTTCTAAGTGTGACAAATTGTACTAGTAGCGTGAAGTGAAAAATTTTATGGCAAAGACTATGTTAAAAAGCAGATTATCTTTCAATAAACGGTTTTACATGCGAAATATAGTGTAAACCTCTTCTCTTCCTAGTATGCAGAGTTTCAGTTTCAACACAATTATCATGTCGAATACGTCGGTAAGGAATACGGGAATTATTCTCAAGGTTAGTTTATCTTATTTTTCTCAAGCCCAGCCGGTGCACGTGGCTGCCTGCGGTGCGAGTCATTGTCTATTTCTTTGTTGGCGCGCGTCGTTATTAGGATTAAGAGACCTAACTTCTACAAATTCACCTCATCGAGAGTGCTCTGCCCTGTTTGAATACCGCCAGTTCTGATGAAATTCAGGTCTGTCGTTACGATTATATCGTCTGTCTGCATGTCGGTAGATTGTATAGTTTCTTTCTAATCGGTCACATGGTGGAGAATTTCTCCCTGAATCGTCACTACACGCTGAACTGTTGCGTCTGAAGTTATTCTGTTTCCATTGATAATAATTGTTTTGGTTCCCAAATTGTCTGTTTCTATGGTTATCTCTGTCATATTCATTACTACGGAAATGCGCTCTTTCTCTGAGATTATTATTACTCTGCCAGTGGTTGTCATATGGATGGTGTCTGTTTTGGTCACGATTTACGTTGTAAGAGTAGCCTTGTTGTGTCCAGTTATTACTTCATTCATCGCGGAATTGAGATGGTTGTGACCTGTAATTGTAGTGTTTCTGTTTTCGTGTCCCACGATTGTCAGTGTCGATTTACAGTTCTTGTAACAGTCCCTTAAAAGCTTCAATGTCGTCTTTGCAACGTCCTGCGAAAATAATATGTCGTAAATGTTCAGGCAATTTGATTAAACAAATGCATATGAGTTCTGAGGGGCTGTATGGGTTTGACAGATACTGATTCTTGTGCAACATGTCTTCAAAATATTTGACAAGACTGGAAAATTCAGATTGTTCGAATTGTTTCATCATTATGACGCTATGTTTTACTCTGTCTTGTGTAGCGTGAGACAAATATGCTGAGAGGAAGGCTTGACAAAATTCTCCTTCACTGTGACAATCGTGAATGACCGATCGCATCCTTAGAGCTGGTTCATTCTCTAAAGAGCCACACATAAATTCTAATCTGTGCTCTAATGACCAGTTGGGAGGAACACAATGGGAGAATTGATGAAGCCACGCTTGTGGATGAATGTCGTTGCAGAAATTCTTAAATGTTTTGAATTTACGTGTAGTATTAAACAGCTTATAGACAAAATTATCATGTCTGCAAGTCGCATATCGGTCATTGTACTTCGTTTCGGCAGTTCCATCTCAAAATTTGATTTACCTTGCCAATTTCTTTCATAATTTCCGAAGTGCCCTGTGTTATTATTTTGTGGCTGTTCCGTATTTCTATGTCCCTCTTCCGCTATTGGAGCGCGAGTGTCCTCTGAAATACGTAATTCTTGTATTACCTGTGTCAACTGATCTTGTACTTCCCGGATTTCTCTTCGGTGTTGCGCATTAATTTGATTCTGATTTTGTTTGAATTTCCTAATTTGTACGCACTCTTCTGTGTTATTAAAGACTACGTGTCTTGTGTCATTCAGATTATCATCTACCTTCGTAGATAAATTATTTAGCTAATCCGAAAGTTCGACTACTTTCTCCAATAATGAACTAATTTCCTCCATGTGTCTTTCTGAATCAATTTTCAGAGTATCTACTGTGTCCTTTAAGTTTTCCTGAGTTTTGGAAGTAGCGTAACTGAATCGGTAGATGCAACTGATTGAATTTTAGCCTGCAAGGTCTCTTGATTTTCATGAACAATAGTTTGCAATTCTTTTATGGCTGCTTAGTGATTCTGTAATGCATTTTCATGCCACGAAGAAATAGGTAGAAAATGCTCACAAATTTGTGTTTTTAAGTCATTACAGACTTTTTGACATTTCGATTCAATGTTATGTAACTAAGTAGTTAAATCTTCATGTGTTTGTTCAAGTGTTGTGTCTAATTTTGAAGATTTTGTTCCATTGTGTCTAACTTCCGAAGATTTTGTTCCATTGTGTTTAACTTTTGAAGCTTTTGTTGTGTTTGTCTCTGATTTTGTTCCATTGTGTCTAACTTTTGAAGATTTTGTCCCATTTGTTTCTGATTTTGTTCAAGCATTAAGTCTAACTTTTGTAGCCTTTGTCCCACTTGTTGCATTAACTGCAATAACAATTCACTAGTGTCTGAAGCATGTTCCTCAGTGCTATTTGGCAGTGCATTTGAACCGGCAATATTCGCATTTTGAAAAGCAGAAAATGAGTCTTGACTTGTTTGAGAAAACAGCGAGGACGCAAAACCTGAATCTACAGTATTTGCAAGATTGTGTCCTGTCATTTCGGATTCCTGAGGCATTATCGATTGATAATGCTTCCCTGTTCACTAATTGTTTCACTGTGTACACCATTATGTGCAGCCTGCTCCATTTCCCTATGCACAATTACCAAATTACTACTTTGAACATTTGTTAATTCATTACACGGTGGTGCTAACACACTGCTTTCGTCTTCACTGTCATTTCTTAGTTTACTTTGGAGCCTAGTATTACATTTTACACACGCCATTATTGTCACAATATTTCACACGATAACACAGAAAAGCACAATTTGAAGAGAAAAATAAGAAAACACAGTAATATAGCATTGAAAATATTAGCTCGTTAATTCCAAGCGCAGCTGCGAAATACTTGGTGCAAATCTACATGAATGCCACAACTATTTTACCTTACAACAACGAAAATTTACAATTACAAAGGAAATTCTCTCTATAATTACGCGCTAGCAAATAACAATAGCTAGACTAATTACAGAAACTACAAGAAAAAATCAGAAGATTCCAGTGAGGTATCCTCAGCTAATGGTCGACATATGAAACGTCCCCTTAGAAAAATTAATGAATGTCTGTGCTGATAAACCTCTTACATTATTTGCTTTTCAAACAGCTGAGCAAAACTGAACTGACACCCAGTATTTTTAGCGCAACGCAATCTGACATTTAATAATCCCTACAAAAGAATGGCCCTACTAACAATAACCTATACCTTTCATGAATCACTTACCTCACAAAAGTCTTCGTTACTCAAACTACTGCAATACAGTGAGAGCCAATACTGCCAGCTAAATGAAAGATTCTAACTACTGAAGTCACTAACTACTGATAGGCTTAGTTAGCAAATGAAAGATTTTGTTAATGAACAATTTATTTACCTTAACAGTGTTCAAAAGTATTAATTTTTATATCAGTCCATGATATCCAATATTACAAACTAACTCTTTCTGATGCACACACGTCCAGATCGTCCGCTCTCAAAATTCTGCCATCTCTCTCCCCACATCCACCACTGCTGGCGGCTCACCTCCAACTGCGGAATGCTATGCGCTGTTAACAGCCAACTGCCCAACACTACAATAGCAAGTTCCCACAATGCCACCCAGCCACAGACTGCACACAGCACAGCCAGTGATTTTCATACACAGTGCTACGTGGCGTTACCAACAAAAAACCCTAAACAGCCTACTTACAATATATTAACTAAAATTTTACCATATTTTTCATTTTTCCATAATGTATGAGGAAGCAAGCAAGCAAATAAGGAATTCATTTTGGATTATTAACAATACAATTGTTAAATTTATTTGGTAACATATGGGTCATTCCAACTTTTTCCTTATTATAATTTTTATTTCCAGCTAATTATTCTCCATGAATTACTGCTAGTCTCACAATTGACTCATGAACATTATTCATCCTAATATATATTTGACTCGTTTTTCTGTACATTTTTAAGTTAAAGCTTCAACATTTTTCATCAATGGTTGAATCTAAGTCTGATGTAAAGTTTTTAAAGATAAATAGCGACTGTTTCTCATAACAAATATTTATATTTATTTCCTTTAAGCGATTTTCTTTTATTTCGATTACATCATAATCTAATGCTGATGAATAGATTTATTTATCTGCATATTTTATAAATCAGAAGCCGTTAATAGTGAATTAATATCTTGTATACTTTTTTTAGTTAAAAGATTCGTTAATCCATCTGAACCTTCATATGTTTTATAACCTACATTTATTGTATCTCTTTAAAATATTACTGGATATTTACCAAAATGTAAATACACCAACAGGTCTTAATACACAAACTTTATCTTCAGTACTATTAATATTTTGTATCATTGTTTCATGTAAACTCATTTTTTTACATCTTCATCTTTTAATTTTTTATCCTGAGTTTCTTCTTCATAATTCTCTAAAAATTTATTCTTCGTGATTCAGTTAACATTAATCACGTTTTGAAATTTCTTGTTGTTTTGTTGTAGGATTATCGTTCAATTCTTATATATAATGTTGATCATAAGGAACCATTTGTTTTTCTACTTATCTGTTTTTGTAACCTCTTCTAACATTGAATCAGGTAATCTTTTGGTACCTTTGAAGCCCTGCTAAACCTGAAGGACAGGACATATAGTTTAAATTGTGAGAAGGGTCCAAAATAAGCGGCTTTCAGTTACACTCGAACATACAGCTTTATTTATTTGACCAAACACTACAACAGCCACGAAAATATAAAAACAACACAGTATTAATGTTTGGAACTTAATTATAGGCTGAAGGTGCCATATAACTCATGCCTTAAGGACAAGACTACTTTCATTTAAAATCGGATGAAAGCTAATAATTTAAGACTCAAACCCAAAATCAGAAACTTAAAAGGCAGAAGGCCTTATCTTAAATAAGTTGTTTCAAGTAGGGTGAAGGCCCAAACCATCTCACACCTTAAGATCAAAGCAACTTTAATTTAAAAATCGGCTGAAGGACCATCACTTAAGAATCAAACGAAAATATATTTTTAAAAGGCCAAAGGCCTTAACTTAACAGTTCTTTAAATTAGGCTGAAGGGCCAAACAATCTTACACCTTAAGGGCAAAATAACCTTAAGTTGAAAATCGTCTAGAAGTTATACAAATACAAACAACAAGAACAAATAGGAAAAAGCAGTAAACCCAACGGCACTCAGAAGTTTCCGAATGTTGGCCTGGAATTCAAACTCTAAAGCTTGCTTAGGTGAGACAGGTAGTCGGCCCAACCATTCTCCATCCAATGAGAACCCTACTGACAGACAGTCAACAGACCCACTGACAAGATAACTTGCGACCCACCCGTCCACCACACAACAAGGAGTTCAATGGAACAATGTAGAAGGCATTGGCGCCCACAACCAGTTATAGATTGAGCTGTCAAACTACACACTGTGCTGGACAGTGACAACACAATGATGAAAATACACTGCCTGAATTTACGTCAATGGCCAGGGCAGGTAACCGGAATTATAATGGGCACAAGCCAGAAGATTCCGGTGGCGCACTTCAATTCAAAATAACCAAGTACAGTTAAACTCTACCGAACGGTTGCTAAAATTGGCCAACTTCAAAAGGCATGTTGTTGCTCATGGGAATGTCCCAACAGCCGACTACGAAATACAAATGATACAATGTGAATAGTCGTGACTTGATGGTAGATTAAGTCAAAACTCAACTTTCGTGTCCAGGATTTGTGAGCCACGGACCTCATGGCAATGGGAACAGCATCAGACACTCTGACTGTGCGTAATGCCGCCAGTGGCCTTGGCCGAACTCCACGCCATGGACATTTCCTCGCTGCTCCAAGCCAACCGACCAACTTGCTCGCACATAGCACAGCCAGAAATTATAAGCGACAGGCTAAAGGTAGTAAAAGGTGCGAATATCGATACACACCACTACTGCCACTCGTGGAGAGAGGGGATAACAGCGTAATCGCGATAACCGAAGGAGACTAAACATAGAATAGCAACAAGGTTTAATCCAATGCATAACATGAGCAAGCCACAGCTCAACGTTTTTTAAGTTGTTCAGTTGCATCGATGACTCATGGATATTCTTTTTAAATTATTCACTTTCTTTAATTGGTTGTTTTTCCATTTTCAAAGTGTTCTTTGAATTTTTCTTTTACTTCTCTATTTTGTCTAACTTTTTTGTCAATCTCTGGATCATATTTTGTAAACATTCATTAAATTTAAAAAAAATCAATCACACTTTTAATGTTAATTGTTTATGTTCAACATTTATGTCCAACATTTATGTTGAATATATACTTTCAATGTTTAAGAAATTCTTAAGCTTGTATTTATATTTACCAACATTCATTTCTCTTATCTTATCTACCATCATAAAAGCGAATTTTCTTTTATCCATCATTTTAGCAGAATTCCTTAAAATCGTGAAATTTTGAATCACCTCCAACAAATTCGTGATTACTATGATTTAAATTTGTATCATCATGTGTGAAAACTTAAAAAAAATTAGTTATCACTAACTACTTGTTTAGTGATTTTTGAATCTGTTTGTCCTAAATAAAAACAATCAAACGATTCTGTATTATAATGTTTCTCCTGGGTGGTCTTGGGTTAAAAAAATGAACTAAATGTTATGATAAATTTTACTAAGAACCAACAAGTTAAATCAAGGAAGAGGATACAGAACTACAATGGACGTGTTATTCCATGGACTCTTGCGCTTCTATGAATGAACTATCTTTGCTTTGTTATTCGATTATCATATCAGTTTGGATTTAGACCTAAAGTAATGTTCTTGTGTGAAGATCATCTTGCTGTACCAGCTAATAATGTAAGTTGTATTTAAAACAAAAAAAAACAGTGTTTTTTTGTCAAAAAATTTTGTATATGCAGACAATCAATTTGTAATCTGAAACCTGGATTACCCTAAGTAGATATGGGCCTTAACAAAGGATTTTTCAATGTTGGGCACCATCACAGAAAGTCCATAACATTTTTCTGTTAGCTCATCTACGAGACATGCTCTCAGTTAGGAAAATTAACTTTCTTTCAGATCCTACAAGCCTGGCAGGTGCTGATAAGAATTTAACAATTTTTACTTAGAACTTTTTTTTTTATATAACCAGATAACATGGCAGGCAGAAAAGGTCTGATCACAGGATTCCAGATCCATCATAGGATTTCATTTGTAGATACTACTCTTATTATCTTACATTGGGGAATCAAGACAAAACCACAAAATTACGTTACATATTGCAGTAGTTTACATCGAACAGACTTGTGAAATAATCTCTCATGCAATAAGCACAGACCTGGAATAATATCAATGGTGTAGGGTAGAGTAAGAAAGGACAATTAGCCATCGATGATTGCTTAACTACCCTGAGAACTGAACTAGTTTGTTAATGACTGATCTGTGTCAGGCTAACTTAAAAGATATTGCACTATTAAGAACATTCTTATGAGTCATTTGCAGTAAAGTGTTTTCAACAGCTACTATTGAGTCATTAAGAATACGATTACATTGGCAGACTGTGGTATATTTTCTACATATCACAGTTTTTGTATTTTTACGAGGGTCGGTCAAAAAGTAATGCCTCCCATTTTTTTTCTACTTAAAGAAATTAAGTTAAGTGAAAAATTTGAATTTGGCGCCATTCCTCAAACCTTCTTCTGCAATCCACTGCAGTAGTAACTTTCTGTGTCAACAGGTGGCAGCACAGCAGAAGTTTGTAAGATGGCCGACATCGATGTTCGTTTGAGACAGCGTTGTGTGATTGAATTCTTGAATGCAGAAGGTGAAACGCCCATACGCATTCATGAAAGACTGAAGAAGGTGTATGGTGTTGTGACAGTGGATGTCAGCACTGTTAGACGATGGGTTCGTCGTTGTAAGGAAGCTGAAGGGCAAACACCGTTGACTGACGAAAAGCGGAGCGGCAGGCCGGTGAGTGCAGTGACTCCACACAACATTCAGCAAGTTGATGACATCATTAGTGGTGACCGTCGGGTGACTGCAGATGAAGTGTGTCGCATTATTTCTCTTAGTAAAGGCAGTGTGATCACGATTATTAAACAATTGGGGTACTCAAAAGTTTGTGCACGGTGGGTTCCAAGAATGTTAACCGATCAGAATAAAGAGGCAAGGAAAACAATAGCCTCCCAACACTTGCAGCGCTTCCGTTTGGAGGGAGATGAGTTTCTGAAAAAAATTGTGACCGGGGACGAAACATGGGTGCATTTTTTTGAACCCGAATCAAAGAGGCAGTCAATGGAGTGGCGTCACACAAGCTCGCCGAGGAAGAAAAAATTCAAAACTGTGCGATCGGCAGGGAAAGTTATGGCAACAGTTTTCTGGGATACAGAGGGTGTGATTCTGGTTGATTTTTTGGAGCAGGGATGCACAATAAATTCTGTTCAATACGTCACAACCCTCAACAAACTTAAAGCACGTCTTCAGCGAGTTCGCCCAACAAAATCAATGGCAGATGTTCTTCTTTTGCATGACAATGCAAGACCACACACCAGTCGTCACACCTCTGACGAGATTGTCAAAATTGGATGGGAAGTTTTGCCTCATCCCCCATACAGCCCTGACCTGGCACCATCAGACTTCCATCTGTTCGGGCCACTAAAAGAAGCTCATCGTGGGATTCATTTTGAAGATGAGGAGGCCGTCAAAACATCCGTGCGTCAATGGCTTAGGAAGCAGAGCTGTGATTTTTACCGTGCTGGGATACATGCCCTTGTTCAAAGATGGACCAAAACTGTAGAGATGGGCGGAGATTACATTGAAAAATGACAAAATGATCCTCAATGTTGTGGTTTTCAACCTATGTAATTGCATTTAAATTTCCTGACAATTAAACGTAGAAAAAAAATAGGAGGCATTACTTTTTGACTGACCCTCGTACATTAGAGTATACTTCTAGTAAAAATATTCTCTAACTACATGTTGATTTTGAAGACTGAAATCTGAAATATAACAACTAAATTATTTTCCCAGTTAACTAAAGGAATAATTTTTCTATCACTGTCAATAAAAGTAGGAACTTTTTCATTAATTTTCGTCGGATTTTTCCAGATATATCTATAACTCCTTAATATTTTTGTTGGTTTAAACTTCTAGAACACATGAACAAATAATTAATTTTATAACATCTTTTCACACCTATGTGTCATCTTTTGTGCATCAAATTTTTATTTCTTAAAATTACATCAGTAACTGAAATAACTGAACGTAACACCTCTCACTGAGTATGTTGTCAGAAGTGTCTGCTCAGATTATATTTTACCGCATTTTGTGAATGTGTAAATGAGGTGAAGTAGTGAGCAGTAATCTGTGAAAACCTGAGTGAAAACAAAGCAGTAAACAGCAGTTGATCAAGGTACCAATCAGAGACACGAAACATGATGAAAAATTTTGCAGATGACATGCTATCAGAAAACGATGAAAACGAACACTAAAACTGGTGTATACTAATACAGTTCAGTTAACGAATAATTTTAAAAACAAAAATTTTACCTACAGAAGATGACACATAGATGTCATAACATGTCTGAGTAAATATAAAAATAATCTAATTGTCTTTGCATAAGGGTGATTTTCGAAATAACCCAGTTTTTATCCCAGTTAAACCATCTAGGTACTAGAATATAAGTATCAATAATTAATGTTGAACTTACCATAATCATTTGGTCTTATTATTGATAATTGAATAGAATTTGGTAAAAGTTCACAATGGTTATTTTGTAATTTCTTGTCTCCAATTCTTATCCTTAATTCTGAGTCATCCATTTATTTAAATAAAAATTTATTATTTAATGAGTAGTAAATTTCACCTCATTAGTCAGTTTTTATTCAACGTTTTTAACTTCACATATTGCATAAAAATAATAAAGTATTTACTAATGAAGAAACAACAGAAATTCCTGATGGTCAACGTATTTTGTCAAATTTTGAAACATCTGTTCAACCAATAAAACCTAATATACACATGAAAGCAAATAAAATTTTTAACAGATTTACTATTGAATGTAGTATTGAATTACTTATGGATAGATATGACTGAATTTTCAAATTTTAGATTTTAATAAAAAATTATTGATGCTGGTGAAAAAACTGTTGCTGATCGTGTTCCTAAAATTATTCCCATTGAATTAATGAATATTAATTTAATTTGGCTGATTGAATGTTTGTTAAACATACTGATAATTTTCCTAGAAATTCTGATAATATTGCTTCCTTTAAAACAAATGGTGAATATGGAGGGCCATACAAGAAATCCTATAAATATTCCAAGACTTGATATTATCAAAATTTAATATTTACTATTATTGATGAAAATGATAATTTGATTGTCTTGAATGATGCTTGTGTAACTATAACTTTAAAAACGACCTTTTGAAATTTTATTCTTAATTAATCATGATCAAAATACAGTTACCAATTTTGCAAATTTTCTGTTAATGAGAAACCAAATAATAATTTACATATTCCAAACAAGGAAATGGACATTAATATGGTTGATGATTGGATTCATCCTAATCATTCACAGGTTTTTTATGAATTTCAGCATTACTAGAACCAAAGGAACAGATTATCCAGTGTGTGATGGAAAATTCAATAAAACTTTAACTGACAACTGTTTGGCAAAAGTGTTCCTTTATCACAGTTAGGGAAGGATACTATATTTCATATAGTATAGAACATTCATTTATTTCCTCATCCATTTTCTTATATGATTGATGTCATCCTCTATCAAATGAATTAACTATGGGAGGGCATATCCTTAATAATGGAACATTAAAAACAAAAAAAGGAAGTACTTCATAAAGCAGAACTATTTGACGAATTATTAAAGATTTTAAAGAAATAATTTGTGACAGACATTTAATAGTAGTTTTCACTTGGAGTACCAGATCAAACAATTAAGTTCTTATATGGGCTGATAAAAATAAAGCTGGAATTGAAATGAAATGTATACTTCGAAAGGAAGGAAAAATTCTGCTGAATGTGATATACCTGAAAATTTTTCATTATTGTCCAAACTATTAGAAAACATTATCAGCTAAATTAATCTTTTTTATTTGCTCATGTTAAATTAAAAATGTCAATATAAAGGAAGGAGAAAAAGAAGATTCTCCTCAAGATGTTTGAAATCTGGATCCCCAGATAACATTTTAAAAGCTTTTCATGCTTCTGGAGCATAGAAAAGAATAACCCTCTCTCTCTCTCTCTCTCTATATATATATATATATATATATATATATATATATATATAAGCAAAACAAAACGAACATTAATTATACCATTGAAAACCTAGTAAGTGATCTTAATAGTTATAGTGATTGCTATGCAGAAATGTCCACTAAATTAACAGAATGGAAAAAATAAATCTTACAGTATTTCAAAAGCTGAAATTTTGTTATCTAGATATGGTCCAAAAGTTAAATTTGTTTTAGAAGATACATATAAAATTACTCTTCAAGACTGTTGTATTAAATTCTTTCCAGCAGATGATGGTAATTTAGCGAGAATTACTGCATTAAATTTCATATATCAAGGTAAAAACCCAGATAAAGATAAACTGGTTCATGTTATTTAGTTTCAATGAAGTTTAGATTTTTTACGTTTTAGTTGAAAAAAATTATTTTTTGAATATTAAATTTTTAACTGAAAAATTTTTATATTTTTAATTAAATGAAAATTTCGTTCATGGGAATAAAAAAAATTTTGCCTTAGGGTATAGCATACTAATATGTTGGTTCATATCAGGGAATTTAAAGAATATGCTTTTTGGGCCAGAAACAGCATAAAATATATACTCTGCTGATAGTAGCTTACTTGCATTCTTGTTTTCTTCTTATTCTATTCTTGCATAACCTCAATTTGGTTTTATATTTACGACCCTGTATTCACCTGACCAGAATTCCTCTTCATTCTCCTCTAGAACTTCACTATATGCTACTATATATTTCAACCTATCCAATTCCATTTTAAAATTTTCCAACCTGCTTATCCAACTAAGGAATCTAACATTCTATGCTCCAATTCCCAGCATGTCAGTTTTAGTTTTCCTGATGACAATTTTCTTCTTATTAATTCCCTCCAGGAAATCCGAATGGATGACTTTTCTATATCTGGAATATTTTACCCAAGGGCATGCCATTATCATGCAACCATACAGTAGAGCTGCATGTCCTGAGAAAAAGGAATGGCTGAGTTTTCCCTTGCTCTCAGCTATTTGCAGTAACAGCAGAGCAACACCATCTTAAGTGTTGTTACAAGTCCACTTCAGTCAGTCATCCATTTAATTGCATTATTTCAGTTGTCAGAGACAATTACTTAATAACTCATGCAGGCTGACCATCAAAAGCAAGCTCACCTTCTTATCATGTTGACTGTGCCACACCTCTATGATCACCAAAACCACACTTCATATTAACATGCACACTGACAATAGAACTATTGACCATGTATTTGCTTGCCTTTACTAAAATACTGCATTGGGGATATCAAAAATTACTAAATGTTATTTGAAAAGAGCTTATTTATCTCTATAATTGCACATTGACTAAGAAATGAGCTAATCATATGACATTGTGACGTCTATAGATCACATAGCTGAGAACATGTTTATGAAAGATGAGAAAGTAAGACTGGTCTGAGAAAGAGTCAAAACAAAAAAGCAGGATTTTGCACAGAAATTGCCTTAACTTTGAAATTGGTAAGTTTAAGCTCTATAGCAATGTGCAAAGGTTCACACTTTTATTACAGTTACAGTAAGTAGTCGAAGAAAAAATAACATTTTCTAAAAGAAAATTTAAATTAGTATAAGAGGTTCAAAAAAAGCATGTCAGGAAAACATACAGAAAAGACAGAACTTAATACTGGCATATAATGGAGTGAAGTTGCTAAAAAAGAAAGGAGCAGCAGAAAATAACAAATTATTGTGAATAATGGTACTTCATTATCAAAGATAACTTACAACAAAAATTCATGAAACCACATGTAGCTTCGGTAACAGATTATCCAATAAAAACAATTCTATTCTTACTTATCAAACAGCAAAAAAAAGATCAAACATGAAAATTTAAAGCAGGACCATGCAAAGCTGAGATATCAATAGGTTGATAATGTATATTTTCAATCAACTAACAACACGAAATACTTCCTCTGTTCTGTTACGTAGTATATAAATCATAAGGGAGACATGCCTCTACAAATGAACAGTAATACAGGAGCTGCTAGAAATTACAATGCTTTGTGTCTGCTATTAAGATTTTCAAAAACTATGCAATTATCTACTTCTACGAGTACATGAATCCTCATTTATCAGACATATTATAGTTTTCAAAATAATAGCAATATAAGTTCACCAACATCATGTCAGAAAACAGTTTTCATTCAGGTGTAAAACTTGGATGACTCTGCTATGAACATAGAAATAGATCCAAATACATCCCTGGAACAACTTTGATACTAATTTGTATAGAATTATTCTAGGCAAACTACGGTGGTTAAGCATAAAATGAATAGGAAATGACAGATTCTAAATATATCAGAATAACATGATATAAAATATGGAAATAAAATTGAAGTGAAAGAAAGATAAAAAATTTTATTAATACAATTATCTGAGACAAATGATACCTTGTAACCAATATAGTACTTAATACATATGGATGAAATTCTTAACATTGTTAAGAACAGCAGGACATATTCTTTTGATACTGACTGTAAGTAATCAAAACTTTAGCTGTGGTGATTATTGAAAGTCCATAAATCTGCCTGGAATACATGGTACTAAAAAAAATATCAAAACCATGTTAGCATTTACAACCCTGTTATCAGTACCAGACAGCCACTTGTTTGTAACTGTGACCTTCCCTTATGCATTATTAATTTTTCTAGCCTTTGCCATTTAACAGATTTTTTAGTTTCACAACAAGAAACAGTAACTACACTTTTAATACAGACTTTTTAAAGAATTGTTATGTGAGTGCAGTGCATACAGCAGTCATTTGCATTAAGAGAAAGACATTAGTATTTGCTGCACTACCAGTTGTTTCAGTTATAAGGGAATGATATTCAGATGTAACTTTAATACTACAAGCAAAAATTTACAAACGAATCAAACAGTTTTCCCACCATTAAGTAAATGACACTGATTGAAATATAGCAAAGGTACTATTAATTACAAATACAACCCTTTTATCACTCGCTCGCTGTGTGATGTGTCCTACAGTTAAAACTTGTACACTACATATGTAATGCATAATGATAATTTTTTTTTCATTTTCCTGTTTTCTGCATCTTGTTATTGCATTGTGGCAACAAGTGCAGACAAAATTTTGCAAACAGCTGAGAGTTGATAAATCACGAAAACTTAGAATTCGATAGTCATAAGCCCTTATTCTTATTTATTTTATTATTTATTTACTTTGTAAAAGCCATTTCCGCAACATGGTCGAATGGAGATGATGTTTAATGAAGACTGAGCTTCCGGCCACCAACAACTGACAGCAGACGACTGGGCAGGCATCAAAGAGCACATAATCATGGCAAGTTATGCAACAGATGCCCTGTATAGTCGTCAGCAAATGTCTAGAACATATTTTTGTGTAATGTCAGCATAATCTTATGAAATGATTGGAATTTTAGAAGAACTCATGTGATTTTTTTTCTGTGTTGCACATCTTCTTTCACGTAGTTTAAAAATATATTCAGCTAACACCTGCATAGCTGTACCTTTTTTGTACCTATTTTGCCATATCTTATAAATCTTTATTACCTATTGAGCTGAAAATGTACTGTTGTTCCTTTATGTGCTGCTCGCCAGACCATCTTCTGAAAGGCAACAATACCATTTTACTGTTGTACTGTATAATCTCTTGTTTACTGAGTATACTGTGCTCGCCGCGTTCTACTATCATTTTAGTGTCCACGTGCAATTTGGAGACGGGTATTGCCAAAAACCATTGTCACAATTTCGACTCCAGATCTTTTTTGCCATAGTTACACTTTAAAATCAGTATATTATATATATTATCATTTTAGATGACATCCCACTTACGAGACGCGTTCAGTAACTAACGCAACCCTTTTTCTTCTTGGCGAATTTCGGTTGAACAAATGCTGAATTTGTTGTATACGGATATATAGCACTGAACCAAAGCAGTGAGTCGTTGGGCGAGGTGCCTGTCACCATCGCATCGAGGTTGTGCAAACTTGTCTGATCTCCCGCATGCGAATCGGCAGTATGGAGATGCAACTGCTGCAGTTCTGAAAAGTACGGACGCTCTCATTCGAGGTGATCTACAGATCACAAGCATACCACACTGATCTACTGGAAATTTCCGAAGGTAGTGTCGACACACTCGTCCAACAGTTGAGGTATTCAAAGGTGTGTGCCAGCTGGGTTCCTCAGCGCCTAATAGAAGACCACAAAGAGCAATGAAGGACCATTTATGCGGAATTTCTTGCGTGCGACCGAGGCTGATCTACACGATTTTTTGTCGATCGTCGCCACAGGGAATGAAACATGGGTACATCACTTCGAACCGGAAGTAAAATGGCAGTCGATGGAATGGCCCCACACCAGCTCTCTTCCGATGAAAAAGTTCAAGGCCGCACCCACAGCCACCTAAGCCATGGCGACGATCTTCTTGAATTCTGGAGGGTTATTCTGTTTAATGTCCTCAGCGTGTTCGTCGCCACAACATTTAAAACGACACCGCAAGCCCTCACGAAATTCTGCATGCCAGAGTGGAGCTCACAGATCTTCATTGGACTGCAGCCACATCTCGCACCTTCCGATTTCCATCTCTCCTTCCCAACGACGAACGCACTCTGTGGGATGCAGTATGTGGATGATGGGGAGAATATTGATGCAACAAGACTTTGTCTCCGACGTCGACCAATAGAGTGGTACCAGGCAGGCACACAGTTCATCCCAGTAAATATGATTATAGGCCATCGAAATGAATGGAGATTATGATGAAGTACAGAATCTTGTAGCCAAAAGAGTAGGAAATAATATGATGTATTGAAATCCTGAATAAAACCATCTTGCTTTCAGAAAAAAATTGCATTGCTTATTGAACTCCATAGCATCTGGACCATCCGTCCTCCTGTTTACCATCACCTGCTTATTTTGTCTTGGTACGTGACTTGGTCCGTGGCATCCCATTTGTCAAAGACTTAGTGAAAAAGGTCAGACTAATATAGCGATACCATTATTAGTGTTGGCAGTCGTTCGCAAAAATAGTTTTTGGATGGTTTACTTCTGACTGGGTTCCAGGACACCAGCTGTTCTTTAACTCTGCTTTAATACCAGATCAGTCTTGGAATGGCGCTAGAAACTGCCAGCAGAGTTAGGATTTATGGATATCAGGGCGAACATATAGCACCCGACACAAGCTTCTCTGTATTATCAAGATGAGGAGTGTACCACCTGATCAAAATAATCTGGACATCCATGTAAAGCGCGGAATTAACCTCTAGATGTTACGAGAGGCGGATCCATGAGTACAGAAGGAGGCAGGGAGTATTGCATGGTTAGTAGAGAAGCACTAACTACAGAATTAGTCGGTCAGGAGAGCTCAGCAGCTTCGAGCGTGCAGTTGTCATTGTAGTCACTGGATGTCACCTCACCTCTTAAATCCATCTGGGATATTTCAGTCCTTCCAGAGTTGCTCAACGTGACTGATGATGATGTAAAAGTGAAGTGGATACAGGGGAGAACAACTACAGCCAAACCAGGACGTGGCAGCCATAATGTGTTGATGGATGGGATATATCGAGCATTGGGGAGGGTGATGGTAAAAATCACGTGAAGCCAGTGGAAGGAATCACTCGCCAAAGAGCTACCAGCAGTCTAGCAAGTATAGTGATTTCGTGTAGAGAGTCTTATAGAATCTCAAATATGTCGCACATATCTGTAGACAGTGCTATGCCACTCATGAAGTGATGCAAAGATCAATGCCACTGGACAAAGTATGACTGGAAACGAGAAATTTGGAATGATTATGCTTTGGCAATCTGGTAAAACCGTTTGGGTTTGCTGAATGACTGGTAACCTTTACATGCCATTCATGTGTAGTGCCAACAGTGATCTATGGAGTAGGCTGTGGGTGTACTTTTTCTTCGTGCTTAGAGAGTAGTTCCTTATTGCGCTTAAGGAAACGTTCTACGCAGAAGGAAACACACACATTTATCAGAATTGTATACTGTGTACAGCAGAGAAACAATTCGGAGACGATGTTCGCTTGTTTCAGCAGTCATAAAGCAACGTCTATGGGGCAATGCCCTGTGGAGAGTAACATTCCTGAAATGGACTGGCCTGCCCACAGTCCTGACCTGAACCCATGGAACACCTGGAGGGATGAGTCAGAACGGCGATTTCGTCCAAATCCCAGTGACTAACATCACTACTGCCTTTGGTTTCGGCTCTTGAGGAAGACTGGGCTGCAATTACTCCTCTGGCATTCAGTCACCTCACTGTGAGAGCTCCCAGTGGAGTTCAAGTTTTAAAGGCGAAGGGGGGAAAAAACTCATACCCATGTCCACTATGTATCCAGATATTTTCATCAGATAGTGTACATAGAAGCCTTCAACATCAAAAATTCAGATCCTACAGATTCAGAAATCCAACTCCTTGCGTAATCCAAGGAGTAATATAAAATGATCTAGTGTCAGGAAGCCGAACACGTAATCTCAGGTCAATGTAACAATGTTGAAAATTTGGTAGGTCAACTACGGCATTTGTGAACCAAAAATAACATGCATATCAAATACGTTAGTGGTAATGGCACCAGCACACCATTGTGTGGTGAAAGGGATCCGTGATACCAAAAACATATATATTAGTATTCGACACCCAGGTCGATAGCAGACAGGAGTCGATTGTCGAGCACTATAGGAGGCAGTGAGATGAGAGTCTAGTGAGCAGCAGTACTGGGAAGATGGGCAAGAATGGAGGTCGAGCTGAGTATGGAGTCAATGGCGGATGTGCCGAGTGAGTAGTAAATGGTAAATTCACCAGGATGTGACAAATGAAAGCGTCCCCCTCATCGATACTGATTCGTGAGTGATATAAAACCGAAAGAGACAAGTTCCGATTACATGTTTCATGTCAACCCTATCAGCCAGCAACAACCATGGATTGCAGTGAGTATTGCTGTGAATGTTAACCATCATCATTGCGTGTGACGAAGTACTTAAAATCAGCAACCAATAAAAGATATAACCATAATTAAATGTGTAAGGCGAAGGTATAAACTGCCTCAGAATTTGTGTGTTAGTAGAAAATACATATCAGTTTGTATATCGCCACCTTTATGGTCTTTAATTATAGACAAACTTTCAGTCATTAACTATTCCGTCTCAGAACAGCCGCACTCGGTTGAAATACCCCCAAAACCACAGCATTTAAACCGATGGCCTTTCATCCATTAAGCAAATGGTCATATATTCATAATAAGTAACTGTTTGGCGGCTTTGGTAAATCACACAAAACCCAATAAAGGACAAAAGGGGGTGTTTCAGTGCTACAGAGACCTTCGGTCTAATAAAGAATGGTAATTATTTATTTTTATTTATTTATTTATTTATCATTGCTTATAGTGGTGCCACCTGCGACCTGGATTTAAACGTGGGTCGTATTTTCAAATAGCTACAGTAAGTTGTATACAACTGTTATTAAGGTTTTTAATTTAAGTGTTTCCAGTAATTAGGGAAATTAATTTAAAGAAAGTAGAAAATATATTAAATATTCAGCGAAAAGGCGAAACACTCAAAATCTTTAAAGCGTGATATTACATTTGTTAATAAAGTGCACTATCTTTGCAGCAGATGCCTTACTTTGGATTCCTGATTCAACCACTGCAAAACATGTCTTTCAGGAAGCTGCAGTCATGGATATCTACATCCATAACTCATGCTGCTATTACTTACAGCTAGATGAGTGAATGAGTAGCCTGTTGCTAAATGTATAGGACGGGAGGTCCAAGAAACCCACATCATTCCCACACAATCTTGAATCCTCAGTCCCAGTGGAGAGCATCCCAGTGGAGCCAATTAATGGAATTTAACGCATTCAGCCCACCAACCTCTCTGTTCTTGTTGGAAGACTCATGTACGTCACCTATAAACTCGGATTCATTCAGCCAGTTCTGCCATAACTGACACACTGTCCATGTCTGAAATTGTTGACTCCCTGGTGATATTCACTCACATCTCGTTCAGTTTCTCTGTTATATTCTAAATACTTTCTAAGTTCCCTCCAAGATATCTTTTTTGCTACCTCCTTCACCAGGTGCCATTTCTCTTTATCTCTAAAAGTTTCACTTAGTGTACCAGTGCCAGTTATTTGAGTCTGTGGATCTTCATAGACTTCACTGCTATAACACAATATGGTCTGGTGTACCACTTTTACACATGTGAACTTATTTGTAGGCGGTTTCTTTATCTTGTAGAAATATTCAGGGTATGGTCCATGGGCAGTGAGGTAGTCAATCATAAATCTAGATGGGTTTACACAGGTCACAAGTATATGCCACATAACCTACAACCTGATGTGATATTAACCCAGTCTCTTTGTCAGTCTCGTGTTTTCCATGGTTTTAACTCTTTTCTGTTTGTTTTTTCTCTTACCTTGGCAAGTTTCCCTTCACGAGACCAGTAGAGAAACCTTTGCTTTGTCCTGTAATATCCACTGAGTGAAAACCTCGTTTTTTTAAAAGTCATCTATCTTTTGACTGGTTTCATGTGAACACCATGAATTCCTCTCCTGTACCAACCTCTTCATCTCAGACCAGCACTTGCAACCCATTTCCTCAGTTAATTGCTGTATGTATTCCAGTCTCTGTCTTACTCTACAGTTTTACCCTCTACAGCTTCCTCGAGTACCGTGCAGTTATTCCCTGTTGTCTTAGCAGATGTCCTATCTGAATTTTGGAAAAAAATCTCTTATGGAAACACAGCGATAGGTAAAATTATATTAAGATTTTCTGTTGGTGTTGATATAAGCCTATGATCGTTAAAACGCCCGCTAAATCACGCAGGGATAACAGGTAATTAGGATTGTGGAAAGTTCCAAGGGATTAGCGGTCGGATTCATTTCACAATTGTAATTTATTATGATTTAGTTCACAAATACACTTTTGAAAGAATTAAATTTGCTTCACGGCTGAAGGCCTCCAAACAAATTCTTTAGAATAAGTTCAATTTTGAAAAGACATGACACACAGTTAAATTTACGAATAAGATAAATCGTATAAATATATGAGATCAGCATGCGGAGCTGCTGATTGCCGCCATATAAAATCTCCAAAATTCCAGATATACTATGATGATTACTGAAGGCAGAAGGCCACAATGTCTTAAGATGCTAACAAGGCTGATGGCCCACAAGGTGCACAGTAAGAAATAAACAAACGCAATATGATGGCCGAAGGCCGCAAGGTTAAATTCTGCAAATTAAGGAAACATATATTGCAACAATCGGTAAAACAATATATTAAGATTAAAAATTTCCTTTTTGCAACACCAACAGCGGAAGGCCCACAAGAACTTTTAAAATCTTATAGAGAAAATTACAATAACCTTTCAAGAGCAGAAACAGATGATGTTGGGACTTGAAGGACACTCTGAGAACATGATTCAAGGGCTGAAGGCCCACAACTAACCTTGCCAAATTAAAAATATAAAATACAGTTAAATTACATTAAGATTGCCAAAAGGATAATTAAGAGAACGGCACTCAGGAGTCTCCAGTGGATCGGTATGCCTTCACTCACTTAGGCGAGACAGGTGGTGAGTCCAACTACACTTAATTGGTCTTATAGTCTTATTATTTCCTCTTGATTCTTGTACATGATGTATATTATCCGTCTCTCCCAACAGCTTTCCTCAGAATTTCTGACATCTTGCACCATTTGACACTGGCGAATTCTTCTTCCAGGTTGACAAATCCTACCACCGCTTCTTAATTTTTCTTAGTCTTGGATCCTTTATCAATCACATCATAATTCGCTCTGTGTACCTTTACCTTTCCTAATGCCAAACTGATGTCATCTTTAAATTGTTTATCTGATACAACAAACGGCCTTCAAGTCCAGTCAATAAACAATAAAATTTTTAAATTGTTATGTAACTAGGTTCCAACTTGGGACTGTTGCTTTTTCTTGTGTACGTTAATAACCTCTCGTCTGTTACATTGCTAGACGGTCAGTTTGTTTTGTTTGCAGATGAAACAAAGATCGAATTAGTAGCAAGTCAAGTACAGATTTCAAATCGCAGCCAAACACATTTTCATTGAGTTTAATGAATGGTTTAAAGCTAATTGACTGTCTCTAAACTTTGAAAAGATCCTTCTAGCATGTGTGTAACATGTGAAGACAAGCAGATCAAAGAGGTTGACAGTAACAAATTTCTTGGATTACAACTCGATAACAATTTCAGTTTGGAAGAGCATACCACAGAATCATTGGAGCGCCTAAACAAGTCTGTATTTCGAGCGAGAACATGTAATAAATAGGAGATATAAATATAAAATGCCTGCATAATTTGCTTAATTTCATTCTGTTATGTCATACAGGATCGTATTCTGTGGTAACTCGTAAAATTGAGAAAAAGTTTTTAGCGTGCAAAAGTGTGAATAAGACTCACTTGTGGTGTAAATTCAAGAAATAACATAGATACCTGTTCAAGTAACTTTGTATTCTAACCACTGGTTTTGAGTGTATTTGCATCTTAATTAAATTTTTTCAAGTAATATATCTGTACTTCCAACCAACAGCTCAATATGTAGTATCAATACTATGAATAAGAACAGTCTACATAAAGACTTAAAATCACTTATCTTGGTACAAAAAGGGATCCAAAATTCAGGAACGCACATTTTCAGTAAACTGCCTGCAACCATTAAAAACTTGGATTCAGATGAAGCACAGCTTAAACAGAGTTTGAAAGATCTGAATACCTTAAGAGGGACTGTTAGATCAAATTGAATAAAAATGACTGTTAGATTTCAGTTCTGACAGGACTTGATCACGACAGTCAAGGTTAGATATTTTGTGTGACAAATTCATTAAAACTGCATAACTAAGTTTCATTTTGACAGTGTATTAATTCTGTAAATATTAGCAGTTCCAGATTACTGTAATGTACTCACCTATTTTGACAATCTCCTGACGAAAGATCGGGGTAGTGAGTATTAACCTCAAATCTTTTAAGTATTTTGTGCTATATGTTCTAACTTGTTCCACACCCACGAGTATCCTCTCATTTTTGGATCTATGGAATGAAAACTGAATCTAATCTAATCAAATATGCAGTAGCACAGACCACAAGGTACTTCCAGTTTGGTGCTTTTATCATACTGTAGTACATTTATGTTGATGTTACAAGATATCATTTTTCATTCTGACAAGGTTCTGTTTTGAAACTTCCTGCCAGATTAAAACTGTGTGCCAGACTGAGACTCAAACTCGGGACCTTAGCTTTTCGCAGGCAAGTGCTCTACCAACTGAGCTACCCAAGCATGACTCATGCCCCATCCTCACAGCTTTAATTCCACCAGTACCTCGCCTCCTTCATTGAAGGTTCTGTGTTATGAATGAAAATCCTATTACATGTCTTCAGTTTTACTATCACTGCTATCATATTTGTTATTTGTCCTTGTAGTTACTGTGTAAATAAGAAGATGAATATTGTCATAGTACCTATAATTTTGGAGATAATATTATATGATGTGACAATGGTTTTTGCCTACACTTGTTGTTATATATATATATATATATATATATATATATATATATATATATATATGTGTGTGTGTGTGTGTGTGTGTGTGTGTGTGTGTGTGTGTGTGTGTGTGTGTGTGTGTGTGTGTTTGTGTGTGTGTGTGTGTGTGTGTGTGTGTGTGTGTGTGTGTTTGTGTGTGTGTGTGTGTGTGTTATATACTGTGTTGCATGAAGCACTTATGCAATATAATAGATTATAAGTTGCCTACCATATTAATTGTTCTTTGGTGTCTGACCTACTTTTCAAGGTATACTGTTTCTTTGAATTTCTTATAAGTATTTATGTGCTGTGATTCTAATTGGACGTGGTTCTCTGTTATTAATCAATAGCTTATTACATTTTCTTCGTCCACTATTACAGGTTGTTTCTCCTACCTTGTAATATACACTGGTTTTCTGCCTTACTTACAAGTGTTACTGCCGTTTGTCAGTAGTCTGCCCCACTGTAAGAGACACTGGTGGCGTGCCTTGGATATATATGTTGTTATGATATGTCATTTCGATACAGTTCTGTGACATGAATCAGTATTTCACTACATATTCAGTATTCACTCTCACTGAGGTGTTGTCTTCAGTTCACTGCTACTACCATTGCATATGTATATCTATACTTGCAGTTATTTGTGAAAATAAGAAGATACATGTTGTCAAATAACCTATGATTTTTGAGAGAATATTACGTGATGTGATGTGCAGTTAATTAAACATCAATCTACCTACAATGCATATATGCAGTAGCATAGACCTAATGCTGCATACTGTATTTTTTTTGTCTTCACTTGTTATTATTCATAAAATGTACTTTGCCTACCTCATTTGTCAATGCTGTAGACCATGAAATTCTTACCATATTAATTTTTATCGTTATATATTTCTTATTTTTATAAAATGTACAGATTGTGTACTCTGTTTTACATGTTGTTTAATATAGTATCACTATGACACTGTTCTGTAATCGCTGCACATGTTATGCAGCTTAGTTGAAATGGACGTATCATGTGTGGCGGCGCGGCTACGTTCGTCCATTACCTGCACCTACCTGTGAACTCATTGCATCAAACCGCCAGTAGGAAATCCGAGCAGAAACCTACCTTATTGCAACTCGCACCAGACTGTATACAACGTAACTATTCTAAGAATCGGGGAAAGGCATTATTTTTGAATGAAAGGTGGAAATACTGGCAACACTTGATTATATTCTGAAGCTTGAGATGTACATATTCACTGCCAAGCCCATGCTAATCTTAAAAAAGTCATGCATAAAACATTTCATTCACGTTAGCAAGCTTATGGTAACGTATTTCCCGAAATCTGAACAGCTAATAAGCAAGGATTATTCGCAATGAAAATGCTCGCCATATTATTAAGTTTATTGGTATCTAATGCAATCAAGTTTTTAGTAACCGATCTGGTCAATATACCGCGCGGAATTACTGTCTTTTCTTGTAGACAAAATTACTTAAAAAATTCGTATTTTCGAAAAAACACACCGGAATAAATGTGCCTTCACTTTAAAACACCTTTGAAACATGTAGAACAACTAAAACCGGCAAATTATAAGTTCCTTCGGATCTCATGTTACACACGACCATATCATTGAAAAGCTGGGCTCCGACTCCCTTAGACTACTGAAATCATTCTATATCTCCAAGAGAAAAGACATGGGAAGAATACTACTCCATTCTGATTGGTCAGTTTTCTTTAAGGCCAATGTAAAAACATTATTCTCCCGCGTTAGTCCGCGCTTTTCATGACTAACCAATCAACAAGTAACACACTTCCGAACTCTAGTTTTTCCCGAAATAAATATTTAACATTCTGATATTTTGTTTATACTTTATGTTATTACCTATTTTCATTTGCACTCGAATTAGCTTTCCTTTTACTATAAACTTACTTAACATATTATGTTACAAAATTCCCCGTCGTCTGCATTTACAGTGTGTTAAAACTTTCTCATACTAGTTCGTACAGCGTTCATTAGTACAACAATGATTTACATATTTAATTTAGACCACATTCACGCACCATTCACACTACTAAAAGCGCATACAAAACCGTGTAAATAAAAGTAAACAAAAGAGCCCCAAAGAAATAAACAGAACAATTCACAAAACATTCTCTTGACCTGTTTCTTAAATGTGTCTTTACGATAGTGGACTCCGGGTTCAAAATTCTTAACTACATTATAGTTCTTTCTGTTTAGTCCTGTCCACTACCGTCCTCCAGCAGGTGAAAATTAGAGCTACGTTCTCGGCCGAACACGCTCTAGGCCATCTGTCACTGTGCAGCATGAGTCATTCTCCCGATACACAGACTCTTGACAGGAGCGATCTAAGGCGCCACGCCTCACACGTGTGAATCACTTGTTAACTTTGTACTGATTGCTTATTCTACGCATACCTATGTAATAGTGAGTAATAGATAGCACTGTAATGGTTAGCTTAGGGATATCACTTTATACAGTATTTACATCAATATTTAGGTTGTCGTAATGCTGCGCCTTGAGGAAGTGTCATTGTGGCATTGTTATGTGCTTGCTGCACATTTTTCGGAATTTATTCAAAGAGAAAAAATCGAGTATGGTTCAACTGTTTCCTCCCCCTCCCCTCTTTCCAACTCTTACTGTCCTAGTACATGTGATGGTTATGATTTTGTACTAACACAGTACATTACAAATGTAATTAAATTACATTAATTGCTTCTTTTGTATGTATCTATATAATAAGATTTAACAGATGGCATTGTAATAGTCAACATACGATTATCTCTTTGTAAGTAACTATATTTATAACAATTTTGAGGTTGCCTTAATGCTGCACTGTACGGAATCTTCTTGCTGTAAGCTAGTACAATTCGTGTATTACGACATGCACTCTGTCAACCGACTTTAAAGGTTGGAAATTATGAGTAGTATCTTCTGCTTAGTATTTACTTTCTAGCAAAAGACATGTTCGTAGAAATTTGACAGTAGCGACTTCTAGACTTTGTAATCGTAAATTCTATGTAGATCCCTTTTCGTCTTCTCTTTCCATACACAAGCCCTCTAGAGATTTGATGTGCAAAGAGGCAACTGAAACCATGTCATGCTTGCAGATGTGTCTTGCGTTAGTCCCAAATGAGAGTGAATAGTCTTTGTGAGATTTCATTAGCAGAACAAGGTATGACTGCATGCTGTGTTTTAGTTTTGGGCTTCCATTACGTTATAAGATAATAGTGAGGCAAAGATAACTACTTATCTTACGCCTTTCAGACGTTTGAGCCTTTGTTTCCAAAATGATCTTTGCATAACTGCAGGACGTAATGCAAGAGTATGTAATATCTTTCATCCTGATGTAGTTATCATCTAAACTGCATTAAGATGTGAAAAGAATTATCAACCACAAGTTGTCATGACGTCTTGTGACCCGTTTCTGCTGAATTTGCTTCAGTTTAGTGGTTTTAGTGCGTTTTTCGTAATGTTTGAAAGAACTGTGATTGCAATTATTAATGCAGTATTCTAGGTTTGTGATTACATTTAAAATGACGGCTCAGTGCGTCGTAACTAGTTACGCGACTATTTAAAATTCTTATTGTTTTAATAACTCTGACTTGACGACCATTTGTGCTGTCAAATAAACATTTTAAATTTCTTTCAGTCAAACTCCTTAATGACAGCTATGTTAAAATACGTGGTCGTCATATAACACATCGTCAATATTTTTTTTTCTATTCTTCTGTACATTATTGTTGTCAGCAACATGCATGTATGAGCTGTTAAGTTGACAGTGAGATAAATCTTTTACTTGTCAGCCCTTGCACTCTTCGGAATTGTGTGGATGATATTTTTCCAAAAATCAGTTGGTAGATCACCAGACTAATTCATTCTACACACCAACGTAAATAGCTGTTTTGTTGCCGCTTCTCCCAATGATTTTAGAAATTCTGGTGAATGTTACCAATCCCTTCTGCCTTTAGTCTTCCAAAGATCTTATAAATTCTGATTCTAACAGTGGATCCCCTATCTCTTCTAAATCGAATCCTGTTTCTTCTTCTACCATATCAGATATGTCTTCTCCCTCATAAAACCCTTCAGCATACTCTTTCAACCTATTTGCACTCTGCTCTGCGTTTAACAGTGGAATTCCCATTGTACTCTTAACGTTACCACCTTTGCTTTTATTTCACAGTAAGTTGTTTTGATGTTCCTATATGTTGAGTCAGTGCCTTGGACAATAATTTCTTTCTCGACTTCTTCACATTTTTCATGCAGCCATTTCGTCTTAGCTTCCCTGCACTTTCTATTTATTTTATTCCTCAGCTACTTGTATCTCTGTATTCCTGAATTCCTCTGCACATTTTTTTAGTTTCTGCTTTCGTCGATCAACTAAAGTATTTCTCCTGTTACTCACTATATCTTGACACTTACCTTCATTGTACCTATATTTTTCTTTCCAACTTTTGTATTTACCTTTTTTAGAGATGTCAGTTCCTCTTCAACCATAGTAACCAGTGAGTTATGCCTTACCACAGTATCTATAGCCTTAGAGAACTTCAGGCGTATCTTGTCATTCCTTAGAGCTTCTTTTATCCCACTTTTTTGGTATTGATTCGTCGTGATAATATCTTCAACTTCAGTCCCTTCTTCCTCATTACTGGATTGTGCTCCTGGTGACTCGCTACAAAGTGGTATCTGATGTCGGCTCTCCGACCGTGGATCACTGTAGCAAATATGTACTAATACCAATATTTATTGGCCCTGTTTTGGATATAACTGAGGTAGATTCTTCCTGCACATCAATCACTGGCCTGAAGATAGCCTAGTAAAACGCTGGAACTGGTTGCCAAACAAAATAAGGTTGAAAATTGGCTGCTGAAAGTATTTCATTTGATATCCTCTAATCTAACTGAAGTTTTCCATGTCTCCCAGCCTTTTCCAAGTGTATCTTCTCCCCTTGTGATTTTTGAACAGAGTATTCACTATTACTAACTGAAATTTATTACAAAACACAATTATTCTTTCTCCTCCTTCATTTCTAGTACCTAACGCAAATTCTTCGGTGACTCTTTCTTCACTCCTTTCCCTGCAACCAAATTCCGGTCCTCCATGGCTATTAGTTTTTCACTTCCCCTTATATACTGAATTACCAGTTCAGTAACTTCATACATTTTCGTACATTTTGGCTATCACTTCATCTTCAGCTTGCGCCGTGGCACGTACGTCCGAACTATCGTTGTCGGTGTTGGTTTCCTGTGGATTGTGATGAGAACAACCCCATCGCTGAAATGATCAGAGTAACGCACTATCTGCCCTACATTACTATTCATAACGAACCGAACTCCGGTTGTACCATTTTCTGCTAGTGTTGATATAATGCTATACTCATCTGACCCGAAATCCCAGAAATCCTTGTCGTCTTCCCACTTCACTTCAGGGACACCCGCTACATGTAGATTGAGCCTCAGCATTTCCGTTTTCAGGTTTTCTAGCTCCCTACCACGAACTTCTGACATTCCACGCCCAGATTCGTAGAAAGTTGTACTTTCTATGGTTATTCAATGTTTTTCTCGTGGACACCTCCCTCTTGTCAGTCCCCTCCGGGAGCTGCAAAGGAGGCTATTTCGGAATCTTTTGCCAATCATCATAACACTTTTTCAATCATAGGCCAAATGTCCTGTGGATACACATTATGTGTCTTTAATGCATTTCATAATTGCTGATTCTTCCGCCCTTAGGGGCAGTTTCCAAACGCAAGGGGAAGAGAGTGTCCTGAATCACTGCTCACTCCTCCACTATTTTTGACAAAGCCGTTGGCAGAATGAGGGTGACTTCTTATACCGGAAGTCTTCGGCCACCAGTGCTGATTATTAGTCAAAATTTAAGCGATTACGTGTCTCGAACTCGGGACCTAGCGAGTGTTGATTACTTGCCAAAGACTCTGTCCCTATACCTGAAGCTGATGGTGCATCCCAGGTGTCTCCCATAAGCCCCTATCACCCTCAGCATCACACTTCTCTGTGTACGCCTATGATTCGATTTACATCAATTGTATTGTGTTTTCTGGGTCGAGACACTGCTGCAAGCCTTAGGGTAGCAAGAGGGTGCTGAAAGCGACAGCCTTCATTGTTTCCTTCTGTACGGTTTTAAAATAAAATAAGCTAATAAATTCACCGCTGATGTAATTAAACAAACAGGTAAATAGTTACTGGGATGAACACAGCTTCATTCTACGTTAAATTGTGCTCTGAATCTACTGGGTTAAATTTTTAACTAATGAAAGTTTGTTTTCCTTAAACGTTAACACATTGATTCATAGCCTGGTGAAAGCAACTAAGTAACTGGATTGAATGATAGCTCGATCTGCCAAATATAGTGGTTGGCAAACACAATTTATAAAAATAATAAACAAAATGGTCGGAAAAACAGAAAGTGTTCACAGCAAAAATCTAACAGAACCTAAACTCTATACTAACTAGCATATGCTGAGTTTCCAAAAGTTATGTAACAGCGATATGCACATGTGCAGTTGGCGGTAGTATCGCATACAGTAAGTGCATTGGCGGAGCTGTCATTTCAACCCGCGTGATTCGTGTGAAAATGTTTACGACGTAACTATGGCCGCTGGGCGGTAATTAACAGATGTTACGGCAAAATAACAGTTAGATGCATGGGACATTACGTTACATTACGTTTTGGACATCCTTTGGGGATACGTATTCCGAGATCAACAATATGAAGAGTGCGTCGAGAACACCAAATTTCAGTCATTAGCTCTCACCATTAACAACGCAGTTGCCGACGAAATACTCTTAACGACCGAAGGCAGCGGCGTTTGACTGTTTGCATAGAGATGTCACTGGTAACAGACAAGCAACACTGAGTGAAATAATCGCAGGAGTCAAAGTGGGACGCACAACGAACGTATCCGTTAGGACATTGGCGAAATTTGGTGTTAATACACTATGGCAGTAGACGACCAAAGCTAGTACCTTCGCTAACAGCACGAAATCGCCTGAAACGCTTCTCCTTGGCGTGTGAGTATATCGGTTGGATGCTAGACGATAGGAAACCGTGGTCTGGTATGTTTTGTCCGCATCTCAGTTCGTAAGTGCTGATGGTAGGTTTAAAGTGTGGTGCAGACCTCGGGAAGCCATGAACCCAATTTGTCAACAAGGGAATGTATGAGCTGATGCTACCTCTACAATGGTGTGGGCTGTGTTTACTTGGAACAGATTGGCCCCTCTCGATGTTCGGCTACTTGGAGACCATTTGTAGCCGTTCATAGACGTCATGTTTCCAAACAAGGTTGGACTTTTTATGGATGACAATGTGCCTTGTCATGGGGCCACAGTTATTCACGACTGGTTTGAAGAACATTCCGAAAAAATAGAGCGCATTGTTTGGCCACCAGGGTCACCCGACATGAATCCCATCGAACATTTTGGGACATAATCGAGAAGTCGTTTCATGCAGAAAATCCTGCACAGGCAACACTTTCGCAATTGTGGACGGCAGCAATGCTCTCTATTTCTGCAGGGGCGTCCAAAAACTTGTTGAGTACACGCTACGTCGATTTGGTGCACTACATTGGGAAAAAGTCGGTCCAACACGAGATTAGGAGGTATCCCATGACTTTTGTCGACTCAGCGTGTAATAAGAGTCTGAACGTCTGAGAACGCGATAACTTAGGCGTCGATTAGTGGCAGAAAATATTCAAAGTCCCTCACTGGCGAACTCAGTTAAAGTATTGGTGGACTCAGCGCCAAAATTCTAAGTCCAAAACTTCGAGCAATAAAATTTATGTTTTGCTGAACTTCTGGCAGAAATAAGTCAGATTAATGCGGAATAATTCGGAGTCCTCAACGAACCGAGACGAATATCTCTGTCACAAAGCAATTCACAAATTTTTACCCATAAATTTTATTGGCCGTGTGTTAAAAATTTTAATTCAGACTGATACATTATACACTCCTGGAAATGGAAAAAGGAACGCATTGACACCGGTGTGTCAGACCCACCATACTTGCTCCGGACACTGCGAGAGGGCTGTACAAGCAATGATCACACGCACGGCACAGCGGACACACCAGGAACCGCGGTGTTGGCCGTCGAATGGTGCTAGCTGCGCAGCATTTGTGCACCGCCGCCGTCAGTGTCAGCCAGTTTGCCGTGGCATACGGAGCTCCATCGCAGTCTTTAACACTGGTAGCATGCCGCGATAGCGTGGACGTGAACCGTATGTGCAGTTGACGGACTTTGAGCGAGGGCGTATAGTGGGCATGCGGGAGGCCGGGTGGACGTACCGCCGAATTGCTCAACACGTGGGGCGTGAGGTCTCCACAGTACATCGATGTTGTCGCCAGTGGTCGGCGGAAGGTGCACGTACCCGTCGACCTGGGACCGGACCGCAGCGACTCACGGATGCACGCCAAGACCGTAGGATCCTACGCAGTGCCGTAGGGGACCGCACCGCCACTTCCCAGCAAATTAGGGACACTGTTGCTCCTGGGGTATCGGCGAGGACCATTCGCAACCGTCTCCTTGAAGCTGGGCTACGGTCCCGCACACCGTTAGGCCGTCTTCCGCTCACGCCCAAACATTGTGCAGCCCGCCTCCAGTGGTATCGCGTCAGGCGTGAATGGAGGGACGAATGGAGACGTGTCGTCTTCAGCGATGAGAGTCGCTTCTGCCTTGGTGCCAATGATGGTCGTATGCGTGTTTGGCGCCGTGCAGGTGAGCGCCACAATCAGGACTGCATACGACCGAGGCACACAGGGCCAACACCCGGCATCATGGTGTGGGGAGCGATCTCCTACACTGGCCGTACACCACTGGTGATCGTCGAAGGGACACTGAATAGTGCACGGTACATCCAAACCGTCATCGAACCCATCGTTCTACCATTCCTAGACCGGCAAGGGAACTTTCTGTTCCAACAGGACAATGCACGTCCGCATGTATCCCGTGCCACCCAACGTGCTCTAGAAGGTGTAAGTCAGCTACCCTGGCCAGCAAGATCTCCGGATCTGTCCCCCATCGAGCATGTTTGGGACTGGATGAAGCGTCGTCTCACGCGGTCTGCACGTCCAGCACGAACGCTGGTCCAACTGAGGCGCCAGGTGGAAATGGCATGGCAAGCCGTTCCACAGGACTACATCCAGCATCTCTACGATCGTCTCCATGGGAGAATAGCAGCCTGCATTGCTACGAAAGGTGGATATACACTGTACTAGTGCCGACATTGTGCATGCTCTGTTGCCTGTGTCTATGTGCCTGTGGTTCTGTCAGTGTGATCATGTGATGTATCTGACCCCAGGAATGTGTCAATAAAGTTTCCCCTTCCTGGGACAATGAATTCACGGTGTTCTTATTTCAATTTCCAGGAGTGTACATAATTTTTCGTGCGGTAGTTCACCCAACATTTAAAGCGAAACAAATGCCAAGTTTTATTGCAGTGCTAAGAATCAGTTCACAAACTCTGTGCCGTCCAATATTACTCTCTTATAGGATCTTTCCTCCTTTTTCCAGTGGAGTAGTCAGAACAGCTATAACAGTTTTATAGTTGCTGCTAAAACTATGCAATTTAATAAACAAGTAATTAAAACGCAGTACAAAATATAAATCTTACGAACTAAATGTTGCATGTGGGTTGCAATAGTTTCGTTACAATGCATCTCCCTGCTTAATTAATATTGTTACAAAACGTATGAGTAGTTCAATCGATACGCATCACTGAGAGCTATAGCTTGAGTGCTTTTACTAGGCTGACGGAAAAACTTTCACGTCACCAAGAAAGTGTGGTGCGATATAAAATAAAATTGGTAATCGTGTTTCTACATTTGAACGATGATGTCTATTCAGATTTCGTGCCAATCGCATAAGAGCACCGCTAGCAATGCCACTATGAGTATGAAAATCAGGTTTGCTTTAAATGCACGCTCTAACGGTCGTGGTGCCATTTTCTGCACCTCACTGAATTTGAACAAGGTCATTTAATAATGCTATGACGAGAAGGATGTTCCTTTTGTGGTACTGGAGGCAGACTTGGCGGGAATGTAGTCACTGTACATAACTGCTGGCGGCGGTGGTCTCTGGAATGTACTGTAGCAGGAAGACCAGGATCCGGATGGCCATGTAGCACTACCGAGAGGGAAGACCATCATGTTCGGTGTATGACTCTGGCACATCATACATCTGCAGCCATAGTTTGAGCATCAGTTGCGACTACAGTGAAGCAACAAATAAATTGTGTACATGAAGTACAGCTCCGAGCCAGGTGCCCTGTAATGTGCATTCCATTTACCTCAAAACACTGCTGTTTGTGATTTCAGTAGAGTCAAGCAGGAGTTCAATGGAGAGCAAGGTGTAGGTCTGTTGTGTTTTTTGATGAAAGCAGTTTCTAACTCGGTGCCAGTGATGTAGTGATGGCCGTGTGTTGGTCAGAAGGTGGCCAGGTGAATGGCTGTAACCAGTCTGTCTGCGGCCTAGACACCTTGAGTTATGGTCTGGGGTGCGAATTTGTATGGTAGCAGGAGCACTCTCGTTGTTATACCAGCAGCTCCTAGTTAACAATCACAGTGGCTACAGACAGAGAATGAGGTGTTGCTACAGATACAGCAATCTCGTAGAGTCAAAACAGTTCAAATGGTGGATGAACCACAGCGAAGTACATTGCAAGCGTCTAACACACACTACCACTGTAAGCCTTCTGCATTTGGTCATTGGGGCATGAAAAGGGGAAATCGATACGCAAATGTATCTATGCTCAGGTACAATGAAGGGTTGCATCTTAAAGAAGAACTGTGTACTGATCCGAGAAAGTGTGCCCAGCGAATACACAGCATGTTCACAAATGTAATTATTGATACCAATGCCAGTGTATCACCTGTGGACTAGGACCAATTCAAGTGCATCAACCAGGTGAGCATGTTGCCAACATTGCCAATTCAAAATTGTAGAATTGTAGAAGCCATACATGGACGTAGGCAGCGAATTCAGAGTCAGATACAGGCCGTCATTCAGGTAGGAAACGATCAGATAAGACGGTCATTCATCTTCGTGAAAAATTTAGCGGTTCCCTGTACACTAGGCTGGGTATTTGTAAAAGAAAGGGAAGCAAAGATCGACGTATGCTCACTTATGATCGACGGAAGGTTAGTTGAAACGGAAATGATAAAAATGACTGCTTTACACGGGCAGTATTGCAGAAGGTTGAAAGTTACCTATACGAAATCCAAACTATTGCACATAGATAGTGACTGTGCCCGGGAACACTGCCCATGTATAATTACAAACCACCAAAGTGAGCAAAGTGAGGTCGACTACATACGAAAAAAACATAGATGCAAAGGTCACCTAACCGAGTTTTCTCAGTGGTAAACAGCGAAAACAACTCGCACGGTTATCGAAACTTTATACAATGGTATTCTCCGAAAAACCAGAGATAATTAAGGGATACTTTTATGATATACAGGGAAAATCTCATGGGACTTATTGCCATGCTACTATTTGGTACAATGGAGTAAGAAGGTGGCGGTGATAGCATATGATTAAATGTGGGGTAATAGAAGCTCCCCCATCTCCCTGTAGCAGTTTTATAGACGCTGTCCCCAAAACCGATGGTAGCATATGCCTCATGCGTGATGCACAATATATCAGTAAGATTTCCATACCAGTGTGAACAAGCCTTCAAAATGTGGAAGAGAAGATACGAAAATTTCAAGTACACTATTTAACAAGCTTCATCTTAAAAGCCTCATACTGGCAGCTCTTACTATCAGGAGTTGGTATGAAGTTTTGTGTCGTCTCGTTGCCACTGTAGAGTCTTATACCATGCAAGCGAGGAGAGGATATTGTTTGGTGGCTGGTATTCTATTTCTACAACAGAACTGCACACATTTATTAACAGGGTTTTTTATTCAAAAGAACAAGAAGCTACTTATCTTAAGCCAGTCCATGTGTTATGGTACAAGCTCCTCCAAAATAGTCCATGTTAGTCTAACATTTAGAATTCATAGATCGCGTTCTAAAGAGATTTAGCGAGTCGTGTGTCACTGTGTACTTAAAAAAGACAAAATTAGGACGAGAGGAGATAAAGTTCTTGGGTTATATTATCTCACCTGTAGGGATAATGCCTGATCTGGGTAAGCGTGGTGCGATATGGCAAATACTTTACCCATCCACGAAGAAACTGTTAAAAGCTATCCCAGCGCAAGTGTGTTTTTAGAGGTTTTGTGCCTGAGTAGAAGCTGACCAATGATGGACTGTTAAAGCTGCTAAGGATGAACACACCTGGGTTTTTCTGTGGGGAGTACAAGACAGCCTTCGATAGATTCAGAGAGGCTCTAGTCATATCTGAAACACTACATCGTCCAGAAATGGTAAAAGGCTTTGTAGTGACAGATGGTTCGACCGCTGGGTTAGGAACGTGTTTGTTCCAGGTTGACGAGATCTTGTGACAAACTGAAAATTATAGTCTTTCCTAGTCGTATTTTATACGGTTGTGAATGTGCGTATTCTGCAACAGAACTCGAGATATTGGTTGTGGTTTGGGCACTAAAGAAGTAACATTATTATGTTTATGGTAATCATATAGCGGTCTTCTGCCACCAGCAAGTCCTGATTTTTATCCTGTCCTGTAGATTGTTACACGCTAGGCTAATTGGCTGGGCGTTAGACTTGCAAACTATGACATTGAAGTAAGACCAGTGAAATGGAAAGACAATGTGGTGGTGGATGATTTGTAGCATTTACCACAAGGATTGCCAAAATTTCCAGAACTTGTCGAATAATCAGCTGAATATAAGATCCTGTTGATTCAAGATGCAAGTCAGAGACAAGCATATCTGAGAATGTGTAAGAACATAAGGGACCTTCACAGTGCAGATCCCTACTGGAAGAAGGTAAACGATCTATTAAAAAGTAATACAGAAAGTGACATTGCGAAGCAGTACAAGTTGTAGAATGATGTTTTACTCCACTGCTACCAGCCCAATACAGAGTCTGGTGTATATATATCCCAGCAGAGAGTACAGATAATGTTATATGGTACACACACCACAGCTGGGTGACTTTGGAATTAATGCTATGTGCTGCTAAAAATAGCTCACCTGTTGTTATATTCCCAATTTGTATGAACGTGTTATGAAGATAATAAGGATATGTTTGATTGTAAAAGGGTAAAGCTGACAAATAGTAGTATGTGTAATGTACTGCATGCTAATATACCATTCAGCTACTACAATTAACAGCTCTTGCTGTGATGGGACCCTTACCCACAGCTATGGGAGCCACTAAGTGGCTGGTAGCTATTTATGATGTATTCTCCAAGTACATAAAATGCTACCTTACCAGGAATTCTTCGTCCACTTCCCTTGTAAGAAAATTAGTAAGTGACTTCATTTCACAAGTGGGAAACCAGTCACCTTCTTGACAGACAATGCAACTCACTTTAAAAGCAATAAATGGTAAACCTTTATAAGAGAGCAAGATGTTAACCACATTTTGATATCCATGTTTAACCCCAGAGCGAAGTCGGTTCAAAGAATCTTCTGCAAGTTCAACCGCTTTGTAAGAACGTAATCACCAGTATAACATACTAAGTGGGAGTAGTATGTCCCGCTGTTTGAGAATCTTTGTAACAAATTTTCGGATGAGTCAATAGGGTTAACATCCAGAGGTATCATGTCATCAGAAGTTGACTGTCATGAATGGTTCAAACCATTACCTCAAATATCTAGACAAGTGGTGAGGGAAGATAAGATGAAGCAAGATTTACTATGTATAAGGAGGCAGGCTCAACTTACGAGCCAGAAACACAATAAGCAGCAGAGGTCGTTATATGAGTATCAGGAAGGCAATCTAATCTTCATGAGGACTCATCCTAAAGCCTCTAGGGTAAAGAAATTTAATAAAAAGTATCAGTTGTTGCATGCAGGGCACATCTAATTATGAAAATACTTCATGAGTGTCGCTACCTTCTGGCTAATCCAAGGATACTAACGATGAAATTTCTGTACCCACACTGCGATTTTAAACCATTTATTGTCCCTGAATAGGTTGATACTAAATGTCTGATAATAAGAAAAAAAACACTTACATTTTTGTAAATAGCTAATACAGGTATGACATTTGTATTCGCTTGATTTACATTTATGTATGTTTGTAGAATTAAGGTTATTCATGTATTGTGTGATTTATAAATGTAATGACGTACCTAACCATGGGGTGACGTCGTTAAACTTCACAGATGAGTTGACTACATAAAATGATGGTGTAGGTGCCGCTTCAACAACTGAGCGTGGCCCTGTTCCCGGTTTATCACAACTGCCCAGCAACCCACGTCGATTTACGAGAGTCGTTTTCTGTACCTTGAATCAACGTTGCCGACACAGATGTCTGAAGAAGAGACACGTTACGTATTTTGCAGTAAAATTGTAAAAAGAAAACAATTCTCCAACGTGTTTTGTTATACGTAAATAGTTTACCTATCACTTTCTAAAATACTATTCCACACATTTGAATTCTTGATACCCTCAAAACAATCTAATCAGAACTGTTACAACGATATCTTTTAACAAATATGTATTTGTAATAGTAGTTTAAAAACTTCATAATGTGACATTTGGAAACATCGTTGACAAGTTTAATAGACTAAATTGTAACTAAATAGGTAATTATTATGCCAATGCTTAGGTGGGAAAAATCTGAAGACTCCAGGCTGGGTCTTTTAATCATTCTCAGTTTTCTCCCACTACCTGTAATCCTAAAGGTGGACGAAACAAGTATGTTTCCAACGAATGTGAAACTTTATCAGACTTTCTTCATTGGTTGCCACAGTAGCATAGGAGAATGGGCCACAATTCAATACAGCGTCCAAGTAATAGCAAATAAGTATACGAAAACCTTATCTAATAGCTATCGTTAAATGCTAACTAATAACTTTTTAGACACGATTTTGTACTCACAATCAATGTAATTGTGTGTAGCTAACAATGCTTGGTAAATTGATTATCTAATTAGCTGATAACTGCTTAAAGCAGATGCAATTGCAAACTCACAATAAATGTGATGCTGTCAATCTGAAAATGATATATGAACTGATTAATTAATAACTGTTAAAACAAATATAGTTACGATTTAATAACTGATGTAGAAGTTATGTAACAAAGCGTTATGAATTGACATGGTGGTTTTACGAGTGGGAATTATGAGAAACTGTGAAGTGACTAATTAATGGACAGTAAGTGTGGAATGTCGGTCCACAAAAGTTCATATAATTCTGGTCCACTCACTCCAGGGGGCCATTGTACTGGTCCTCTGGGAAAGAGAAACATTTGTTTATAGTTGACATGAAATGTTTACGTAATAAAATGAACTGTTAGTCTTTGTACAAAAGAATCTGTAAAAATATTAATTATCTTACTGTGATTTATGTGAAAGGCAATATCGAAATTTCATGATGATGAATATATGTTTTGTAGTGAAAATGCTGAGAATAATAAAAACAATGGGAATAGATTTTCATGATCTTTCTACTGTGGTTTGAATCTTCCTACGAAAAAGTCGTGAATGGAGATGTATGTATCTTTTAACGTGTTTCTGGTGAATATGTGCTGTCATTGATAACCAAACCACTTATTTCAATAGCATTAGCATCCCTATGTGTAAGAAAAATGGAGTAATTTTTAGAGAGTAATAACTCGCTGTACAGCGTTAGTTGCAATTAGTATTGGTGGCTGCCATTTGCAAGACGGCAGGTTCTTTTTTTAAATTACTCCCATACTACGTGGAGTAAAGCGAAAAGGAAGTGGTTTAAAATTTATTTCTCGAATGAAAAGGCTAAAGACAAGTTAATTTCATTCATTTTAGAAAGAGTGGCATCCATATCAAAACAGATTCTTGTGGTTACTTCTTCATGACTATATTTTATTTAAGTGAAGAGATTTTCCACAGGAAAGAAAATGCTCAGCTTTGAATTAATACTAAGTGTACCACGAAAAAGGTGTTTTTCCATGCAAACTTTCGAAGGCATGAATTATTATTCTTACAAAAAGACATTCCATTAAAACCCTGAGATATTTCTAAAAGTAAACAATTAAGGGGCTTCATACCGATCGGTACGTAATATATTTTCCGTATACAAAGACACTCCAAAGTAATTTATTGATGAGCGCATGAATATAGGAAGCGTTAACAATATCAAAGATAAAATTACTTGTTCGTGGAATGAAGTTTTGGTGAATACTGTAGGTAGCCTCATGTGACCATACGATGTGTTATTAACAGCACAGCTCCTAATTATATCGATTGGACCCTGCACGACTGTAAAACTGTGACCAGGTCAGATAAGTCATGATTTTAGATAGTAAGAGCATGTAACTAAAAAAAGTGTCATGATGATCTCTCCATTGGCGAAAGATTCCGAATTAATCCCACGTTCGGATCTCCGGGAGGGGACTGACAAGAGGGAGGTGATCATAAGAAAAAGACTGAATAACAAACGAAAGGATAGCGTTCTACGAATCGGGATGCGGAGTGTCAGAAGTTTGAACGTGGTAGGGAAGGTAGAAAATCTGAAAAGAGAAATGCTAAGACTCAATCTAGGTGGAGTCGGGGGTCAGAGAAGTGAAATGGAAAGAAGACAAAGATTTCTGGTCAGACGAATATAGGGTAACATCACCAAAATCAGAGAATGATACGAGGGTTGGAAATTTAATAGTGGCAACTATTTATTTACAACTCATACAAAATTGATACGTGTTTTAAAGTTTTACTGATCTTCGAGGTAGTCACCAGCATTGTTTATAATCCGTTGCCAGCGATGTGGAAGTCGTAGGATACTCTTATCAGTACCAATTGTGTTGTCACTATTGTCCGACGAATTTTTAGCAGTTCTAAAGTGAATGCCGCGAAGTGTTTCCTTCAGTTTAGAAAGCATGTCGTAGGTTGTGTTCCAAAATCGAACAGCATAGAGACAGAAATGATGACACTTTCTGCGGGACCTGATCATCATTTTGCAGGACAATGCTCAAGCACGTACAGTGCAAGCTGTTACTGATTTGTTTGACTGATGGGGCTGCTAAGTGCCATACCACCTACTGCATTACCCTGACCTAAGCCTCCAAGACCAATAAGACCCTACCCAAACGGTCTTTTTTGAGGCCAATCGTGATGATGTCGATAAACATTGAAGGAATATCGAGAGACAAACAAGTTTTATTATCTGACTTCTGTAAAGAATATCAATGTGACTTCCTCCTGATTCGAGAAACTCATCGGGGCAGTACAAGACCCACACCCAAAATAGATGGAATGAAGATGATCTTGGAGAGAAGATGCTATCTTCGCCAGGTCAGGAATTAGAGTCACTTCTGCATCTCTGACCGACAGGCAAGACATTGAGATATTAACCGTTCGAACTCAGCAATATAACGTTACCTCTGGATAAAAACCCCCAGAATCAGATTTTGTCTTCACTGAGCCTGGTAATTTCAGCTACCAAGACTTTAATTTTGTATTGGGCGTTTTCAACTGTCAGATCACTACATGGGGCAATAAAGAAGCAAACAGCAGCGGAGTGGAACTAGAGACCTGGGTTGAGGTACACGATCTACTACTGCTCATACATGACCCGAAACTGCCAAGCTCCTTTAATAGTGGCAGATGGAAGAAAGGGTACAATCCCGATAACATCTTTGTTAGCAAGAAACTCGTTGGCCAATGTGGAAAACTGATTGGGGAGTCAATTCCCCATACGCAACATCGGCCCATAATTTGCACGGTCAATGCAGTTGTTAAGCCTGAACAAGTTCCTTTCAAAAGAAGGTTCAATTTTAAAAAGGCCAATTGGAAGAAATTTAGAGAGCTGATTGATGTAGAAATAACAAAAATCCCTCCACAACCTGAGATGTACGACTCTTTTGTCAAACTCGTTCAGTAGGTGTCTAGGAAAACAATACCGCGAGGATGCAGAACACAGTATATTATGGGACTGTCTGAGGACGCAAAGCCACTACTGGAAAGATACCAGAAGCTCTTCGATAACGACCCATTTGATGATGAGACACTTTTAGCAGGCAATGAACTTATGTCAGTCACACCTGAGAACCGCAAAGCCAAATGGTGTGACCTTGTGGAGAACCTGGATACGAAAGTGAACAGTAGGCGGGCTTGGAAACTGTTAAAGAACTTTAACGGTGACGCCACAAAGTCAAATGATAAATTTACTAACGTCACGGCAGACCAAGTCGCCACTGCACTCCTTATGAATGGCAAAACCCACGGTAGAAAGTACCAGGAACCATTAACACGTGATCCGGCAGAGGAAAATCATCACCTCAAGCCACCATTTACAATGTCAAAACTTACTGCAGCCATTTACAGCTTGAAGATTAACAGAGCTCCTGGTATCGATGAACTTAGAGTCGAGCAAATTAAAAACTTTGGCAGTAGTACCCTACAATGGCTGCTAGATTTGATAAACGCATGTGTGGAAAGGCTCCATATTCCAAAGATGTGGAGGAAAGCCCGAGTGGTTGCACTTCTGAAACCAGGAAAGGACTCTGATGATCCAAAAAACTTCCGACCTGTGTCTCTTTTATGTCACTGTTTTAAGATCTTTGAACGCCTGACGCTAAGTCGCATAGAAAGCGTCTTGGAACAACAGATCATCCCACAGCAGGCAGGTTTCAGACCAGGCAAATCGTGCTGCGGTCAAGTCCTGAACCTGACACAACATATCGAGTATGGGTTTGAGAGGAAAAAGATCACGGGAGTGGTATTCATAGACCTTTCAGCTGCATATGATACTGTAAACCATCGGAGGCTCCTTAGGAAAGTATAGAATGTGACAAGAGATTACCATTTAACATCACTGATAGGCACTTCCCTGCATAATAGGCGATTTTTCGTATGTCTCCAGGGCAAAAGAGCAGGTGGAGAAATCAGAGGAATGGCCTACCTCAGGGAAGCGTCCTCGCCCCAGCTCTGTATAATACATATACAAATGACCAACCTGTGCCAAATATCACGCGCCAATTTATGTATGCCGATGACATTGCAGTTGCAGCCCAAGGTAACAGTTTCATGGATGTAGAGGAGAAATTAACCAGTACCTTGGAAGCTCTCTCCCAGTATTATGAGGCGAACCACCTAAGGCCGAACTCTTCAAAGACGCAGGTCTGTGCATTCCATTTAAATAACAGGGAAACAAATCGTGAATCAAATGTAATACGGAGAGGTGAACGTCTCGAGCATTGTAAAACGCCCAAATATCTTGGTGTCACGTTGGATCCAACACTGACCTATAAACATCATTGTAATGCCACAAGGGAAAAAGTCTCAACTAGAAACAACATCATCAGGAAACTAACCAGCGGATCCTGGGGTGCAAACCCAAATGTCCTGAGAACTTCAGCCCTTGCGCTCAGTGTGTCAGCCACGGAATACGCCGCTCCAGTATGGTCTGCATCAACACACGCGAGAAAAGTTGATGTCGCGGTGAATGAAATGGCACGGATTGTTACCGGATGCTTGAGGCCAACCCCAGTGTACAAGATGTACTTAATCATGGGGATCGCACCGCCCAATATACGACTGCCGAAGCCGAAAAAAACCAAGGAAGAAAAGCACATGCGTCACCCTTTATATGGACACCAGCCTGCTGACCGACGTCTTTGTTCGAGGAAGAGTTTCCTGTCACGTACCCGAGCCCTGGAAGGGTCGGCTGCAGAGAATCGTTTGAAAAGGTGGGAAATCGACCTGAGAAACCCCCATAAAGATGTAAAAGAAGAACTGGCGCCTGGTGGAGACCTACCATACACAGTCTGGGGAACCCTAAACCGTTTGACGGTAGATGTGCCAAAGTGCAAGACAAACCTGCAGCAATGGGGTTTCCTAAGAGAGAATGAGAACACTCTCTGCATGTGTGATTCTGTCCAGGATCCTCAACACCTGCTTATCTGTTCACATTTAGACCAGTCCTGCACAATGAATGACTTATGGGAGGCAAATGACAAGGCCATATTGGCTGCTGATTTTTGGAAGTCTGAAGTCTAGTTTCGGACACGGAAAGTAAGTAAGTAGCCCTCGTAAGTTCAACTCGATTTCTAAACTGAAGGAAACACTTCAAGGCTTTCGCTTCAGAACTGCTACAAATTCGTCTGGCAATAGACCGCGCTGCTCGAAGTGTCAACACAACTGGCACTGCTAAGAGTATCCCACGACTTCCACATCGCTGGTAACTGGTTATACACAATGCTGGTGACTACTTTGAAGGTCAGTAATCTATTTTGTACGAGCAGTAAATAAATAGTTACCACTATTAAAGTTCCAACCCTCGTTCATCGGGAGTAGGATTCATTATGAATAGGAAGATAAGGGAGAGAGTGTATTACTGTGAACAGCTCAGTGACAGGGTTGTTTTCATCAGAATCAACAGCAAAGGAACACCGACAACGAGGGTTCAGATATACATGCCGACGTCACAAGCCGAAGATGAAGTGATAGTGAAAGTATATGGAGATATTGAACGGGTAATTCACTACGTAAAGGGAGATGAAAATCTAACAGTCATGGGAAGGAATAGATGAAAGGGTCACGGAAGAGCACGGGCTTGGTAGTAGGAGCGAGAAAGGAGATAGACGAATTGAGTTACGCAATAAATTTCAGCTAGTAACGGGGAATATTTTGTTCGAAAATCGCAAGAGGAGGAGGTATACTTGGAAAAGGCCGGGAGATACGGGAATATTTCAATTATAATACATCATGCTGAGGCAGTGTTTCCGAAATCAGTTACTGGGTAGCAAGACGTACCCAGGATCAGTTATAGATTCAGATCACAGTTTGGTAATAATGAACGTAGGCTGAAGTTTAAAAGATTAGCCAGGAACAATCAGTACGCGTATTAAGGAATGATGATGTAGGCTTGAAGTTCTCTAAGGCTATAGATACTGCGATAAGGTATAGCGCAGTAGGCATTTCAGTCGAAGGGGACTGGACATCTGTAAAAAGGGCAATTGCGGAAGCTTGAAAGGAAAACATAGATACAAAGAAAGTAACTGCTAAAAACCATGTGTAATAGAAGAAACACTTGATCGATGAAAGAAGGGTGTACAAAAACGTTCAGGGAAATTGCGGAATACAGAAATACAAGTCGCTGAGAAATGAAATAACCAGGAATTTCAGGGAAGCTAAAACGAAAAGGTGGCATGAAAAATGTGAAGAAATCGAAAAAGAAATTATTGTCGGAAGGACTGACACAGCATATTTAAAAGACAATACAATCTTCGATGATGATAAAAGCAAGGGTGGTAGCATTAAGAGTGCATTGGGAATTACACTTTTAAATCCGCAGGAAAGACCAGATAGGTGGAAGGAGTACACTGATGGACAGTAAGAGGGGTACGATTTGTCTGATGTGAGAGAAGAAGAAACAGGGGTCGATACAGAAGAGAGAGGGAATCAAGTATTATTTATCGGAATCTAAATGAGCAGTGGAAGACATAATATCAAATGAGACATAAGGGATAGGTAACATTCCATTTAAGTTTCTAAAATCATTCGGGGGAAGTGGCAGCAAAACGAGTGCAGAATGTATGAGTCTGGCGTTATACCATCTGATTTCTGGAACATCATCCACACAACTCCGAAGACCGCAAGAGCCGACAAGTACGAGAATTACCGCATTATAAGCTTACAAGTTTATGCATCTAAAATGCTGACAAAAATAATATGAAGAACAAAGGAAAAGAAAACTGAGGATGTGTTAGATGACGATCAATTTGGCTACAGGAAAGGTAAAGACACCAGAGAGGTTGTTCTGACGTTACGGTTGGTAATGAAAGCAAGAATAAGAAAAATCAAAACACGTTCATAGAATTTGTCGACCTGGAAATAACGTTCGCCAAAGTAAAATGGTGCAAGATGTTCGAAGTTCTGAGGAAAATAGGGGTAAGCTGTGGGAGAGACGGGAAATATAAAACATGTAAAAGAACCAAGTGGGAATAATAGGAGCAGTAGACCAAGAATGAAGTGCTCGTACTGAAAAGGAAGTAAGCCAGGGACGTAATCTGTCGCCGCTACTCTTGTCGATACACTGGACTCGCATTCGGGAGGACGACAGTTCAACCCACGTCCAGCCATCCTGATTTAGGTTTTCCGTGACTTCCCTAAATTGCTCCAGGCAAATGCCGGGTTGGTTCCTTTGAAAGGGCACGGCCGACTTCCTTCCCTGTCGTTCCCTAATCCGATGAGACCCATGACCTCGATGTCTGGTCTCCTCCCCCAAACAACCCAACCCTCTTGTCTATAAATCGAAGACTTAGCGACGGAAATGAATGAATTGATTGATAATGGCTGGGCACTAGCCGAAATCTGGGTTTGCTGAATAAAACCTGTAGGGAAGAACTACAGATCGCTATGTTCTATCATTTATAAACCAGATCACAGTCGTTGAGTGCACCCACATTCGTAGTGGAACGTAACATAATAACTGAAACATTATAGAGTGGAATTAAAATTCGAGGCGAAAGGATATCAATGATGACATTCACTGAACACATTGGTGTCCTCAGTGAACTGAAGTAGAACTACAGAATCTACTGAATGGAATGAAAGCTTTAATGAGTACAGAATATGGATTGAGAGTAAATCAAAGAAAAACGGAAGTAATGAGAAGCAGCAGAAATGAGAACATCGAGAAGCTTAACATCAGGATCGATGGTCACGAAGTACATGAAGGAATTCTGCTACCTAGGCACAAAAATAACCCATGACGGATGGAGCGAGAAGGAGACTAGCACAGGCAAGAAGGGCTTTCCTGGCCAATAGAACTCTCCTAGTATCTAATACAGGTCTTAAATTGAGGAAGAAATTTCTGAGAAAGTATGTTTGGAGCAAGGAATTGTAAGGTAGTGAAACACTGGCTGTGGAAAAACCGGAACAGAAGAGAATCGAAGTATCTGAGATGTGATGCTACAGACGAATGTTGAAAGTTTGGCGGACTGACAAGGTAAGGAATGAGGAGGTTCTGCGCAGAAACTGAGATGAAATGAATATGCGGAAAACCCTGAGACCAACAAGGAACTGGATGATAGGACAAGACATCAGTGAATAACTTCCATGGTTCTAGAGGGAGCCGTAAAGAATGAAAACTGGAGAGGAAGACAGATATTGGAATACATACAGCAACTAACTGATGACGTAAGTTGCTAGTGATACTCTGAAATGATGAGGTAGGCACAGGAATGGAATTCGTGGCGCAACGAACCAGTCAGAAGACTGATGGCCAAAAAAGAAAAAAAAAGAGTTATATTTTACCGTTCTTCGTGAATTGTATGCACGAGTAGGTGATGTCCCTCTGTGGGTCGCTCACGTTTGGAGGATCAAGGACACGTTGCCGCTAATTAAGAAGCAACAGGCGAAAGGCAAGAAGACACGTTCTCTTATGAACGAGGAGCTGTCCTCCGTGTATCACTTGCTATGCCGTCACACTCGTCGTCACCGCTCTCTTATTATCTCCCTCGCCACACGTGGTGGCCGTCAGTTGACTACTCAAAGTGAAGTTACTCAAGCTTTACACCAGCACTATGTACATTTGTCTGACACCGTTGGCTCCCTTTCCGATGTTAGTTTTGCGACCGTATGTGAGATAATTACACCTGACCAGAACGTTGAGTTCTTAGCGGTTTTTCAGGTGGACGAAGTGTTCGATTTTACTGCTAATTCTTCCTCACATAAATCCACTGGTCCGAACTGCCTCTCGAAAGAATTTTATTTACATTTTTCGCATCTCTTGATTTCTAGTCTTGATTTAATTTTAAACGAGATTTTGCGTGGGAGTGGTGCAAGGCGGGGAAAATTGTTCTCACTCCGAAGCAACATGACCGTTTAACAGCGGCTGATCTTCATCCCCTCAGGCTACTCAATTTGCCTGAGAAATTGTTGCAAGGGCTGTGCACTCCAGATTGTCCTTATTGCATGGTCGTGTGATTGGTAGACAACAATGTTGCATCGCTGGCCATAAAATTTTGGAAGATATCTTTTTTGGACTATGTCATTGACTGAGAATGTTGTCAAAATTTAGTGTACCAACATTATTTTTCTTTACCAAACAAGACATAAATTATACTAAACAAGTTATAGAGTGAATTCCCTAAAAAACTAGTAAATGATTGCCCGCCCGGTTAGCCGTGCGATCTAACGCACGGCTTTCCGCATTGGGAAGGAGTACCTGGTCTCTGGCACGAATCCGTCTGGCGGACTTGTGTCGAGGTCCAGTGAGCCGGCCAGTCTGTGGATGGTTTTTACGCGTTTTCCATCTGCCTCTGCGAAAGCGAGCTGGTTCACCTTATTCTACCTCAGCTATACTATGTCGGCGATTGCTGCGCAAACACGTTCTCCAAGTACGTGTACACCACCACTACTCTACCATGCAAACACAGGGGTTACACTCGTCTGGTGTGAGACGTTCCCTGGGGAGGTCCACTCGGGGCCTCACCGCACAATAACCCTGAAAGAGTGGTTCAGTGTGGGCGCCGGAGGGGTGAAGTGGACTGCGGGAGTCCTCGTGGGGCTGTTGACCAATGCGGGTGCGGTGGGGACGGTGCGTCTCCGTCGTTTCTAGGCCCCCGGTTAACACAAAATACAATACAATTCATTACAAACGCTCCACTGGGTGGCGTCTGGTTGGCAAAAACAGTTTAACTAGGTGATCATTGAGTCAAGTACTCTGGCCCTAAAAATTTGGATAACGCAAGCTGAATTGATCTGACGCTGACTAGATTTTGACTGATCAAATCTACTGAAGTTTCTATACATAGGTGCAGCTGAGAGCAAGTGGCGATTGAGATTTGTACCCATTGACTATGCCGGAGCTGCAGTACGTTACCCTATTTACTACGTGCGGCGACGTGACTTGCTGCTGGCGAGATGTGTGCTTCTGAGGAGGTGACACGTGGAGGTGGCACCTGTGAATAGATCGCGGCCACGAAAGAAATGCAAAAATCTCACGGTCTAGCACTCAGGCAGACGGATCGCAAATTAATGTCTACCAGAGCCCTGAAATCATGGTAGATTACAGTTTGTGACCACCTGTTCGCTGGTCGTACCAAGGACCAATTTGGCTCACTTATACGACAGAGCGCACAAGGATACCAAACGTCAAGACTGGTAAACCAAAAACGAGTAAGTGTCTCCTCGGCAAACAAGTAGTCCAAGACGTTTGAAGTCACACTGCCGGTATAGTAAGAACTTCACCACAAGCTCCCCAGTCTAAAATACTCGCAAGTGAATCAGTCTCAGGACAGGTCCCAAGTATCAACCACACATGCCAGAGCTTCGACCGGAAGTCCTTACCAGACCCAAGAGGCGCTAAATCCCCCTCCCACACGATAGCACAAACTGATGTCGAACTAGGGCAAGAGATAAGAAACCTGAAAAAAAAAGAAACCACCATTTACTGGGTTTCTTATGTGCCTCTTCCCATGGCAACAAGTGAACAGATACAATCACAAAGGTCTTTATGTAAATCGCCTGTGCCTGAGCTTGTTAGTCTTAGCTATGAGGTGTAATAAAGATTCCATCTCCAGATTTTTCTCAGATGCCAGAGATATCTTATACAACAGGGGTGGCATTCATGCAATATCAGCGAACTTAAAAATATGTGAATTTTTATTACATGTGGCTCTGCACTCAGTGCCTGGTTTACAACTCCACTCCAGCTGCTGTTGCCGAGCGGATCTAGACGCTTCAGTCCGGAACAGCGCTGCTGCTACAGTCACAGTTTCGAATCCTGCCTTGGGCATGGACTTGTGTGATGTCCTTAGGTTAGTTAGGTTTAAGTAGTTCTAAGTCTAGGGGACGGATGACCCCAGATGTTAAGTCCCATAGTGCTTAGAGCCATTTGAACATTTTTTACGACTCCACTGTGCAGATGCGTTCCCTTTAGACTCTCGCCCCTTCCCAGGCTTCTGCTGGCGCCGCAGCAGTTATGACGTCATTGTTCTGCTGGAGCTCTGTCCTGACGAGGGCCTGCCCTATCAGCCCTGTGCGGCTGTGGACCTGTTCAGCAAGATTTCGTAAAGGATGGGCTTCCCTCCAATTGCTTTCAACTCCCAACAAGGTGTTTCTACGAGTCAAGAATCACAAAGATACCTCATGCTTTTAGCGCCCTACCAGGCTCCATTAACGTCTGCTCAGGCCGTTAACTTTCTGGAGTCTTGCTCAAGGTGCCGCAGGCTGTAATAAAATCTTTAATAATTTTCCGTATGCCCTCTCTCAATTTTGACTCCGGTGTCAGAACATAGTGACATGGTTTCGGTGGCAGCTGTTATATAAATTGATTCTGCTTTTGCCTTTTTAGATTTTTCTGTGGCATTTAATCCTGTTTGTCACGCATATCTGGATCACCTGCTGGAAATTGTTGGATTTGTCGTTCCTGGGTGCGTCGTTATTTCTAACTTGTACAAGAGTGTGAGTGGTGATCAATGGAAAGCTGCGCCACCAGTTGTTCTGTGTTTAGGAATACCTCTGGGCAGTCCACTCTCTATGTATTAGTTCCTCCTGTCTCTTGAATCTTTACCCATTGTTGTGGCCAGTTGCTGATCAACTGTCAGGTTTAAAACTCAGAGAGGAATCTCACAGTTCGGGCATATGCCAATGACATGCTGGTCCTTCTTCGTCGAAGTGAAGAAGTTGCCTTGTTAAAACTATAATTGATAGTTTTCGTCATACTTCAGGTGGACGCTTAAATGAAGACAAATGCAAATTCCTCAACCTACGTGGCTTCGAGAATGCTGTCCGTACTAGGGCAAGTTTTGCGGATTGGCATGTTCTGTACCTTTGATGGATGTCGTTGATCGTTGCCCACTGAAAATGGCGGCTTTCTGTCTGAAATCTATTGCTGATAGAATTAATGGTGTCGTTCTACAACCTGAATGATGCTCTCCTGCCGTTTTGTAGGTAGTATGGATCTTCGGATATCTATATTTTGCGTAAGGCTGTGGCGCAGGTTTTTCCCCTTCCCAAAATGGTAGCGCAGAAATAGCAGCAATGGCTTGACTCTCTCAGTTATAATACGCAAGGCGTCTGCATTGTTTGGCCGACGCATGATATTTATTGCTACCCCTGAATTGCATACCATCATGTACGACGCTTCAGTCTCGTATGACCAGAGAATTTTGATTTTCTTATCGACACAGGTTGCATTCACTTAAAATTGCATGGCGTTCGACAACTTTATATTGCAGGGAACTGTCTGGAGAACAATACGAGGATATATGTGGTCACGATACAATACTTGCTTGCTCGAGGATATCGGGTGTGTTCCCCAATCTGGTTGAACAGTTATCACCACGTGCTCGTCGGAAGGTTGTATGAACCAACAGCAGTCTCTCAATTCACGCGATAGAAGTGGTTTCCTCTTGGTACAGAGTCATTAATAACTTATTTCAAAAATGGTTCAAATGGCTCTAAGCATTATGGGACTTAATATCTGAGGACATCAGTCCCCTAGACTTAGAACTACTTAAACCTAACTAGCGTGAGGACATCACACACATCCATGCCCGAGGCAGCATTAGAACCTGCGACCGCAGCAACACCGCGGTTCTGGACTGAAGCGCCTAGAACCGCTCGGTCAGATCAGCCGGCAATAACGTATTTCCCACAAAAGAACGTCTACACCAAATTGGACTTAGTGACGTGAATACATGTTGTTGATGAAGTGCTCTGAACGTCCTCTCTCATAAATTTACCTGCGTCACCTGGTGAGCTGCGGAAACACCTTGCTTTTGTCATCGCCTGCATCTCGTGGTCGTGCGGTAGCGTTCTCGCTTCCCACGCCCGGGTTCCCGGGTTCGATTCCCGGCGGGGTCAGGGATTTTCTCTGCCTCGTGATGGCTGGGTGTTGTGTTCTGTCCTTAGGTTAGTTAGGTTTAAGTAGATCTAAGTTCTAGGGGACTGATGACCATAGATGTTAAGTCCCATAATGCTCAGAGCCATTTGAACCATTTTTTTGCTTTTGTCATCAGGACTTTTGTCACTGTTTACACCGCCGACATTATCCTGCCGCCGGAATCCTCCTTTATACCGAAGTCGATGACTAATTCGGTTTTGTGCTCAATTACTCGTTTTGTACATTTTTTGTTGCTGGTGTGTGTGGGGAGGATGAATTTTTGGCGTTTCGTAACTACAAGTTTACTGCCTATTGGTATGCCCCCCAATTGCACCGTTATCGGAAAATTTTTGCACATTTACTAGGCAGGATGTTGGTTAAGATGGTCAACGAATGTGACTCTTGTCCAATTGAGATGACGAGGCGCCCTGTCGGCGTGCATAATCCTTATCATCTCCCGTTTCTATCTTCAGCAAGCTGTTTCACCAATTGTGTTCTCTGTTATATAAAGGGAAAAACACGTTTAGGTATGTGTTTTGTCCTTTAGATGTTTGTTGTTGCAGTTTCAATAAAAAAAGAAATAAAAACCATACATGGAAACCTTACATGGAAACCGAGAGGTAAAAAAAAGTTAAACGATGAATTATAGAATTTAAATGTTTCTAAACAGTTCAGTTAACATATACAAAATTAATATATTCAGTTGAGTTACGATTACTACCCTTGGATACAGAAAAACCATAAGCTACGACATTGTAGCACACTGATGAGCCTTGTAAATTAAAAATGCTATAAGCCATGTCATTGTAGCACACTGGTAAAATATTGCACGAGACACCACTAGAAGATACTGTGACGAAATGCTGTTAAGACGTTTCAAAACGCTATCTGTGGTGTCACCGCCAGACACCACACTTGCTAGGTGGTAGCCTTTAAATCGGCCGCGGTCCGTTAGTATACGTCGGACCCGCGTGTCGCCACTATCAGTGATTGCAGACCGAGCGCCGCCACACGGCAGGTCTAGAGAGATTTAATAGCACTCGCCCCAGTTGTACAACCGACTTTGCTAGCGATGGTTCACTGACAAAATACGCTCTCATTTTCCGAGACGATAGTTAGCATAGCCTTCAGCTACGTCATTTGCTACGACCTAGCAAGGTGTCATTAGCAGTTACTATTGATACTGTAAAACATGTACCGTCAAGAGCGACGCTCAGCATTAATGGAGTAAAGTTAAGTATTCCACCAGCTACGTCCTTTTTTTCTAAAGTCTTATTTCCTTGTCCTGTTCCAGACCTCAGGCCCGCCTGCGTGAGCTAAAACGCGTGCCTTTCGGCTTCCTCTAATAACACGGGGTTGGCTCTCCTGCCAACCCACAACACTATCTTCTTACCTTGCTCTATTTCTTTCAAATACAGTCGGGTCTAATAAATTCTTTAGGGGCTGACTCTTGCTCTGTGTGATTTATGGAACCAACTTGACGGAAAATGAAAGTCATCACTGTGGTTTTAGTAATTAAAATGAGCTGAACAAACGGATTACGTTCCATATTTCTTTAATTATTTTAATATCGAACTTTAGTTCTAGCAGTTAATGTTTGGTTTACTATGGAGACAGTTTACCAGGTTAATAATAAATTATCGTTGAGTCCGCCTTTAGCATTGATCACGCTGCAAAACGATTCGTATACCAACATGATTTTTGTTCCTATATGCCTTCATTTACAAAACTCCGCAAAAGCTTATAGCACTTTCTTGCTAACATGCATACTAGTAACACGACATACTAATGTACTCGTACATTTAACTGTTAATGATCACCTGAATACTTGATTTTTTATTTGTAAACTGACCCATTTTAGACAATTTCGGTAGAATTAGCGCAACTAATCCGTGGAACACGAATGAACCACTCATTTAGCACCGCTCTACATTTCAGAGAAAAAATGGGTCATAAAAGTACACTCTATGACTAAAAAACACCCCACCACGAAGAAGTTATCCGAATGAGACGGTAATCTGTAGATGTAATGTACATGTACAGACAAACAAATGATTAAAATTTCGGAAAAATTGGGTCATTTACTCAACAGAAAGAACTTCACAAACTGAGCAAGTTAATAACGCGTTGGTCCACATCTGTCCCTTAGGTAAGCAGTTACTCGGCTTCAAATTGACTCAGTTACTGGATGTCCTCGTTAAAGATATCGTGCCACACTCTGTCCAACTGGGGCCTTAGATCGTCAAAATCCCAAGTTGGTTGGAGGTCCCCGTTCTTAACGTTCTCATTTGGTGAGAGACCCGGCGACGTTGCTGGCTGAGGTACAATAGCGTTGACGTACGCTATTTTTTAAGGGTGCCGCGGGTGACAACCATAGAGCTCTTACCATGGAAAGAAATGCCACTCCAGACAATCATTCCTCGGTGTTGGGCCGTATGGCGGGCGACAATCACGCTGGTACCCCACCGCTGTACTGGGCGTCTCCAAACAGTCTTCGACCTAGAATCTCATTGACCGTAGTAGAATTGCCTTTAGCTATGAGTCCCGCTTAGAACTGACACCGACGACCAGCGAAGACGTGTCTGGAGACGCTCTGGACAGTGGTAGGGTACGAGCCTGACTGCCTTCTGCTTTGTTCACAAGCAGGAACGATGGTCTGGTGAGTCATTTCTTTTCATAGTGGGACCCTTTGGTTGTCATCTGTGGCACCCTCACAACAGTGCGGTAAGTCGACATTTGTGGCAAGCCTACTTGGGCCTACATTTCAGCAAGATAATGACCACCTGCACGCGGAGAGAGTTTCTACTGTTTGTCTTTGTACTTGCCAAACTCTGCCTTGGCCAGGAAAATTACCGGACCGCACACAAATTGAGAACGCGTAGTGCATCACGGACATTCGACAATCTAACACGCTGGTTGGACAGAATCACTGCTTTCATTAAGCCCTGAACTGGACCAACACCTTATTGACTTGCTCTCAGTTCGTGGAGTTGTTTCTCTTGAAAAAAGCATGCAACTTTTTTGAATTTCTTAGCATTTATTTGCCTGTACATATACATCACAGTTACAGATTTCCATTCGATTTGAATAATCCTTTGGTAGTGCGTCGTTGCTTTTTATTTGTCATAGATTGTATGTCCAGATTGTAACTGAGTATTTATGTAATTTTATTTGTTTCCTTGAAAAAATATGATGTTCTTTGTAGGAGAATATTCGTCGTGCGACCCACCGTATATGTGTCACTTGGACAGTAGTGCGACTAGAGAGCGGCAACTTCAGTTAAAGAGATAACGAACTACAAGAAAAGCTAAAGACAGAGCTATACCATCGGATTAAAAGAATACGGATACCTGTTATTGGACATTAATACGAGATATGTCCAACTTTCACCTGTATGACGGCTTGAACTCTGCTGGAGACGTTCTCAATGAAGTGTCCGAATGTCTGTGCAGAAACTGTAGCCCATTCTTCCGCAAGAGACGGAATCATAGCAGAAAGCTTTTGTGGACATGGAGTTCTGGAGCGAAGTCGACGTTCTAGCCAATCACAAAGATGTTCTACTGATTTCATGTCGGACCCTGGGCAGGTCAGTCCTTTTCAGGACTGTTATTTTCCACAAATCATTGCCTCAGAAATGCTGCCTTATGACGGGGTGCAATGTCATCCTGATACAAACAGTATTTGTTTTCGAACTATTCCACTACTATCATGAGATTTTCACTCTGCAGCGGAGTGTACACTGATATGAAACTTCCTAGCAGATTAAAACTGTGTGTCGGACCGAGACACGAACTCGCGACCTTTGCCTTTGGCGGGCAAGTTCTCTAACAACTGAGCTACCCAAGCACGACTCACGCGCTGTCCTCACAGCTTCAGTTCTGCCAGTACCTCGTCTCCTACCTTCCAAACTTTACACAAGCTCTCCTGCGAACCTTGCAGAACTAGCACTCCTGAAAGAAAGGATATTGCGCAGACATAGTTTAGACACAGCCTTGGGGATGTTTCCAGAATGAAATTTTCACTCTGCAGCTGAGTGTACGCTGATATGAAACTTCCTGGCAGATTAAAATTGCGTGTCGGACCGAGAATCGAACTCGGGACCTTTGCTTTTATTATCACACTACTGCACGCGTTGCTGTAAAATGTGTTTAAGTCGTCCTCATTTAGCATTTTCTTAAGCATAATAAGAGGATCACCCACTAACCACGAAAAAGATTTCCATACCGCAACACCTCCTCGTCTGTACTTTTTGGCACAATCGTTCTCCACTCATTCGACAAACCCATACTTCTCCATCGGATTGCCGTAGGGTATAACTCGAGTCACCACAACCAATCATTCGTTTCTTGTCTTCCACTGTCAAGTTTCGTCGCTCTTTACACCACCAAAAGTACCGGTTCACAATGACCACAGAAATTTGTGGCTTACGTGCAACTCCTCCACCATTGTACGATATTCTATTTAACTCCAGGCGCACGGTCGCTGACCCGGCTGCACTGCTGGTAGCGCTTCGGAATTCACGATTGGTTGCTTCCAGTGATTTGAAGTTGTTTTTTACAACCATCTCCCGCAATGCATAACAGTCCCTCTCCTTCAATACACGACGTCTGTATGGTCTTATTTTAGCTGTCATTTTTCCTTTGCTTTTCTGCTTCACAATCAGCAACAGTCGACTTGGCAGATTTGTTGCTCAGGTGACAGTCAGTGGCTGGTCCGCTTTCGAAGTCACTCAGCCCTAAAGGCCGACCCATTCTGCTGTTTCTGCTTCTCTACTGACGATGCAGTACACCGACATTGGCCTGTTGAGGACTGGAAACATGTTGCCTGGTCGGACAAGTCTTGTTTCAAATTGTATCGAGCGGATGGACATGTACGGTTATAGAGACAACCTGCATGTCAGAAGAGGACTGTGTTCAATCTGGTGGAGGCTCTGTAACTGTGTGGGGCAGGTGCAATTGGAGTGCTATGGGACCCCTGATACGTCTAGATACGACTCTGAGAGGTGACACGTACGAAAGGATCCTGTCTGGTCACCTGCATCCATTCATGCCCACTGTGCATTTCGACGGACTTGGGCAATTCCAGCAAGACAGTGCGACACCCCACACATCCAGAATTGCAACAGTGTGGCTCCAGGAACACTCTTGTGAGTATAAACACTTCCGCTGGCCATCAAACTCCCCAGACATGAACATTATTGAACATATCTGGGATGCCTTCCAACGTGCTTTTCAGAAGATTTCCAGTCCCTCGTACTCTTACGGATTTATGGACAGCTCCGCAGGATACATGGTATCAATTCCCTCCAGCACTACTTCAGACATTAGTCGAGTCCATGTCACGCGGTATTACAGCACTTCCGCGTGCTGGTTGGGGCCCTACACGATGTTAGGCAAGTGTTCCAGTTTCTTTGGCTCTTCAGTGTAGTACTCTCCTATGTAGTACTCCCCAACTCCATTTACACTTGCATGTCTGCCTGTCGTGACATCTACTGGTGAGCTCCGCATGAAATAGGCGTGCCTGGATACTTTACATCAGACAGCGTATATGAAATTGTAGAAATCTCTGTACACATCTCGTTTATTTTCGTAGTGCGGTTGTTACAATAAATATGAAAGAAACTGTCTCACTGCTTTTTAATGAACAAGTTTTTGATCCAAAGGTGGTGCTAACGGGTGGAGATAGAATTTTTACTGGTGTTGCTAACTGCGGAGAGTGATAAACTGTGCGACTGCCCTTCGCAGAAATTTTCCTCTTTGCCTTGTGAATACCAGGATAGAAATTTTGTCAGATATCAGGCATATTGGACAAAGGTGTTTACTGAAACGAGCATCACGCCACTGAATGACTTCCTTGTTCTTTGTCCTATCTCAGTTAACAGCAAGGTACTGCATACCTTATCAGTAACTTGAAAAGTGGATGGCACTTGTTACCAGCCACTGTTCATCCATTTGCATGAACTTACAAGGAGAAACCAGATAGCTCAGTAGATTCACCGAACCGCAGGAGGGAAAACTGGAAAGACAACTGGAACATTTCAGATTATGAAGAGATTTAGACTTAGACACTGCTCCATGGGAAAATAACTGTTTTATGTCAGTGAAACAGTGTTACACGTCCATATATGTTTGATAAAAGCGTTCCATTGTGCATCATGTGTACATTACAAAAATATTCCAAAATGATAATAATTACGCCAAACATACCGCCAACGCTATGTCATTTCAAAACGGTTTCCCATTTCGTTCGGTTCACTGAACATTGCGAACTAATATTAATCACAGTCTCAAAATGCTCTCGATTAATCCTTCGGTCATTCCTGCTAAAATGCTACTGAAGAATAAATCTATTGTGAAGTAACATAGTAATGTGGCAGCAATGTAGTCTGTGAGAATCAGAGGATGTATTTCTTCTGTTCATCTTGGTGGTGATAAGCGTCACCTCCACCACCAAAAGCTCCATTGTTCATTGATGTATAACATTTTTTGTCTTCCACACTCATTCAGAAGTCCATTACCGTAATAGGACTTCGTTACAATACTACTTTGCTTATACGCGCTCCGACCTCCATGTACTTAATTTTATTTGACGAACCCTACTCGTAGGGCTATATTGTATTTGAACTAATGGAGCTATGGAGATGTTTGTAAAAATTGCAACGACGTATCATGCCATGTTAATGTAATACTGCCGTCTTCTGAAGAAGATAGGTTTAAACCTATTGAAACCTAGGTAAAGTTTACTTTATCCTTTGCAACTGGTCGGCTGTTTTTCATCTGATTACTTTGGCCGTAGTTAATTCATTTGTTTGCTGTTTAAGTGGTATACACTATCAAATGACGTGGTTGCACAAGATATCGCATGGTATCTCCACGTTCCGAAACACTGTAAAACTGCGACTGGGTTCTGATTTGGGTGTAGAAGATCATTGTATATCACTCAGTACGTCAATGAGATAGTAACAAAGTAGATGGTGTGTTATGTAATGATTATACTTGACCGATACGACAGTACTTATCTCCCGTAACAGAGCTGTTCTACAGGATAGGCGTGTAACTAGAAACAGCCTGTGCTTACAGCAGAGTGAAGGAGTTATCTACAAGAAATAATCCCTGCGGTTTTATTTTGATACTGATAACTGTTGCGTGAGACTTAAGTCCTGATATTTGGTAGGCACATAACAAGTGAATTTAGAGAGAGCCCTCCCACACAGTGGCGTTGTATCGTCATCAGTATTAAGACTATTCACAATCGATAGGTTAACATGAAAGGTGTTTCAGAAATATTTTATATAATGACACTGGTATATTTGTAATGAACTCAAGCTCTTAGGGACACAAAGTGTTACTGACCCTTGTGTAATTGGGACAGCATAGCATTACAATGGCATGAATGTTCCTTTATTACTCCATTGTTAAGTGAATGTAAAGCCACAAGTCTGACATTTGAGAGGACTGAATATAAAACAAAACGTTAGGTTAAACGTTTAAGGCCCGTACATACTAAATTAATCAGAAAATGAAATATTGCGGAACACCACGTTTAAGAAAAGTCAGTTTTGCCACGTATGTTGTGTATGTTTGTGAGCGGCATCGACAAAATGTAGTAACATTTCTGCAGCAGTTGACAAAAGGATATCACGTAGTAGAAATAACAGAGTAAGAACGGTTTTCTACGACAAACGATTCGCAGTGAAGTTAATCCAAACAATTTATTTTAATTGGGGTAGGCAAAAAACTTACTACAGTGAAAAGCACATAAATTCGTAAATGTACAAGAAGAACACAAATGAAAGTAAGAGGCAGATCACAATTTCGTAAAGAAAAATGTCAACGTAGTTATAAATAAAGATATAAATCCAGATTAATAATCGTTGACCTCTTCGGTCTCATTCAGGAAATCAACAGTCTGTCCTTGTTACTTTTTAAGAGGACATTCCTCGATAATGTCTCGAATCGTTTGTCTTTCAGCACTGCAGTCACACTCAGGAACTTATACAAGGGGTTTGCACACCTTCTGTGGTTCCTTCTTATTCTATTTAGCTTGGCCCATCGTCTCCTCGGAAGATCAAACCCTGGCGGATTTTCGAATACGCACTGGATCTCTCTAAGATGTGTATAGGTTACTGGCTACAGCCGTGTGATATTTATAGAAAAGTGTTTTTTTTATTTACCAGGCAGCTGTATAAATTATATTTATTCGACCGCTTACGATTGTTTCAACCATCATCAACGGTAAGAAAAAATTATAATGTCTATTCTTTTAAAATAGCCTATTCCTCATGTAAGGCACTTTCGTATACCAAATTTAGCAATGGCAAACCGTAAAATGCAACATGATCAGCTTTTAACAAAGTCTTAAAACTCTTAGATAAATTACACATGCGCAGAGTACAGTTCAGGAGAAGTTCTGAGAGGAACGTCTGAAGCGCGAGTCTAACGAAGTTTGCGTCATGCGGACAATGTTATAGCAGTCGCCTCATCTTCTGGAAGAATCAAGGACGAACATTCAACAGCTAAAATTCTACAAGATGGCAGCAGAAGAGCTTTAATTTTCCGTCAACGAAAAGCTTGTCAGTGCGTGAAGAGAATGGAGAAGGCGCAGCAGCTTCTATCCCACCAGGTGAAACAAGATACAGCCAACTGCTGGATGTATTTGGCGTTCGTATATTCAAGTGCTTTATCCCCAGGTTTACCAAATCGATACAACTTTTAGGTGTCGATTTGAACTTCAGCCAGCGCAGTATCATCCCTCAAATGCAATCTCTTCTTCACAAGCAGTTAATATGCACCAGTATTTCGGTCGGTCTTCCAGTACAATTAGTATCTAAGCGGCTGCAACAGCGACTGCCCAGATCACTTTGAAAATTCAGTGATATACTGTTCTGACATTGGTAATGCACTTTTATTCATCGTGTGAACGTGCGCGGTTTCTAACATGTAGCTTGTGCCAGAGATCAATTTGTTTTGAACAAGTTTATATTATGATTAGCAAATGCTGTATAAATGAATGAAACGAATGACTGTCGTGAAAGAAGTAGCACATATCTATTTAATAAAATATCGGTGTTGCGTATTATTTTCTTTGGGCAGTGTAGATGAGAGTGTTAATGTGAAACGCTTTTGTAAGAGTTGAGTTATTCTTGAATAGGAGTGCATTGGTACTCAGGAATACTCGAGGTTAGGTCCACTTAAAAGCTACGATCTTAGTTATGGCTGGAACCGTTTTCAAATACAACAGCTCCTCTCACGCTAAGGTTCATAGTGACGGAAACCTACCGAGGTGCAGGAGACTCAGGAATGACTCGAAAAGCCTTTACTTTCTACTGTTGAATGCGAACCAAAATTCTCGCACTTGGACGTCACAGCGAAACTTCTTGCAAACCAGATGTAAAAATTTCTTTTATAAAATTTCTTCCCGTGCTTATTTTCGATGAAAAATGGACGTCATATGAACTCATTCTGACAACATTGTAATCACATATTTGACACGAATCTTCATTTAATAAATACAACCATACTCGCCAAGTTAAGACAGTGGGTAGAGTTTTGTATTAGAAAACTCATGATCACGAGTTAGGTGTATTTTCTTTTTACTTATTTAATCGTGCTATTCCCAATAATGGTGTAGCATACACTGTTTATTAAGGAATATGTATCCAACAAATATATATCTTTAGTATTGAACGTAACAATTATTGTTAGTAGAGGAGCAAAGAGAGTACAGGATCAATGTGCTCATTGCTCTCCTTATGGAAACAAACTGGCACCTTGGCCTATCCATACTATGTAAATAAAGCTCTGCAATTTATTATCCTAATGCAAAAGAATTGATCACTTGTGATCCCAGTAACGTATACACAAGTGTTACGTAATCTAATTTACGACCCACAACTATCATCTTAATTGAGGTGGTAGGGCTATGATTGGTTTGGGAGAGGTACAATGTTAAATAACATTTTAATTAATTTTAACATAAAGCAGTTTTTATTTGCCCTTTTATATTGACATCAAAACACCACAGCTTCTCCCAAATTATAATTTAAACAATCCGCTAGGCTCAGTTAACAAAACTTTATAGATTAACCCACTGAACAATCTCACCAAAAAGGAAAGGTGTAGTATTCACAAACAGGTACAGCCTAGTCAGCCTGGTAACTGTACGTAATTCGCCACCGGCAAGTGATGTGGAGTAGAAGAACTGGACTTCCGGTAAATTAAAACATCATTCACCATTAAAAGAGGCAACAGCTTTATTTCACACTCAGGTTTTAAAAGGATTGACAGTAACAACTGCTGACTTTACAAAAGTTAAAAAAGTTCTTTTGACTTCATTGTCCGAGGAAACATTGAGTGGACTGAAATTTTAGTAGCATGAAATTACATGAACAACTTTCCAACTGTATAAATGAACAATAGATGGTCTGAAATTTATAACAATTCCAAACTGGGCAAAACAGCAGCTGCACTCAAGGTAAAGCCGTATTAAAATAAATTAACAGTATTAAACAATAAAAGGCAGAATTTAAGATCCAAAAGAATGAAAGAACCACATAAGCAATCGTAAAATTACAAGACTCTTAAAATTAGGAAAACTGTTAACTCCTCTGGTCGTGACAACAGGCCAAACAAAAAAAAATGTTAATAAGCAGAATACTCTTAGCACCAAGGTGCTTGAAATGGTACCTGACCATTCTCATGTGTCTGCTGGCTGTGCCCGAACATCAAGGTGCTGACCTAAGCCGGCTGGTGGTACTGAACGCCGGCCGCGATTGCAAAACGATTTCCAGTGTTGAGACAGGTCAAAAAACACAGCAAGAGTATAACATTTATCAAGCCTCTACATAACACATCTATAGCCAGGTGCACCTATAGTACAGCCAGAAGACTATCAGTTAGCGTTTAGTACCAGTCTCGATGCGAAAGAGAGAGTAGAATGAGCAGGTTTAAGGAAAGTCAATGAAAAGAAGCTACAAATAACAGAAACAGAGCAGCTTTAAAATTTACTTCCTAACTTTAATCATTACCGCGACAATAGTTCATTGACAACGTTTGGCTGGATTAAGAATAAAGTAACAATTAGTATTGACCTGACCTCAAGCTGCATCTTTAATTAGTTACTAAAGACACTTATCAGCAGTAGCAAACTTCAAAAATTTCTTGCCTTAGCGACACAATAAAACAGTGAGAGTGACTTCAAATAAAAGATTTGAGGGCTTGCTTATCAAAATGCAGGTATTCGAAACATAACATTAGCGCTACGAACTATCATTAGCCTTCAGAGGAGCACAAACATCGAAACTTAACTTTTAAATATCTAAAGGAACATAAAGGACTGCTACTTGTACAAAAATATCTTACAGTATTCACCTCGCTAATTTTTTCCATCGAGTATACGAGCGGGTACACTTAAAGACATGCCCAAAGCGTCAGGCGTCACAATCAGATCGTGTCCAAGCACGCAGCGGCTCTTACAAAGAACCCGTTCAGTGTGAGGTAGGAAAAGGTCAAGGATGTTTATGGCATTCGACGCTCGACATATTGCTTACTACGCAACAACGATATTGGCTGCTAATGGCTGTGGGGGGAGGACTCGGGTTATGGTGTGCACAGCATGAGGCTACCGATCGTAGTTGAACTGCTTAGACGAAGAGTAACTCACAACAGTGCTACAGTGTTAGAGGTGTAGTGTTGATAGATTGCAGAGCAATGACAACGATAAACAAAGCAAACTCTGCATTAGATCTCCAACAACAGTTGCTGAAGTTACGATTTTTCATCAGAAAGGAATCCAAGGAATTCCGCAGACTGAAAAAGAAATGATAGACGAAATATTAGCGTTTCAGCAAAATGTCCGTGTGTTGCATACGTCCAACTGTGCTGACAATGCACATGACGAGTAAAATGATGACGATTCATGCTTAACAAGTGAAAATGATATTGAAACAAATGTCGAGCCATGCAGTTCACCATCCTTGTCTGACAGGGAGCGACCAATCCCGTCTCCAGTGAAACCTTGTATAGGACAATCGTTGTGCGAGTAGTAGGTATTAAACGTAATTAATTACGTGGAAGATTATTCACATCATAGTAAAAGAAAACAATTATGAACAGATTCCAAATAATTCCGTAGCAGTACGACAGTGTAGCGCATCAGAAGAACTACTCGTATTCCAGGGAGGAGTAGGCGCACTTGTTACAAAAATTGGTGTTTGCGCGGTTCAAGGATGCCCGCTAAAATTTACAGAATGTGCATGATGGTGACCTACCACGTTATGCACATCAGATTGCGTGCAACACAGATGACAGTAATTTCAAGGGAAGCAGCGGATGGCTGCAAACTTGGAAGACGTGAGACAACGAAATTTCAGACAAAGCGTGAACTTGATGATACACAGCACACCACGGGATGGGCCCAAAAATGTGTAGACGAGATAAACAGACTTATCCCGTCGTTCAGTAAGAAATTTGTTTTGCAATCAGACCATTCAGAATTTGAATAGGAAATGAATATGAAAGGAACTCCGGAAATTGGAGGTACCAAGACAGCTATATTCCTATATACACTCCTGGAAATTGAAATAAGAACACCGTGAATTCATTGTCCCAGGAAGGGAAAACTTTATTGACACATTCCTGGGGTCAGATACATCACATGATCACACTGACAGAACCACAGGCACATAGACACAGGCAACAGAGCATGCACAATGTCGGCACTAGTACAGTGTATATCCACCTTTCGCAGCAATGCAGGCTGCTATTCTCCCATGGAGACGATCGTAGAGATGCTGGATGTAGTCCTGTGGAACGGCTTGCCATGCCATTTCCACCTGGCGCCTCAGTTGGACCAGCGTTCGTGCTGGACGCGCAGACCGCGTGAGACGACGCCTCATCCAGTCCCAAACATGCTCAATGGGGGACAGATCCGGAGATCTTGCTGGCCAGGGTAGTTGACTTACACCTTCTAGAGCACGTTGGGTGGCACGGGATAGATGCGGACGTGCATTGTCCTGTTGGAACAGCAAGTTCCCTTGCCGGTCTAGGAATGGTAGAACGATGGGTTCGATGATGGTTTGGATGTACCGTGCACTATTCAGTGTCCCCTCGACGATCACCAGTGGTGTACGGCCAGTGTAGGAGATCGCTCCCCACACCATGATGCCGGGTGTTGGCCCTGTGTGCCTCGGTCGTATGCAGCCCTGATTGTGGCGCTCACCTGCACGGCGCCAAACACGCATACGACCATCATTGGCACCAAGGCAGAAGCGACTCTCATCGCTGAAGACGACACGTCTCCATTCGTCCCTCCATTCACGCCTGTCGCGACACCACTGGAGGCGGGCTGCACGATGTTGGGGCGTGAGCGGAAGACGGCCTAACGGTGTGCGGGACCGTAGCCCAGCTTCATGGAGACGGTTGCGAATGGTCCTCGCCGATACCCCAGGAGCAACAGTGTCCCTAATTTGCTGGGAAGTGGCGGTGCGGTCCCCTACGGCACTGCGTAGGATCCTACGGTCTTGGCGTGCATCCGTGCGTCGCTGCGGTCCGGTCCCAGGTCGACGGGCACGTGCACCTTCCGCCGACCACTGGCGACAACATCGATGTACTGTGGAGACCTCACGCCCCACGTGTTGAGCAATTCGGCGGTACGTCCACCCGGCCTCCCGCATGCCCACTATACGCCCTCGCTCAAAGTTCGTCAACTGCACATACGGTTCACGTCCACGCTGTCGCGGCATGCTACCAGTGTTAAAGACTGCGATGGAGCTCCGTATGCCACGGCAAACTGGCTGACACTGACGGCGGCGGTGCACAAATGCTGCGCAGCTAGCGCCATTCGACGGCCAACACCGCGGTTCCTGGTGTGTCCGCTGTGCCGTGCGTGTGATCATTGCTTGTACAGCCCTCTCGCAGTGTCCGGAGCAAGTATGGTGGGTCTGACACACCGGTGTCAATGTGTTCTTTTTTCCATTTCCAGGAGTGTAATGTTACTGCGACAAGTTGGAGGTGCTCTTTCGTCTACGATTCTTTCTCGTGTGCGAGGTATTGAAGGGCAATAGGGAGTATTACACAGCAAACAAGTGTGCGAAATGGGTGTAAGAGAACTTTAACTATGGTATGAGCACTGCCTTTAGCAACTTGTTAGTCAAAATAACTTGCTTTTGGTTGATTCCCGATCAGCGTATAAAAATCATATTCCTTTAGATCAATCTACCGCTCCTGGAAAGCGTGACATTGCAATTCATACCACCTGGAACCACTGGACATATTCAGCATCTGGGTGTTTTTTTTTTTCCGTGCCGGAAATAAAAATGAATATGTAAGGAACTCTGGAAGTTGGAGGTACCACAAGAGCTGTATCAAGATCAACTAGCATCAATGCCCTAACGCATTCGTACACAATTATGCCGACTGTTTATCTGGACAGTACATTGGCTGGAAAGTTATTTATTGTGCTGCGACAAGTTGGAGGTGCTCTTACCTCTACGATTCTTTCTCGTGTATGTGATCTTGCAAGGGCCGCAGGGAATATTACGCAGCAAGCAGATGCTGAAAATCGGCGTAAGAGAACTTCAGCTATGGTATGAGTATTGAATTTAGCCAATAGTTGGTCAAAATAACTTGCTTTTCATTGATACCTGTTCTTCGTATAAAAATCATACTCCTTTAGATGAAACTCTCCCTCCTGGAAAGTGTGACATTGCAATTCATACCACCTGGACCATTGGAGAAATTCGGCCTCTGGATGGTTTTTTTTCCGTGCCTATAGAATATAGCGCATTAACTGCAGCTACGCCAGAAATGATAGCTAATTTTATAATACGCTACACGACAGACTGTTTCGCATTCGGTTGCATGTCATCACATTCCGTCAGTTATAATAGTTTCACTACATCAATATGATTCTACGTGTATTCTTTAAGAGAGGATACCTAGCTGTAACGCCCCAGGAGTCCTCCTTCTATCTTGATGGTGTGAAACTCTGTAATTACTGTTTTGAGTCATTTTTGATTCGGTGTTCATGGTGCGAGTAAGTGGTTTGTTTTTAACATTACTTGAATGTCGACGATATCCATATTTTAAGTGTAACACGCGCACTTTCCTTAGAAGGTTGATCTCTGCACTTTGAGGTTCTATGTTAGTGGCACTCGAAGGAAAACAACTAGAACACACTACATTTTAATGTAAGGAATAAAAAGAAAATGGTGGCACACAGTTTGGTTTCAGCGTCATGGAAAGAGCGTCTTGCAAGATCAAGTTTATGCCGGCTCAGCAGTCAGCTCAAAGGAAACTGACAAGGAAATTAACAGCAGTTTATTTCCTTTCCTTTCTTAAAAAGAGGAAACATACAAATATCGAGGTGCGAACTTCATATAACAGCTTAAAAAGATCTTTCTAATTCATACATTGATATAGCTACAACCAAGCGGAAGTAATTGAAAAGTATGGAATGAGAGATTTCCCACATATAACAATCCAATTTCCCAATACGGAACGACTTTCGAGTAAGCCAAGAAATAAATCACTGACCAAGGTGAAGGCGGATTATTTTCTACAACATGGCACGCTCAGGAAGGCGCTACGGCGGGACCATCGCGAACAGGGCACACCATACTATGAGCAAACAAATACCAAATCCAACTGCCCGGGCGCACAGATTTGCACTCCATGTCTCTACTCACTTAGCCTCCACTTTCACACTAGCTGCCCGTACTCGTCACAACACTGCCTCCACCGCTGTGCACTACCTCGTCGACTCGACCAGCCGGAAACTAAAGACCGTGACTCCTATTGAAAACGGAATGGATACAAGACCTTTCCGCCCGTCCCCCCCTCCCCCCTGGGGGGAAAAGGAGGGAGGGGACTCCTAATCACTTTTCTTTACTTGGGTGATATGTCCTCTGTATGTTGTGTTTTCTGTGATCAAGTTATGAACCAAGAGGTCAAGCGAACTCGAGAACCTTATCACCTCTGAGGGGATAACTTACGAGAAATCGCAGCAACCCCCCTCGTTGCAGCACTGAAAATGAAAACACCAACCTTGATCCTAAAGTCACGTCTCCCCCAGTTATAACGACGGGCCTAACTGCGATGTTGAAGCTCTATGTTCCTCCTAGCTTTTCTGCAATATTGCTCAGTAGTCTGTGGAGTAATTTTATCAGGGAGGAGCTCACTGCTCGACCACAAGTTGGCCAAAGGAGAGTTAAGGAGGTAGCTTTACATTAAGGGGCAGGAATTGCCTTGATAACCTCAGGAAGAGAGGAAATGGAAGCAAAATTTAACAAAAGAATCTGTACATCCCATTTTTTCTGAGCCCATGCACGGAATATTACTAACGCAAATTACGGGTCCGGTTTACTTTTTTCCCAACAGAACGCTGAGGATAATATTAATTGGTGGTGAGGTGTCCAATGGCGTTTCCAAAGGAAACCTCTTTAGCTCCATACAGGCAAACGCAAGGTCATTGTCAATAAGCAGTGATCTGGGCTGACAAAAAATAGAAAATATTTTCAACAAATGTTGAATGGCTAAGGCCGCCGTCACACACAAGGAAAGGTGTAAACCATAACTAAGATATAACGGTTACTATTCCGGTTGCGAGTAAGGGGTCCCACATAATCAATAGAGAATTTACCCATAGAATGGCTCTTGCCCGTTGACGTCATAAAGGTCTTTCCTGAGTTGGATTTAGAATTAGCTGTCTTACACAGTTCACACTTCTCCACTAAACGCCGAATACCCCTATACTAGGAAGGGACGTTACATGTTCCTTAATTTTGGAAATCGTTTTTGAGACACCCAAACGTCAACCAGTCAAAGAATTGTGAAAGTAGTGGGATACAGAGGCCCGTAACCCGATGGGCAAGCAATCTTAAAGGTTACAACCCTCTGCCCATACGACATACAATGCCTTTATTCAAGGTATAGCACAGCACGTGTTTCCCACCGAGTAAGATCTGTTTAATAGGCAGGATCATAGAAAGGTCTACGCCAGCTCTACAGACAGCTTAAATTACACCCACAAGGAAGATTTCTGCAATTTTTTCTCCTTCTTCTTTTTAAAAAATTGACGTAACAGACAATGTATCGAGGCATTAACATGGTATAACAGCTTAAAAGGCACTTTCTAAATCACACAGTGAACAGTGCCACAAATAAGTGGGAGCAGTAAAAAAACGTGGAGTGAAAGATAACTCATAATTAATCCTCTAATTTCCCAATACGAAAGACTTGACTTTATAGATAACCAAGTGAAGCGCGATGGCTTTAATTCTGGCGTGCATGGCACTCCGTTGGCGCCACTAAACACTTGAGGTGCCGATATCGACGCTGATCATATGTTGGGACCTCGGATCTTTGGCCAAGGCGTGTGGTGTTGGTTTTGGCGGGCCCTGGAACTGGCAGTTAGCTGGTGAGCACGTGGCTGGCAAGTTGTTGGTCTCTCCTGCTGTCAGGTGTGTGGACCTCAAGAAACGACGAGTGGTTAAAGTGGTCGGAGGTAAGCCTTGCCGACCGGTTTAAGGACTGATAATGGCGTTGCCGGAAAAACAGTGGACGCCGCATGCAACCTGGTCGGCAACTTTCCGGCCAACTCTCCAAGCTTAAAATTTTACGGCGCCTCGAAGGATTGGAGGCAATAACACCCCTGCTTGGAATCCTGCAAGTCACGGCTCCTTCCCGCCTGAGTAGATTTAAGTGTTGTTTTCTATTGGTACGTGTTATCGTAAGGCCGCATCTGTATTACTGTGGAACTGGACCCGTCATACCAATGCGCCTCCGGGTGATTGTGTGCGTGTTCATCGACCCATGCAGCTGATGATAAGTTATTGTTCCACGCCATATTCTGTGCAAGTGTAAGGGCATTCTCTGTTGCAAACTGAGTTGATGAAATTGCAATTGTAACATAGCTTGTGTCGAAGGCAAGGCACACTTTTACAGATGAGTATGCCCTAGTAATTGGATTTTCAGGCTCTGGTATTTCACTTGGCTAATTTTCAAGTAATTTTAAGAAGTATTAAGCTTTTAACTTGAGTGTGTAGTCGCATCCAGAATAAGTGAATATTGTCTATATCATTGACATTCGCGTCTCTAGCTATATTTGGGGTGGGCAATGTTTCCTTCTGATGTGTGTTGGCAGGGTAGCTTTGGCAGTGGACGACGAGTTCCTATTTCCTGGGTCTGGAGAAAAGACGTGTTTTCTACCTGCTGTGGCGACAGTACCATCGTCCCATGATGTCTAGGTTGGCCCGAAAACTGGCGCCTCCATCAGCCGCCTCGTGTTGGCTCACCTTAAGGAAATTCGATCGTCTAAGACGCGTCACGGCGGAGTGCCACCAGTTAACCTGGCACTCTTGATCTATTCAAAAGTTTGAATTCAGCAAGCACATAAGCTATGAAGCATGTTCCGGAAGCCCGAAGTTCCTTGTCACTAAACTTCCTCTTTAACTTCTCGTTTAAACCTTGCGCCCTCATTGCTTGTTCTGTAGCGTGTTAAGCCTTAAAGCCTTTTATTTATGAGTAAGAACTTCTGAGTTTTTTCTTTTTATCCAGTCAGTAGTTAACTCCGTTAACTGCAAAACTTGCTTGCTTGTTGCCTGTTGGCTGTGACAGACGCCTGCTGCATTTTCCAGCTTCTTTCGTATTTTGGGGGATTGTGTACTTATTTAAGGGCCATTGTCCATATTTCAGCAAGTGTGTTCCTGCTGGGATTCACATTTTCAATTGTATACCTTCCCAGCTTTGCTTGTATTTTGGGAGATTGTGTATTTTATTGCTTAAGAGATTTTTTGAGGCTTATAGAGTGGTAACGGCTTTCCAACAGCCATAACCAATGGCATTGCTTGTTATCTTGTCCGTATTTTCGGTGGACGGGTCTATATATTTAAGGTGTTACCGATGCATGCATTGGAGTATTTTAGTGGAATCATTTGTAATTAATTGTACTGGTAACCCTTAATTTTTTGAGTACACTTGCAGTCACAGCTTGTTATTCTTTTACAAGGTTTTTAATTTGTAATGATAATGCTTGTTGTTAAGCAATAAAGTGTTTTCTATGGAAGAACAAATTAAATTTGTTGTCCTATCTTCCATATGTTTATCATTAAAATTATCCCAACCCTTGTTTTGAGGTATCACAAAGAAGTCAATCAATGACCAATATCTTCCATATGTTTATCATTAAAATTATCCCAACCCTTGTTTTGAGGTATCACAAAGAAGTCAATCAATGACCAAGGCGAAGGCGGAAGCTAATCATTTTCCACAACACATCAACGCTCAAGAAGTTTTACTGGAATACACGACGAACGAGGTCACATCACACTGTGCCGAAGCAAATTTCGGATCCACGTGCCCGGCCGTAAGGACTTGCACTCCGTGTCTCTACTCACTTGGCGTCCACTTTCTCGCTGGCTGCCCGTACTGCCGCAACGCTTCCTCCGCCGCTGCGCGTCACCTGTCCACTCGAACAGCCGGAAACCAAAGAGCGCGACTCCCGTCTAGAACAGAATCGATACGAGTCAACGCGGCTATCTAGCTTCCATTCTTCACATGCATAACAAAGTAATAAAACCATAATTTAAAGACATATTAGAGATGCCATCGTAAATTTTCAGATGCTCGATGAAAAAAGTGCATATATATCTTTTCCCTTAGTTTCTTCGACAGTGACAAGACTACAGAGAACTTAATCAGGTATACACTGAAAGTAGTTTCACCAATACAAGACAAATTGAGCAAACTAAGTCTTAAACTTCAATTTTTAACCTTACGGCTTACCATGATTTACTTACACCAATGGATGAATACCAAAATTTTATAATACGTGATTTACGCAGTTTCACCTCTGGTTTGGTTAGCCACGATGTTTCTCATCTCGGAGCATGCAATAGGGCACGAATCCCTTCCCCAGTTCCATCAACGACTAGCAATCAAATACACTACTGACCATTAAAAATGCTACACCAAGAAGAAATGTAGATGATGAACAGGTATTCATTGACACGTGATTACATTTTCACACAATTTGGGTGCATAGATCCTGAGAAATCAGTACCCGGAACAACCAACTCTGGCCGTAACAACGGCCTTGATACGCCTGGACATCGAGTCAAACAGAGCTTGTGTACAGCTACAGCTGCCTACGCAGCTTCAACACAATACCATAGTTTATCAAGAGTAGTGACTGGCGTATTGTGACGAGCCAGTTGCTCGGCCACCTTTGACCAGATGTTTTCAATTGGTGAGAGATATGGAGAATGTGCTGGACAGGGCAGCAGTCGAACATTTTCTGTATCCAGAAAGGCCTGTACAGGACTTGCAACATGCGGTCGTGCATTATCCTGCTGAAATGTAGGGTTTCGCAGGGATCGAATGAAGGGTAGAGGCAGGGGTCGTAACACATCTGAAATGTAACGTCCGCTGTTCAAAGTGCCGCCAATGAGTTTGTGCTTGTGAATGTAAGACTTGAGATTCTTTCTGATTGGGAATCAAAGCTAACTATTGAGTTCAAGATTTGTTTGTTGATTATAAAGGCTGTCCCAAGATGTGGTTCATTTTTCATTACTCTCGGTCCCACTTTCCCTTTGTATATCCTAAAACCTTTGGAATCGAAGGAATCTGTATCCATGTATTGTGTTTCTTGAATGGCTGTTATGAGTACGTTGTGGTTCTTATTGTATCTGTTAGATGTTTTAGTTTTCCTGTTTTCAACAATGAGTTTGCATTGTAAGTTGCTAGGTACGTTGATTGCCTATATTGAAATTTGGATGAGATTCCAGGACACTCCGACTTGTCTTTGTGCAATGTTGCAGACTCCCCAGAATCCAAATGTCTGCTGACGTACTGGCGTACGGTGGATCATCCACCTGGGGTAAAATAGTTTACATCACACACTTCCATGATTGATGAAAGTTATTTTGGATGTGGCCCAAAGGCCACAAAATGTACAACCAAGATCGTGAGTCCTGGAGGTAGTTCTTCCGCTCTCTCCGCCGTTGGGAATCTGAACTTCCTCTTCCGCTTTGAGTCCGTTGACCAGGTTTCACCTAGTAACCCTAGGCAGGGGCCCTTACAGGGTGCTACCATCCGGAGCCAGATGGACCGAGGTTCTTTAACGAGGTGTTACTCCTCCCCCTCCTCCTTCCTCATCACTTGTGAAATGAGGCCCCAGAATTGGGACCGGCAGTGGTGGAGTTGTAAAACCGTTTATTGAAAGATAATCTGCTTTTTAACTTAGTCCTTGCCATAAAACTTTTCACTTCACATTTCTAGTATGCATTGTCAGACTTAGTAACTGTTACCATGCAACAATGTTTGAAGTTAAATATCCAATCAAGAACCAAGGGAACTTATTTAAACAGAAATTACGAATGCTTTGTTATAGTGAACAGACATCACAGTGTTATTGTGTGTGTACGTTCTTGCTTGTTAGTTGCACGATTACGTAACGACTATAAGGCCTACATTCTTAGAACATATACTGGTACTGCTAATATGATTTTAATGCAACATTTTGGTTTACTTGAAAATACATTCTGGATTTAAAGTACTTTCAGTGAGATACCAGATGACACAGTGGTTAATTTATGTGACAGCTACACGATTTTATCACAACGCTACTAATGAGTGACAATTTAGAATGTTGCTTTTGCAGTGTTTATGTTTTATATCTGCACAGTTTTTCTGTATTATTCTGGAAAGTAAAACATGTTTTAGTAGTAACTTTTGTGGTATAGCTACAATGAGACTGCCTTTTCCATAGCACAACAATATGTTACAGCACAGTACTTTCTTCATCACGGCAATAAGCGTAATAACTAAGATATCTATACGCAAAGCATTTCACTTTTGTTTCTCATGAGGTAAGTACATTGGCTTCTGCAGAACATAGCTTTCGGAGGACGATTACTACGACACTTCCACAGAGATTATCTTACAGCAAGACGCACATTTAGTGCTACAGGACACACATTTGAGTGATTAGTTTTGTACTTGAACCATTTGCTTTTCAAGATTTTTGAATTACAAAGAAAGTTTTCCGTGATGCATTTCATTCCATTGCTGTAATCTGTCACACCTGAGGGTATAATTACTTTAATCCTCAGGGGGGTACATGCTTACTTTGTGTACCATGTGTTTGGCAAGCACAAGGAGCCCTAGCTAATATGGTATTTGCTTATACAACTTTACACATCGGTACCATGTTTCTCTAACACAGAATTACACAGCTATCTGATCATTTAACTGGGAGAGACAAACATTTATTTTACTACATCAGTGACAGATGTTTATGTAATTACACTGTTGGATAACTTCACATTTATGAAATTGTATTTGTCTTTACTTTGTGAACTGTTCATATTTTTTTGGAACCATTGTGACACTATGAGAGCTTTTAATGTTGTATTTGGTATGGGATCATGATTTTTAAAGTACATTTGAGGTAGATGACACTTTTGAAATGAGCAGAGAATTTTTTTTAGGTTTTAAAGTATTCAGAAAGCTACGACGATTTTGAGATGTGATTGATCTGTTATGATGTTATTATTACGACGATGATGTGTATTATGCTGTTGAAGTATGTTTATGATCAATGAGATGATGCTATATGAGGAATCTGATTATGTTATGTATTTATTATGATGAAATATTGAAGATGTGTTGATGAATATGTATATGTGTAATAAGGTAAGGAATAAGGAGTAGTGGTTAGGGACTCTGACTTGTGAAAAAGGATGATGGAAAACAAGAATCATACTTTAAGGACCCAGCTGCACGACAGTCACCTGGAAAAAAGCCATTAGTGTGTGCCTTTCAGTGGCACAGGTGGAGAAAAAAGGAGGCCATTATCCTCGCTATTGACATTTCTTTGTACAAAGCATCGCAAATACGACACGCTCAAACTTGAAAACATATTATTACACTGTGGAGCTCGTAATTTATGATATTTACTAAAATGCCTAATGAAATGATGAGAAACATTTCACATCTATTGTCTTGCTAGTTGAAAGATTTTTTACTGTATTATGAAATGCCATATGGCTAGTGAATGACGTTTCACGCCTTGCTTTGCCTATTTTGTTTAATATCTAGTTTCTAGCTGCACTGCAGCATTGGTTAAAATAAAATTTTATAGATGTACTAATATAGATATTTTCTGTCAACAGATATTTCGTGATATACTTCCAAAACAATGAGGGAGCACAAAAAGACATTTCCCTTCACAGGAACTGCATACATAATTTTCTTTTGAAGTACTTGGTAATTTATTTCACAGAATAAGTTTTTGTGGTGCGCCACTTTAATTACATAGACATTAAGATGTGAATAGATATTTCTGTTATCTGCATTGTTGTCTTTAGTGCACTATTTTTTCTGCTTGAGCTTTGTCATGTTTAGGTATAAGTTACTGCATTTGCTGCTGCTGTGTGCCTGGCATAGTGCTACTGAATTTCGCTTTGTATTACTCTGTTAAGCAAGTTTTAATACTGATTTATTTTTCTTGTTGCTGCACATTGGATCATATTAGTTGTAATGTTGCATTTTCTCTGTTAATTTAGATTTATTGCTTCTTGCTTTGCCAATTTGCATTTTTTGTCATTGCTGTTTGTGTTAATTGTTTTGTACTGCTGCATTGCTTCATCCCTTAGTATATATATCTGGGCTCAGTAGTTTTAAGTTAGCTTAAGAGTGGGTAGACTATATAAGATCCTAACTCTGGAGAATAGGGAAAGAATGCAGTGAGAACTTATATGAAAAAGATTTGGGCCAAAATGAATAATGTACAATGAGCAATAATTATTTTGAAAGAAATATTGTTAGAATACAGAAAGTAGGTATATATAGTACTTTTTGGGAATAATGATGAACGAATGGAGATCTCCAAGAATAAAAAAGGTTTTGTTTGCAAAATACTGCACTACCAAATGTTACACTGAAAACGAACCCTGTCCTTTCCGTTGTGTTATCCCCCTATGTGTTTGTGTACCCCTGTGTATTTGTGTTTTCCTGTCTTGATGTGTTTAGCTAATAAGATTTATGTTGTAGAATTTTTCTAGTACTAAGGTACATTCACTATGATGAGGAATACTGTTATCCTCAAATATAATTTGCATTAATAATATGTTATTCAATTTGTAAAGATGTTTAGACATTATTAATTCTGTTCTGTTTCAACGCTCAAGTGTGAAATTAATGTTTCGAAAACTATTCTCATTATTTTATATATTTACTTATGTCATAACTCCTGTAACACTGATGTATATGTTTATTTCTATTCTTTTGTAAAGCCTGTGTTACTACAAATGTTATCTATACTGTTATGTTCTTTAATTATGTCTTTTGTACCTTTGTTAGTGTATTCTTATGTTATAAATTGTAATTGACACCAGTTCATCAAATTAAGTAACTTGTAAGTTACATTTCGCTGCACACGTTTCAGTTGGTCATAGTATATGGACAATATGTGAGAAGTAGGGACTGATAGTGTTTGCACGTGTGTTAATAATTCAGCAAGGGACTGGATAACAGCATTGCTGCTTCTAAGGACATTTAAAAAAAATATTGTGAGTACACAAGTGGTGGTTCATGGAGTTGCTATATTGTCCACAAGACTCCTCGATGGTGTTTGAGCACCTGCACAGTCACAGCAGATGACTGCTGGCCATCTCTACAAGGACTGCAATGGGTCTGCACTTTTGAGTACCCACCAATACCATTATTTCTACAAGGACTGCAGTGGGTCTGCACCTCTGGTCGCCCACCAATACCATACTCTCTACCAGGACTACAGTGGGTCTGCTCTGTGATGACCTACCTACCAATATTCTTCAAAACTTCGACTGACTCTGCTGTGGGTTTGCTCTGTTGTGGCCCATTACCTGTCTGCATGTCAAGAGTCAGCACTGTCTTTCTGTTGGAAGGACGACACTACTTTTTCAAGGCTGCATGGAAATCCACTACTTCCATGTGCATTCTCTTTTACTGCTCAGACTTTGAGAAAAAAAACAACACTGCAATTTTACTGTGATGAATGATCAGGACTGTCTTTATGGACTGTGAGAAAATTTTAGCTTTTGACCAACATTGTATCTATAAGTGTGTGCATTTGATATATTTGTTATTGTAATTATGAAAGATTTTATCAAATCATTATTGGCCACTGCCCAAAACAAATTGTAAAATTTTTTGTGGGGAGCATGGGGGCTATGTAAGTAGGCTGTTTATGTTATCTTATTGGCAACGTTACGTAGCGCTCTGCATGAAAATCACTGGCTGTGCTGTGTGCAGTCTGTGGCTAGTTTGCGTTGTTGTCTGCCATTGTAGTGTTTGGCAGCTGGATGTGAACAGCGCATAGCGTTGCGCAGTTGGAGGTGAGCCGCTAGCAGTGGTGGATGTGGGGAGAGAAATGGCGGAGTTTTGAAATTTGTAAGACTGGATGTCATGAACTGCTATGTATATTATGACTTTTCAACACTATTAAGGTAAATACATTGTTTGTTCTCTATCAAAATCTTTCATTAGCTAACTATGCCTATCAGTAGTTAATGCCTTCAGTAGTTTGAATCTTTTATTTAGCTGTCAGTAGTGGCGCTCGCTGAATTGCAGTAATTCGAGTAACGAAAATTTTTGTGAGGTAAGTGATTTGTGAATGCAATAGGTTAATGTTAGTCAGGGCCATTCTTTGTAGCGATTACTGAAAGTCAGATTGCGTTGCGCTAAAAATGTTGTGTGTCACTTTAGTGAATGTTTGAGTACGTTCAGTTTTGCTCAGCTGTTTGAAAATCAAATAATGTAAGAGGTTTATCAGCACAGTAATTCATAAATTTTTCTATGGGGACGTTTCACAGTGATACGAGACATACTGCCACGGAATGTGGAATCAGCCAGACGAGTGTCATTAGTATCCTGCATCGCGAGAATTTCCATCCCTGTCATCTGTCACTTGACAACCGTGGTTTCGAACGTCCTACAGAATTGTCAGTTTGGCCTTGAGCAACTGACAGACAACGATACGCTTTTCCAACATGTGCTCTTTACCGATGAAGCAACGTTTACGAAACGAATGATGTGAATTTGCATAATATGCCTAATGGGCAGCCGAAAATCCACATTGGCTTCGTCAGGTGCAACATCGATGGCTGAGGAGCGTAAACGTATGGTCGGCATCATATTAACTTACGTTCTGGCACCACACGTCAACTCAGGCGTACTAAACGGTCATTCGTATGCTTACTTAATGACGAAGGCTCTACCGGTTCTTCTAGAAGAGGTACCACTGGATATTCGACAGTGTATGTGGCTGCAACACGACGGATTTACATTTCACTCGTTCCGCGTTGCAACACAAATACTGAATGAAAATTTTCCTGAACGAAGGATAAGACGAAATTCTGTTGTCAAATGACCTGCGAGATCCCCCGATTTGACTCCTCTTGATTCCCTTCTTTGCGGACCAGTCAAAGAGCCAGTATATGACGATGCTCCACCTACGCCAGGCGATATATGTCGTGGAATTGCCAATGCATGCTCTGCCATATCATTCATCGTGAATATATCTGTACATTGTTCTCTCGAACTGCGACTGCAAATATGCCTTTCAGTCCACTGGCAACAGTTTCAACACATGCTTTAATAAAGGATATAGTTACCCTGCTGGACATTAAAATTGCTACACCAAGAAGAAATGCAGATGATAAATGGGTATTCATTGGACAAACATGTTGTGCTACAACTGACATTTGATTACATTTTCACGCAGTTTCGGTGCATAGACCCTGAGAAATCAGTACCCAGAACAACCACCTCTGGCCGTAATAACGGCCTTGATACGCCTGGGCATTGAGTCAAACACAGCTTGGATGGCGTGTACAGGTACAGCTGCCCATGCAGCTTCAACACGATACGACAGTTCATCAAGAGCATTGACTGGCGTATTGTGACGAGTCAGTTGCTCGGCCACCATTGACCAGACGTTTTCAATTGGTGAGAGATCTGGAGACTGTGATGGCCAGGGCACCAGTCGAACATTTTCTGTATTCAGAAAGGCCCGTACAGGACCTGCAACATGCGGTCGTGCATTATCCTGCTGAAATGTAGGGTATCGCAGGAATCGAATGAAGCGTAGAGCCACATCTGAAATGTAACGTCCGCTGTTCAAAGTGCCGTCAATGAGAACAAGAGGTGACCGAGACGTGTAACCAATGGCACCCCATACCATCACGTAGGGTGATACGCCAGTATGGCCATGACGAATACACGCTTCCAATGTGTGTTCACAGCGATGTCACCAAACACGGATGCGAGCTGTAAACAGAACCTGGCTTCATCCGAAAAAATGACGTTTTGCCATTCGTGCACCCAGGTTCGTCGTTGAGTACAGCATCGCAGGCGCTCCTGTCTGTGATGCAGCGTCAAGGGTAACAGCAGTCATGGTCTCCGAAATGATAGTCCATGGTGCTGCAAGCGTCGTCGAACTGTTCGTGCAGATGGTTGTTGTCTTGCAAACGTCCCCATCTGTTGACTCAGGGATCGAGACGTGGCTGCACAATCCATTACAGTCATGCGGATAAGATGCCTGTCATCTCGACTGCTAGTGATACGAGGCCGTTGGGGTCCAGCACGGCGTTCCGTATTACCCTCCTGAACCCACCAATTCCAGATTCTGCTAACAGTCATTGGATCTGGACCAACGCGAGTAGCAATGACGCGATACGATAAACCGAAATCGCCATAGGTTACAATCCGACCTTTATCAAAGTCGGAAACGTGATGGTACGCAAACCGTCTTTCCCTCCTGAACCCACCGATTCCATATTCTACTAACAGTCATTGGATCAGGACCAACAGGAGCAGCAATGATGCGGCACGATAAACCGAAATCGTCATAGTCTACAATCCGACCTTTATCAAAGTCGGAAACGTGATAGTACGCATATCTCCTCCTTACACGAAGCATCACAACAACGTTTCACCAGGCAACACCGGTCGACTGCTGTTTGTGTATAACAAATCGGTTGGAAACTTTCCTCATGTCAGCACGTCGCAGTTGTCGCCACCGGCGCCAATCTTTTGTGAATGCTTTGAAAAGCTAATCACTTGCATATCAGAGCATCTTCTTCCTGTCGGTTAATTTCGCGTCTGTAGCACGTCATCTTCGTGGTGTAGCAATTTTAATGGCCAGTAGTGTATTTTGTTTTGTAGTCACTATTTAAGTTACGTGATTTGGATGGCTGCCAAATCATTGTTAATAAAATCTTTGTTTCACTTACGTGTGCACTAAATAGCGTTGCAATCTGAAATACTTCGACAGCATGCATTGCACGTTGCTGGTAACACTGGCACTACGCACTTATGTTCAGCATGAAACGACGTTTCGCTAAGATGGTTCAAATAGCTCTGAGCACTATTGGACTTAACGTCTGAGGTCATCAGTCCCCTAGACTCAGAACTACATAAACCTATCTAACCTAAGGACATCCCACACATCCATGCCCGAGGCAAGATTCGAACCTGCGACCGTAGCAGCAGCACGGTTCCGGACGGAAGCGCCTAGAACGTCTCGCCACAACGGATGGCCCATTTCGCTAAGAAGAATATTTATTTTGCTGAGTTCAGGTGATCACTAAAGAATCTTTAATAAAATACACTCCTGGAAATGGAAAAAAGAACACATTGACACCGGTGTGTCAGATCCACCATACTTGCTCCGGACACTGCGAGAGGGCTGTACAAGCAATGATCACACGCACGGCACAGCGGACACACCAGGAACCGCGGTGTTGGCCGGTGAATGGCGCTAGCTGCGCAGCATTTGTGCACCGCCGCCGTCAGTGTCAGCCAGTTTGCCGTGGCATACGGAGCTCCATCGCAGTCTTTAACACTGGTAGCATGCCGCGACAGCGTGGACGTGAACCGTATGTGCTGTTGACGGACTTTGAGCGAGGGCGTATAGTGGGCATGCGGGAGGCCGGGTGGACGTACCGCCGAATTGCTCAACACGTGGGGCGTGAGGTCTCCACAGTACATCGATGTTGTCGCCAGTGGTCGGCGGAAGGTGCACGTGCCCGTCGACCTGGGACCGGACCGCAGCGACGCACGGATGCACGCCAAGACCGTAGGATCCTACGCAGTGCCGTAGGGGACTGCACCGCCACTTCCCAGCAAATTAGGGACACTGTTGCTCCTGGGGTATCGGCGAGGACCATTCGCAACCGTCTCCATGAAGCTGGGCTACGGTCCCGCACACCGTTAGGCCGTCTTCCGCTCACGCCCCAACATCGTGCAGCCCGCTTGCAGTGGTGTCGCGACAGGCGTGAATGGAGGGACGAATGGAGACGTGTCGTCTTCAGCGATGAGAGTCGCTTCTGCCTTGGTGCCAATGATGGTCGTATGCGTGTTTGGCGCCGTGCAGGTGAGCGCCACAATCAGGACTGCATACGACCGAGGCACACAGGGCCAACACTCGGCATCATGGTGTGGGGAGCGATCTCCTACACTGGCCGTACACCACTGGTGATCGTCGAGGGGACACTGAATAGTGCACGGTACATCCAAACCGTCATCGAACCCATCGTTCTACCATTCCTAGACCGGCAAGGGAACTTGCTGTTCCAACAGGACAATGCACGTCCGCATGTATCCCGTGCCACCCAACGTGCTCTAGAAGGTGTAAGTCAACTACCCTGGCCAGCAAGATCTCCGGATCTGTCCCCCATTGAGCATGTTTGGGACTGGATGAAGCGTCGTCTCACGCGGCCTGCACATCCAGCATGAACGCTGGTCCAACTGAGGCGCCAGGTGGAAATGGCATGGCAAGCCGTTCCACAGGACTACATCCAGCATCTCTACGATCGTCTTCATGGGAGAATAGCAGCCTGCATTGCTGCGAAAGGTGGATATACACTGTACTAGTGCCGACATTGTGCATGCTCTGTTGCCTGTGTCTATGTGCCTGTGGTTCTGTCAGTGTGATCATGTGATATATCTGACCCCAGGAATGTGTCAATAAAGTTTCCCCTTCCTGGGACAATGAATTCACGGTGTTCTTATTTCAATTTCCAGGAGTGTCTTTTGTTCAACGAATGTATCCCATGTTATATAATTAAGAGCAGTGTAATTAGCGACAGTTGTCAGACAGCATGTATTTTACCTCTAAGAACTACACAGCCACTACACAGTCACATACAGGGAAAGATAGGTCAGACCTTCCTTCTAACATTTCATATTTAATATAGTAGTTGCTTTAAGCAGCGTACAAAACCTTTACTTTTGAAGAATGAACAGTTAATTTCTCTGTTTTCAGCTCACGTAAATCTGGTAGGACACACAAAAATGTTTAATAGTTTGCCTAAGCCCTTCGAGATACGCTAGATTCTAGCCTTTGTCGTATTCCCATGCGCAACATTAGTAGGAGAACCTGCCAGCCGATGTTGCCGAGCGATTCTAGGCGCTTCAGTCCGGAACCGCGTTGGTGGCCGAAGTAGAGATGATATAAAATGTAGGCTAACAATGGCAAGAAACGCGTTTCTCAAAAGGAGAATGTTTTTTACATCTAATACTGATTTAAGTCTTACCAAGTCTTTTCTGAAAGTTCTTGTCTGGAGTGAAGCTTTATATGTAAGTGAAGTTTACGGACGATGAACAGTTCAGACAAGAAGAGAACAAAGGCTATTGAAATGTGGTGATACGGAAGAATGCTAAAGATGAGACGTGAGGGTAGATCATGTAACTAATGAAGACATACTGAACAGAATTAGTGAGGAAAGAAATTTGTGGCACAGCCTGACTTTAAGAAGGGATCCCTTGATACTAAACGTTCTGAGACGTCAAGTGATCACTAGTTAACTATTGGAGGGGAGTGTGGGGGAAAACATGGAGGAGTGCGATGAAGAGATGAATACAGTAAGCAGCTTCTAAAGGATCGTGTTGCAGTAGTTGTGTGAATATGAAGATGCCTTCATAGCGTAGAGTAGCATGGAGAAGTGCATCAGACCAGTCTTCGGATTGAAGACCACAACCAGACACAAAAAATTTAAAAAAAAGTGTGGATAGCAGACAGATTTTAAAATGTCACTGTTCATGTGAAACTAGATAAACCCCCTGTAGCAATCACAATACTTCACGAAAGACTCGCAGATCCGATCTAGACTGGAAAACGTACCCCGCTAATAATGACTGCACCATCTCCAACAGGTTTCTAGCATCTTCCACAGAAAATTGTCTGTTACAGAAAGCAAATTGTAGGTGAAAGCCAGAAGGTAAGTAAATGTCGCGAAAAAGACCAAACAACGAGTTCACTCACCAAAGAAACTAATTTATTGGTTCAGTGAGACCTCATCCAGTCAGTCATTTTCATAACACACCAGTTTCTAGTCGATGGGTCCACTTTCTAACATGCTACTTCGAACTGCAGAGGATGTTGTATCTCTCTAAATCACTAAACTTATCACGACCATAAAAAACGGTTATTTTAAGTGCCTGTTCTCGGGCATACACACATTGAATACCGATAGAACAACTATACTGACCACTGGGTACATTTCATTTCCAATTCCTCCCTACAGCCTAGTGCCTTGAATTCTCCATCCCCAAAGGCATCTGATCGACTCTTCGATTTTGGAAGCTACAGCATCTCCATAAAAATTGTTTTTTACATCCAGACGATTCAGCTAGTCAGGTGAGGAACAGAATGAAGTGAGTTCATTGGCCATTTCCTGCTCACGCTAATAAGTTCTACAAAGTACAGCTTCCCCCAGAGCTTTTTCAATAGTTTAGTTCCTGCACGAACAGTTATTATTGAAGATACTAGCCCTTAAGCCAACATAGTAGGCCCGGACCACAATACAGTTAGGAGTATTACAGAAAGATTGACCCATCGTCTCTAGACTGCACAAAGCTTTCTTCCCCATATGCTAGAGATTGGTTCTGTCGGCAATAATACGTAGTTAGATACCTCCCGGGTCATACCAAGAAGGCAGTGTTACATGCCCACTTCCCCATCCTTTTTTGATCCGCAAGAAATTAAGAAACTTTTGGAGCAAAGAATTTTCCTGGCATGAAGCAGATATGGCTAAATTTATGGTGTTTACGCAGGCCACAGCTACATCTCGCAACAACATTTTTTTTTTAATTTCAGGCAGTCAATGTCCCTAATATAGCGAAATTAGCTACAGAAGCAATTTTCATACAGACTTAACTTACAGATCTTTCAAATACACATACATACACACATACATATTGGCGATCACGGGCCCTGAAGATACTGCACCGAACTTATGATGTCCTTTCATTGATGACGGCCTTATGATCAGTTCATCCTCTCATCGCTTCCTTGGTTTTCCAATAGGACGAGCTGCATCAGTTTTGTCCATAAGCATTGCTCTGGCTCGGCCCATATCTGGTCTCCTGGAAATGTGCACTGCTCCGTGCTTTGATTTTTCGCATAATGACTGCTTGTTTCATTAGGTTATACAGTTCATTGTTTCTTTTTCCGTCTCTAGGTGTTCTCTTCGCGGTTTGGTTCAAAGATCTTTCTCATGATTTTCCGATCAACAGGTTGTCTTTAATTTTTTCTATGGTTCTTAATGTTTCTGCCCCATAAAACAACGCCTGTGCTCTCACTGAGACATTATATCACTGAGACTTTAAGTTTGGCTTTAACTGACAGGTTTTCTTGGTGGCATTATCTGCTTGAGACTGAAATAAGTTTTAGACCCACTGACGATACCTTGATCAGTTCCTTATCTGAGGTTATTATACCTGTTGAACCAGAGGTCAGGTATTTAAAATTTTCCACTTTGGCTTTGTTCCATATTACAACCTGTAACGGGGAATTATTAGAGGCTATCCTGGATACTTCAGTCATTTCAGTCTTTTCCGTATTAATCTTCAGTTCAATCTCATTGGCATTCCCTGCTAAGTCCTCTATGGTTTCTGCCATATTTTCCTCTGGCTCTGCTACGGCTGCAGTGTCATCTGCATTTCTCAATAACTGTGGTCTTCCATTTGGCTTCACCCCTTTCACGTTTCTTTTCATTTCCTGAACTACCTTCCCAGAACCAAATTAGAAAACAATGATGAAATGGCATTACCTTGTATCACACTGTTCTGATGTTGAATTCCTTGAATTCCCCTGGTATTTCACCTTGGCTTTTGTCTCAGCTGTATACATTTTCAGCAGCTTCATCGGGATGTACATGTTTAACCTGGGTATACTATCATGAGTCTCTGACAAATCTACAAATGTTACCATGAACCGATGGTTGAATTACCAGAATTTCTCTTAGACTTGTCTTGTTCTGAAGATTTGATCGACGGGCGACCTTCTTACCCGAAAGCCTGCTGTAACTCTCGAGCAACATCTTCAGGAAAAGTCTTCAATTTTCAAAAATTATTGATGGCAACACTTTCTGTGGTACACTTAGCAGAGAAACATCTCTATAATTATTATAGTTCCTTTTACTGTTCCATTTTGTGCAATGAGACAGTGGTAGCTGAACTTCCAATATTTGGGATCTCTTTCTTTATTCATAGTTCACTTATGAGATGACGTATCTGTTTCTGAAGTGTTCCATCCCCTGCCTTCAACATCCCTGCCATTATGCTATATTCTGCTGGTGCTCGATTATTCTTCAGTTTCATAACTACTCTCTCTACGTCCAACTGAATTAGTTTAATTTCTTCTTCCTCTACATTCTCTGCAATTCATTCCTCTGAAAAGGAATTTTCAGGATCTTCAGCGTTCAGCAGCTCCTCAAAATATTCCCTTCACCTGTGCGGAATTGTTCCTTTTCAGTTATTGTCTTTCCATCCGTATCGTTTAAGTAACGCCTCATTTATTTGACAGTTCCTAACGTATGTCATTATCTGAAACATTTTTCTCCTTCAAGCACTGTATTTGTCCTGTCTGTTTCATTACATATTGCTCAAAAAAGTACATAATGTGCCCAGACAGCCTACTTCAACCGCATGTATTTTACATTCACACATGTATTTACCTTACCAAATGCAAAAGAACAGACTATCGCAGCCCATAGCTACCTGTTAGGAAAACAAACAAATAGGTACAAATTATATTCTAGCTCGACACCGAGCTACTCTAGTAAGTATTCACAACATATTTCTGTGAAAATACTGACCAGTAACAGTTGATGACGTAACAGCTGTTTTTTTGTTCTATTGCAGATATTTCAGTGGAGAGCGGAGAGATATTTGCACTGCTTGACAGAAAATTGAAGCTCCCAGAACACATGCTCAGATGTCAATGTAACTTCGTCCTTGCATACGAATACATCATCAGCAGGTAGACAAATGATTGCAGGCAGACCGGCCACCAGAGTACATTAATGTTGTTCGTGTTAAATGTTGCTACCAGGAATGGGAAGATCTATATGGGGTGTGAACAGCCCCAGGTATTGAGTGATCACTGTTAAGGACACTTAGATGGAGAGTATTGGTGTGAGACAGTGTTATTAGCACCTGACAGAGTTTGAAAGAAAGGGCCCTTATTGTGGGTGTCCTTTTGACCCCTTGGTCGAATCATGCAGCATTCTGATTTGTGTGGCATTTGGATGTGACAGAGGCTCAGGAACGTGAGGACATCTCGCTGTCAAAATTTTGGTCGATCACATCTGACCATATGGGAGGATTGCGGTATCGTGCGTCAGGCACATGGTATTCCTTTCACAACTGCCCCTACCATTCGAGAAAAAGTGATGGATTCCCAGCAACATTTTGTTTCATTTAGCACGATTGGTTGGAGACTGGCAGCAGCAGCCAGACCAGGGCCTCATAATCCGTGACTGAGCTGCCACTAACTTCACACCACAAAAGGTAGCCTAGTTTGGAGTGCTGCCATGACCACGAAGTATGAACTGTTGACGAATGGCGTTGCACTGTGTTCAGCGATGAATCGCGGTTCTGCACCACCCTGGATGACCATCATCGTCGTGGAAGGTGAAATTTTGAACGTTTTGCTATCAGGAACCTTAAGCCGGAAATGTGTAATAAAATTTACACCCCAGAAGTTGCTGTGGGAATTCCTATCACTTCGGTAGCTACTCTTCCGTTCATTGACGTTACGCTATTGCTGAGGATGGGAGACAGTGAAAACACAATTACAGCAGTCTACCTGAGCCTGTCTACAGGGAGATATTTACTCACTGCTTGCTGTCCTCCAGTTCACTCCTTGCAGCCACTGGCGCTGTGCTGTAGCCGCACAGCTAGTGAACGTGAGTCAGCGTACACTCGAGCGCTTATCATGCACTACGTACTTTAGTTAAGATCTGCCACCATGGGTGATAACTATGAACTGGGAGAACTTGCTGAAATGCATTTATGTTATAATGACTCTCGCGCGAATATCGGCGCAGCTTGACAGGGCACACGCAGGATGGTCCCAGACAGACAAGTTCCTAGAACCCCATTATCCACCAAAGTAGAACTTCGACTAACAGAGAGAGGAACTGTGTCAGCGGATATACATCAGGCCGGTGCAAGTAGAAGGAAGCGAACACCTGATTCTGAAAAAGACTTTATGGAATATCTAGCTACTAATTCAAAGAAGAAGCACAAGTTCAATAGCCCACGTAATGTTCTTAGATCAACTGGGTGACTGGCTTGTTTTACACGATGTGCACCTACGTATATATCTGAATCGCAGCATCAGTTCTCACAGAGATTTTCCCTTCAATGTGCCGTTGTTCCCACGGGCTCTGATCGTCGGGTCAGATGATATTTCACAGACAACTTCAGGTAGAGATTAGTTAAATAAAAATGGTTCAAATGGCTCTGAGCACTATGGGACTTAACATCTGTGGTCATCAGTCCCCTAGAACTCAGAACTACTTAACCCTAACTAACCTAAGGACATCACACACATCCATGCCCGAGGCAAGATTCGAACCTGCAACCGTAGCAGTCGCGCGGTTCCGGACTGAGCGCCTAGAACCGCTAGACGACCGCGGCCGGCTAGAGAGTAGTTAGATGGGGATGCCCAGTCCCTGTGAACTTCCGTGACCTCATCCCTCTTGACTTTTTCCTCTAGCGTTGACTAAGGTCCTTTGTGTTCTCGACACGAGAATGAACAATACCTGATATCACTGAGTACATCTTTATAGCGTTTGATACCATCAGCGGAGAGCATGCAATCTTGCAGACAATCAGACAAAACATGGTTCATCGTTGCACATCATGCAATTGGTTGGCGATCGTCACAATGAATATTTATTTTAAAGTAATGAAATCAGTGACTCAGGTTACAAATGGTTCAAATGGCTCTGAGCACTATGGGACTTAACTACTGAGGTCATCAGTCCCCTAGAACTTAGAACTACGTAAACCTAACTAACCTAAGGACATCACACTCATCCATGCCCGAGGCAGGATTCGAAACTGCGACCGTAGCGGTCACGCTGTTCCAGACTGCAGCTCCTAGAACCGCTCGGCCACACCGGCCGGCGACTCAGTTTACGGCATTTAACTTTATGTACCGTTTTGTCAGCAAAACGTCTCTGAACTACAGAATCCTGGTGTTTCATTTAGCCTACCAAATAAGTAGAATGTTTCACACTTCTGGCTGTAGGTTCGTTACTACAAATACTCTCGAATTTAATACTGTACAACCTCCAAAATTTTTATAACGTCGCTCTGTTGCACCCTATATACGAGGTGCGACAATAAAGGAATGAGACTGATGTGAAAAAAATGTTGCTTACCGTTTTAGTCTAGTTTAGTGTTGCCTCCTACAAAGTAGTTCCCTTCTGACTGCACACAGTTTTTCCAGCGCTTCTGCCGTTGATGGCAACATATCTGGAACCATCTTTTGTAATATCCTCCAAGACCCTCGTCACAGCTTTCGGACATCTTGTGTTGTTTGAAAATGGTGTCGGTTGACCGCCGTTTTGACTCTTGGAAATAGAAAAAAGTCGCACCGAACGATATCTGGTGAATAAGGTGGCTGTGGTAGTACTGAGGTTAAAAATTACTGAAATGACAGCAGTATGGGATGGCGCATTATCGTGATGCAGAATCCAATTATCAGAAATGTTGGCACGGACACGAAAAACTCTGTCACGAAGTCTTTCTAAAATTTATTTGTGGTAATATTGGCTCACTGTTTGTCCAAGAGGCACCTACTCTGTATGAACAATTCCCTTGGAATCAAAAGCATGCATTTCACTTTTGACGTTCACTTGCGGGCCTTTTTTGGTCTGGGTTATCCCTTTGAGCACCACTGCGAGCTTTGGCGTTTTGTCTCTGGATCGTACTGAAAAAACTATCATCACCAGTGATAAAACGGCTCAACAATTCTGAATTGATTTCCGTTTGCTCTAACAGATTGGCTGCCGCATTTTTCCGTGTTTCTCGCTGTTGTGGTGTGAGATTTTTGGGGGCCCTTTTTGCACAAATCTTTCTCATACGAAGATTTTCAGTTATTAGACGAACCGTTTCTTGATTGATGTTCTGTTCTTCTGCAATCATTTGCACGGATAATTTTTGATCAGAGCGTACGAGTTCACCCACCCTGGCCAAGTTGACATCCGTCCGTTGGGTTGATGGTCGTCCACTGGCGTCTTCATCTTCGACATTCGTTCTGCTTTCACTAAACATTTTATGCTAATGAAAAATTTGAGCTCTTTACATAACCTCCTCTCCAAAAGCCTTCTGAAGCTTACCGCAAGGTGCCTTCGAGTTTTCACCCAATTTAACGCAAAAAGAAATGGCCTACTGTTGCACAATATTGTGCGGTTCCATTACCGTGACGAGGGACACAAACACATGGTAACTTATTATAGCACAACTCACTAGTGAGCAGTTGCATCGATGTGCCGCTTGGACTAGAAGCAGCCTATAGACAAAGGTTAAAGATATTCTGCCTACTCAAGTCTGCAGGGTTGCCACATCTTGCACATAAAATTACTCTCATTATTTTATTGTCACACCTTGTATACATAAATACTGATAGGTATGAATGAATTTATCTACTTTTTTAAAATTACCATGATTAGGTTTTTAAAGCGCATTTACTGTTTTTTGGCTATACAATAGCCATTTTTAGAATCTCTCGTTTTGCTGCAAGAAGACATAACCATGTAAAAATAGTATGAGTCGTAATGTTGTTACATGGTTGTCACATGTTATGAGTCACACTTTTTTTACATGGATGTGACTTCTTGCAGTGCAGCAGAACGAGAGATTCTGAAGTCAGCTACCCTGCAGCAGGTACCTCTGTTTGAAAACTTTGCGATCAAGAGAATTAAATAAGAAACAATACATATATCATAAGATTGCTTCCAAATCTTTATTTTTACTTTATGCCTAATTCTATGATGTTATCTTTCAACAGAAAGCAATACGTAAAGCACATTTATATGGGTAAAATAGACAGGAGGAAACTTGAAGTACATTGCGTAGGGTTGAGCACAAGTGCTACATTCTGAAATGCTGACAACTATTAACAGGAAAATATGAAGTTTATTACAGGGGTTGGGAAAGGGAAAAACAAGGTTAGGTAGAACAGAAGTAAATTACTATTGAGTACTTTTGTAGAACTATTCTGAGGAAGATAAAAATAATAGATACTGAAAGGAGTGGTACACTTGGGAATTTTTGCTAGTCTTCGAGTAAGTGGAATTCGGTGAATGTATGAAGAAATGAGGGGATTTTGGATTAATAAAGGTTTACAAAATGTTATAATCATCTAACATTTGTCAGTGTTTATTTAATGTTTTGACTATAGGAATTGATTTTCCTGAAAGACTGATAGATTATTGTTCCTCCACCGGATCTTGATTAGCAAGTTCAATTTACTAAAGGATAGAAACTGATTGAATTTCTAGGATGTAATTTTACAACATCATGAACTTTTTAATGGTGTTGGTTAAGTGAAATGAAGTGAAATCACATCTAAAAGAAATATGGTCCGCAAATGTTTATAATTTTATGATAACCTAAAAAATTTATACACTGAACAATAATACGAATTTAAATTCTTGAAGATGTGATTTTATAGTTCAGTGTTAAATATCTTTTCCTATGAATAAATATTCAATGAGTTACTGTAGTGATAAAGAGTAATTTATAACACTGATCAGAGAATCGTTGGATGGTACTGGTTTTTTCACAAGTTGTTCCCCATGTATTTGTTTCATTGTGGCTCCCACTTGATAAGTTTATTGGGTGACCAGCTGTCGCAAACAGATACATCGCTTAGAGTTACGGTTTACAGTAGATGTTAGAACTCAAAACATAGAAGGTAGTTACAACGTACTTTTTCTTCAATTTCAGGTTATATATTCTGACGAAAGAGGCGAAGTAATTGTCGTATGTACGAGTGGTATTTGAAAGAACCATTTGGTATTTGGTAACGCTTGATGTGAGACATTCTTTAAATGCCAAGTGACAGTCCCAGAAATCACTGGCGATGTGTAGTGTGCTATGCAATTGAAAACTGATACACGAAATGAAAGGCAAAGACAATGTTGAATGTCAGTTAACTCATTGGTAAATATCTTTGCAACAAGACGTTTGATAATTTTTATAGAAAGTGCTATTTAGAAGCTGACATTTTGTAAGTCACTCTTCTTTTAGCTTTGACAGCCTTAATAAATTGCATTGTTGTCAGGCCAGAGAATAATTTCTACTATATTATTATATTTTTTCATGACCAGGGATGATCCCATGATTTGAATTTGATAAAAAATACTCATGTACATATAAAACATATGAAGCACAAGTGGGTAATGTTGAATTATTATGTAAGTTCTTTACAATCTGTAGGTTCAGATTATTTGAGTATTTCATTCAATATTTAGTTTGTAGGTACTGAGATATACAGCATTTTTTGTTAGATGTTATAAATGTTACTGTTATTAATATTTAATCGTCAAGAGTAATTACATACATAATCTGCCCACTGTATTTCCTTTTTCTTATCATGCTAATCAAGCGAAATTTAGCAAGAAGAGGTAAAATAAGTAATATTTTATTGTTATTGATGGGTTTCCTTAGAAAGTGCAGTTGCACAGTTTGTGGGATCTAATAAACTTTGTTACAGGTAAGGTACAGTCTACTCTCTAATACAATGTGCATTCAGTATGGGAGCAGTCTAACATTCCATCTCAGATGTCTAGACATTGAAATTTACTATTGGATTTGATATTGGATTTTCATCATTCCACATAAATTATTTTAGATGTAGAGAGCAGAAATAGTTTTGATATTAGAAGAAATAGTTCAAATCATTTACAATTTCAACTGATTGATGTAACCAATCGAGATGGCAGGAATGCATTTATAATAAATACTGAATGATGCGAAATAATTTTGCCAAGTGCAAGAAGCGCTGAAAGCTTCTCATACACTGTTGTAGGTTGTGTGTATTTCTATAGTGTGGGGCAAATAAAAGTGACACGTAGAACTGTGTTCCAGGGTGCAAAGAGACAGTCTCTTGTGACAGGTGTTGAATTGATTTGGTAGGGCTCTGAAGCATTTACTGGTGAACTGCTGTGTCATTTTTTGGTGTGTGGGCACGTTTCGGAATGTTTTTTGTATTGTTCAAAACAGTTCCTATCTGACGCTGTTTTCTGGCTAAGCGTTGCATGGCACTCTTTTCTGGCACTTTGACATGATTAAACTTCTCAGCAAACAATTGGCCACACTGTTTCGATGACTCTGTTGTCACGTAACTTCCAACAGCGAACACCTGCTGCCCTCCTGCCCTCCTGTGACTACCATCACCCCTCTGCACTGTTCCTTTCACACTGACACAGCCTGCACCCCTCGCTGAACCAGTATGAATCTCATGGTGGGTGTACAAGTGGTGTGCGGGTCATGGGGTGGGGTTATCTGCATACATTCACGTCCAATCGTATACACTCGTCCAGGACACTTTTATTTGCCCCATCCTGTACAAACTACATCATGTGCATAGAATTGCTGTAAATCTGGCGAAGACAAAGATGTAACATATGGCTATATATTAATCCTGGCCTAGCATTGTGAACCGAAGACTCTGTGTGAACTTTAATGAATGAACTCTGTATGAAATTTACTGCAAACAACTCACCACACTGTTTCCATGACTTTGTTGTCGCACTGAGCACAGTGTTTTATGTTCTAGTCCAGAACTAATCACAGGATATCAAAGTAGATTTTTATATCAAGTGGAATACATTGCTCATTATAATCACAGTTTGCAGAAAAAATTACATCACACTACTTGAGCATCCCATTTATGTTGTCATTTCACATCAGTGGCCATCTTTACGTTATTATTGTGTGGTGAATGACTTATTGCAAAGAGAAAGGAACAGAATGCCTATTTTTTTATGATACACCTGTTCTGCAGTTCACGTTTTCGTCAAGTGTTAGACCTGCTGTCGTGATGCTGCTATTGCTGTCAGCGATTGAAAGTTAAAACATCTGAAGTGGCGGCACCCATCATTCAGCTGTCACGTGGCAAGCCACACCTACCTTATCTATCTTGTGGTCATTATCACCTTCACACGACGCATCACACATTTCCGTTTGACTTGCCTCTCCTCCTCCACATCATCCTCCGATCGTCAGTGAATAACAGTGCAGTATTAAAAAAACAGCCAGTTACACCCCAGGAATTTAGTGGTCATTAAAATAAAACATCCAGTCCAGTGTAGCCCCAAAGCTGTAATGTTAGCCATGTTCCAAAGTTTCTGCATACTACTAATATTTTGCACCATATTAAAAAATAAATTACATAAAGGATGTAACTTTCAGTATATCCACATCTAAAATAGGAATGGGGAAACAGTCAGTCCTGGTTTCTGGGATGTATTTGTTATTTGTTTACCGATGACGCGTTTTGCCTGCTTCAGACATGTTCAGATTGGCTAAATATTAGATAGTGTTACGTACATGGTTTATGGAGTATGTAGAATGCTCCTGAAAATAACTATCCTCGTCAGATATCCGGAATCAGTGTGTATTGTCCTTGTTGGGGGTTGTGACATAGTCCAATAAATGCAAAACAGGCTCAGGCTTACATAAATCTGTCACCATTCATACACGTCGGAGGTATAGTTACAAACATGTGCACAGCCTGGATATCAACAACGACAACTCAGACATTTTTGTATGGTGACAGATCTTTGTAGCCCTGATTCTGTTTTTCATTCACTGGACTACGTCGCATGCCCCAAAAGGGGCACCACACGATGTTTCCAGATATCTGACGAGGGAAATTATTTATGGGATGTTCTGTATGCTTGGTATTCCATTGTCTAACACCATCTGATATTGAGACAATCACAAGGTCCCTGAATCAGGCAAAAACCGCCATTCATAAATAAATAATAAATACATCCCTGTAACCAAGACTGACTGTTCCTACATTCATATTTTGGGTTGGAAATACTAAAAGTTGTTTTCATGGTATATTACTAGTTACTGTACCATCTGTGCTATATGCTGGAATACCTTTTTATCTCTAAAATACGTCAATAACACACACACACACACACACACACACACACACATGTGCATGCACATACCACGCTTGTGCCATGAATGTACAGGTTAGACGGTACTAGTGAATGTGCAAAGTTCGATTTCTGTAACGTACATCCTATACAGCGCAATAGCCCCAAAAATCAAATATTTTACACTTTTAAATTGTTTTATAATGTTTGCGAAGTGTCACATTGTTAAATAGAAGTTTGAAATCACTGCAAAATGTATATCAGCAATAGCTGCGATTTGCATGAAAATAATGTCAGACGATGCGGCGATTTGGATGCACTTTTAATAACTATTCATATGTCTTGACCACACTTTTATTTTTCTAACAACCTTACGCATTGCGACTTTTCGTTATTTTCAAAGGTTAAAAATACAACACAAAACTGGAATCAGAAGATATGAAATTGTAATACATTTCACCATTGTTAAGAGACGTCTTCAAACGACTACAATATGGCTTCCTAGCTTACCAGTGTGATGCCAGTCATATAAAATTGTTCAGTAGATGCATTGTATTATGTCAACGATTTCGATCTCGAGACAAATGAAAACTGACACGAAGGGAAAATTTTAGAAGCCAAGTAGATTAGACTGCTAGGCGGCGCTGGGTACATCGTACACGCTGCAATACAACCATAATTTCCATCATTACACCGTATAAAACAGTTTCATCAGTAAACATGAAAGTAACTTTGCAATGTTTTGCAAGAAGCTATTACTTTACAAAACAATGTGTAGCATATTTTTTAATTTTTAGTAACTAGTACATCTGAAAAATGCGCTGATTGGTGCTGGGGTCGACTGTCTGTTAACTTACAAATCTTTTATATTTTTACATGGTTGTGCATAGAGCACGATCCTAAAAGATGTCACTGTAGTGTGGGTCCTATCGTGAAATGACGGAATGTGGCTACTTTTTACTTGATATTAAGAGTTTTTTGAAAATGACTCACAAATGTGCTTGACAATGAAGTTTGCGACCGAACCGCTGAATCTTTCCATCAGTAAATGGGGTATGTTCTCCACTGACTCGGTTGTTTTAACCCCCTCCACTGGCGGAATGACCCACTTCCCAATTCCGTATGTATAAAACCAATACGGACTTGTAGCTGTCACGCCTTTGCGCTTACTGCTACGTATTTTGACTGTAAATAGCTCAGTCCCAATGGTAAGAGGCAGTAGTGAATTCACGTAGTTAATATTTGAATCCAGCACAGCTGCCACAAGCTCAGCTCACTTTTACTCCACTCCTACCCTCGCCATTGCACCGCATTAACTAGGTGCTACGTGGACCTTGCTAAATTCACTTGCGTATACATTTTTGACCGTTACTCGCCAGTATTTACCTAATGATTAGTACACTCCTAACCGGACTATTTCCCTAAGAGCTGTGATGATTGAACGGGTTCGATCCACGGCCTACAGTGCCCTACAGTTCACACGGTAACACTGCCTACCTGACCCACTTAACTTGGTAGTGAGCTTATGTATCCAATCACCACTGCTGGCAGCAGTGGATAATCCTATCAGCACGACGAGAGCAGCAGACTTACCGTCGAATCCTCCTGAAAATACTTATAACTACGGTCGCCAGCTCTGAAGGAGCAAAAGAATAAATCAATTTTTGGGCTCGTTTCAAAGTGAAATGGCTTGAGTTGAATTTAAACTTAATTCTGAATATTACTATTTCTGATCATTCTAGATGATTCTACAAAGCAAATACTCTCTCAATTTCTGTGAGGTGGCTTGGTAATTACTACCAAGACAGTTTATGCAACTTCGGTTAACAAAATTCTATCCTTCAACTTATTTAATGATTTTGGATATTACTCTTTGGACCATTGATACAGAATTAGTTAGGTGACTTTACTTGAAAGGTTGCTCAGAAAAATTTAAGTAACTGTAAATAGGCGACTCATTCTGGTGTGACCATTGCTCTTTTCAACATTCTTATACGCTAAAGTATTCTACAAGCAAAAGAATTGTAAATGAAAGAGGCGATGGTGGCCTCAGTCTGATTTCACTCTACTATGTTTGAGATTACTACACTTTACAATGAACAACATGCGTCGTAATTTTACTCATTACTATATTCTGTCCTCTGCACTTGCATAAAAGAAAACTGGTATTCTCCTTTAACATGTATACAACGTTCGACTTAACAATTGCAAGCAGTCTTGCCTTGGGTAGACGTGTCGGTGCTGGTGGTGAGACGCATGTGACTAACGCAGCTCTTCACGCCTCATGCCCTTAATGGCGGCTGGAACTATGAGCTGTAGCACTTGTATAAGCTACTGCACGTCCGCCATAAAATCTGGGCACAGGAACTCTTACAATCAGCCCCAGTGGCATAGAGGCGGCTTCAACAACCATTCGTCGCGTTTTACTCCAAAAAGGCGACGATATTCGCCTCTTCGCTGTTGCACAATCACTTTTGCGTGAGCACAGTTACGCACGTCCGATCACGTCAACACTCCCCAGGCCATTTCATTGTTCAGTCCCTGTGTCTCCAGCTACCCCTAGCTACGCTCGTATCACCAAGAGTGGGGGCGTTCCCCTACCACCTTTTTACCGAAATCATTTAGTATTTAAGAATATTTATATTTACTACCCTGGAGTCCATACCAGTCATAATAATTTACTACTAGCGTTTTACAACATTAAATTATACAGTAATAACTTATAATTACCAAGAAAAAGAATACATTTGACTCTGAGAGCTTAGTGCATTGTCTGACAGCGCTAATTCCCAGTTTCGCCAATAGATGGCATCAGGGTGCACTCCCTGGCAGTCTCACACAAGCGCGCCCGTTTCAGACGCGCGGGCTCCAAATTACTGTCAGCCCACCATCATTTCACTTCCGTTACACGTGCTCCACTTCTTATTGAAGTATCTTACAGTGATAATTCAATAAGAAGTCTCTCCTATAATGAATCTGAAATGTTCGATAAGCTTTTTACCAAGGGTTTTCCCTTTCTTACTGATACACCTCGATATTTATATTACATATTTAAAATTAAACACCAATTCTTTCTCTCTTTCCTGCTAAACATTACATAAATGATTTACATATATTCTTTCCAATTTTCTTACTTCTAAACACAGTACACTTTAAACATCTTTTTTTTTTTTACAAAGTTTTAAATACACTTCTTTTATCTCAGGCAAGTAAAACACACGTTATGCGCCTATTACTTTGTAGCCCGTCCTTTTCACTTTACCTCCTCACTTTTCTACCTCTTCCACAACACTTATTTACACATCTATTAAGGCTTTCTTAGAAGCTCAGTCTTTTCCAGTCTGTTTAGTCTCTACTTAAACTAGAAGTTTCATTAGAATACTGCAATATATTTTAGTGAGCATTTACCTTTCACATAGAACAAAAGAAACACAACTATTTACATATTGGTTTACTTTAATATTTATTTATATATTTATTTTAAATCTGGTAGAATTCGTGGTTCATACCTTTTGAGATCCACTATGTTTCTTACTCCCAGGCGTTTGCCTGTTAATGGGTACTCTAAATAATAAGCATTCACATTGGGTATGGGCACTATTTTAAATGGTCCATTATATATATATTTAAATTTGCTGATCTCGTTATTAATTTCACTTGACTTTTCATGTGTTTTTACAAGAACGAGATCACCTATTTTGAATTTGGGATTCCTTACTTTTTCGTCGTGACGACGAATTCTCGCATCTGCTTGTTTTCTCATCTTGTCTTTTACTAAGTTCTTTTTACTATCATAATCTAATTCAACTCTATTTGGAAATTCTAGTAGGTCTTCTACTAGACTTTTACTTCTTGTCTTTTTCAGGATTTCTTCTGGAGTAAATCCAGTGCTCTCGTTTGTTAATGAATTCATGATTTCTTCGAATTCACTCACATACATGCCCCACTTCTTGTGGTTACTATGGCAGTACGTCCTAAATAACCGACCTATCTCACGCATATATCTTTCTGCTGGATTGCTTGATGGGTGATAAGCTGAGATATGTACCACTTCTACCTGTTTCTCAGTTATCCCATCCTTCCACATTTTTGAGCAAAACTGAACACCATTATCTGATAGTATTCTCTTTGGCTTCCCTACTTTCACAAAATAATCACACACCATTTTATCATACACAGCTCTGGCAGTAGCTTTTCTCAAGGGATAAAGCTTTATATACTTTGAGAAAAGTTCAACTGCTACAAATATGTACACAAAACCCCCCCTGGTTTTCGGTAATGGTCCAAAGATATCTACTGCTACTATTTCTAATACTTCATCAGGTTTTATTGATTGCATGGGCCCTTGATTAGTTGCATTTGTTGCTTTCGCCTTTTGGCATAGATCACAAGATCTTATCCTCTGTGATACCCTTCGTGCCATCTTGTTAAAGGTAATGCATTCATCTAACTTATCGGTACACTTCCGTGCACCACAATGGCCATATGCCAAGTGAACATAATCTATCAGCACTTCAGTGTGTTGTTCCGGCCAACATACTCTCCACTTCCCTGGATTATTTAATCTTTGAAGATACAGTACACCTTTATGTATTTTATATGAAGCCCTTATGTTAGTTGCGTCCGGATTGTCAAACTTGACCTTTACTGACTTGAGTGCATCATCATCACTTTGATATCTTCGCATATTCCGACATATTTCCCTAATTTATTCTCTTCCTTCCGCTTTTTTGAAGTAATTCACCTCAAAAACATCTTCCCTATTCTTTACACTTTCTAGTGTCTCACCTCCTTCCGGTAATCTCGACAAAGCATCTGGTACTGCATGTTCTTTCCCTTTAACATACTTGATCTCTATATCAAATTGTTGTAAAAACAGCGCCCATCTGGTCAACCTGTTATGTAACAATCTGCAGTCCTTCAAAAATATTAAAGCTTTGTGGTCTGTATGGACCACAGTCTTATGTCCCCATAAGAAAAGTTGAAATTTCCTAAAACCCCATACTATAGCTAAAGCCTCCTTCTCTGAAACTGTATAGTTTCTTTCGTACTTAGACATGGTTCTACTCGCAAATGCTATTTGTCTATGAGTTTTTTCCCCATCTATCATTACCTCCTGAAATATGGATTCTCCCAATCCATAATCTGAACTATCTGTTGCCATGTGGAATGGTTCACACAGGTCAGGGTGCCATAACTTTATGTTTTTAGCCAAATTGTCTTTTAGCCGGTTGAATGCTGTTTCACATTCCTCAGTCCATATATACACACTGTTCTTCTTAAGTAGGTTGTTCAGATGTGGGCTATTGAACACTTGATCATCCACATACTTACGATAAAAGGAACAAAGTCCTATAAACGACTTTAGTTGTTTTTTATTCTTGGGAGCCGGACAATTTCTTATTGCTTTGACTTTGTTGGGATCCTTTTCAATTCCCTCTGGTGTTACTATGTGACCTAAAAACTTTATTTCTTTCTTCACAAACTCGCATTTTTTCAGGTTCAGGGTCATTCCTCCTTTAATTAAAGCTTTGAACACCCTGTCGCATAACTCCATGTGCTCTTCCCATGTCCTTGTAGCAATTAACAAATCATCTACATAAACCGTGATTAGCGAACTAAGTTCACTCCCTAAAATTTTGTCTAAAGCCCAAATGAACACTGAAACGGAAGTATTTAGGCCAAATGGTACCACTGTGTAATGGTAGCATTTACCATTGAATAAAAATGCCGTGTACTTCCTAGACTCCTCACTTAATGGGATTTGCCAGTATCCTGCCGTTAGGTCTAAACTAGTCATGTACTTTACACCATTAAACTTCTGCAATAAATTATCTATGTTCTCTGGACGATCCAACTCCCTCTTCACTACTTTATTCAGAGTACGAGCATCTATCACTATTCGTACACTTCCATCCTTCTTACCTACTATCACCAATGGGTTATTATATGGGCTAGAACTCCGTTCAATGACCCCACATGAAACCATTTTATCTATTTCTTTTTGAACTGCTTCTTTCTTAGACAAGGGTACATTATATGGTGGTTTAAAGAAAGGTTCATGCTCCTCTACCTCCATGCAGTACTCATAATTTATCACTCGTCCCGGTTTGTCCGAAAATACCTCCTGATTTTCTTTCAGAATTTGCCATAGATCCTCCCTTTGGGCATCAGATAGTCCTTCCGTTTTATCCACTACATTTCGAAGGAGTGTCTCCTTATTTCCATCTTCAACTATCTGCCTCACCAGAAACCAATCGAATTTTTGACCTATTCCTGAATCATGATCATCTCTAAATTCTACCCATCTCAGCTGGTTCTCTTCCATTACTCTAGATGATTCAAATGGTATTTCTAATACCGCACTATCAACTTTACAAACTATTATCCCTTTGTCACAATCTATAATTACTTTTTGTTGTATTAACCAGTCAATGCCTAAAATGATCTCGGCACTGAGCTCTGGAACTACTAAAAATGCATTAGAAAATAGCTTGTTTTTTATCTTAAATTCCATCATCACTTGATGTTTAACAGGTTTACTGCATTTCCCTGTCGCCCCTATCACTTTAACACCTGTTACTGGCATCATGACTACTCCTCGTTGCTCTTTGATCATCTCAAAAAATGCGTGCGAAATAGCACTTATTTGAGCACCCGTATCCAACAATACATACAAATCGTACCCACATACATTAATAGGTAGGATTGTTTGCATCCTATTGTCCTATTTCATACTTTCTTTATCTTCCCATAATAAATCCTTTTCCACCGCCAAGTCTTGCCATATTATTTTTCCGGTTTTTATACTGACCATTCCATCCGGAGGTTTCTTTCTCCTTTTCATCCTAAATTCTTTCACCACTTTCTCCAATAGTCCTTCGTCTAGGCTCTTTAATGCCATCTCGTTCTCATTCGAATCTGTCATGCCTGAACTCTCGGTTGCGGAATCGGAAACTTCCTCTATTTCTTTTTCTCCCTGGATGCTTTCTGATGATTCTGACGATAATTCCTCCTCCTTAGAAATATGACCTTCTTCGGGTTCAAATAATTCTCGCAAATTATAATCCATTTCTCTACTTTCCCTTTGTTGGATAGTGCATTCGCCACTCTTACTTTCATTATTTTCCCCTACTAATGGAATTCCAGTCTCACTCAACTCATTTGCTTCAGTACTACAGGGATCACAACACTCTTTCTCTTGGTTAGATACACTTTCTCTAATTTCTTTAAAAGAATCTTCATCACAATCATGTACTCTTGCTGTCACTAGGTACACATCATAATCGGTATGGCTCTCTAACACTGTCATATTCGGGTCCAAATTAATCACTTGAGTGGAAGATCTTTCTAATTGTGCTGGCTGGCTTTTGAGCTGATGTATATATTCTGCATACGAGGTAATTTCTGAATCGGCATGCGTCTCTGCACTATGCCCCTTTTTCTTATCCACCCTTTCCTCTTTAATTACTTCTCGATGCGATTCGTCGACTATTCGTACGAACCTTTTACCATAAGTCACATCACTCCTCCCTTGCCCCTGCCTCTCTGCACAGTTGCCATCCCTACCGACAAACAACGCCTCCTCTGACTCTTCCTTCATCAATTCGTCACTCTGACCGCGAATTGTACTTATTTCATTCACGTGAGCCTTCTCATCCGACCGATATTCTTTTCCTACTTCATTTCCCTTAATAATTCCTCCCTGCTCTCTCTCCTCTGTTTGTATCCCTGCATTATACTTCGCAAAGTTTCGTTTATGTAACTGCTCTTCAGGCGAACGACGCACTATCCTACTATAGTACTGCCTACTCCGATCTTCCCTATATTTGGGCCATTTCTTTCTTTCCGCGCGCGTTAGGCCCTTGACCTGCGCGGTATTTAGTTTTCCTGATTTTGATAATGCATCCTGTTTCCCTGATAGTGTCCTCTCCCTCGCTGAGAGTTACCTTCTTGACCTCTTCCTTTCATCATGTTAATTTGCGGTTCATTCCTACCACCTTTTACTATTCCATTCTGGTTTCTGAAACCTCGAAACTCTCTAGTTTCACGCCACCTATCTTCATTCTCGATTTTTTTTTAAAATTCATCGAATGTTCGATGAGTGCCTCCTACATAACGCTTTGAATCGTCAGGTAGCTTTTTCCACAACTCCCACACTATCTCCGATTCTGATCTACGATCTTTAAGATACTCCAAACGCTTGAACCATCCTTCACAGTATTCTTTCATGAGCCCACGCCCATGTTCTGGCATTCTGGCGACAGCGAATTCTCTCCACAACCTATCTCTCTGTTGTGAGCTCCAGAATTCCTCAAGGAACTTTTCTTTGAAGTCTGTAAACTTCAAATTGTCGATATCCAAATTCAATCCCCAACGTTTAGCATGACCTGCTAAAGCGTCTATTACTAAATTAATTTTTTCTTTATCCGACATGTCTGTTGGTAAGACACGTTCACAATTTTTTTATAAAATCCATTGGATGCCATCCACCTTGTTTCTTTTGAGGATCGCATTTTTCCTCCCTACTCAGTATTTCCGATTTTTGCATTACCAATGGGATACCACTACAGTTAAGAAACGTCTGATTCTGAACTTGCTGACTTAATAATTTTATCTCATTACACAGTGTATTTTTCTGCTCCTGCACACATGCATCAAAACTCAACATGGTATTGCGCAGTGTTTCAATATCAGCTGCCGTTTCTTTAACAATCTCTTTCTTTAGAACTGGTACTATCACCTGTAATTTACTTTCAATTATCGGTTCTAATTTTTCACTAACCAAAGGTTCCACTGATTTCTCTATTCTCTGAATTTCGGTATCAAATCTTTCCTCTATTTCTGTGACTTTTCTCTGAACATTTGTTATTTCAGCCCGAATGCTATTTACTGATTTGTTTACCTCTGTGATACGTTGGCTTTGCGTATTCAAAATATCTAAATTGGCTTTTATTTTACCAGATAGGTTTTCATCCAATTGGGATATATGACTAGCCATTTCTGCTTTCAAACTAGCATTCCCTTCTTGAATTTGCGCCATCATCCTATTTAACAAACTTGTTAATTCCATATCCTCTCCCTTGTGACTTGCATCCACAGATACATTGGGTTCACTTTTCACTACCTTTGGTTTCACTTTGTAAGTAGGCTGTTTATGTTTTCTTTATGTAAGTTTGCTGTTTATGTTTTCTTATTGGCAACGTTACGTAGCGCTCTCTGTATGAAAATCACTGGCTGTGCTGTGTGCAGTATGTGGCTAGTTTGCATTGTTGCCTGCCATTGTTGTCATGAACTGCTATAGCTGGATGTGAACAGCAGATTGCGTTGCGCAGTTGGAGGTGAGCCGCCAGCAATGGTGGACGTGGGGAGAGAGATGGCGGAGTTTTGATAATCTGTAAGACTGAATGTCAATTATGAATATTAAGGTAAATACATTGTTTGTTCTCTATTAATATCTTTCATTTGCTAACTATCCCTATCAGTAGTTAGTACCTTCAGTAGTTTGAATCTTTTATTTAGCTGGCAGTAGTGGCGCTCGCTGTTTTGCAGTAGCTTGAGTAGCGAAGATTTTTGTGAGGTAAGTGATTTGTAAAAGGTATAGGTTAAAGTTAGTCAGGGCCATTGTTTTGTAGGGGTTATTGAAAGTCAGATTGCGTTGCGCTAAATAATATTGTGTGTCAGGTTAAACACAGGCTTGTATAATTGTTCTAAGTGGACGTTTCACATGTAAAATTGTTCAAAGGGGACGTTTCATATGTCGACCCTTAGCCTAGGATACCTCACTGGAATCTTCTGATTTTTTCTTGTAGTTTGTGTATTTAGTGTAGCTTTTGTTTATTGCTAGCGCGTAATTGTAGAGGGAATCTCCTTTGTAGTTGCAGTCTTTCATTGTTGTACAGTAAAACAGTTGTGGCATGCATGTAGATTTGCACCAAGTATTTCGCAGCTGCAATTAACTGGATATTATTTTCAGTGCTATGTTAATGTGTTCTCCTATTTTTGCTCTTCAAATTGTGTTTTTCTGTGTTATCGTGTGAAATATTGTCACAATAATGGCGTGTGAAAAACGTAACACTCGGCTCCAAAGTAAACTGAGAAACGACAGTGAAGACGAAAGCAATGTGTTAGCGCCACTGTGTAATGAGTTAACTAATGTTCAAAGTAGTAATTTGGTAACTGTGCATAGGGAAATGGAGCGGACGTCAAACAATGGCGTAGACAGTCAAACAGGTAGTGAACAGGGAAGCATTATCGATCGGTCGGTCGGCAACAGCTCGCCTCAGGAATCCGAAATGATAGGACACAATATTGCAAATACTGTAGATTCAGGTTTTGCGTCCTCACCGTTTTCTCAAATAAGTCAAGACACATTTTCAGCTTGTCAAAATGTGAATGTTGCCGGCGCAAATGCACTGCCGAAAAGAGTAGAGGAACAGATTCCAGACACTAATGCATTGTTATTACAACTAATGCAACAAATGGAACAAAATCAGAGACAGATGGGACAAAATCTTCAAAAGTTAGACACAATGGAACAAAATCTTAAAAAGTTAGACACAGTGGAACAAAATCTTAAAAAGTTAGACACAGTGGAACAAAATCTTCAAAAGTTAGACACAGTGGAACAAAATCTTAAAAAGTTAGACACCACACTTGAACAAACACGTGAAGATCTAACTACTGAGTTACATAACATTGAATCGAAATGCCAAAAAGTCTGTAATGACGTAAAAACACAAATTTGTGAGCATTTTCAGCCTATTTTTTCGCGGCATGAAAATGCATTACAGAATCACGAAGCAGCCATAAAAGAGCTGCAAACTATTGTTCATGAAAATCATGAGACCTTGCAAGCTAAAATGGACTCAGTTGCATCTACCGATTCGGTTACGCAACTTGCAAAAACTCAGGAAAACTTAAAGGACACAGTAGAAAGACACATGGGGGAAATTAGTTCATTATCAGAGAAAGTAGCCGAACTTTCGGATCAGGTCACTAACTTATCTACAAAGGTAGATGATGATCTGAATGACACAAGACCCATAGCCTTCACTGACACAGAAGAGTATGAACAAATTAGAAAATTCAAACAAAATCAAAATCAAATCAATACACAGTACAAAAGAGAAATCCGGGAAGTACAAGATCAGTTGACACAGGTAATACAAGAATTACATATTTCAGAGGATACTCGCGCTCCAACACGGGAAGAGGAACTTAGAAATACGGAAAAGCCACAAAATTATAACACAGGGCATTTCGGTAATTATGAAAGGAATTGGCAAGGTGCACCGAATTTTGAGATGGAACCGCCGAAACGACGTGACAATGACCGACATGCTACTCGCCGACACGATGATTTTGACTATAAGCTGTTCATTACTACACGTAAATTCAAAACATTTAAGAATTCTGGCAACGACATTCATCCACAAGCATGGCTCCATCAATTCTCTCATTGTTTCCCTCCCAACTGGTCACTGGAGCACAGGTTAGAATTTATGTGTGGCTACTTAGAGAATGAACCAGCTGTAAGAATGCGATCGGTCATTCACGATTGCCACAGTGAAGGAGAATTTTACCATGCCTTCCTCTCAGCATATTGGTCTCAAGCCACACAAGACCGCGTAAAACATAGCATCATGATGATGAAACACTTTGAACAATCTGAATTTTCCAGTCTTGTCAAATATTTTGAAGACATGTTGCACAAGAATCAGTACCTATCAAACCCATACAGCCCCTCAGAACTCATCCGCATTTGCTTAATCAAACTGCCTGAACATTTACGACATATTATTTTGGCAGGACGTTGCAAAGACGACATTGAAGCTTTTCAGGGATTGTTACAAGAACTGGAAATTGACACAGACAGTCGTGGGATGCGAAAACAGGAAAACAATCACTACAGGTCACATCCGTCTCAATTCCGTGACGACAGAAACAATAAATGGCCACGACAAACCTATTCTTACAACGTAAATCGTGACCAAAACAGACACCACCCATATGATAACCACTGGCAGAGTAATAGTTACAGGGAAAGATCACCTTTCCGCGGTAATGACTATCACAGAGACAATCAGAGAAACAGACAATATGGGAACCAAAATAACTATTATCAAGGGAGACAGAATAACTTTAGACGCAACGGTCCAGCACGCAGTTACGACTCAGGCAGAAATTCTCCACCACATGACCGACAAGAAAGAAACTATCGAACCTACCGACATGACGACAGACGATATGATCGTAACGACAGACCTGAATTGCATCAGAACTGGCGAGTTTTAAACAGAGCTGGGCCCTCTGGGCAAGGCGAATTTGTGGAAGTTAGGTCTCCAAATCCCAATAACGACGCGCGCCAACAAAGAGACAATAGGCGATGACTCACACCGCTGGCAGCCACAATATGTACTTATGAAACTGATGACGCTGCTGCCGTAGCTAGTAATTACGTAAAAATGGAAGACATTAGGGACATCTTACTCCAGGAACACGACGTAACACGTAACACCATTGCATATCCTGTGATTCACATTACTGTAAATGACGTAAAATTTACTGCAGTACTTGACTCTGGCAGTCCCATTTCAGTAATTAGCGAAACAGCTTTTAGCAAATGTAACAAAGCGAACGATTGCCCCACACTTCCGTTACGTAAGATTAAATTACAAGGTGCAATCTTTGGAAAAAGTGTAGATGTACGCCAACAAACCAATTTAGAATTCTTTTGCCAAAGCCACAGCTTCTCTATGAACTTTCTTATTGTTCCATTATTGTCGACGGAAATTATACTGGGAGTAGACTTTTTGAATGAATATAAAGCAATCTTAAGCTTTCACGATGCTGAAATAAGTTTAGAGAAAGAAGGTAAGTCAATAGCTTTGAAATTTGAAGACTGGCTCTCAAACCATGATGAGGAAATTAATCGGCTTTACCTTCTGTTAGATAACAGTTCGGAATTTTCTACGGAACTAGACACTAACAATCACTCTGCAAGTACTGACAGGGATGACATCGACGGCATATTTGAAATTAATGAGTTAATTCAGAATAAAATTCAGACAATTGAGAATTGTAATGACACTGATAGGCAGGACCTTTTTGAGATTTTACAAGCACATTCCACAGTTTTTACTCACAAAACAGGAACAATCAAGGGGTTTCAATACCAATTTCGTGTTCGTGAGCATACTAAATTTTGTGTTAGACCATACCTAATTCCAGCACATTATAGGGACCGTGTTAGAACAGAAATACAATCTATGCTTGACGAGGGCATTATTGAGCCTGCAGTAAGCTCATACAACAATCCGTTACATGTTGTTGAGAAGAAAAATGGATCGATCAGACTTGTCTTAGATTCGAGACAAATCAATACTATCATTATTCCTGAAACAGACAGGCCGCAGACGATGGAAGAACTTCTTCAAAATTTTAATGGTGTAAAAGTGTTGTCTTCCATTGATCTCAGATCCAGCTTTTATCAGATCGAACTTCATCCAGAATGTAGAAAATACACAGCTTTCCTTTGTTTCGGCGTTTGTTATCAGTTTCGGAAACTTCCTTTTGGTTTGAACATTTCTTCAGCAGCATTCATTCGCGGGTTAAATTCCATATTACCTGAGTTCTTAAAACGTCACATCACCTTATATGTGGACGATATTCTAATAGCAGAAGCTTCATGGGAACAACATAACCGCATACTCAACAGTTTGTTACGTATTTTTGCAGAATCTGGAATTACAGTTAACTTGGAAAAGTCTGAATTCGGTAGGACAAAGGTGAAGTTTTTGGGACATATTATTTCTTCTGAAGGCATTCAGCCGGATCCTGAAAAGTTAGAAGCAATTAGAGCCATTCCAGTTCCATCCACAAAAAAACAAGTCCGCAGTTTTCTAGGTCTCGTAAATTTTTACCGTCGTTTTCTGAATATGCAAATTCTAGTTACACCAAAACTTTGTTCTCTCACTGGAAAAAATACTATTTGGAACTGGGACGAACAAGCACAGTTGGAATTCAATTCTTTGAAAGAAGCGTTACTTCACGCGCCAATACTAGCTCATCCAGATCTGTCACAAGATTTCTGCCTTAGCACGGATTCTTCCAAAGTTGGTCTTGGTGCCCATTTATTTCAAGAAGCCATAGAAAATGACACTACCATACAGAAAACCATTGCTTTTGCTAGCCGAGTGCTAACAAAATCTGAAAAAAATTATTCCGTTACTGAATTAGAAGCTTTAGCTATCGTTTGGGCATTTAACAAATTTCGTTTCTTTCTTTCTGGTAAGCACGTAAAAGTATACAGTGATCATCGTGCATTACAGTTTCTTATGTCTTCAAAATTAAATCATGATAGGTTAAAACGTTGGGCATTGTTTCTGCAAGAATTCCGCTTCACAATAGTCTACATTCCCGGCAAGGTGAACATTGTTGCGGACGCGCTGTCACGCGCACCGGCTGGGCTTGAGAAAAGTAACACAGAAAGCAACCTCGAGAAAAATTTCAGTATTCTTTACATTCAGAAAGTCGCCTTTGAAAACTTCATCACCACATCTTTAAAGGACATTGCTCATGAACAAGATAAAGATCCGATTTGGAAAGATATCAAAAGTAAATGGCATGAAAAGACACACACTCAGATTCGGCATTATTACCTGGTTAGAAACAACATACTCTTCAAACGCTGCACTGTTGATGACAAGCTATGGGTACTTTGCATTCCAGACGATTTTGTTAATAAGCTCATTTGGTACATTCATTTCAGCTACGCACATTTTGGTCCACGAAAATGTTATCATATTCTTCGAACGACTTGTTATTTTAACAATATGGAAAAGCGAATTCGAAGAGTCTTGTCTATTTGTAAACTTTGTCAAAAGGCGAAACCATCTACTATCTCACATCGTGCTCCGTTGTTTCCTATTATTCCTTCCAAATTAAAAGAATTTGCTGCTGTTGATCTCTTGGGACCCCTTGTCACAACATCGAATGGATTTTCGTACGTTCTAGTCGCTGTTGAATTTACTTCAAAATTTGTTTCTTTCACTCCGTTACGTAAAGCCACTGGACGGTCTGTATCCAACGCCTTTGTTAAAAATTTCTTACGTGAAGTGGGACACGTTAGTAAAGTCATTTCAGATAACGGACCGCAATTCAGATCTGCTGTTTGGTCACGCATGCTTCGGAATCATAAAATCAAACCTGTTTTTATTTCATTGTATTCACCACACTGTAACCCGTCTGAACGGATTATGAAAGAAATCAATAAGCTTTGCAGACTTTATTGTCACAGAAAGCATCAGCATTGGGACAGATATTTACACTTATTTCAAAATGTGCTGAATGAAATGCCTCATGATTCCACTGCTTTACCACCTACTCTTGTTCTAAAGAATGAAGAACCACCGAACAGAATCAGAGAGCTTGTACCTTTCCCGAATACACGTAAACTTCGACACAAAGACATAATTGATTTGGCTCTTAAAAATATAAAATCTGCAGCAGACAAAAGGAGAAAACTACACGGTAAAGCAAATGCAAAGAAATTATATATTGGTCAGAAAGTTCTCATTAAAGCTCATTCATTGTCACATAAGAAGAAACACTTGAGTCACAAATTCTTTCTAGTTTACAATGGACCTTACAGAATCCGACGTATACCTCATGATAATTGCGTTGAAGTTGAAACTCTGCGTACTAGGAAGAGTAAAGGTTTACACCACATTTCTCATGTAAAACCATTTATTGACAGATAATCTGCTTTTTAACTTAGTCTTTGCAATTTTCACTTCACGCTACTTGTACAATTTGTCACACTGAGAAACTGTTAACATGCAACTATGTTTTAAAGCTAACTAACCATCCAGTCAAGAACATAGGTAACTTAGACAAGTAACTGCGAATGCATTGTTATTGCGAACAGACGACACAGTGTTGTTATTTATACATTCCTCCTTGTTAGTTGCACGATTACGTAACGAATATACAGCTTACATACTTAGAACATATACCAGCACTGCTAATGAGATTTTCATGCAACATTTTGGTTTGCTTACGAGTGGATTCTGGATTTGAGGTGCTTTCTGTGAAATGCCAGATAACACAGTGGTTGGTTTGTGTGACAGCTACACGATTATATCACGACGTTACTAATGAGTGACAATTTACAATGTTGCTTTTGCGGTGTATCTGTTTGATATCTGCACAGTTTTTCTGAATTCTTCTGTAAAGTGAGACATGTTTTAGTGGTGACTTTTGTGCTATTGCTACAAGGAGACAGCCTTTCCCGTAGGACAACAATACGTTACAGCACAGTACTTTCCTCATCACGGCAATAAGCGTAATAACTAAGTTATCTATACGCAAAGCATTTCACTTTTGTGTATCATGAGGTAAGTACATTGACTTCTGCAGAACTTAGTTTTCGGAGGACAATAACTACGACACTTCCCAGAGATTATCTTACAGCAAGACGCATATTTAGCGCTACTGGACACGTATTTGAGTGATTAATTTTGTACATAAAACATTTATTTTTTAAGAGTTTTGAATTACAAAGAAAGTTTTTCGTGATACATTTCATTCCATTGCTGTAATCTGTAACACCTGAGGGTATAATTACAACAAACCTCAGGGGGGTACACGCCTACTTTGTGTACCATGTGTTTGGCAAGCACAAGGAGCCCTAGCTAATATGGTATTTGCTTATACAACTTTACACATCGGTACCATATTTCTCTAACACATAAATTACACAGCTATCTGATCATTTAACAGAGAAACAAACATTTTTTTTCTACGTCAGTGACACATGTTTACGCAATTACACCGTTGGATAACTTCACACTTACGAAATTGTATTTTGTCTGTACTTTGTGAACTGTTCATATTTTTTCAGAACCATTGTGATACTATGAGAGCTTTGAATGATGTATTTGGTATGAGATCATGATTTTTAAAGTACGTTTGAGGCAGATGACACTATTAAAATGAGCAGAGAATATTTCTTATGGTTTGAAATTATTGCAGAAAGCTACGACTTTTTTGAGATTTGACTGAGGTGTTATGATGTTATTTTTACGACGACGATGTGTATTATGCTGTTGAGGTATGTTTATGTCAATAAGATGATGCTACCATATATGAGGAATGTGATTACGTGTTTATATGTATATGAATAATGAATAGAAGTTAAGGACTCTTGACTTGTGAAAAAGGATGTTGGAAACCGAGAATCGTACCTTAAGAGTTATGAAATGTGTGTGTAAATGCGTGAATGTATCACAATGCTGGCGAAAATTTTTTGGACACTGTTATATTCATAGGAGTTTGTTTCTACACATTTGCAACGTAAATTCTCGACCTGTGAAATGTTTATATGAGACTGTCTCTGTAGCGGAAAAATGTCGTAAATATTTCCATAAGAAATTTAAGTGACCACCTGCACATGCGTCGTCGGCACACAGCTGTGTCAGACACCTGGAGAACAAGCCATTAGGGTGTGCCTTTGACATTCCTTTGTAGAGGGCATCGCTAATGCGACACGCTCGTTACTTGAAAACATATGATTTTTGTAATGCGTTGTGGGCACACAGCTGTGTCAAACACCTGGAGAACAAGCCATTAGGGTGTGCCTTTCATCGCTAATGCGACACCCTCGTTACTTGAAAACATATGATTACTCGCACTTTGTGCTAATTACTGAAATGCTTATGAATTGATGGGAAATATTCGTACATCTGCACACCTGATTATGACAAGTGTCTTTCTCTGAGAGTTGAGTGCTACTGACTTACGAAATGCCACATGACTATTGAATGATATTTTTATGCTTTGCTTTTCATAGTTGCTTATTTCATTTGATGTCTGGTTTCCAGCTGTGTTGCAGCATTGCTTTCATAAAATAAAATGCATTTGCTAATGTGAGCACTTTCTGTCAACAGATCTATTAAATAATTATTTTATGATCCACATTCTTTAAAAAAGGAGCACTTGGAAAGGAAAGAACAATAAGAAGGAACTAGTAACAGTAACACATAATTTTCTTTTCAAGTACATGGTAATATTTTTTTACAATCAGTTGTTATGGTGCACCACTTTAATTACATAGACATTAAGATTTGAATAGACATTTCCCTTGTCTGCATTGTTGTTTTTAGTGTAATATTTTTTCTGCTTGAGCTATGTCATGTTTAGGTATAAGTTGCTGCTGTTTGCCAGGCATAGTGTTATTGAATTTGACTTTTGCTAATTTCTTAATGCTGCTTGCTTCGCAAATCTGCTTTTTTTTTTATTGCTGTTTATATTAACTGTGTTATGTGATGCTGCATTGCCTCGTCCCTTGGTATATATATCTGAGCTCAGTAGATTTAAGTTAGCTTAAGAGGGGGTAGACTATATAAAAAAACTGACTATGGAGAATAGGTAAAGAATGCATTACGAAGTTATATGAAGAAGATTTGGGCCCCAATGAGTATTGTACAATCAGAAATAATTAGTTTGAAAGAAATATGAATAGAATACAGGAAGGAGGTATAAATAGGACTTTTGGGAATAATGATGAATGAAGGGAGATCTCCAAGCAAAATACTGCAGTAAAAGAAACCCTGTCCTTTCCTCTTTGTTGCTTTTTCCCAATATGTAATTGTGTGTTGTCCTTTCCATTTGTGTTATCCCACTATGTGTTTGGGTACCCGTGTGTATTTGTGTTTTTCCTGTCTTTATGTGTTTAGCTGATGAGAGCTATGTTGTAGAATTTTTCTAATACTCTGTTATTTTCTTTGTAAAGATGCTTAGACATTATTTATTCTGTGTTGTTTTAATGCTCATGTGTGAAGTTGAATTTTTAAAAGTGATTCTGATCTTTTATGTATGTACTCATGTCATCATTCCTGTAACACTGATGTATATGTTTATTTCTATTGTTTTGTAAAGCCTGCACTACAAATATTATCTGTATTATTATGTTTTTAATGATGTATTTTGTACCTTTGTAATTGTATTCTTATGTTATAATATTGTGATTGACACCAGTCCATCTAATCAAGTAACTTGTAAGCATTCATTTCACTGCACACATTTCTGTTGGTCATAGTATATGGACAATATGTGAGAAGTAGGGACTGTTAGTGTTTGCACGTGTGTTAATAATTCAGCAAGGGACTGGATAACAGCATTGCTGGTTCTAAGGACAATTCCCAAAAACTTTGTGAATGCACAATTGGTGGTTATGGACTTGCTCTATTATCCGCACGACTCTTCAATGGTGATTGTGCACCTGCACAGTCACAACAGATGGCTGCTGGCCATCTCTACAAGGACTACTGTGGGTCTGCATCTCTGGTGGCCCACCAATACCATACTCTCTACCAGGACTGCAGTGGGTCTGCTCAGTGATGACCTACCTACCAATATTCGTCAGAACTTCGAATGACTCTGCTGTGGGTTTGCTCCATTGTGGCCCATTACCTGTCAGCATTTCAAGAGTCAGCACTGTCTTTCCGTTGGAAGGACAACACTACTTCTTCAAGACTGCATGGAAATCCACTACTTCTATGTGCAATTTCTTTTACTAATGAGACTTTGTGAAAAACAAAAACTGTAATTACTATTATGATGACCAATCTGGACTGTCTTTATTGACTGTGAAAAAAATTTTAGCTGTTGACCAACATTGTATCAATAAGTGTGTGCATTTGATATCTTTGTTATTGTAATTATGAAAAATTTTTTCAAATCTGTATTGGCCACTGGCCCAAAACATTTTGTAAAATTTTTTGTGGGGAGCATGGGGGCTATGTAAGTAGGCTGTTTATGTTTTCTTTATGTAAGTTTGCTGTTTATGTTTTCTTATTGGCAACGTTACGTAGCGCTCTCTGTATGAAAATCACTGGCTGTGCTGTGTGCAGTATGTGGCTAGTTTGCATTGTTGCCTGCCATTGTTGTCATGAACTGCTATAGCTGGATGTGAACAGCAGATTGCGTTGCGCAGTTGGAGGTGAGCCGCCAGCAATGGTGGACGTGGGGAGAGAGATGGCGGAGTTTTGATAATCTGTAAGACTGAATGTCAATTATGAATATTAAGGTAAATACATTGTTTGTTCTCTATTAATATCTTTCATTTGCTAACTATCCCTATCAGTAGTTAGTACCTTCAGTAGTTTGAATCTTTTATTTAGCTGGCAGTAGTGGCGCTCGCTGTTTTGCAGTAGCTTGAGTAGCGAAGATTTTTGAGGTAAGTGATTTGTAAAAGGTATAGGTTAAAGTTAGTCAGGGCCATTGTTTTGTAGGGGTTATTGAAAGTCAGATTGCGTTGCGCTAAATAATATTGTGTGTCAGGTTAAACACAGGCTTGTATAATTGTTCTAAGTGGATGTTTCACATGTAAAATTGTTCAAAGGGGACGTTTCAACTTCCCGTTCCTCCTGTCTTATGGGTGTGGATTCATCTATAAGATTTTCCAACCCTACAACAGTATCTATGGTCCCTAATTCTGGGTCTGACATTGTAATGTTTTCGTCTTGCTTGTTACTATTCGACTCCATCTTATGCTGCTGTATTTCGTGCCTAATAGAAATGTTTATTAAACCAAGTATTACTTGTTTAATTCCTCCTATTGGACTTTCTTTTGCTGCTTTGCAGGTTGTCGTCTTGAACTTACCAATTGTGGTATATTTGTCTACAACAGAATTTTAAATTTAAAATTTTCTTGAAACTACAAGTTCATATAAAACACTTATATTGCAGCCATTATTCTACAAACTTGGTTAGTCCTGTCACGGTCGCCACATGCGACCGAACCGCTGAATCTTTCCATCAGTAAATGGGGTATGTTCTCCACTGACTCGGTTGTTTTAACCCCCTCCACTGACGGAATGACCCACTTCCCAATTCCGTATGTATAAAACCAATACGGACTTGTAGCTGTCACGCCTTTGCGCTTACTGCTACGTATTTTGACTGTAAATAGCTCAGTCCCAATGGTAAGAGGCAGTAGTGAATTCACGTAGTTAATATTTGAATCCAGCACAGCTGCCACAAGCTCAGCTCACTTTTACTCCACTCCTACCCTCGCCATTGCACCGCATTAACTAGGTGCTACGTGGACCTTGCTAAATTCACTTGCGTATACATTTTTGACCGTTACTCGCCAGTATTTACCTAATGATTAGTACACTCCTAACCGGACTATTTCCCTAAGAGCTGTGATGATTGAACGGGTTCGATCCACGGCCTACAGTGCCCTACAGTTCACACGGTAACACTGCCTACCTGACCCACTTAACTTGGTAGTGAGCTTATGTATCCAATCACCACTGCTGGCAGCAGTGGATAATCCTATCAGCACGACGAGAGCAGCAGACTTACCGTCGAATCCTCCTGAAAATACCTATAACTACGGTCGCCAGCTCTGAAGGAGCAAAAGAATAAATCAATTTTTGGGCTCGTTTCAAAGTGAAATGGCTTGAGTTGAATTTAAACTTAATTCTGAATATTACTATTTCTGATCATTCTAGATGATTCTACAAAGCAAATACTCTCTCAATTTCTGTGAGGTGGCTTGGTAATTACTACCAAGACAGTTTATGCAACTTCGGTTAACAAAATTCTATCCTTCAACTTATTTAATGATTTTGGATATTACTCTTTGGACCATTGATACAGAATTAGTTAGGTGACTTTACTTGAAAGGTTGCTCAGAAAAATTTAAGTAACTGTAAATAGGCGACTCATTCTGGTGTGACCATTGCTCTTTTCAACATTCTTATACGCTAAAGTATTCTACAACCAAAAGAATTGTAAATGAAAGAGGCGATGGTGGCCTCAGTCTGACTTCACTATACTATGTTTGAGATTACTACACTTTACAATGAACAACATGCGTCGTAATTTTACTCATTACTATATTCTGTCCTCTGCACTTGCATAAAAGAAAACTGGTATTCTCCTTTAACATGTATACAATGTTCGACTTAACAATTGCAAGCAGTCTTGCCTTGGGTAGACGTGTCGGTGCTGGTGGTGAGATGCATGTGACTAACGCAGCTCTTCACGCCTCATGCCCTTAATGGCGGCTGGAACTATGAGCTGTAGCACTTGTATAAGCTACTGCACGTCCGCCATAAAATCTGGGCACAGGAACTCTTACAATCAGCCCCAGTGGCATAGAGGCGGCTTCAACAACCATTCGTCGCGTTTTACTCCAAAAAGGCGACGATATTCGCCTCTTCGCTGTTGCACAATCACTTTTGCGTGAGCACAGTTACGCACGTCCGATCACGTCAACACTCCCCAGGCCATTTCATTGTTCAGTCCCTGTGTCTCCAGCTACCCCTAGCTACGCTCGTATCACCAAGAGGGGGGGCGTTCCCCTACCACCTTTTTACCGAAATCATTTAGTATTTAAGAATATTTATATTTACTACCCTGGAGTCCATACCAGTCATAATAATTTACTACTAGCGTTTTACAACATTAAATTATACAGTAATAACTTATAATTACCAAGAAAAAGAATACATTTGATTCTGAGAGCTTAGTGCATTGTCTGACAGCGCTAATTCCCTGTTTCGCCAATAGATGGCATCAGGGTGCACTCCCTGGCAGTCTCACACAAGCGCGCCCGTTTCAGACGCGAGGGCTCCAAATTACTGTCAGCCCACCATCATTTCAGTTCCGTTACAAGTTTAGTCGAAATCAGCTAATTGCAGCATTAAATAGACATCGCATTACAGCCTACAATAGACAATGTTTGCATTTATTTACTATTTTAATGCCTACACAGTTACAAAATATATGCTAAACAGATAGTAAAAATTTTCATATTACACCTAAATAAGGCCATATAGCAAAACTAACCTGACCAGGCTTATAACTTACGAAAATGCATGACGGCTAAGAAGCAAACGAGGCAGTAAAACAAACTAAGGAACAGGCAGTCTGAATTACTGTCACCTACTGGAAGAATGTATCTAATTCCACCTGTTAGTCCTACACTTGGTGTAACGCACCATGCAACATCAAATTAAATATCTCAGGTTCTAAACTGTTCTATGGGTATTGACATTTTACCCTGTCTTCAACTGTCATTTCTACAAGTTTCACAGTGCTGTTTTTCCTTAGCGAGCACCAGTTTAGTGTGACAGAGGCAGTGCACCATGTTCTACCCTAGGAAAACACAACCGGTGATACTGCCAGTCTAATATTGCTCTTCATTTTCATTTGAAGTAATCCTACTAGAGATTATGTACAGTAGCAACTCTCATTGAAGTCTTCGTTATTTACCAACTGGAACTCAGGGGCCACATCTCTCTAATACATGTACAAACTATATTTGCCATAAGAAACTATTAAATAATACCAAAATCTAATCGAAATACATTATGTAAAGAGACACACGACGTAGCCAGAAGACAAACAAACTGACCAAGTACTATTTTAGGAAGGAAGGAAAGCAGGAAGGAAGGAAGTAGGAATTTTGATGATATTTTTATTGTGATATAACTACAGCACAGTCTATATTTTTTGAATGTTATTGCACAAATGAGCAGTTTATCAGCAGCAGTTGTGGTACTACCACCAACTACTGAGAGTCCCACTTTTAGGGCGAATGTTCGCACACAAAATAATTAACATGCAATGTTTAGTCGTTTCAAAAAGTCAGGTAGGTGTGGGTGTCTTTCATCCTGCTTCTCCTGACGGGATAAATGAGACACTGCTGACCTTTGGAAAGCGTTACATGCGAGGAAATGTTTATTGTGCGACTTATTCTTGCCGGAATTACGCAACTTCTGTGTTGCATGAGATCACAGCATTGGCATTTCAGCATCGCAGACAACAGCACAGTATTCTTGTTATTTTCAATCATTTATGGAGGGCAGCAACTATATTTACGAATAATACGTGTGGGTATGTAAAACAACTGGTGTCTGGGATCAGTTTTTAAGGAATACAGGGTTGTTCTTTCAAGGTCATCGATGGTTTTCGGCTGGTACTCTGGGTGTTGAGATATGTATAGATGCACTAGGCCGCATTAGCATAAATTGTTTGAAACTGCTTCGATCAGAGCCTCAGTACACCAAATAACGCACTCAAAAAGGAAGCTGAAAACGTTTCAGGGGGCCAGAATGTTCTTCTTATGGAGGTCAGCGCTCGAGCGAAAGAGGCCCAGAGGCATCATCTTTGTAGTTATCTCAGGATCCTATGCACACCATGAGAGCTCAAATGGCTCAAATGGCTCTGAGCACTATGGGACTTAACAGCTGTGGTCATCAGTCCTCTAGAACTTAGAACTACTTAAACCTAACTAACCTAAGGACATCACACACATCCATGCCCGAGGCAGGATTCGAACCTGCGACCGTAGCAGTCGCGCGGTTCCGGACTGCGCGCCTAGAACCGCGAGACCACCGCGGCCGGCCACCATGAGAGATCACCCCATAATTGACAGAGTTAGCGTGAATCTATATCTAACCACATTGGGTGGCTAGGTAACACAGGAGGCTTTGAAACCAAAAACAAGACAATTGTGCCGATGGCAAACTCACCCTCTGCGTCCAGTTTCGGTTTTGTGGACTTACAAAATAAAACATCACAGCAAGTTTAGATGCTACAAATTAAGTTAGGTGGAAACATTGAAGCACAGAACAGGAAACGTAATGCTTATATTGAAGACAATAAGCGAGAATTGGGCACAGTACGAAACGATTTAGAGTCGATTGAGCATTGGTGCGAGGAAGTGATCAGTAAAATAGAGAAAGTAAAAAATTATTTTTTTGTGTTCGAAGTAGAGTTACTTGTAAGGATCCTTGCTGGGCGACCCAGCGAAGATGAACTGAGATCTTCACCGAAGTTATGAAGAAACAAACAGTGCAGGTGCTTTCTGTTGTCACATATCCACTGTAAATTATTTAATGATACTGTAAATATTTGATAGTTAAGACTCCTGGTATACTTAGGCAGTGTCAGTGTGATTTTAATGCGTCAGGTAGTTTATGCTCCGTTTTTAAATAGCTTTTCCAATATTTAACTTTTTCTCGGGTTTTGTTTGATACATTACTTGAGGGGGCACGTTTTGACTTGTGAGCATTTACATTTTCTTTAATTTCTATTCTGGATTCATACTTATGGTTCTTAGTTGATAAGTGAATTTTAATTTTTTTGCAACTTCTTTACTCTTGGTCCAGACTGGTCAAAGCGATTAAGAGAAATTGGTTACTTACGTATGTCACGGGAATCATTATGCAGAACGGGACATCATGTGTTCACTGCACATCCAGTGTTGAGAAATATAGAGAGTAAATCGATGCATGAGTGTCCAGTAGGCTACAAACTTACTTATGTGGAAATCAGTGATACGGTATCTGTGTTCAGTGCGGTTGTTTTCCTAGATGTTTCCTAGATTGGCTGTCAATGGGTTTAGTTTTCAGGTTCTGACGCCCAGGACTGGTGTGCAGGAAAAACATGTGCCATTGATCTGTGTGTCCTGAGTGGAATGATGACGTTATTGTAGGTACTACAGGGACTAAGCATGACGCTGTTGTTGATAGTTGTTTTGCAGACGTTGTGGAAGAAATGGTAATGATGCATATATTCCCTCAGAAGCAGTGTGAAGGTAAGAAAAGGAAAGAAGATTTCGCGAAATTAATATTCGGGCAAACAAGGATGGATCTTTGGAGAAGTGTATGCCTGTGCTTCGGTGTGTTGCAGTAGCGCAAGCAGTAGGTCACAGCCTTGCAGAGCAAGCAACTGACGTACGGTACGAGATGATTACGGCATAGACCCACTCCGATGCGCTGGAGGAGTGTAGTGTATGTGGGATACTAGGCAAAGTAGAGAGTAAATGTTCTGCCCAGGCATCATACCAAAACTGACCTTCCCCTACGCGCAGTGATACCTATTGCAACAAAATTCCAGTTAGGGAAACGGTCGCAGTTGGAGTGCTGTCTCAAGTTTCTTCCGTCTTAAGGGAAACCCGGTTAACCAGCAGACACAAGCACTAAGGCTTAATTCGTATGATAGAATGCAACAAGGCACCAGAAAGTTACAAAGGGTGAATATGGGTGCAAGAGCAACGATCATTTCGGAAAGAATGCCGTCTTTGAGTAGCACTACGGTGATATAGATCAGTGGAAGTACCTATCAATGTACTATGAGTAGTACTGTCGTATGTGGTTCATGTGTGAGGATAAGTATGGGGATATGTTGTCTGGGAAAGCGTAAAAGGAACTGTCGTCGCAGAGACAAAGTTCTGAATTACGTTCCAAAATAACGCATTAAACGCCCGCCGATTAGACCAAAGAGATACCGGGCATAAGAGTAGCGGAGTCAGACCATATACTGCTGAAGACAACTTGTTTAGGTTTATTTATTGAGGGAGAAAGCGTTTTGCGGTAGCAGTATTAATTACAACGCCAATACTGTTAAGCAAAATGTTTTCTTGTGCTTAAGATGTTGTAAACTTGTCAAGCAGGACATGAATCACTTGAGAAATGTGACGTGCTAAGCAACCCGTGCGGCGATTCCAAGGTGACACGTATAGCGTACGGTGATGATAGCAGTTGTCAGCTGTGTTGTAAGATTTTAGCACAAAGTGATGGACTGTAAGAGTTTAGAAACGAAAAATTTAACTCATTAGTTGTATGGGAAGAATTGGGAGATTCGTGGAGCCAGATGGCTGGAACTTGTACAGTAAATTCGCAGCTACTGAACCTTGTGATTGAAGCCATCTACCACTTAGGAAGAAAAATTATAAATGCCATGCATTTTTGAATCGCATGATTCCACCATGCTGTGTTTTAATTTATTTTTTTGCAACACTTATTTCACTGTCTGTTTACAAGTATTTTCGTTAAAAAATCGTGTGCCTTGGAAGTGCCTTGCGGTGAGAACATTCAAGTAACATCACATGAATATGGAAAACAAGACATATTTTATTCATACCTTTCTGTTATGAATGTTGTAGAATACAAATCGGCAAGTAAAGGTTTATCGCTGCACCAAAAACAAACAAGCTGAAAATGGAGTTGACAAAAGTTACTCTTCTGGAGCATAGTCCTTAACAAATATCGCAATTAACTAATTTTTAGATCATTACTCCGAATATAAATCACTGTCAGGTGAGCAGTCTATTTGTTGTTGTTGCTGACGCCTCTATCCCGCAGTTTCCGCAGGGTCGGCATGGTTACAATCGGATTCGGCAATGTTAATTTGAAAGGGTAGCTGGATGCCCTTCCTGCCGCTGCCCCGTACCCCCCAAGACGGAATCAGTGTACCCCAGCTGTCTGCGTCTAGTGTAAATCATGAAATAATGCTAACGTGTGCAAATGTCTGCAAGTCGTCTAACTGAGGTGGGACGTGGGGACCAGCCAGGTACTCGCCTATTGGGATGTGGAAAACCGCCTAAAAACCATATTCAGGCTGGCTGGCACACCGGCCCTCGTCGTTAATCCGGCAGGCGGATTCGATCCGGGGCCAGCACGCCTACCCGAGTCCAGGAAGCAGCGCATGAGCGTTCTCAGCTAACCTGGCGGGTCATGAGCAGTCTACTAGTAAAGACATACAATGAAAAACTTAAGTGTCTTCAAGGAACCTTTGCCTACCTCGACGTATAAGGAAATCTGAATTACACTGCAAAAAATAAAGCGCTCACTTAAGGTGCCTTTGTAAACTGAAAGTTCGCTACGACAGCCTGAGACTAGTCCGTCGATCATTTCGGCCAAAATCTAACACCGGTGAGATGCCGCACTGCCAGTAGAGCGGTGCACTGGCAGAGAGACGAGCAGCGGGAGTCGCGGTGGCGGCTGGCGGTGATGGGCTGTGTGGTCAGCGGGCGTCGGAGAGCTGATTGCGACCAAGCTGCTTCCCGAGCCGCCAGAGTGGACCTAAATACGCTGGCAGTGGATGCACAGAGGACTCCTATTGGCGGCGCGATGCTTTTGTGGAATGTGTAGTGCGGCATTCTCCGTCAACGAAACAGGGTTTGCGAGCGCGCCGTCGATGCGTGAGCTCCGCGGCGAAGGGGCTAGCTGGCGATTTTACTTTGTCGAACGCTCGCCTGCAGTCGCTGGCCTGCTGAATTGCTCACGTGATACACCACACACCGTGCTATTTCGGCGGTGTGGCATAGGCGCACAGTCGCGACGCGCCACCATGCATGATTGCGCACAGCGCGCATGGTACACGATTTTTTAATGAACTGACAATGGTGGGTCCACATCTGTTACTATAGGTACACTAAAAACGTACAATGTCTGAAACTAAAGCACACTCTGATCGAATCACGTAATTTTTCAAATTTATTGTGGTTGTGTTGCCTTCCCAGAAGAAAATAACTGTACATTGTCTTCCGTGTATATTGAGTTTTGTTGTAGACTGGTCCAGGATAGAGACCCATGAACCGGGTCTCCTGAAGGATGGAGGTACTGCAGCGTCACAGAAAATACTTTGGTGTTACTGTAGAAAGTAGCACCACAGCCATAGTAGTTAGGAAAGCCATTAGCCATATGGAGGATGTGACGTTCGCTGGCCGGAGTGGCCGTGCGGTTCTGGGCGCTGCAGTCTGGAGCCGAGCGACCGCTACGGTCGCAGGTTCGAATCCTGCCTCGGGCATGGATGTGTGTGTGTGATGTCCTTAGGTTAGTTAGGTTTAATTAGTTCTAAGTTCTAGGCGACTGATGACCTCAGAGGTTAAGTCGCATAGTGCTCAGAGCCATTTGAACCATTTTTGACGTGACGTTTCATTTGATGGATAATGGGCCACGGCTGCATCCTTCTTCGATGTTTGAATTTCCCACCGCAGCCAGCAACTACTTCACAGTGACAGCAGCATTGCCTAGCGACAGGAACCTGAGTAGTGGGTCAGGAGGATCAGAACATACACCATGAGGGTTGGTGAGAACGTGGGACACAGCGTGTATCGGAAACAAACATGCACGGACTGGTATCGGTCCATGCTGTCTAATCACCACCCGAGCCAGAAAAGTGGTGAGATTAGTATGCTTGTAACGCGAGAAAGACGACTATGTGAGCCTCAGCACCTCCGACGCCGCGCGACCGCTACGGACGCAGGTTCGAATCCTGCCTCGGTCATGGACGTGTCTGCCGTCCTTAGGTTAGTTAGGTTTAAGTAGTTCTAAGTTCTAGGGGACTGACGACCTCAGAAGTTAAGTCCCATAGTGCTCAGAGCCATTTGAACCTCAGACGCATTCTGAGGAGCGACGTGTACTCCACCAGTTACATAAGAAGTGTCACAGAACCAAACATTCGACAAAGTGACCATCGGAAAAAGAAATGTCGGGTACGGCGTTTCTGCCGTAAATTCCCAGTGTGACGAACAGAATCGGTGGTACACTGGGCAAACACTGCGCAAAGACTATTATAAACCGACGAAGAAGATGAAAGAGTTTCTCAGAGCGGAAAAGGAGAAACGGGACCCACTTCCAATGACAGGCATACATCGCTTACATGTCTATTTTGGGCTGACTGGACTACAAGTCAACCGCAGGATCACTGAATATTAGCGACATTGCAGTTTGCGGCAGGTGAAGAAGTCGGCCGTGGCGGAGCACACACTGTGTAAGACTGAGCACACAGTAAAACTCTGCAACACGGATATTCTTGGTGTAGAGAAGAGCTATCACAGCCGCTCTTTCAGAGAAGCCATAGAAATATACATATATGACAACAGATTCAATAAGAAATAAGAAAGCCTGAAAGTGAACGAACCCTGGATTTCTGTGCTTCAGCGAATGACCATTGCAGATTACAAGGGGAAAAGCGCAGCAGGGATGACCACGGATATGCCGAAGGACATTGGAGCGCCAGGTTCATCAACTCTGCGGGCGTGAACTCGACTCCAGTCTACCACCAGTAATGTAGGTGAAGCAACGACAATGCCAGCCATTCGTGGTGGCGAAATGTCAGAAAAATCATCAAATAGACGTCGGCCGAAGAAACCGAGAAAGAAGTCAACAGATAGTATGTCAACAAGTGGCCACGAAAGCCTTAACAATTTTGTAGAACGTACATATTTATGCTATCGAAAGGGATTTTTTTCAGATACTCGTATACAGAGCGACTTATTTTATTTTGGGCTTAGTAGTTTTTATTAAATTCTTATAGGCTTTTGGTACCGAACAGTTTATTTCAATATTCCTACAGCGCTAGGGTACAACCAGTGCTAAGATACAAGCACATGACTTCCGAAACCGCTCCCTGTTCTGTTGCTTCATTTCTTCTTCTTTTTGATAGTACGGCAGCCATGATTCAAATTGCATCTCACACCGGTTTTCGCCTTTCCATACCCCTGTGCTTTGCAGTCACTGTTTCGGCAGAACTTAATAACCTCTTGGACTAATTTCTGTCCCCGTGAAGCCACGGTATATTCCACGAATGGTATCGACTGAAACTGCTTTCTGTTATGACCTGACAGCTGCCTGTCTTTCTACTGCTGCTGTCAGACAAACCTGGGACTCGCAACAGCTACGGCTGTCACCTCACGGTATTTCTTGCGATACGCGTTAAGAGTTACAACTCATGTTATTATTCATAGCCTTCCATCGGTTTCTTACCACTTTATAATATGTACTGTGTGCTCAGTACGTAGTGTAAGTCCTCTATGTAGAGGTGAGTGACTTGAGACAGTAAACACGAAAGAAAAAGCACTCTACCAGGTTATCATACGGTACTACCAATCGTATTGTATGCTACTAGTTGTGAACTTGGGGAAAAATTATGGCAGCAACGACATAAACCTAATTTACTACTGAGAAAGTGTATCCGTGGTGTTAAATTTACGCGAACGTGCACGATTACACAAGAATTGAATTAATTTTCAATTAATTTAATGTATGTGTGATGCAGGTTAGGTAATCAAATGGTTCAAATGGCTCTGAGCACTATGGGACTCAACTGCTGAGGTCATAAGTCCCCTAGAACTTAGAACTACTTAAACCTAACTAACCTAAGGACAACACACACATCCATGCCGGAGGCAGGATTCGAACCTGCGACCGTAGCGGTCGCGTGCTTCCAGACTGTAACGCCTAGAAACGCTCGGCCACCAGCGGCCGGCGGTTATGTAATCAACAGTAATTATTGTATTCTGTGGTCTGACTATGTACTTGTTATACACTGAAGTGCTACAGGTAGGCATATTCAAATACGGAGATATGTAAACAGGCAAAACACGGTGCTGCGGTCGGCAACGGCTATGTAAGAAAAGAAGCGTCTGGCGCAGCTGTTAGATCGCTTACTACTGCTACAATGGCAGGTTAACAACATTTAAGTCACTTTGAACGTGGTGTTATAGTCGGTGTGAGAGCGATGGGACACAGTATCTCCGAGGTAGCGATGAAGTGGAGATTTTCCCGTACGACCATTTCACGAGTGTACCATGAATATCAGGAATCTGGTAAAACATCAAATCTCCGACTTCGCTGGGGCCATCAACAAGTGTCAGCGTGCTAACCATTCAACGAAACATCATCGATATGGGCTTTAGGAGCCCTTGGTTACTGCACGACACAAAGTTTTACGCCTCGCCTTGGGCCCGTCAACACCGACAATGGACTGTTGATCACTGGAAACATGTTGCCTGGTCTGGCGAGTCTCATTTCAAATTGTATCGAGCGGATGGACGTGTACTGATATGAAGACAACCTCATGAATCCATGGGCATGCATGTTCGCAGGGGCTATTCAGGCTAGTGGAGGCTCAGTAATGGTGTGCGGGGTGTATAGTTGGAGTGATATGGGACACCTGATACGTCTAGATACGACTCTGACAGGTGGCAATGCGTCCATTCATGTCCATTGTGCATTCCGACGGACAAGTGGAATTCCAGCAGGACAATGTGACACCACACACGTCCAGAATTGCTACAGAGTGGTCATAGGATCACTCTTATGAGTTTAAACAATTCCACTGGCCACCAAACTCCCCAGGCATGAACATTATTGAGAATACCTGGGATGACTTGCAACGTGCTGTTCAGAAGAGATCTCTACGCTCTCGTAGTATAACGAAGTTATGGGCAGCCCTGGAGGATTTATGGTTCCAGTTCCCTCCAGCACTACTTCAGACATTAGTCGAGTCCATGCCACGTCATGTTGCGGCACTTCTGCGTTAGCGCGGGGCCTCTACACGATATTAGGCAGATGTACCAGTTTCTTTGGTTCTTCAGTGTATTTATAGCATTGATTATGGCCAATTACTGGCCGAAACGTGGATCTGCCGTAATAAAGTTGGAACGGAAACGACGACTGATTGCTGCTCTCCAACATTTTCAAATTCATGTCCCAGTCGATGAGAGCATTCCACTTTCCTAATGGAAGTTACTTAGAATTTCGTAAATCGTTCCGAAATATAATGCTGCTTCCAACGACAAAAGAAAAGAAAGCAGAAAGCGAACACACTTCATAAAAAATATTTAAAAATAATCACATGTATTCAGTTGGTTATTATGTGTGGGGAAAATAAATGACTAAGTAAAACCTAAAACCAGTAACAACAACAGAATCCAATATGCAGTGGTGTACAAACTATTTTCTTAATGAGGGTGCGGGGGTTGGGCAATCAAACCCAGGTAATTATTTCGTCTAATATTAATTAGAGGTACATCATTCAGCAAAACCGCGAATACGTATGTCGATAATGTGGGAGCCATTAGGCAGTCAGGTGTATGTTTTTCTACAAAGAGAAACAATCCGTTAATACTAAAAGCCAGACAGATATGGGGACAATTTTATAGATTCTGTTCCTTCAAAGAATTTCGTTCTTTGAGAGAGAAGGCATTTATTTTGTTCCTTTTCAGACTCCAACAATTATACATAAAATTTCCGAAAGCAACTCTCTTTTCTACTCTTCGTGAAATAAATTATTGCACGATACGCATAGATTAATTTACCTTGCACTGTCTTGAGGGACTTGAAGTGGGAGCAAATAGGCGAGTCTCGACTGTGTCGTTGCTCACTTAATGATAGGTTTTGACAGTCGCAAGGCATAGAGTGATTTCACAGGGGCTGCTGACTATACTGGAACTATCAGAAACAGAATAAGCATGCGAATAACTTAGTCCATTTTATTGTCGCCCCGGTTATAACCGTTTTGTTACTAATTTTTGAATTTGGGTTAATATAAATAACGTCATGTAAAATATAACGTCTATAAGTCTGACAAAAATGTCGTCTCATCGCATCGAAATATGAGTTTCTTTCATTACGCCACACGGTGAATAATTGCTAACATTGACGGCGGCTGTATTCAAGATGACCACCGTAGCAGAAAGAAGATGTGAAGTTTCCTACTGAGAAAAAAATACAGTTAAGGACGTCTAGTATAAAATTTGCTAGAAAGCCTATTTCATTACCTACTATTGATGAATTCGCTGTTAAAAGTCATAAAACATTTCAAGTCCAAGAACTCTAATTCATTATCCACCCAGCATAAAAATGGACTATAACGCGCTGGCGAACGAACAGAATGTAGATCCCACAATCTTCGGTTCGCATATGAAAGGTTACGAAAGTGTAACAGTAATTGTTGAAATACTAATCGTATTGTTTGTTCAAAATGTTCAAATTAGTGTGAATTCCAAAGGGACCAAACTGCTGAGGTCATCGGTCCCTGGACTTATACACTACTTAAACTAACTAACGCTAAGGACAACACACACCCCCATGCGCGAGGAAGGACTCGAACCTCTGGCGGGAGGGACCGCGCAGTCGGTGACATGGAGGGCTCAAACCGCACGGCCGCTCAGCGCCGCTCTTTTTTTCCATATATTTGACACTGACATTACAGAGAGAATAGGAGAATGTTATCAGTAAGAAAAGAATAAAATTATGGACACTGAAGAAAACTTTCTCCAGAGACAAGTAACCGAACTTCAAGGAGTGGGAACAGAAGCGTGTAACCAAAAGGTAGGATCAAGAACATTCCGTTGATCACAGCACGCAACAGTAGTTTCGTCACAACATCCTGATCCTTAACCTCCTTAAAATAGTTTTGCAAGATATAATATTTATGGTAAAGTTGATTTGTCAGTACAATGGCAAACGATTTTCATATACCTAACAGGGACAATAATGAGGAGCCGTTTTGTCGCGAACGTATGTCAGGTATGAAATTTTCTACAACTATTGACTTTCTGTTATATTTTAATAATTCAGGTACAGTGTGTACCTTTCATTGTAAGTAAAAATCGAATCAAGTGTCAACGAGAACTTAAATACTGAATCAGGATTTACTATATTAGATAATGAAAATGACAATGCACTGTAGCAGGGTGGCACTGTCACAGTCGAAAACAATATACAATAAAAATCAACTGCATTGAATGGACAGAAAGTCAGACCAAATGATGCCACATGGCAAACAGTCGATGAGGTACATTCACAATCTTCAATAGGAAATGTCTCTTTTGAAAACAATTTGGATAGAAACAATGCAACAGGCTTAGGGCATTTTCCGAGATCGATATTGAGTGAACAGAACTGACACACACACATACTCAGGCTATAGAAGAAGTGTCATGATGATCACTTCATTGGCAAAAGATTCCGGAATAGCCCCGCATTCGAATCTCTGTGAGGGGACTGGCAAAGGAGAGATGACTATGAGAAAAAAATTGAATAATCAAGATAGGATAACGTTCTACGAGTCGCGTAGTGGTATGTCAGAAGCTTGAGTGTGGTAGGGAAGCCATAAAACCTGAAAATGGAAATTCAAAGGCTCAATCTACATATAGCAGGTGTTAGTAAAGTGAAATGGAGAGAATACAGAATTTCTTGTCAGAAGAGTACAGGGTAATATCAACAGTAGCGGAAAATGGCATAGCGGATGCAGGATTCGTTATGAATAGGAAGATAGAGCAGCGAGTATGTTACTGTGAACAGTTCAGTGACAGAATCGACAGAAAACCAACACTGACAACAATAGTTCAGGTATATGTGCCGACGTCGCAAGCTGAAGATGAAGTGGAATGCAGTCGTCGGGAAGGAGTAGAAGGACAGGTTACAGGAGAATATGGGTTTGGGGTAAGAAACAAGAGGGGAGAAAGACTAATTGAGTTCGGTAATAAATTTCAGCTACTAATAGCGAATACTCTTCAATAATCACAAGAGGAAGAGGTATACTTTGAAAAGGCCGGGTGATATGGGAAGATGTCAGTTAGATTATATCATGGTCAGACAGATTCCGAAATCAGATTCTGCATCGTAAGACGTACCCTGGAGCAGATATAGACTCAAATTACAATCTAGTAGTGATGAAGAATAGGCTGAAATTTAAGAGATTAATCAGGAAAATCAATATGCAAACAAGTGAGATACGGAAGTACTAAGGTATGACGAGATAAGGTTGAAGGTCTCTAAGGCTGTAGCTACAGCAATAAAGAATAGTCCAGTAGGCAGTATAGTTGAAGAAGAATGGACATCTCTAAAAAGGGCAGTCACAGAAACTGGGAAGAAAAACATAGGTACAAAGAAGGTACCTGCATAGAAACCATGGGAAACAAAAGAAATACTTGAGCTGATCGATGAAGGAAGGAAGTATATAAATGTCCATGTAAATTCAGGAATACAGAAATACAGGTCGCTGAGGAATGAAATAAATAGGAAGTGCAGGAATGCTAAGACGCAATGGCTGCATGAAAAATGTGAAGAAATCGAAAAAGAAATGGTAGGAAGAAGGAAATGTTCAACTGTGTGTCAATTCTTAAGCGACCAAACTGCAGATGTCATCAGTCCCCAGACTTACATACTACTTGAGCTAACCTATACCAACTTACGCTAAGAACAACACACACACACCCATGACCGAGGGAGGACTCGAACCTCCGGCGGGAGCTGCCGTGCAGTCCGTGACATGGCGCCTCAAACAGCGTGTCCATTCCTCGCGGCAGGCAGAAGGACTAACTCGGCTTACAGGAAAGTGAAAACAATCTTCTGTGAAATTAAAAGCAGACGCGGCAATATCAACAGTGCAACCGGAATTTCATTGTAAAATGCAGAGGAGAGAGCCGATTGGTGGAAGGAGTCCATTGAAAGCGTCTATGAGGGGGAAGATTTGTCTGAAGTGACAGAAGAAGAAACGGGAATCGATTTAGAAGGGATAGGGAATCCAGTATTAGAATCAGAATTTAAGAGAACTTTGGAGGACTTACGATCAAATATGGCAGAAAGGATCAATAACATCCCATCAGATTTTCTAAAATCCTTAGGGGAAGTGATAACAAAACGACTATTCACGTTGGTTCAAAAATGGCTCTGAGCACTATGGGACTTAACTTCTGAGGTCATCAGTCCCCTAGAACTACTTAAACCTAACTAACCCAAGGACATCACACACATCCATGCCCGAGGCAGAATTCGAACCTGCGACCGTAGCATTTGCGCCGTTCTGGACTCAAGCGCCTCGAACCGCTCGGTCACCGCGGCCGGCTTCACGTTGGTGAGTAGAATGTACGAGTCTGGTAAGATAATGTCTGACTTTCGGAAAAATAACATCCACACCATTCCGAAGACTGCAAGAGCTGACAAGTGGGAGAGCTATCGCACAATGAGCTTAACAGCTCACGCATCCAAGTTGCTGACAAGAATAATATACAGAATAATGGAAAAGAACATTGAGTATGTGTTAGGTGATGATCAGTTTGGCTTTAGGAAAGGTAAAGGCAATAGAGAGGCAATTCTGAAGTTGCGGTTGATGACGGAAGCAAGACTAAAGAAAATTCATACACATTCATAGGATTTGTAGACCTGTAAAAAGCTTTCGACAAGGTAAACTGGTGCAAGGTGTTCGAAAGTCTAAGAAAAATAGGGGTAAGCAATAGGGGGAGAGGGGTAATATGCAATATGTACAAGAACCAAGAGGATTTAATAAGAGAGGACGACCAAGAAAGAAATGCTCGAATTAAAAAGGGTGTAACATAGTGATGTAGTCTTCCTCCCCTACTAATCAATCTGTACATCGAAGAAGCAATAATGGAAATAAAATAAAGTTTCGGGAGAGGAACTAATATTCAAGGTGTAAGGTATCATCGATATGGTTCGCTGATGACATTGCTATCCTGAGTGAAAGTGAAGAAGAATTATATCATCTGCTGAATGGAATGGACTGTCTAATGAGTACAGAATATGGATTGAGAGTAAATCGAGGAAAGACAAAAGTAATGAGAAGTAGCAGAAATCAAAACAGCGAGAAATTTAACAACCGGATTGATGGTCGCGAAGTATATGACGTTAAGAAATTCTACTACCTAGGTAGCAAAATAACCAATGACAGATGGAGCAAGGAGGACATTAAAAGCTGACTAGCACTGGCAAAAAGGGCATTCCTGTCCGAGAGAAGTCTACTAGTATCAAACATAGACTTTAATTTGAGGAAGAAATTTTGGAGAATATACGTTTGGAGCACAGCAGAGGGTGTAGTAGTGAAACATGGACAGTGGGAAAACCGGAATAGAAGAGAATCGAAGCGTTTGAGATGTGGTGCTACAGACGAATGTTGAAAATTAGGTGAGCTGAAGAGGTAACGAACGAGGATGTGCTGTGCAGACTCGGAGAGCAAAAGGAATATGTGGAAAACACTGACAAGGAGAAGGGACAGGATGATACCACATCTGTTAAGACTTCAGGGAATGATTTCCCAGGTACCAGAGGGATCTGTAGAGGGCAAGAACTGTAGAGGAAGACAGAGACTGGAGTACTTACTGCAGATAATTAAGGACGTAGGTTGTTAGTGCTACTCTGATGTGACGAAGTTGGCACAGGAGAGAAATTCGAGACAGGCCGCATCAGCCAGTCAGAAGACTCAAGAGAAAAAAAAGGAAAAAAATAATCAGGAACAATTTCATCACTACAGGAGGAAAGGGGAAGTACAAGAATTTCATCAAGCAACTTCTGTTTATGTAATATCTTAGACTTCACGGCGATTTTGTGACATCTCTTTGAATCGGTTGTACTGCCGGGGGTCTGCGTTTTTCTAACTCAATATTTCGACGTTGTACCTTGTCGTCTTCATGAATACCTGATGAACACGCCGAGGGGAACACTTTCAATTATTTATTGCACAAGAACCAAACATTGTACAGATATAATAATATGTCATTTTGAAGAGAAACCATGAAAGTTTTTATTTCATGTATACCACCACAGCGTAGTTTGGTAATTTGCCGATAGTCAGCGCTAGTCGCAAACATGGCGAGTTCAGGTGCGGAGCGAGCTTTCTGTGTGTTGGAGTTCGACAAAAACAAGTGTGCTTCAGCTGTTCAACTTATGTTTAGAACCAAGTACAGGAAGAAGCCACTAACAAGGAAGGCCATTTACCACTGGCACAACAAATTCGTTACTACGGGTTAATTGTATCCAGCAAAGAGAAGCGGACTTCCCGGTGTAAGTGAAGTGTGCCGGCCGTGCGGCCGAGCGGTTCTAGGCGCTTTAGTCTGGAATCGCGCGACCGCTACTGTCGCAGGTTCGAATCCTGCCTCGGGCATGGATGTGTGTGATGTCCTTAAGTTAGTTAGGTTTAAGTAGTTCTAAGTTCTAGGGGACTGACGACCTCAGATGTTAAGTCCCATAGTGCTCAGAGCTATTTGAACCATTTTATTGAAGTGAATGTGGAGTGCGCACACGAGACATTCACAAGGAGTCCAAAGAAATGGGTGCGTCATGAACTCTAAATAGCTCCAATGACAGTGTTCATCTTTCAGCGGGATAGGGCTCCACCCAATTTTCGTCATGAAGTTTGTGGATACCTGAAACACATGGCCATTTCCTTTTTCTGCCTTCCTTGCCGCCTAAACTTCCCTCATTCGTTCGTTGTGTTTCCGATCATCTGTCTATGCTTGTTGTCGGCTTCGTGTCTTCGGCTTCATCTTGGTTGCCTTTTTAGTTGCCCATATTTCTTTCATCTTACGGCTGTGATCTTGTTTGCGTTCTTCGGTCCATTTTAAGCTTGTTCTTTTGTCACAGTGTGTCTAATGTAGTTTACTTTCCTGAATGATGTTTCTGAATTTTATTCTTTCGTTTATTGTGTCTGGTGTGATGTTGAGTTGGTTCAGGCCGTTTTCTACCTCTGCCACCCATTTGTTGTTCTAGTGGTTACCCATTCAAAGATCTGTTTGTTCGGTCTGTGTGATGGCATTCTGTATAGGTGTCCATAGAATTGTAGTCTAATCTCTTCTGTGATTGTCTCCGTATGTTTGTATAGTTCCTCTGTAGGTTTCTTCAGCCACATTCCATTGTTGTTAGTTGCGCCAAATATTTTCCTAACTATTTTCCGTTCTACTTTTTCTGGTTGTCTGTATGCCCTAGGATTAGTGTCGTCTCCGCTGTATTTAGTGCTTCGGGGAGCACCACCTTGTCGTAGTGGCGTAATTTGGCTTTTTGTGAGATAGACTTCTTGTTGTAATGGTTCCACACTACTTTGTATGCCACGTCCAGTTTAGTTTTGCTTTCCTCGTTGGAGTCTCTGCTCATTTTTAGTGTTTCATGGAGGTATTTGAAGTTCGTCGTTTTGTAAATCGTGCCGTACTTTGTGTTCACAGATGAGAGTTTCTTTGTGCTCATAAACTGTGTCTTTTCTTAAGAGATGTGTAGTCCAGTTTTGGAAGCGATTTTGTGTGGTTTTTCAATAGTTCTTTTGTTTCGTTTATACCTTTCGTGACTATCGCCAAATCGTCTGCAAAAGCCAGGCATTTAATCTGTAGGTTTCCTAAGGGTATCCCCTGTTGTGATATTTCCCCTTCTTTCATTACCTTATCTAACACTAGATTGAAAAGGAGAGGTGAGATGCCATCGCCTTATCGGACACCTGTGCGAGTTTTGAAGGGCTCTGATAGTACCCTGCAGAACTTTACTTTGCAGGTCGTGTTGGTCAAGGTTTGCTCTATGATAGTCCATGTCCTGTTGTCTAACTTGTATTCAGCTAAAATTTTGAAGAGAATTTTCCGGTCGATAGAGTCGTACACCTTTTTGAAGTCGACAAATATAATGATCGGGTCCTGTTTGTGTTGTAAAATCATTTTCAGGTTTCAAATTTGTTCAGCACAAGACCACCCTTTACGGAAGCCTGCTTGGTAGTCCCCAATCAAGTCGTCCGTCTGGCATTCTAGTTTATTTAATAAAGCCTTAGAGAGGATCTTGTATGTGGCCGGTAGTGGGGACTCCTTTGTAGTTTTTCGGGTGTCTTGTCGGTGTATCAGGGCAGTTTTCCAATCGTTAGGAGTTTACATGGTTTCCCAGATATCTTCCAATATCCTGTGGATGTCTTTGGCGAGTTCTGGATCTTGTAACTTCCAGATATCCGCGATGATGTCGTCTTCTCCTGGTGCTCTATAATTCTTGAGTAACTCGATTATTTCTTTAACTTCTTATAGAGTTGAAGGTTCACTATCTGGATCGTACGTGCTCGGTTCTGTCATCAGTTCTTCCATAGGGGGGTACATGTTGAGGAGTTTTTCAAAGTACTTCTCCATAATGTCACAATTGTTTTTGGTATTGGTTTCTAGGGTTCCATCCGGACTTCTGAAGCACAAGTGGGGTGGTTGATATCCGTTCATATTTTCTCTGAACGTTCTGTTGAAGTTTCTTGGGTTCTTCGTGAAGTCCGATTCGATCTCTGTCAGTCGCCGTTTACCATACTGTCGTTTTTCACTGTGAATGATTTTGCTTTTATTGTTTCTGTGTTTTCTGGAAGTTCATCCGATTTTCTGGGATTCTATGGCTACTAATGTTTTTCCGTGCACTTATTCGTTGGTCAATAGCTTGGTCAAAAGTGTGGTTTCACCAACGGCGTTTCCTTGTGCGTGGTGTTTGTGGTGGTTTCATGGCCTCTCGGATTCCTCCTGAAAGTTGTGTCCAGTCTGTCGTTTCCTCCATTTTAATTTTGTTTAATATTTGTGTCTGGTTTAAAGTAAGATATTCTGGATCGGATCTAAAAATTTTGTTCTTCTGGAGCTTTATCTTGGGCAAAAGACGAATCCTCATCTGTAGTAGATGGTGGTCTGAGTCGAAGTTGCCTTTATGTGTGTCTATGTTCAGAATTTCTTTTTGTGAGTCTTTCTCGACTATTACGTGGTCGATTTGTAGTTCTTGCTTTCCGTTGAGGAATTTCCACGTGGTAAGTTTCCGTGTTGGTTTCTTGAATTTTGATGGCACAATGGCGAGGTCGTGGCTTTTGCAGAAGTCTGTCAGGTGTTTTCCATTTTTCTGTATTCCTTTTCTTTTCCGAGTTTAGCGTTGAAGTCTCCCAGTATTATTTCGACTCTATGTGCAGGAATTTTCCTGATAGTTTCTTCCATTGTCGTCCAGAAATCATGAATTACGTCCGGGCTTTTCCTGTTGTAGTCATTAGTCGGTGCAAGTGTGTTGATTATTGTGTAGGATTTGTTGGCTGATTTCATTGTGACGATGCTGATTCTTTCGTTTTGTGACGAAAAGTCGATTATGCTGTCCGTGATGGACCTGTGTACTGCAAATCCTGTGCCAAAAAGCCGTAGGTTTTTCAGTTGTCTCGATGGTTTTCCTTTGTATATTCTAAAGTTCTCCGTGTTGAAATGGTCTTCATCTGTGAATCGTGTTTCTTGCAGTGCACATATTTTGATTTGAATTTTTTCGAGAGTGTCTGTGAATTTTTTTATCTTTCCTGTCTTCATCAGTGTGTTCACGTTGAGTGTGCCGATGTAGTGTTTACGTTTGGTCTTGAGGGAGTTTGAGAAGGTCTGATTCTTCTCATGATTTCCGTGAGCGCCCGGAATCCTATGCTCACGACGATCCCAGTCTATTGACCGGGGCCTGGGGTAATGAGATTTTTCTCGTTGTACCATCATGATGCTTAGTAGTTGGATATATGACATGCTGCCGAGTACAAACTGACTTTCCAGATCAGGAGGTTGGTTAAAAAATTACTCTGAGCACTATGGGACTTAACATCTGATGTCATCAGTCCCCTAGAACTTAGAACTGCTTAAACTTAACTAACCTAAGGACATGACACACATCCACGCCCGAGGCAGGATTCGAGCCTGCGACCGTAGCGGCAGCGACGTAATGTATCTTAACTTACCTTGATACTTGTAACTGACGGCTATGCAAAGATTTTGCTATTTCAGTCAGGTATGACTAACCTTATTTCCTTCTTAATTTATATACAATACATTAGTTTTACGTATGTGCTTTAACATAGAGATAGTTTTTAATAGAAGAGTGTGAAGTAATTATAATCGTCATAACTTATTCGGTTGTAGTTTTACATAAATAGCGTAGTTCCTTCCCATTGTAAGTAGCTGTATATAGTACAATATGGTGGCACCTAACTTTAGTACCGCCTGTATATTCATTAGCCTGTTCCTCTTCATAGCTTACTCGTTAATATTTTTTTGTTACCATGGTATAAGCGTAACATTTCTGTAAATAGTTCTTTCTTTGGGAGTGACCATATCTCTTCTGGAAACTACATCAAATGTAGTGAGAGGAAAAGGAGAATATTTACTACCTGAAACTCAGCTAACTCCTCCTTTTGCGCAGTGCCAAGCGTAGCCTGCCCGACTGAATTATTGTCGTTCAAAAATGCTTTTAATGTAAAGGTTTTATATTGTCATTTTCTCGGAATAGAATAATAAAATTTTCATAATAGATGTCAAAGATTCCTCTCTCTTACCTTGGATTATACCTTGCCCGAAATTCATTATGAGATTCTCCAATATGTTTCAAAATTAATGAGAATAGTTTGCGTGTAGTTAAGCGAAAATGTATATTGCGTCACGCTCTAGAATTGTTTTCATTCTTTGTTTTCAAATTTCCGTAAGTATCTGAGATAGTTGTATTTTCGGTAAGGGCTGTAAGCGCTGAAGTGGTTGAGGTGCGCTGGCCGCTTATGTTTAGCGTATAAATTCTTTGATATCCTTATGTAGATATAATGCACGTATTTTTCCTGTTTTTGGGCTGCACAACAAATAGCATCCCGGGTGTGGTACCCTGTATATAACGCAAGGACCTAGGTACAACGACTGCCATTTTTTTAAGCTTTTTGTGTGTGGAAGACTGAGAATGTACTGTCCAAGTGTCTTTTATCATACTGTTTTTATGAGCTTGTGCCTTTGCTTAAACATTTTGAAGGCTTGTCTAACCTTCTAACAGCACCTCTTTCCAGAAAGTTTAGGTAAGGACTTAACCCAGTCATCTGTTTCATGTTTCTTGTACATTTAGACAAATTGTGTAAAACCATTTTAGCAGTGCGGCAGTTATTTATTATTTGCCGAAAAGCTGTCATCTATTCAAATCACTTATTGTGTCTGTGTGGTGTATAAACTCTGATAAACCTGTTAAACTCACAAAATTCCTGTGCTTTTGGGCTGGCCTCAAGTGAAATTTGGAAACATAAGTATGTTTTCTGGTATGCGACTCGACAAATTCATTCCACTTCGCATTTCTGAAGTTAGCTGCATTATCAGACAGAATAGCTTTTGCTTTACCAACTCTCACCAAATATTCTCTCACGATTGGCTTAATAATACGACCCGTCGTTGGAGTTTTAGTGGAATACGCCTGCAGGTGTTTAGAAAATACTTAATACAAGGCTATTACCTATTTCATTCCTCCTTTTGCGGTCGGCAAAGGTCCTGTGGCATCGACTCAAACGAGGTCAAGTGACTTTACTCGTTTAACAGCATGTAATTCACTCAATCGTGATCCATTTAAGTGCCTGGTCTTTGAGAGATTGCACCTTCCTTCATGACATGTACTCTACGGCTAATGTTGGGGAAAGAGGCAGTATGACGTTTTTCTGAGCTCTCTCGGTTACACCATAGTGACCTCACGAGTTTTGAGTATACCTGATAAAACTGTTTACAATATGTTTGGAGTAAACACTTTCGCTAGGTACCAGATTGAGGCGTTCGATGATAAAACAAAATCCCATCGTGTAACTTATAATGTGTTCTCAAGTCTGTATCATCAGTACTTGTTAGTTGTTGCCTTACCTTGTTCCATCGAGTGTGTTCGCCTTGAGGCAGACTCATATGTTTACACAATATGACATAATAGAGCCTATATGTACCATCGTACATGAGCAGAACCTTAAAGTCGGATGTTTGTTCTGTTAATTCTGCATATTCACTTCATCCTTGTGGAAATCTAGGCAGTGCATCTGCCAAAATATTTTGTTCACCTTTGATATAAATTACCTCAAAATCGAAATCCTGAAGAAAGAAACACCGTCTGGCTAATCCTTTGTGCAATGGTTTTCATATCAGTAAAAATGAAGTAGCCTTTGAAACGTCCCCTTTGAACAATTGTACAAGACTGTGCTTAAACTGACACACAATATTTTTTAGCGCAACGCAATCTGACTTTCAGAAATCCCTACAAAGGAATGGTCCTGACTGACATTAACCTGTACGTTTCACAAATCACTTACCTCACCAAAAATCTTCCTTACTCGAACTACTGCAATACAGCGAGCGCCACTACTGCCAGCTGAAAAAAAGATTCAAACTTAATAGTCATAATATATATATCAGTTCATGACATCCAGTCTAACAAATTTCAAAACTCCGCCATCTCTCTCCCCATATCCACCACTGCTGGCGGCTCACCTCCAACTGCGCAACGCTACGCGCTGTTCACATCCAGCTGCCGCTGCCCAACACTACAATGGCAGACAACAATGCAAACTAGCCACAGACTGTACACAGCACAGCCAGTGATTTTCATACAGAGCGCTACGTAACGTTGCCACTAAGAAAACATAAACAGCCTACTTACATAAAGAAAACATAAACAGCCTACTTACACCTTATGATCACAATACATTTGGGTGCGATTTCTCAGTAGGACATACTGGAATTTCCTTTTAGCCCATACTACTGCGAGAGCTTCAAGCACTTTCACATTCTGTCAGTGTGCAACTAGTAGCAGTGATTATATTTACATTTTGATTTTTATTATAGTGGTAAATCTGAAACAACATTGCGATCCTTACCTTTTTATAGGTCATCTCGCATATAGATTTCTTTGTCATACCTTAAGAAATAATTGCTTATCAACGTCATGTCACCACTACCGTTCTCCTGTTTTCGGTCGGCCACGTGAGGTGAAGGTTGACCGATCGCCGTTTACGGGCTGGGGAGGCGGGCTACTGCCGCTCCAGTCAGTCACTTCTACTGTGTTCATAACGCGTGGTCGGTATTTTGCCATGTCCTGTAATGTGCTTAATTGGGGGCAGCGTTCCGCTGACTGGTTTATACCGCTCCCATCGCCGTTGTTTTCCTGATTGTTATTTATGCATGGGTGTTCACTCCTGTTCCCATACGCTTGATGCCTGCTATCGCCGGTAGCGCACCAATTATTCCATAACGATTATTTCTTGATGGTGAACCACGATACCGTGAATTGCAATTTCTATTACTTCTCTCTCGGAATGCGTTCCTTTGAGGATTACTGAATCCTTGATTACAGTTATATCCTTGCGGCGGTACATATGGCTGCCAACCGCACATCGCTTTGCAGTACTGATTTCTGCTATTACTGCCGTTGTTGTTGTTATTACCGGTACCACGATTATTAAGTCCTTAATTTTTTAGTGGACTCGACTGGTCTCTGTTACACTCATTTGAGTTTTGACTACTCGGATAGGTGCGGTACATCGAATCCACGACCGTGATAAAGTGTTCCTAGTAGTAAGATGGCACAGTCACTAGTTTCTTACCAATGTTACTCGGCACACCTCTCTTTAATGTCCTCAAAACATCGGCATGTGATATCGAATTGGTTCAGTGTCTCGTCTTGATTAAGTAAATTTCGAAATAGCGTCGGAATCCGCCTTGTTTTACATTAAATGGCTGTGGGTTAAAAAGATAAATTCGTAGTCATCCTTGAATTCTGTGCTACCAGTATTTCTCTAAGAAGGCCTGTTCAAATTCTTCATACCTTCGACAATGTTCTGGCTCTTCGTATGCCACAACTACGCATCACCTTATTGGCAACAAACAACGAGCTTTGTTTTTCGCATTTCGGACCAATGTCGAGTTAAAACATCTCTAAAACCTTTTCTTGGGTTCTTGTGAGAAGACAGGGAACTGTCTGCCGTTTATTAGACACTTGTCTGTTATGACTGACGATGGGCCAGGCATTACGGCATCAGATTGCGAACTCATCCTGTGCATGTTTAGAGGCGGCAATGCTGTGTATGGTGGAACTTGCACATACGGTTGTTTCTATACAACCTGTTATCCATTGTTTTCCCATAATCTGACTTTGGCGAAACAAAGTTCGCGTGACTGCTGTCTGGTACTGCTTTTCTGTCCCGATTAGCTGCGGAAGGCGCTTCGATCGATCTTTCTCTTCCACTGATAAGTTCGGGACGAATGTTACCTTTTACTGCTTTATTATCACCATCCATTTTAGTGAGTATTTTATGTTCTCTGTTGTTTATGACCTCTTCAACCACGTCAACGTAAGCTTTTGGTTCCCGGACGCACTTTTCTGCTAGTGTAGAATCGCTGACAAAGGCGCCGTCCTCTGCTTCCTCATTTAACCTTTTCACACTCTGTCGGTTGCAGTCGTACTCTGCGTTTAAAAAGGTTTCTCCTAAAGTCAGAAATCCTACGTCTTGCTTGAGTTTTTGTACATCACCCGGAAAATTTTCGCACGCGGATTTCATTGCAGATACGCGTGTTTGAACTGCTGTTGCCATGTGAGCTAAGCTTTCGTAAGCGCTTTGTAAACTACCGTGCACCGTTTCAGTTTCTAAAACTTGATCTGCACTTAGACCTTGGTTTTCAATGGTATTAGAAAGTTTTTGGCTAGCTGATTGTACATATTTGTAAATTTCGTACGTAATTTATTGGTTGCCTCTGTCAACTGTGTGTTCAATTAGTACGCAAATGTTTGATATCGTTCGAAAGCGTTGTGACTTTTTGGTCGAGGTACTAGGACATTTATCTAAATTGCCGACACCAGTGGACATGTTTGTGATTTTTGAACTCATGTCTGTATTCGGTTGCATTACTTTCTGTAAGTGTTGGTGTATGGTTGACACCTGGGAATGAGGACTGTCTAATGTACGTATAGCCTGAATATGTGTGTGTCAATTCTGTTCACTCAGTAACGAACTCGGAAAGTTTCCTAAATTTGTTGCATTGTTTCTGTCCAAATTATTTTGAAAAGAGACATTTCCTATTGAAGATTGTGAATGTACCTCATCGACTGTTAGCCATGTGGCATCATTTGGTTTGACTTTCTGTCCATTCATTGCAGTTGATTTTGGTTGTATATTGTTTTCGACTGCGACAGTGCCATCCTGCTACAGTGTATTGTCATTTTCATTATCACTACCGTGAGTATTTATTTTCTCGTTGACACCTGATTCGATTTTTACCTACAATAAAAGGTACACACTATAATTGAATAATTGAACGATAAAAGACACTCAATAGTTGAAAATTTTGCACTTGACGTATGTTCTCGACAAAATGGCTTCTCATTACTGTCACTGTTAGGTATATGAAAATCTTTTGCTACCAGAAATATTACAGAAATATTACCAGAAATATTACAGCTTCGAAGAAGCTTTTAAGGAGATAATGTTAAGGGTGTTGTGGCGACATTGCTGTTGCGTGTTGTGTTCAACGGTATATTCTTGATCCTACATCTGGGTTACGTGGTTCTGTTCACGTTCCGTTAAGTTCAGTTACTTACCTCTGGACAAAATTTTCATCAGTACCCACAATTTTATTCCATTTTTACTAGTAACATTCTCCTTTTCTCACTCTACTCCCATTGTCAAAGATGTGAAACAAAGAATACAGTTAGTATTTCAACAATCACTGTTACGGTTACATTATCTTTTACTTACGATCCGAAGGTTGTGGGATCTGGTCTCTGTTCGTTCGTCAGTATATTATACTCTATTTTCACACTGTGTGGATGATGAACTAAATATTTCGAACTGGAAATGTTATATGACTTTTATCTGTGAAGGGATAAATGAAAATTAATGAAATTCTGTGGCGGCCTGTTGCCGAACAGATACCAACAAACATGTCTAAAATAAACTTTAGAGGACATTTAATAGTTATGTTCTTAGTTGCATTTTCATCTCAGTAGGAAACTTCACCTTTTATTTCTGCTGTGATGGTCGTCTTGAATACAGCCGCCATATATGTTAGCAATTGTTCACCGTTTTGCCTAACGAAAGAAACTCGTATTTCGATGCGGTGAGGCTACCTGTGTGTCAGATAAATATACAGGCATTATATTTTAGTTGACATAATGTATAGTAACCCAAAATCCAGTATTAGTAATAAAGCTGTTACAGTAGGAGGGCAATAAAACGTTCGCGACCTGTTTTTATTAAGACGCACCACATACTCCTCTCTTCCTGCCGAATTAAAAACAAAGTGGGAGTCACGTCTCTCTCATCTAACAGCATCTCTGTTGCAGCACATCGCTTCCATTTTTATCTTATGAATATATCTTTGGAAACATCTAGCAACTGCCACTATAGATATCAATATTTCGTGTAAGGTATATTATATTGCGCAGATCTTTTCCCTGCCCAAAACGGCAGCGAAAAAATATTAGCAACTGTCTTGTCTATTTATACGGAAAGGTAACAGATTTTAACAACGTTATGAGTTAGTGACGAAGCCTCGCACGGAATCGGGCTCGCCTCTCACAGATATCACAAGCAAGGGTTCTGCACTGTATGTCCGACGCATAATACTAATTGTGACTCGTGAACTGCATACTAGCTCGTCACGTCTCTTCACTCTCGTTCAGCCAGAGAGTCTTGCTCCGCCAGTTGACGTAGGTCGCATTCATTTCGAAATGCGTCACGTTCGACATTTTTATATCATTTTGAGCTATTATGGCGACGACATCTTGAGGTGGCAAATGTAATAGAAGATTGAAATAAATATATAACCGAGCAGCGCCAGGTACTCAGCTAGTATTAAATAATATGTATGTTCCAAGGACGAATGTTGAAGTTTTGGGAGGAAGTTGTGTGTCCGCAGCTCGTGGTCGTGCGGTAGCGTTCTCGCTTCCCACGCCCGGGTTCCCGGGTTCGATTCCCTGCGGGGTCAGGGATTTTCTCTGCCTCGTGATGACTGGGTGTTGTGTGCTGTCCTTAGGTTAGTTAGGTTTAAGTAGTTCTAAGTTCTAGGGGACTGATGACCATAGATGTTAAGTCCCATAGTGCTCAGAGCCATTTGAACCATTTTTGAGAAAGTTGTGGATTCCCCAGATGTTTTCATCTCTGGAACTAGTGATTTCAGGGAATATAAAAATTTTTGACTACATCTCTAACTCAAGCTTACTCACAGGGACGGGTTGGTCTGTCCCAATCCCACTGAACAGCTATCACAGTGTGTCCGTTGTAAGGTTTAGTGGACCAACATCACTCTCCCGATTCACATGATGGAAGTGGTTTCCTCTTGGTATAAAGTCGTTAATAGCTTAATTCCTACTGGACTGAGTGACACAGCAACATGATGTCACTGTGTTTAGTTGGACACACCTCCATATAGATTTACCTGCAGTGGTCACCTGGCGAACTGTCTCTGGCTGTAGAATCAGCTTGCTGTCCTCACCATTACTTATGTCACTGCTTGCACCAGCGACACTATCCCGCGGCCAGATTCCTCCCTCATTCCGAAGTAGAAGACGAACCACCTGATGTGGTTAATTGCTCGTTTTGTACATCCTGTTTGTTCTGGTGTGGGAGAGGATGAAATTTTGACGATTCATCAGTACGTGCCAACTGCCTGTTGGGGCGCCTCGCAGATGCCCGTTATTGGAGCAATTTTGTACATTTACCAGACGAGGTGTCGGGTTAGGTGCTCAGCAGATGTGTCCCTTGAGTGATAGAGATGTCGAGGCACCCTACTGGGTTATATGACAATTATCATTTCTCGTTTCTATACGCGACAAGCTGTTTCGCCTATTGTGTTCTCTGCATACTGATGTAAAAAATCGTAACACCAAGAAGGAGTTGTGCGACGTAAACGATAATTGGCAGACGTGTTTCTACATCTTAAAAATGGTATCTATTCTAACTTAGTTGTTTTGAATGCACACTGTAACGGTCGTGAGCGTTAATACCTTCGGGAATAGACGTGGTGAGCTTGTGCTAGATAAGACTAACCTTTAAGGAGACAAAGACTCCATTATTAACATCTAACTGAGTTTGGAAGAGGACGTATAATAGGGCTACGAGAAGTTGGATGTTCCTTGTGCGATGCTGCAGAAGCACTTGGCAAGAATGTAGTCACCGTACATAATGCAGCCACTGTTGTGCTTTCTGATGAAAGCTCATTCTGCCTCGGTGGCAGTGATGGCCGTGTGAAGTTAGAAGGAGATCTTTTGAGGGCCTGCAACCAGCCTGTCTGCGTGCTGCACGCACTGGACCTACTTCTGACCTATGGTCTGAGGTACTATTTCATATGATAGCAAAAGCAATCCCGAGGTTACTCCACGCACCCTGTCTGCAAATTTGTACCCTCAGTATGATGACTCTATCTGTAGCGCAGCCATCGATGAACAGCATTGCAGGGGTTGTTTTCCAACGGGATAACTCTAGCTCACATACCGTTGTCGTATCCCAACATACTCTACGGAGTGTGGACATGTTGGCTTGACCTGCTAGATCACCAGATCTGCCCCCAATCGAGCATATATGGGACGGCATTGGACGACAACTGCAGCTTAATCCACAAACAGCATTAACCGTTCCTGTATCGAGCAACCAAGTGCCACAGGCATGGAACACCATTCCACAAACTGACATCCGGCACCTGTTCAACACAATTCATGCGCGCTTCCGTGCTTCCATTCAACATCGTGGCGTTTGCCCCTTTTATTAATGCACCAGCATTTCACATTTGTAATGGCTTATCTCTTGCTTACATTAACCTGTGATCTTGCAGTGCCAATCACCAAAAACTGTTACCAACCTAAACATGACCTTGAAATTTCTTTACTCTACTCTGATTACGTTTTGGTGTTCGATTTTTTCCGTCAGTATAGACAGGGAAACAAACCACGTGTTGGCATGTGTTTTGACCTTTACCTGTTTGTTGCTGCCATTTCAGTGATAAAGAAATAAAAAACAGCGCTGAAGCACCTACTTGGAAACCGAGAGCTCAAAAAAGAAAAAAAAATACTACTGAATAAGTGCGTGGATTGGCAGTTTGTAGACTCCGAGTCGATTGCCACTTCTGCTATCATTATTTTCATTTTATTTCAAGTCTTGCAGTGGTAACGATTGATTGTAAATTTAATTGTATTTAAAGAGCTCAGCTTATATACATAACATTCATATATTCAATTTAGTTACGATTACTACCCTTGTAAGTCACAGTTCTGTTACCCACCACATTGTGGTACACTGGTAAAATTTTTCACGAGCCGCCACTGGAAGGTACTACGGGAAAATGATATCAAAACTTTTTAAAAAGCTTTGTTCGAGCTTCTTATCTTGCAGTACTTTTTTCAAATGCAGACTAGATGTGGTAAATGTGTTAGATGCTGACTTCTCTATGATTTATGGAAGCACCTTTACGAAAAATGGAACTCATTGCTGTAGTTTTATAATTAAAATGAGACGAACCATCAGATTCCGTTCCTTATTTCTTTTTCTTAAATATTGAACTTAAGGTCTAGCCATGAATTTTTGGCTCACTATGAAAACAGTCCACCTAATTAATAATAAATTGTTGTAGAGTCCGCCTTTAGCAACTGATCAGGCTGCTGAACAATGACTTTTGTCCCAATTGGCCTTCATTTACAAAAGGCCGAAGAAGTATTAATACTTTCTCACTGACTTCCCTACTACTAACATGGCATACTGATGTACACTTTCACTGTTAATGATCATGAGAAACTAGATTTTTCACTTGCAAACTAACCGTTTTGCATAATTTCAGTAGAATTAGCTCAACTAATCCGTGGAACATGAATAAACCCTTTATTTGGCACTGCTTTCAAATTCCGAAAAGAAACATTTAGATATTTTTCAAATAAATATTTCCAGATGTAATGGAGTATTGATGTATTATTATTCGTGTTTACTCTATTTTAATGTAAGTGAATGTCAGTGTATCTGTTTACGAATTCTAAACGTGCACTAACTGAGCCTCTACGAACGTCTTCCCTTAATCGTAAAAATTCTGTGTGTGTGTGTGAAAGATAGAGAGAGAGAAAGAGAGGTATGTGCCATGTAGTTATTAGTATCGCTAGATAGCAGCTAAGCTGTTAACAAACTGTAATAAAGCAAACGTCAGGCAGGGCTGCATTATCAGTTCAAAAGTATCCAGACATCTATTATTGAACTTTAATATGGGGTGTGCCCACCCTTCATCTTTCTCATGGCTTGAAATCTGCTGGGGACCTTATCAATGAAGTGCCTGATTGGCCGTGGAGGAATAGTAGCCCATTATTCCTCAAGAGCTGAAAACATGATGGAAGAAAGTGTTGATGGACACAGGGTTCTGGAGAGAAGTCGACTTTGTACATCATTCAAGGTGGTTCCACTGCGTTCATATCGCGACTCTGGGCAGAATAGTCCATTTCAGAAATACTGTTATCCACAAGTGATTGCCTCAGATATGCTGCTTTATGACGGGGAGCATTATCATCCTGATACACACTGTTATCGTTTTCTAATTATTACTCTACTGTATGTAGTGCTGTAAAATGTATTTATATCTTTCAGCATTTACCAGTCTTTTTAAGCACAATAAGAAGATCATACCCTAACTTCGAAAATCACCCCCATATCAAACACCACCTCGTCTGTACTTCACCGACGGCACTATACTTTACGGCAGAAACGTTTCAGCAAACCCATACCCTTCCATTGGTTTGACATAGGTTATAGCTCGAATCACCACGACATTTCATTCGTTTCCAGTCATCTACTGTCAAGTGACGTCACTTTTTACACCCCCACAAGAGCCGCTTCGCATTGACTACAGAAATGTGGGGCTTATGATGAACTGCTCCACTATCGACCCTATCTTATTTAACTCCATGCGCACAGTCATTGAGCAGGCGGGGCTGCTGGTAAGGAGTGACCGCTTCCAGTGATATGATGTGGTCTTTTACAACTGTGTTCTGAAATGCTTAACAGACACTGTCTCTCAGTACACGAAGTCTGCATGCTCTTGGTTTAACTATAATTGTTCCTTTGCCTTTCTGGTTCACAATCACATGCAGTCGACCTGGGTAGTTTTGAAGGGATTAAAACCTAGATCTCTTACTTAGGTGACGTTCAGTATTTGGTTACTGAGCTATCATGGCTGACCTATTCTGCTGTTTCTCCTTCTCTACTGACTATACAGCACTACACACCTCCTTTTACACTTGAATGTCTGCATGTAATGACATCTAGTGGTCAATTCTGCGTGAAGTAGGCATGCCTTAATACTTTTCATCATATAGCATATATGAAATTGAAGAAATCTTTGTTTATATCTCGTGTATATTCGTAATCTACGCTTACATATGAAAGAAACTGTCGCATTGCTTTTTAATCAACAAGTTTTTTTATCAAAGGATGCAGCTGATGGATGGAGGAAGATTTTTACTGGTGTCGCTAACTGTAGAGAGTGATAAACCGTGCGACTTCCCTTAGCAGAAAGTTTCTTCGTTGCCTTTTCCCACAAATTTTCGTCGTTGCCTTGTGAATATCAGGAAAGATATGGCGTCAGATATCAGGCATGCTGGACATGCGTGTTTACTGAAACGAGAATCACATCACTCAAGTACTTGCTTGTTCTTTGTCATCTCTCAGTTAACAGCAAGATACTGCGTGTCTTATCGGTAACCTGAGAAGCGGATGGCACTTGTTATTAGCCTGCTGTTTGTCCGCTTGCATGACCTTACAAGCAGACACAATGTACTGTAACAGCAACGACGTTGTACTACTGTACATATAAGTATTTTTTTTCCATCTGGTTTTTCGATAAACTAGTGTAATTGATGCTCTGATTTCATTTCTTTTTTGTTTCATGCCATTGTGTTAAGAAAACTGTAAACAAGTTTCAATGTGAATATTAATGTTTATGTCAAATTTCAAGCAATATTGTAATAGAATTGAAATGTAAAAAATTTTCGAACTGTTGTAAGATGTTTAAAATTGTAATTGTGCATCTGGTCCATACGTAGACAATGTGTTAGGATATGTAGAATGCAAAACCTCGGGTGAATACCCGGCCTGTCAGGGAGCGGTAAAAGGTGGATGGCAGGCGAGCGCGGTAAAATGCGCACGGGCACTGCACGCCACAACGGGATTAGCAGTTGTAGTTGGAGTCTGGCACTGGTTTGAGCAACACCTTCTGGAGCGAGGAGGCTCTCCTGGAAGACGTAGTTTCACTGAGCCTCGGGTATGCCGTTCCAAATCCCACACAGCATGGCAAAATTCCATAGGCACTAAATGGAAAAGTATTGCGACGCTAAGAAGAATTAAAGTGCCGATACGTCAAGAGCCATAGCTGTGGTTGTATGTGTACTCAGTGCCTCGCCATCTCGCCGCTCACCAACCGCCGCATCGATACACGCAGGTTGAAACTTTTAGTACTGTATTCGTATGGACCATAGAGTGAACTGTTCAATAATAACCTAAATTTTACCAGAACTTTCCCCTCATTTAATTATCCTCACAACTAACCTAGACGGGGTCCTTTCCAAATGTTGTGCAGTCCGAGTGTCCTGAAATGAAAAATTAAATTTTGTGTTAATAATAATTACTTGCAGACCTAGTTATGTTAGAATGGTGTTTAAAGAACTGTTTTGTTAATGAACCAGTAAATGAATAACGAAGGTCTAACGAAGTTAAAAGATAACTTTAATATTGATATAGTAATGAAGTTTAATTATTTCGAGACAGATATAAAGGTATGTAAATGAGAAGTAAATAAGATAAAAAGAGCAGTAACTAATATACTGGAAATCTTGAACGCATGATAATATCAGTAATCAATTTTTTTAATATAGTGATCATAACAGTTTCAGGGTCCCCCCCCCCTTTTTACTCATTTGAATTCTGAAGTGTTCCACATTGGTTTGACCAGCAAAAGTTAAAGTCAATTTATAAGTCAAAATTTATCAGTGTTTTATATTTATTAAAATTGACATTTTGTGTGTGGCTCGAAAGTGTTATTTCTAGGGTAACCTATGCCCGATTTTAATCAGATCAATAGACAGTACGAAGTTTTGTAGTATACATTATAGTGCAGTGTTATGTATTCATGGTTTTTCCATATCAGTACAGAACGTGAAATTATCAGTTCAATAGATTTTCTGGTTCTAAAATTTTACTATATTATGCAGTGTTACTACGTGTTGTTTTGCATGAATATACACCAACATGTACAGGGAAGAAACTCAGTTAATGCCTAATTGGGCTGGCGACCGTGTTATTATCAAATTGGTAGCATCTTCAGTGTTGCTTTTGGTCCATACTGACGTGTAATTGCATTTCGAACTTGCTTGACGGATCATTGTTATTACCGAGTGGGTGTAAGTCTGATTTGCCACCGTTCAGGTACACGCGGTTGATATCTATACGAAAATCCTTTGTCATAAGGTGAACCCCGTTCACTTACCATAGTACAGGCTTTAAGGAGTATTGTGTGTCCCACGCGCTCGTTACAAGTGGCTTCCCGGTGACAGGACATCCAGTTGTTGTCGGTCACAAATTAACGTGAATACCGAAAAGTGGATGTTCAGTGGCACGAATTGCAATAATATTCAGTGAAGTAAATAGCAGTGAACGTCAAGTACGGTAGTGAGGTGTAACTTGTGTTCGGTATGGACAAGAATGTAAAAACAGTAGATGTGCCGAGCGTAATGGAAGATGCGACTGGCAATGATAGGAGTTTACGCGGCCAGATAACAGATGGCGTTGGCGGTAGACAATTGGCGTACATACCATACAACGAACATGTTAACGAACAGATTGAAATGTCGAGATTGCCTCGAACACACCAAGGAATAAAACAGGAAGTAGAGGATGACTTTATAGATGACAGTGGGTACGTGAACGAATCCCAGTGGACTGACATGTTCGATTCACCACAGATAAAGAAAGAACCGAAAGAAAATTTTTAAGTAGGATCGGAAGGCACTGATTCCGTAGAACAAGACACTGTGAAAATTTTAAGCATGAGCGACTTATTTGAACGATTAACCAAACAAATTGCAGGACAGAATGATCAGCTTAAAACACACGTTGATGAGCACCTTAAAACACAAAGTAATCAGCTCAAAACACGGAATGATCAGCTTAAAACACACGTTGACGAGCAGCTTAAAACACAATTTGGTCCGCTTAAAGCACAGGTCGAAGAACAAGGAATTAAAATTAGTAAACAAATAGAACAGGTAGAACAAAAAGTGGGTAATTTAAGTTCTGCAGTAAATACTATGAAGTCTGAAATTGATGCAATTAATAAAAATATGAATACTATGCAGGAGGAAATTGACAACATTAACAGTAGGTTTGATGTTGAAAGTCTCAACATCCAAGAGAAAGTAGAGCCTCTAGTTGAAACAAAAGTAGACGAAAAAGTTTTCGGTCTTAAAACTGAGATCGTAAACGAATGCCAACATGGAATCTCACAGTTGAAAAGGCAGTTTCAGATACTGAAAGACATTTAGGCGAAAAAGTTATCGGATGTGTGCAAATGTGTGAACAAAATACATCGAAAATTAAAGGCAAAATTTTCGATCTCGAGAGTAAAACCAAAGATAGGCCTGGGTGTTGTCTGTAATGGCACGCCACTTACGAAGCTGTTGGAAAGTGAGGAGCGCTTCGATCCTGCCAACAAACATAACGGATGGCATCCGTTGGATTTCATCAAAAATTGCGAGGGGATGTTTCCTGAACACTTGTCTGGTCAGGAGAAAATAAACGTAGTAATTAGCGCCTTAGGAGGTGACGCTAAGCGCTGGGGAATAAACTTGAATACCGAACTAACGGCGTTCGAAGAGTTTAAACAAAAGTTTACGGAAGAATACTGGTCTGAACAAAAACAGGATCATTTGTGGCGCGAGTTTATCATGACCATACTTCATGATAACAGGGGCAGGAATTCTTTGAAAGATTTCTGCGAATATTGGTACCGAAAGTTGACACATTTAAGAGGGAGAAGATCCGATTCTGAAATCGTATGGGAGCTATATAAAAAGCTTCCAGAGGATTCGAAGAGATATGTGGGAAGCAATCATCGCAGCTTCCAAGCGTTTCTCGAAAGGGTCGAAGACGAAGATCACTGGTGCGAAAGTCGTGCCAATTATCAGAATTTTAGTAATAGGAACAACCTCAATAATGACGAGAGAAATGACGGCGATGGGTTTCGTGTCAACATGATACAGAGAGGTAGAGGCAGAGGAAGAGGAGGAGGAGGTTATCCAGCCCGTGGTAGAGGATACACTGCACGAGATAGTAACGACGCGGGAAACTGATACCCGTGAACCTTGCGGGCCAAACGGAAGCGGACAAAACATACCAGCCCCGATTTAAGAAACATTACCGGACTGACAGTAAAGTTATGAGACAGCTTAGAGACAGGTGTGGAACGACGCAACGTGCTGTTGCGAAACAAGCGTCACGTGCGAGCGCAGATGACTCATCTTTGCCACGCAGAGCGCTACATGTTAACAGGCGACTGGAGCATCAGAGGGTAACGGCCCAGCCTAGCAGAACAGCTGTTCAGAGAGAAACCGCTAGCAAGGCGGCAGAATTAGGTACAAACATTGCCGTAAGAGTTGGCGAATACATTACGAGTGGTAATTCCGTGGCGAAGGAAATAGTAGATAGAACAGTGGATACACAGAGAGGTGTGGTTAGCAGTGTTAGCAATGAAGTAAATGGCGAGAATGAGTTAGCAGAAGTAACTGATTGGCGTGTGCAGATCGACGATCTGTACAAGGGCCTCAAGCAATGTGAGTGGGAGGATTTTAAGAAGGAATATGAGGCAAGGAGGTTAATTAGTGAAAAAGGAAATAGTAGGGACGTCGATAAGGTGACGTGGCCCGAATTTGAAGAGGGGAGAGTAAATAGCGCCGCGCAAAGTACGTGTGCTGCCGATAGGACAATGATTAAAGATAGGAAGGAATTGGAGGATGAAATCCTAAGCACTGACGAGGAAGTAACTTCTGTTAACGATCCGCCAACAGTTCAGGCTATTACCGAAAGGCACCATGGGGAAGGGGCAGGTAATTACCTAAGAGTAATTGAAGTCCACGAGGATTACACTAAATATGAAGGAACAGTGGATGTGAGTAAAGCTGATAAAGAGGTCGTTTTGCCAAAAGAGGATATTGAGTTAAAATCAAAGCCTGACGAAAATGTAGAGGAAGAACTTAGTACCTGTCTCAGGAAAGCTTTTATGTTAGAACCTGAAAGCGATCCAGAATGGTCGGATTCTGACGATGGTTCAGATGACGAGTATTTTGGTACTGGTGAAAACAATACTAAGCAAGACTAAGTTCATGGTGATATCTAAAACACACCAACAAGAAAATCTTACAATCAATAGGGAAAGAGTCGATCAAGTACGTAAATTTAAATATCTTGGAACAATTGTAAATGAGGAGATTGAAAGCTCAGAAGAAATTAAATCGAGAATAGGACAGGCCAGAAGTATCTTTAATAAGATGAAAAATGCATTCTGTTCGAGAGACATTTGTTTAAACACAAAAATGAGGTTGCTAAGATGCTATGTATTCTCAAAATTACTATACGGAATGGAAGTGTGGACATTGAAAAAGAAGGACATGAACAGTTTAGAAGCTTTTGAAATGTGGGCATATAGAAGAATACTTAGAATTAGTTGGGTGTCGAGGATTACTAATCAAGAGGTCCTAAGAAGAATGCGAAAGGAAAAAGAATTAATTAAAACTATTAAAGTAAGGAAGCTACAATATTTAGGCCATGTTATTAGGGGAGTAAATTACAAAATATTGCAAATAATACTAGAAGGGAAAATTTGTGGGAAGAGAACGAGGGGTAGAAGATGGACATCCTGGATTGACAATTTAAAAAATTGGTACAACTGCTCAACGTCAGAACTCCTTAGATCAGCCAAATCAAGATCAGAAATTGCCACGATGACAGCCAACCTTCTTAGAGGAGACGGCACATGAAGAAGAAGAAGAAAACAACGGGAATACAGCTAATTGCGATATTGTACCTGCTAATGACGAAGTTTCAAAACAAAACCCAGATGTTGAGACTGAACACAGGAAAAAGGAGCCACTGGACGACTCAGTGTCAATGTTACAAAGAGGTCAAGTATTTAATGACTTTGAACTTCCGGAACCAAAGAAACCGCCAGTTATAGGTGATGTGCAGGACAAGAGCATATCTTGGGACGATGTTATCGTCGACCTGGATTTGCTTAGGGAAGATCACAACAATGAAAAGCATTTGACGGTTAAACAAACTATAATACCAGTTGAAATTTATAATGTGAAATTGCAAGTACTTCTTGATACTGAATCTCAGATAAGTGCTATCTCCCAATCGTTTTTCGAACTCATATGTGATAAGCCTGGACTAGTAATTATGTCAGTGATTGGTGTAAAAATTGTTGGTGCTACTGGCAAGACTAGCAAGCCAGTAAAGAACCAGATATCAAAGAGGCAGGCCGTTCAAGTGGAAATAGATCAAATGATAGAATGGGGTGTAATCGAACCCAGTAGCAGCGAATATAATAGTCCCCTTACCATCGTGAATAAAAGGGATGGGGGAGTAAGAGTAGTCATCGACGCCAGGACTTTGAACAAAATTGTAAAGAAGGAAATAGACAGACCTGAAAATCTGGACGCAATGCACCAAAAGTTTTATAATGTGAAGTATTTAACCAGTCTGGACATGACCGCCGGATGCTGGCAAATCCCATTGAGCAAAGAATCCCGTAAATATACAGCTTTTCTATTCGTTGGGAAATGCTATCAGTTTAAAGTAGTGACATTTGGGCGTAGCACTTCTGTGGCGGTATTTATTAGGGCACTGGACTTTGTATTAGGGAGAGAATTGAGTTCCCGGCTAACCAATTATGTAGATGACTTACTGATTGATACTAAGGAATAGCAAGAGCATTGTGAATTATTGCAGAAAGTTTTTGTTGCTCTACAAGCAGGGGGCATGACACTAAAGTGGAAGAAATGTGTATTCGTGAAGTCAAAAATAAAGTTTTTGGGGCATATTATTACTACAACCAGGATTGGCAACCCGGAAAAGTTAAGTGCAATAGCAGAGTGTCAAGCTCCTAGAAATAGAAAACAGTTGAAAGCTTTTTTAGGTCTATGTGGGTTCTATAGAAAATTCGTCAAGGGGCAAGCTTTTAATAGTCCTCATTTGAATAATCTCCTTAAGAAAAATAGTGCTTTTGTTTGGACTGAAGGGTGCATGAGGGATTTTAAAAATCTAAAAAGTGAACTCTTGAATGACAATATTTTGCATCACCCCATACTGACAGAACCTTTCCACATGACTACTGACAGTAGTGATTATGGGATTGGTATAGAAGTTTTCCAAGAAATCTGTGATGGCAAAGAAATCGAACACAGGACTATTGCGTTTGCAAGTAGAACTCTAACAAAATACGAGAGAAACTACACTATATCGGAAAAGGAGGCTTTAGCCATTATATGGGGACTAAAGAAATTAAGGAATTATCTGTGGGGCCATATGCTCATCATACATACTGACCACAAAGCTTTAACTTTTCTTAAAGATTGTCGTTTACTTAATGGCAGGCTAACTCGTTGGGCTTTGTACCTGCAGCAGATTGATTATGAGATTTGCTATGTTAAAGGTACTGAGAATTACGTGGCAGATGCTTTATCTCGATTGCCTAACGGTATGAGTGAAGTGCCCAATGAAAATGGTGTAGAGGGTACTTTCCAGATAAGGTATATGAAAGAAGTTTCAGGAAAAAGGAAAATTGAGCAAATATGTAAAAACGTGAGGTACCATCAGAATGAGGATCCGACATGGAAATCCGTGAAGGTAAATTTTGTCAGTGTGCAGTATCCTCAAATTAAGAAATACTACAAAATCTTTAAAGGCATTTTATATAGGAGGAATGATTTAGTCACTGAGGAATGGAGAGTATGTTGGCCACACCAGTTTGATACTGATGTCATAGACTATTTCCATTTAGCATTGGCGCATAGCGGACCGAAGAAATGTTTGGATAAACTGAATAATGTAATAGTGATTGCTGATAGTGTCAGAAGAAGGTAAACGAACGAATGAAGTGATGTCTGTCAAAGGGCCAAAGTACCTAACAGGAACAGTAGAGGTCCAATGCAAAGTACGTTACCTAAGGACACCCTAGAGTTATTATCAGTAGATCTGTATGGTCCCCTCCCGAAGACTTCGGGAAATTGTGCATATATTTTAGTAATTTTGGAAGTATTCTCAAAGTTTGTAAAATTATACCCCTTGAAAAAGGCAACACCAAAAGCTGTATTTAATAGGATGGTCGTATACTTCAGAACCATCGGGAAACTCAAGGCAGTACTATCTGACAATGGACCCCAGTTCATATCCAAAATTTGGAAAGAAGGAATGGAGCAAAATGGTGTGGAGGTTAAATGTATCTCAGCCTACCACCCAGCTAGCAACCCAGTTGAAAGGTACACGCGAGAAATCGGGAGATTGTGTAGAACGTACTTCAGTCATAACCATAGAGCCTGGGGCAGGTTTATATCGGACTATGAGAATGTCATGAACTCCTTACATCATGAATCTACTGGGTTCCCACCGGAAGAAATTTTGTTAGGCAGCAGAAGTAAAAGTTTAATTGAGAAAATACTAGTTTCCACTGTGTACAAAGCTTGGGGTTGAGTCAAAAGAAAGAATTAGTCAGAAAAAGGGCAAAGCAAAAAGCTGACTCTAGGTCTAAAAGACGTGATAAAAACCTGAAAGTTTCAAAATTTAAAATTGGGGATTATGTTCTTTTAAAAATCCACGAAAAATCTAGTGAACTGAACCATGAAATTTCCAAATTTAAATACATTTATAATGGACTGTATATAATACGGAACATTCCACACGATAATGCTTACTACCTGATCTACCCAAAATCCAAGAGACCTTTAGGTGTAAGAAACGTTGTGGACCTGAAACTGTATGTTCCTAGGAGTGAGTAATCTCAGACAATCAGAAAGCAATCGGCAGTAAATGTGCTGTATCTTATGCTGAAACTATTTTATTCTAAATGTAACAAATCTTTGTAAATGTATGTATACCAGTGTCAGTGTGCTAATATACTTATGTGCGTTTCAGATTACCATATGTACTATAAATGAAAAGATGTGTGGAAAACAGGGCTGAAAAGATAAAGCAAATTCTGCAAGCCAGATAAAAGATGGGACTGCCAAAAATCAAATTGGGCAGTACGTGAGTCGTGATATAAAGGACTGCCAAACACCAAAGAAGGTAGATAAATAGTCAAAGAAGAATTGTAAGTGTGGTACAGGTGATGTGATAAAATGATGCGAAATGGAGTGCCCAAATCTGAATAATAGGCAGAAAATATATGTAGTGATTTTTCCAAATAGTATTGTGTGTTTATTAATAAATAAGGAAATGACTGCCATTCAATGCAACCAGCAACAAATTGTTTTATAGTGTATATAGGTATTTGTATCTGCTTTGTAGTTAAGTGTTCGTGTTCCAAATCTTGATTTTTATTTATCTGAGATATTTAATAATAATGAGTAATTTGCTACTTAAATCATGTTGTGATAGGAGGTTGGACTGTGCCAAAAGCACTTAAGTAAATGTTAGGTAAATGTTCTCAATATATTACAAAGTATAGACCTATACGATGTGAGTGAAGGGAAGTTTTGTGATATAAAATTTTATGATGGCACATTCACGCAAAGATTCAGATTCCCTGTATGAATATAAAGATCAGTGTTCCCATCAAATTTGCACATAGTGAAATTTACTGGAAACAGGGGCATGTGTAACAACAACGACGTTGTACTATTGTACATATAAGTAAATTTTTTTTCCGTCTGATTTTTCGATAAACTAGTGTAATTGATGCTCTGATTTCATTTCTTTTTTGTTTCATGTCATTGCGTTAAGAAAACTGTAAACAATTTTCGATGTGAATAGTAATGTTTATGTCAAATTTCAAGCAATATTGTAATAGAATTGAAATGTAACAAATTTTGGAACTGTTGTAAGATGTTTAAAATTGTAATTGTGCGTCTGGTCCATACGTAGGCAATGTGTTAGGATATGTAGAATGCAAAACCTCGGGTGAATACCCGGCCTGTCAGGGAGCGGTAAAAGGTGGATGGCAGGCGAGCGCGGGAAAATGCGCACGGGCACTGCACGCCACAACGGGCTCAGCAGTAGTAGGTGGAGTCTGGCAATGGTTTGAGCAACACCTTCTGGAGCGAGAAGGCTCTCCTGGAAGACGTAGTAGATATGAGATTAAATATTTCTTCATAATGTGACATCAAATTGGTAGCATCTTCAGTGTTGCTTTTGGTCCATACTGACGTGTAATTGCAATTCGAACTTGCTTGACAGCACATTGTTAGTACCGAGTGGGGGTAAGTCTGATTTGCCACCATTCAGGTACACGTGGTCGATATCTATACGAAAATCCTTTCACTTACCATAGTACAGGCTTTAAGGAGTATTGTGTGCCCCACGCGCACGTTACAGTACCTCAGTAGATCCATAGTACTGCAGGAACGAAAACTGGAAGCTAGTATTTCATAGCCATGGATACTCTTTAATGTGTGAGATAAATTGACATTTAATCCCTGGCTTAAACATGTGTATGTGTATCTCTGTCTCTGTCTGTCTGTCTCTCTCTCTCTCTGCGTGGGCGCGCGCGCTTGTGTGTGTGTGTGTGTGTGTGTGTGTGTGTGTGTGTTTGTGTTTGTATCCTTTGACAAGCTCTAAAGTATGTCAAGCTACGACATCAATCGACAATGGAAAGAAAACTGAAACATGTCACATTATGAAGAAATATTTAATCTCAGATCTGGACTATCGCACTGGTCCATGAGAAAATAACCGTGTTATGTTAGTGAAATCTTGTTACACATCTCTATATGTTTGATAAAAGTGTTCCACTGTGTGCTATGTATGCAGTACAAAAATATTCAAAATCGATAATTATTAATTCAATGATACAGGCAACACTTTTTTCATTTCATAATGGTTTCCCAATTACGTTTGGTCACTGAAAATTGCGAACTAATATAAATTACAATCTCAAAATGGTCTTACTTGATCCTTTGGCCACCTCTACTGAAATACAACTGAAGAGTAAATCTATTGTGAACTAATACAAAAATTTGGTAGCAATGTTATCTTTTCGAATCAGAGAACATACTCCTTCTATTCATTTTGGTGGTGATTAACAGCACCTCCAATGCCAAAAACTCCATTATACATTCACGTATAGTCACTTTGACTTTTTGCATACTATTTTGGCCGCTGTTACTTCATTTGACTGCCATTAAAGTGGTATACATTATTAAATGGGAGGTTGTACAACATAATACATAATACCAACAGTAGTAAGACACTAGGGCTCTGAGTGCAATTTTGATATCAAAATTAATTAAATGTAATTAATCAATTAACTTCATGAATTAATCATCTATATTAACCAATTCCTTTCAGCTTGATGGACAAATTATATGGCCTGAGAGTGTCCCCACTACGTTCAGTTCAGTGTGTGTAAATAAATTGTCATGGACATGTGTATTACAAGACAAGCTCACATGTCAGAAAAATTCAATTATTTTAGTTCAACAACAACAAGCTATAATTCAAAAGCATGTTCTTGTTTAGTACACTATGAGAGGTACTATTTTACCAATGCAGTGGTACATCGCGCTGGCGTTGAGGAAACAAATCATGAGAACATGTCCTGTAATATAACCCTCCAATGTCATCTAGTAGGGAGCCCTGTAAGATTCGTCCGATACAAGGAAAACAAATAACGTTTACGTGATGATATCTGACTTTTTTGCTTCATAACTCGCTTCTAGCGACCTGTATGTAAAGTTTGTCATCCAGCAGACAATAATTTGCAATAGCAGCAGATTCTTGCATTCTAGATTCATAAGCAGTATCGTCATCATCATCATCATTTCACACAATCTAATCACATGTTGGGAACTACACTATCATTTCTAGGTTCCACAACGAGCTAGAACTGAAGTGATGTCTATTTTATCATTAGATGTTATGAAGTATGAAATAACACAGGACCTGCAGTGAGACACGTATTTAAAGATGCAGTCATGACCATGATAAGAAAAACTGTCATGATTCCACGAGACTAGATACAATCGATTTCTATTAGTTTTATGGCCAAAATCGGTGTAGTTTGAGAGAACATCAAGTGTTGAAACTACAAATTGTCATACACGAGGCATTACATTCATTTAAGATGTATGGAATACCGATACAAATCAACGTTTATTTATTTAGTACATTCGAGGACACTCCTCATCGTTATTTTGTGACATCCAGGGTAGGTAAAAAACTACAAACTATCTTCATCCAAACTTTAACCAGTCTTTCCAGTCATTGTAATAGAACCTCCTATGAGATTTTACCGCACCTCTCTATTCCGATGTATCGAAAAATAAATACGGTCTGCTTGTTGACATCGGTCATATTACATATCCACATATCACTTCACTGGAGCAGGTAGATGTCGGTTGCACATGCCTGTGTAAAGTTTTGTCGCCTGCACTAGTGGAAGACCATAACCAAGAAAGTATAAATCAAAATAGAAGAGTCCTGTGTTCAGTTATAAGCAGGTTTATACATTATTTTAAGCTGTAACACGTCCAAGCTATCCAAGTGTAGCTACAGCTTTGTTCACTGCCATACACTTTGCATTTATAATATGACTTCGAGGTCTTTGTCAAGTGCTAAACTGACTTAAACATGTTTTGATCCACTGGCTCTCACTCAAATCCGAATATCCCATAATGGAAACTATGCGGCTCCCACAACACACGGGATGGTAGAAATAAAAACCAGGAGAGATATTTCTCACGGCCAAAATTTGGAAGACTTGCAACATATGGAAATTGGGTTAGTCTGCGGCATTGTAAAGTGTTCCCTAACAGCTAACTGATGGTCCTGACTTATACAGTTATCTTGTCTTCCACAGTGATGGGGCAGCAGATGTCCCAGTGTTCTGTTTCGAAGAGCATTCTTTCATCATTTTGCTCTCATACACATGACTACTGTTACAGTGTTGACTATCGCTGGAAGTTGCTGTTCACAACGAGCTTGACGTAGTGGAAATAAAAAAAAAAGCTAGTGTTATCTTACTGGTGAAAAAAAAGTGTGGACGGCAAGCGACTTATGGAAATAGGACTAGTCTGCAGCATTCAGGAAGGCTTTGATACACCCCTCTACATTTAACCCCATGCTCCAGAGTGACAGGTAGTAGATACCCAGTGTTCCGCCAACGGCCTCCCCATCTCAGCCAAGTTGTGTCAGTCAGTCATTATGTGGTAATCACCAGCGTACTAGTGGATGGATGGATTGGGAAAGACACCATCAATATGAAACTATGTACTGAAATATACACTGCAGTTCATGGTGTGATCGATTGTAGCAATTTTACCAGTTGTTATGTAATGTCAACACCAGCCAATGAGATAGCAGAAAGCTTCCCGGTTTCTGTAGCTTCGATAAATCACTCTCCCCTCCCCGCAACTACCTCGCAATTGTTAATGTAGATAGATAATTGTGCAGTACGTCCATTGGGTCATGTACACCAAAGTATACCAGACATCGTCTAATACTGATGTACGTTGGTTGGAACTTTAATAGTGGCAACTATTTACACTCCTGGAAATTGAAATAAGAACACCGTGAATTCATTGTCCCAGGAAGGGGAAACTTTATTAACACATTCCTGGGGTCAGATACATCACATGATCACACTGACAGAACCACAGGCACATAGACACAGGCAACAGAGCATGCACAATGTCGGCACTAGTACAGTGTATATCCACCTTTCGCAGCAATGCAGGCTGCTATTCTCCCATGGAGACGATCGTAGAGATGCTGGATGTAGTCCTGTGGAACGGCTTGCCATGCCATTTCCACCTGGCGCCTCAGTTGGACCAGCGTTCGTGCTGGACGTGCAGACCGCTTGAGACGACGCTTCATCCAGTCCCAAACATGCTCAATGGGGGACAGATCCGGAGATCTTGCTGGCCAGGGTAGTTGACTTACACCTTCTAGAGCACGTTGGGTGGCACGGGATACATGCGGACGTGCAATGTCCTGTTGGAACAGCAAGTTCCCTTGCCGGTCTAGGAATGGTAGAACGATGGGTTCGATGACGGTTTGGATGTACCGTGCACTATTCAGTGTCCCCTCGACGATCACCAGTGGTGTACGGCCAGTGTTGGAGATCGCTCCCCACACCATGAAGCCGGGGTTGGCCCTGTGTGCCTCGGTCGTATGCAGTCCTGATTGTGGCGCTCACCTGCACGGCGCCAAACAAGCATACGACCATCATTAGCACCAAGGCAGAAGCGACTCTCATCGCTGAAGACGACACGTCTCCATTCGTCCCTCCATTCACGCCTGTCGCGACACCACTGGAGGCGGGCTGCACGATGTTGGGGCGTGAGCGGAAGACGGCCTAACGGTGTGCGGGACCGTAGCCCAGCTTCATGGAGACGGTTGCGAATGGTCCTCGCCGATACCCCAGGAGCAACAGTGTCCCTAATTTGCTGGGAAGTGGCGGTGCGGTCCCCTACGGCACTGCGTAGGATCCTACGGTCTTGGCGTGCATCCGTGCGTCGCTGCGGTCCGGTCCCAGGTCGACGGGCACGTGCACCTTCCGTCGACCACTGGCGACAACATCGATGTACTGTGGAGACCTCACGCCCCACGTGTTGAGCAATTCGGCGGTACGTCCACCCGGCCTCCCGCATGCCCACTATACGCCCTCGCTCAAAGTCTGTCAATTGCACATACGGTTCACGTCCACGCTGTCGCGGCATGCTACCAGTGTTAAAGACTGCGATGGAGCTCCGTATGCCACGGCAAACTGGCTGACACTGACGGCGGCGGTGCACAAATGCTGCGCAGCTAGCGCCATTCGACGGTCAACACCGCGGTTCCTGGTGTGTCCGCTGTGCCGTGCGTGTGATCATTGCTTGTACAGCCCTCTCGCAGTGTCCGGAGCAAGTATGGTGGGTCTGACACACCGGTGTCAATGTGTTCTTTTTTCCATTTCCAGGAGTGTATTTACAGCTCGTACAAAATAGATACGTGTTTTAAAGTTTTACTGGCCTTCAAAGTAGTTACTACCATTGTGTATAACCCGTTGCCAGCGATGTGGAAGTCGTAGGACACTCTTAGCAGTGCCAGTTGTGTTGACAGTTCGAACAGCGCGGTCTATTGCCCGACGAATTTGCAGCAGTTCTGAAGCAAATTCCGTCAAATGTTTCTTTCAGTTTAGAAATCGAGTTGAACTTACGGGGGCTTAAGACAGGGGAATGCAGTAAGTGGTATAGCACTTAGCAGCCCCATCAGTAAACAAATCAGTAACACCTTGTACTTTACGTCCTTGAGCATTGTCCTGCAAAATGAGGGTCAGGTCCTGCAGGAAGTATCATCACTTCTGTCTCTATGCTGTTCATTTTTGGAACACAACTTACGACCAGCCGCATAAGGAGGATGCATACTTGGAAAAGCCTGGGTGATAAAGGAAAGTTTTCAGTTAGATTATATCATGGTTAGAGATTCTACGGCATAGAGAGGAGCAGTTATAGGCTCAGATCAAAATGTAGTAGTGATGGAGAGTAGGCTGAAATGTAAGAGATTGGTCACGAAGAATCAATACGCAGGGAAGTGGGATAAAGAAGTTCTGAGGAATGACGAGATATCCTTTAAGTTCTCTAAGGCTATAGATACAGAAATAAGGAATAGCTCAGTAGCCAATAAAGTTGAAGAGGATTGGACATCTCCGAAAAGGGCAATCAGAGAAGTTGGAAAGGAAAACATAGCTACAAAGAAGGTAACTGCGAAGAAAACATGATTTGCCGAAGAAATACTTTAGCTGATGGATGAAAAAAGGAAGTACAAAAATCTTCACGGAAATTCAGGAATACAGCAATACAAGTGGCTGAGGGATTAAATAATTAGAAAGTGCACAGTACCCAAAATGAAATGGCTGTATGAGAGTTATGAGGAAATAGAAAAAGAAATGATTATCAAAGGACTGACTCAGCATACAGGAAAGTAAAAACCGCGTTCGGTGAAATGAAAAGCAAGGGTGGTAACATTAAGAGTGCAACGGGAATTCCACTGTTAAATTTAGGGGAGCAATCAGGTAGGTGGAAAGATTACATCGAAGGCCTCTAGCAGAGGGAAAATTTGTCTGATGTGATAGAAGAAAAAACAGGAGTCAATAAGAAGAAATATGGTATCTTAGAATCAGAATTTAAAAGATCTTTGGAAGACTTAAGATCAAATTAGGCAGGAGAAATAGATAACACTCCATCATGATTTCTGAAATCATTGGGGGAAGTGGCAACAGAACGACTATTGACGATTGTGTGTAGAATTTATGAATGTGGCGACTTACCATCTCACTTTCGGAAAAACATCATTCACACAATTCCGAAGACGGCAAGAGCTGAGAACTATCACACAATCAGCTTAACAATTCAAGCATCCCAGCTGCTGGCAAGAATAACATACAGAAGAATGGAAAAGAATACTGAGAATGTGCTAGATGACGAACAGTTCTAATTTAGAAAAGGTTAAGGCACCAGAGAGGCAATTCGAATGGTGCGGTTGATAATGGAAGCATGATGAAGCAAAATGAAGACAGGTTCATAGGATTTGTCGACCTGGAAAAGCGATCAACCATGTAAACTGGTGCAAAATGTTCGTAATTCTGAGAAACATAGTGGTATACTGTAAGGAGAGACAAGTAATAGTCTATATGCACAACAGCCAAGAGGGAATAATAATAATAGAGGACGATCAAGACGAAGTGCTCAGATTGAAAAGGGTGTAAGACAGGAATGTAGTCTTTTGCCCCTACTGTTCAATCTGTATTTCAATGGAGCAGTGGTGGATATGAAACGTTCAGGTGTGGAATTGAAATTCAAGATGATAGGATTCCATGATATGATTCGCTGATTTCATTTTTATACATAGTGAAAGCGAATAAGAATAATCAACTGAATGAAATGAACAGTCTCATGAATATGGATTATAGATTGAGAGTATATCGAAGAAAGAAGAAAGTAATGAGAAGTAGAATAAATGAGAACAGTAAGTAACTTAACATCAGGATTGATGGTCATGAAGTAGGTGAAGTCAAGGAATTTTTACTAACTAGGCAGCAAAATAACCAATGATGGATGGAGCTTGGAGGACATAAAAAGCAGACTAACACTGGCCAAAAGGACATTCCTGGACAAGAGAAATCTACTAGCATCAAACATAGGCCTTAATTTGAGGAGGAAATTGCTGAGAACGTACGATGGATCACAGAATTGTATGGTAGTGGAACATGGGCTTTGGAACACTGGAACTGAAGATAATCAAAGCATTTGAGATGTGGTGCTACAGACAAATGTTGAAAATTTGGTGCATTGATAAGATAAAGAATGAGGAGGTTCTGCGCATGACTGGAGAAAAAGGATTACGTGGGAAACACTGACAAGGAGAAGGGACAGTATGATAGGACATCTGTTATGACACCAGGGAATGACTTCCATGATACGAGAGGCAGTGGTAGAGGGCAAAAACGGTAGAGAAATTCAGCGACTGGAATACATCCAGCAAATAATTGAGTACATAGGTTGCAAGTACTATTCTGAGACTGAAGGGTTTGCACAGGAGAGGAATTTGTGGTTGGGCCGCAACGAACGAGTCTGAAGACTGACGACAAAAATGAAAATGACAGTGTACAAAGCTATAGTCTTACATCGTTTGTATGTGTTAGAGCTCAAAAAGAATATATTCACCTGCTTATGAATGAAGAACACAACACTCTTCTCCTGTGATTGATGGTCTGTTGGATATGGTCTTCCTCCAGCATGGGCGACACTCAGGTCTGTGCAAGCGACATAAACCTGCTCCAGTGGATTGATTACCATGCAGATAGGATTTGATGAGAGAGGTGAGTTATCATCTCGTAGGAGTTTCTGTTACAAGGACTGGTATGACTGGTTAAAGTCTGGATGCAGATAGTTTGTAATTTTTTACCTACTCTGGCTACTGTGCCCTTCCTAATTATTTAACCCCTCAGTGACTTGAATTGCTGTATTCCTGAATTTCCGTGAACATTTTTGTACTTCATTTTGTCATCCATCAGCTATTAACGATGAGTAGTGCTCTCGAACGGACTGAATGACTGTGTAGATGCTCATCTGTATTGGTATTTCACATGTCTGAAATTAATGTAATGTCCTCTAGAATGACAATTTGCGATTTGAACGTGTGGAATGCTCTCAGACTACACCGATTTTGATCATAAAACTAATATAAAACGACTGTATCTAATGTTGTGGAATCGTGACTGTTTTTAATGTCATCGTCATGACTGCATGTTTAAATGTCACCGCAAGTCCTGTGTTATTTCATAGTCTAATTAAAAAGTAGACACCACTTCAATTATAGCTCGTTGTGAAACTTAGAAATGATAGTTTTGTTCCCGACATGTGAATAGATTGCGTGAAACAGGCTGTTGTGTGAGGACGAAATTGCTTGTGAAACGGGAATGCAAGAATCAGCTGCTTTTGCGAATGATTGTCAGCTGGATGACAGAAATTTTACATACAGGTCGCTAGAGGTGAGTTATGGAGCAAAATTGTCAGATTGCATCACATATATGGTATCTGTTTTATATGTATCAGATGAATGTGATACATAGGCGACGTTACAAGGTTCTACTACAAGACACGATCTCAAGATTTGTTTCGTAACCGTCAGTGTGATACAGCACTAAATTGGGGAAATTGAACCTGTCATAGTCTGCATAACAAGTACATCCTTTTGAATTATGGCTTGTTTTCGAACGTAAATTGATAGTGTTTTTTCCGACAAGAGAGCAATGGTGAGACAGGCTGTATTCTGTAGTGTTATGTCTAAAATGTTTGTAATTCTCATGTAGATGACATTTTATTTACGTGAGGAACGCTCTCAGGCCGTGTAATTTGTCCATCAAGATGAGAGAAATTGCTTAACACAGATGGTCTTTTCTTTGGAGTTTAAATTCTCGCTTTTCCTTTACTTAGACAATAGTTCCAAAATAACGAGAACATTCTGTACTGATCAGTAGTTTTTGTAGCGAAACACTGCAAATTTTTCGTGGATATGTATATGAGACATGTAGCCTGACCTCTGCAGTTTGGTCATCTGTAATTGGGTGCAGTGCTGTAGTCATTATTGTCACTTCATTCGATGTTGCAAATTAAATTAGCGCATGACGAAGTGGGGGGGGGGGGGGGTGAGAGAGAGAAATTCAGATTGTATCTTGCATCCCAATATAAAAACTAAACAGATTTTGCTCATAAAACTAAACGAAAATATGCTGCTTGTAGTATCCTGGAAACAAGACATTTCTTACATCACGACTGTGTTTTCTTCATAACAGTGGTCAGTTTATGGGGCGGTGTGGGAGACAGGCCAGCGTGTGCTGTGTGTGGTCATCCGATGCAGTCTGTGCATTGACCAGTGCGCGGTTACATTAGATACAAACAAGTATCATTTATCTCGCTTTGTTTAGGGGGCATTACAACCCATTGTGTTATCAAAGGGCTATTGCCTGGACCGTTCAACTGCCATCGCCCCATAGCAGGCTCGGTGTGGATGACGAGTGGCTGGTTGTCCACAGGGGGGAGGTCGGTATACTGCACAAAAGAGTACAGTGAGTGATAGCAGTTCGCCATTTGAAGAATCCTGTATTTGCACCACAGATGGAGGGAGGGAGGAAGGGAGGGAGGAGGAGGAGAATGAGGAAGAGGAGGAGGGGAGGTAAGAGTAGGTCTTATTTTACTAGTTCCTAAAAAAACATGGAGGAGAACGCACGTTCAACTGCCATCCCTCTCTCCTGTTGCAACCTTTTGAACGACAGTTGCCCCATACATGTGATGTATTATGATATGTTGATTACGAGTGCTCGTTCTTTTCACGACAGTTTCGACATGTAATTAGAACAATGAAGCATTTTCCAAGAGTTGTGGTGGCGTTTATTGTCTTCAATTACCTGTGCTGCAGAGTTATTTTCGAGCAGTGCAAGTGGGAGCATCTGTAGCGAAGCCGGACATCAAAGAGCGACAGATGCAGTCCTCAGCTGTATGCTTACAGGTAATACACTTATTAAACTCTTCTCTGTCCAATATGAGCGTCTCCTCAGTTGGACACAATAATACCTGCAAAAAAAGAAATTAAGATAGTACCTTCGTCTCCAGCCTGTTTCCCAACAGCTTGTAGGCGGAGGGCAGAGTGACAACATCTGCGACTAGTTGTGTAATTAGGACAGGTATTTATGATTAATTACATAATTAGGTCTGATATTTACTTCAGTTCTCCAACCAAAATAAATAGAGTGCACTAACTTAACCTTCCTCTCCTGCATCTAGACAGTTTCGATGTTTTGGCAGGTTCACTTGGGCCTTCTGTCCAGAAGGTCAGGGGTTAGAGTCCCAGAAAGGGCATGCACCATTTATAATTTACCGCCAATGAAATTTCTGCTAAAATTCGAAATTCTATCCAAAATTCGAAATTCCTATCAGTAGGGTAGGTGGGGTTGAGGAAGTGTGGGTAGGGGGGAGGGATTGGGGACCCACATGGCGGCTGAGGAAAACACATAACAGGGGTGGAGGTTGAGTAGGTGGAGGGAATGAATTGATCAAATTAATTAATTTGTGTACCAATCTGATACTAAAATTGTGCTTAGAGCCGCAATACCCTACTACTATCAACATACACCGAAACAGAGTGAAGCTTTGACTGGATCATGGCCTGCGTGTAGAAAATTATTGTATACGTACCACTCAGCACATCACTCAATTGTATATTACTCAGTACATCAGTGAAATACATACGTTATGTGATTGTTAGAGACCGGATTGTATGCATCATAAAAACCTTAAAATATGCATACAAATGTGCATGAAAAATGTTGAAAAATGCAAGATCGAATAACAAAACAAAAAAAAAATAAAAATAAAATCGTAGTTACTGCTTGCATTATACCTAAAAGTCGAACCTCTTCATGTCACTTACGAGGAAGAGCAATCGCCACGCGAAAAATCAGTACACTTAGAACGCTGATATTTTCTGAATATTTTCTGGTAGAGGTTAGGAAAGGGGTCTTTCTGATATTATTTTCTAAAAATTTGCAGCGAAACAATCGGTATGCACAGGACCAACTTCGAGATATATCGCACACAGAGGGCCACGGACAGAACCTCCGTAATATTTTGTTGAAAAAACATCATACAATGATGAATTTTTTGAACAGCATTAACTTTTAATTAATACTAATAGACAAAAGCATCATTAATTATTTATTTTATGTTTTTCTACTATTGTAAAGAAACGACCAAGTATTGTTCCAAATGTTCGGTAGTAAGATTGTGTCTTCGACCATTCAGAACATTTTTATAAGCAGAAAAGCACCTTTCTACATCAACTGAGGTAAATGGGCAGCATTTGAAATTGGGTGCTATGTCGGCACATACTGTTTCTGGTAAAAGTTCACCCGTCCCATCAATAAAACTATCAATTTGGCACAAGGGTTGAAAGCGTGGGTTAATGTTTAAAATGTTTTCAAACTTTTCTTTTAGTTTTCTTGGGAATACCTCCGGTAATGAGGAGTTCACTAGAAAAATTTTACCCATTAACTGAATAGATCTATTCAACGCCAAACCTTGAGTTTCAAGCTTTTCAGTAATTGCAGGCATATGGGAAAAATGAATACTGATCACAGCAATGTCTTTTTTAATACCGGAATCATTAAAAGTTTCCTTGCACTGTCAAACTGCCTAAGCCTCTGCACTATCGAAGTCGTTTGCTACCCCTCGAATTGTCTCGACATGTCCATTGTAAAACAACACAGCTTCTACCCACGCACCCCAACGAGTTACCACTGTTTCGGGAGGTAAAGGCACATTTGTAGTTCTTCTTTGTAGGTCTTCATGTGGGCAGGAGCCTTTAGAAACACTTTCTTTTTGGATGGAATCAGTTTATTTGCATTCACAAACGTGGAACTTCAGCAAGGCGGTGTACTCCATGAGCAAACCACGTGACATGAATCAAATTGGGGTAAAATACTCGGAGGGCTTTTCCATCCTTGGTCATATAGGGAGCAGCATCTGAAATAAATAAAAGCACCCTTTCATCTGCAGAAAATTCTGGAAGTATTTTTCGAATACCCTCATTCGCAAATCTGGCGATCGTAGAATGATTTACTTTTTCAAGTTCCTTCCAGGCCGCTAAGTAGGAAGAAGAAGGCCCTTCTTCTAAGGCAGCAACAATTAAATTTGCAATGTAACGGCCACAAGCATCTGTAGTTTTGTCACCTGAAATCCATATAATGCTGTCCTTGGGTTCATTGCGTATTACTTCCAGAACATTTACGTAAATTGACGGTATGTAGTTTTATGTAGTTTTTACGTGATGTTATTTCATCTGGTACATTTTGATTTAAGCAATATTTGTGCACGAAGCCCTAGCGTTTGTAAGTTCGTGAAGAGGAATATTGCTTGCAATGAATGTTTTACATAGATCCATGTGAAACCGATTTCTTTGGTTACCTTTGAACAAACTCCTGCTGCTGAAACTTGCTGTTGTCAGGAATTATTGTCGTAGTGCTTTCTTCCGCATTCCTGGGATATAAAGACTTGTCTTGACATGCTGGTCTATTTGAAACTCTTTTTTGCACGAAATATTTTTCTCCCAAACTCGACAACGAGAAACCGTTCCGTCATATAGAGCATTGACTCTCTCTGCCTGTTCCTCTTCCATAATGATTTAGCTAGGCAGTGGCCTCTTGGTTAGCGATTTCACACATATCTAGGTCGCGGTCAATCTGTAAGACATCGAAACTAGATCGAGGTAGACACCGCCCGATCTAATTTTTTAAAAGATTGTAAACATAGAGCAAAAATATGCACCGTCAGTAGTTTTTAGTTAAAATATGGAATAACCGGTCAAATGAAGCCAAACACTCAAATGCATAAACAACATGCAAATGCATATAATCCGGTCTCTAGTCATTATGATACTTGACCGATATGACTATTACTTATCATCCATTCCCGATTTGTTCTTGAAGCTAGAATCAGGCTGTGCTTAAGGGTGAGTGAAGGAGTTGTCTGCATCACACACTTAGCCAATGAAATATTCCCTGCATTTTAATTTTGATATTGATAACTGTTATGTAAGACGTAAGTTCTGATATTATCTGGGCACATGAAAAGTGAATTTAAGGCAAACCATTCCACGCGATGACGTGATAGCCCCATCAGGATGCAAACTATTCACCATAGATACGCTAACATGAAATATGTTTCAGAAATATTATAGTATATACAACGTGACTTGTATGTTTGTAATGAACTGAAGTTCTTAGGAAACAAAGTGTTACTGACCCTACGATAAGTGGGACAGCATCACATTACAATGGCATGAATGTCTGTTTATTACTCCTTTGTGAAATAAATGTAGAGCACTACTTCTGACAATTGTGAGAGGACTGAATGTAAGACAGACCTTTACGTTAAACGTTTAAGGCCCTTACATATCACATTAAACAGAAAATGAAATATTGTGGAAGATTGTGAACACAGAACGTTTCAGAAGAGCTAGTTTTACTCCTTATCTTCTGTACATTTGTCAAGGGCAGAGACAAAATGTAGAATCTTTTCGCTACAGTTGACGAAAAGATACCACGTAGAAGAAATAACAATACAAGAACTGTTTTCTACGGCTAAGGCATCCCCTATGAATGTAGTACAATTAATTTATCTTATTCGACTTATGTCAAAAAACATTTATAAATGATAAGGGTAAAGTACATAAATTCGTAAATTTACAAGAAGAATACAAATAAAATTTAGAGACGCATCACAAATACTCAAAGAAAATATAAACATAGGTATAAATAAATATGTAAATGTACATATAAAGATACTAAGGTCTTAATCAATGGATAGCGATAATATGACTGCACATCAGAAACGTATGTCCAGACTACTAATACGATGGCCTCTTTGGTCTCATTCAGGAATCAAAAGTTTGGCCGTGGTACTTACTAATAGGGCATTCCTTGACTACTTCTCCAATAGTTTGTCTTTCGGCACGGCAGTCAAACTAAGCGGAACCTGCATGCCACCGTTCAGGAGGAAACTATCTGAGTACGTTTGGACCATGAGTCAAAGTTTGTTTCATGCAGACAGTATTGTAGCAAAAACTTCCTGGCAGTTTAAAACTGTGTGCTGGACCGAGACTCGAACTCGGGATCTTTGCCTTTCGCTGGTAAGTGCTCTACATTTCCGGTATTGTAGCAGTCACTTCATTTTCTGGAAAAGCTAACGAGGGACGTTCAGGATGTGACGTGTGACAACAGAAGGTTTTACCTAAAATTGTACAAGATGGCAGCAGAACAGTTTTAATTTCCTACCACAAAAGCTCGCCAGTGCGTGAAGAAAACAGAGAAGACGCAGCAGTTCGTTTATTGACTGTACCACCAGGTGAAACATAATACTGTCAACTGCCGAAAGTATTTGGCCTCCGCATTGTCAGGGATTTGTCTACAGGTGTACCAACTTCATACGACTTCTGGGCCTCGATTTGAACTTCAGCCAGCGCAACAACAACTTTTCAATGCGATCTCTTCTTTACAGGTAGCTTCCAGTACAATTGGTATCGAAGTGGCTGCAACAGTGACCAGCCATTTCAGTTTGAACATTACGTGAAATATTGTTTTGACAATGGTAACGCGCTTTACTCATTGTATCAAAGTTCGCAGATTCCAACACGCAGCTCGTGCCAGAGAGCTCTTTGTTTTGAACTTTTTTATCTTGCGATTAACAAATGCAGTGCAAGTGAATGAAATGAATGACTGTCATCAGGGAAGGTACTTGTGCTGTTTTATGATTAGTTAACATATTATATTCTTTGGACAGTGTGGGCGACACTGTTAATGTGAAGTGCCTCTGTAAAAGTTGCGCTATTGTTCAATATGAGGGCATTGCGACTCTTGTAATTTCAGTTTTACTCCAGTAACCAATAATCTGCGCTGTAGTAGCATATTTTGAAGTGTAACACAAACCCCTTAGAAGGTTAGTATCTGCAGCTCCTGGACATTCGTCTCCTGTCGTCTTCCTGATGCACGTGGTGAATCATTAGCAGACAATATTTTTCTTGTCATATTTGTTAACACAGCACTTTCAAATTAGCCTTACTTAAGACTGAACTTGCGAACTACCACTCAAGTTTTTCCTTGATAGTGGCACTCAAAGGGAAACTATTAGAACGCTCTAAACGCGACTTTTTTACGAGCTGCCAGTACTCGACCCAATACTCCTCTGCCGGCGTGCGCCACCTAGTCGACACATCACTAAAAAACTAAATAGAGCGTCTACTGTCGAAAATAGAATCGATAAAAGCCGCAGTGGCTCATCCTTCTCCACCTAATCCCAAAGATCCTACCCAGAGGGAAAGGGAGGGTCGGAAGACTAAATACTTTTCTAAGCTTGAGTGATATGCACTCTGTACATCGTATCCGTTGTGATCCAATTACGAAGAAAGAGGTCAACAGGGCTCAAGACCCATAATACTTTAAAAGACCCCTAAATCTGATGGGGCAACTTACGAGAAATCGCAGCAACTTCTCTCCCCCCACCCCCGCCCGACCCCCCTCCATTGCACCTCTGACGTTGCGATTGTAAACACCAACCTTATCTCTAAATTCACGTCTTCCCTGGATGTGGCGACGGGCCTGCTTGCGATGTGCAGGCTGTATGTTGCCCCTAGTTCTTACCCAATATTGCTCAATAGTCTGCGTTGTAATTTCATCGGAAGGAGATCGTTTATCGACCACCAACTGGCCAAAGTAGAAATGAGGGGTTAGCTTGCCATTAAGGAGGCTGGAGTTGCCTTGATGACCTCAGGAATTGAGGAACAGAAAGCCAAATTCAACTATTCCTCAACCCACACTAGTACATGATAAACGCAGACTTCTGGTTCTGGTTTACCATTTCCGTAACAGAAGGCTGAGGATTTTAAGGGGTGGTGGCGAGGTATCCAATGGCGTTTCCAAAACTAAACCTCTTAACTTCCGTAGAGGTAAATGCAGATACATTGTCAGTAACTGGTGACATGGGCGGACCAAAAATAGAAAATGTTTTCGACAAATAAAATTTGGTCATGGTTGCTGTCACACCCCGACTTTGGATTAGACAGGTAAACCGAGAAAAGGCATCAGCCACAACTAGCATATACCGGTTCCCATTCCAGGTCGTACGAAGTCGTCCCACGTAATAAATAACGAGTTTATTCATAGAATGGCCCTTGCGCTTGCTTCACTTGGAGTTAGATTCAGCTATCTATCTTACATAGCGACTAAACGCGAAATATCCCAATACATACATGTTTCTTAGTGTTCTAAATCGTTTTAGAGACACCTAAGTGTCAACCAACCAAAGAACTGTAAAAATAGTTGCGTATAGAGGGCACTAACTCCTTGGGCAAGCAAATTTTAAAGGTTTCATCCCCTCTGCTCATACGACACACAACGCCTTTATTGAAGGTATACTCCAGCATATATTTCCCACCGAATAACCTCTGTGATAGGCAAGATTAAAAGATCTTGATCCTGTTTACCCTTAAAGTCTCCAAGGAGTTCCGCTACCGCAGTTGACACTCTGGAAATTCAAGTCACTTGTTGGGTTTCCTGCCCACCCTGTCTGCCGTGACTGTCTTCTTCAAACATGCGATCAGGTTGTCAGTAATTCTGTTATCGGGACCTCTGATGGGCCTAATCTTACAATGGAAAACCGAGATGTGAATGGGCCATCGAGCAATCCTGATCGGACTCCTGGTGCGAGCTAAGACCCAATGCAAGGCTTGATTGTCGCTATCTAGTAAGATTATCCTGAATTCTAGATACAATTTAAACTTTTCCAAGAAGAAATGAACTGCTAGATCCTCCCACTCATACATGTGCACTCAAGCTGTGCAAGCGATAACCCCGAAGCAAGTTGTCGGCCTTCACCGTGATGCACTTGCAAGAGAAAAGCCACAACAGCAGAATTTCAGTCATCGGTTTGGAAAATGAAAGGGAGCTCAAAATTGGAAATAACTTGATCGGAAGTGTTGACGAGATCTGTCTCACTAGCTTGGAAGGAGGCCTGGTGACTTTCACTCAAAGTAAAAGCTCCGACTTTAAGTTATTAAGGGGAGTGGCACAATTCAGGGAAATTTACGACTAACTGCCCATCCCGATAAATCGGGAATTCTCCTTCTTATTATTAGGTGGAGCGAATTTTCGTAAGTCCAGAGTCAGTCTTGGTCAATCCTAATACACGTGCAGAGCCCCGCTGCCCCAAAAAAGGAGAGTGCTAACGAGCCAAGGTAATTTTAGAAGGACTGACAGTAAGCCCGGCTCCCCTAGGATGAAGCAGGACCTGTTCTAACTGTTGCGGGTGGTCAGCAAAGGTAGCGCTATATACAGATTAAAACATCACACAAGTCATACACTGTGTTAAATTTTAGATCGCGCAACACATTATTTAATAGGCGTGTCAAGACAGCATCTGCAGTTGACAACTCGAAGGGAACCCGCTTGCTTTCGTACAAATTCAAGTCTGCTCAGAAAGCAGTAACATGTTCATAGTCTGCAACAGAATCTTGTAGTGAGCTTCGTTGAGATCGAACACAGTAAGGAAACACGCTCCCACAAACCAATTAAGAAGAACGGAACGATATGGCCAATACATCGGTATGAAAGTCAAAACGGACAGATAACCACAGATTAAACTCTACCTGAGCGATCAGTTCAGTGACAAGTTCCCCGACTACCTGAATTAAATGGATAACAGCTAAAAAATCAACGAGGGATCTACTTCTTGTACCCTGTCCGAAATGATAACTAACCTGCACTTAATGGTTAAACGCTGTACTACCCTCTTACTTACCGCTCCCATATCGTCCAAAATCAAAACAATTAGCATTATCTGCAAGTACAGGATGTCCCAAAAAGAATGACCTGATTTTAAATAGAATTATTTATTAGGAAGAAGGGGTTAACACCAACAAATAGCATACTAAATTACTCAGAAAAGACAGAAATTTATAAAAATCCATCATAAATGTTCAATATGTCTTCCACTCGCTGCATGGACGACATGTAGACCAAACTCGAATTCATCCCTAACTGAACGTAAGGTGTCTTCTGTCACTGAAGCTACAGCAGCTGATATCCTGCTTTTTAGTTCATCAATGTCATGAGGTAAGGGAGGAACGTAAACACATTGTTTAACATATCCCCGCAGGAAGAAATCACATGGTGTTAAGTCAGCGGAGCTAGGAGGCCAAGACTGTGAAGCCTGGTCTCGCGGTTCTGTACGGCCTACCCAACGTTGAGGTATGTTGGCATTGAGGAAACTGCACACGTTGTTATGCTAGTGCGGTGGTGCTCCATCTTGCTGATAGAGGAAATTGTCAGAGTCAAGTTGTGGGAATAACCAGTTCTGTAGCATTGCAAGATATCATTGTCCTGTTACGGTTTCTTCCTAAAAAAAATGAGGTTCTATGAACCTTACTATGCGAAACAGCACAAAAAATTCACTTTTGGTGAATCACGTTCGTGTTCAATTGTTTCATGAGAATTTTCGAGCCCCATATACGCACATTATGGCAGTGAACCTTACCGCTAATTTGGGAAGTTGCCTCATAGCTGAATATGAACCGTGGCATAAATGTGTCACCTTCCGTGTCCTCTAGAATAGTATTGCTAAAGTCCACTCGCCTCACTTTGTCAGTATCTAGAAGAGCTTGTACCAGTTGTAATCGGTAGGGTTTGAGGGCTAAACGACGCCGTAACAAACGCCACACTGTCATGCGCCGTAACGCAAGTTCTCGGCTAGCACGATGCATTAGACTTGTGGGGGCTCCACTCAGGTGCTCATCGGATTTTTTCCACTGTTCGTTCAGAAATACGTGGCCGGCCAGGACTTTTGCCTTTACAGATGCACTCTGTTTGTTATACCACCCGGACCTCATATTTCGCGAGACTGACTGCACGCTCCAGGTTAGGGATCGTAGCGACATCTAGCGGATTTTTTCTGAAACTCTGACCATGCCGATTACGTATAGTGCTGTTTCGGTTACCTAGTGACATTTGTCTCAATATTATTACAAGTTAAAATCGGGTTATTCTTTTTGGGACACCCTGTGCTTTAGCTCGATTAGTGATGAATGACATGACCTGTTCTCCACTGACATGCAGCTGTCTTCAATCACCAACACAATAAGCCTAACAGTTAATTTGAGCTAGGAATCTGTATACCTGGTTTGGGGTAGGGTTTCTGGCCTCAGGGAAATAAGTATTCTCATGTAAACCGACAACAGTCTCAGAACAAGTACCGACGGCAAAAACTACCTCACCCCGGGTTCGATTCCTGGCGGGGTCAGTTATGTTCACCTTCCTCGAGATGACTGGATGTTTGTGTTGCCCCCATCATTTCATCATCATTCATGAATGTGGCGAGTTTGGACTGATCAAAGGTTGGAAATTTGTATGGGCGCTGATAACCACGCAGTTGAGCGCCCCACAAACCAAACATCATCATCATCATCATCATCATCATCATCATCATCAAAAGTACCTCACCAATGCTGTCAGCTGTGAGACTCAAATGTCTGTCCAACGGGATGCGTAATCAGACTACCAATTCCGCAACGCTTCTGTCCCCCATTAGTTCACGAAAGTATGTACACCAACTAGTCTCGTTTAAGAAAATAAATTTCCCAATAACCTCTCGAGTACGTACTTGGTAATGTATTCCTGAAACACACAAATGAATCAAAACCATTCTTTAATATTAATAAATTGAAATATTATACAATAAATGGTGAATGATGGTTATTTCAGCAAGGGAAAGAGCCCCCCCTCCCCCATGTTTTATCAGTACAACTAAACTCTTCTACCAGTTGGGTCAGCACCAGTAAATGCTTTTGAGTGTAAGGACTGGACTTCGGTTAAATTAAAACATCATTCACCATTAAAGGGAACAACTCCTTCATTTCACACTCAGCATTTGAAAGGATGGACAAAAACCATTTCGGACTTTAACAAAGATTAAAAAAATTCCTTTCACCTTCAGTTTTAAGAAAACAGTGAGAGGACTCAAATCTCAAATTTTAGGAGCTTGAAATTACATGAGCAAGCTTTTAAGTGACCGAGTGAAAAATTGAACACTTCGATTGTACCCAAGGTAAATCACCTGTAGAATAAATTAACAGTATTAAGCAATCAAAATACTAATCCTCGGACCTTTTAAGATTCAAAGGAATGAAAGAAACCGAGGCAGCCGTAAAATAACAAGAGCTTTAAAGGTTGCAAAAACGCTCATTTGGTGGTGACAACGGCAACCAAAAGTATATCAATTTGAAGAAGGCATGGATTCTATGTTGCCTGCACTTATGGCTGACCCTTCTAATACATTTTCTGCTGGTGCCCAAACATCAAGGTTATGGTCTAGCACTGAACGCCAGCAGCGAATGCACAACGAATTCGAATGCTGAGATAGGTCAAAACAAAGCAAGAGTATATATACACAGCAAGAGTATATATAACCCTTATCAAGTCTGTAAATAACAAATGTATTCCCAGATGCCCCTGTAGCACAAAATCTATTCGTTAACATTTAGTAGCAGACTCGTTGCGAAGTAGAGAGTAGAATGTGCAGGTTTCAAGAACGTCAATGAAAGCAAGCTATAAGTAACGGAAACAAAGCCCCTTTAAAATTTACTTCCAAAATTCAATAATTACTCTGAAAGTAGTTCATTAACAACATTTGCCGGCCGCCGTGGCCGTGCGGTTCTGGCGCTGCAGTCCGGAACCGCGGGACTGCTTCGGTCGCAGGTTCGAATCCTGCCTCGGGCATGGGTGTGTGTGATGTCCTTAGGTTAGTTAGGTTTAAGTAGTTCTAAGTTCTAGGGGACTTATAACCTAAGATGTTGAGTCCCATGGTGCTCAGAGCCATTTGAAGAACATTTATAGCCGAATTAAGAGAAAGTGTAACAATTCGGGTCGACCTGAGCACAAGATACACCTTGAATCAGTTATTAATGACACTTATCATAAGATAATATATATATATATATAGGAGTAGCGCACTTTAAAAATTTGTTGCTTGACCACACAATATACAGTTAAGAGAGGTTTCATACAATAGAAAATTATGAAACTTGCAAGGTATTACTAATCAAAAGGCAGGCACTTAAAGCAAACAGCTCTAATAATATTAGCGCTACGAACTAGCAATAGTCTTCAGAGAAGCTCAAACACTGAAACAGAAAAAGCGACTTTTAAATGTCTAAAGGCTCATGGAAGTGTGGCACATTTAATACAAAAATTTTGGAATGAAGTTTTCATTCTGCAATGGAGTAAGTGTTGATATGAAAATTTATTGGGAGACTAAGAGCCCGACCGAGACCGGAAATCGAGACCTTTGTATTTCTCGTGCAAGTGCTCTACCGAGTGAGCTTCTCATGCAAGACTCATGACCTGTCATCATAGCTTTACTTCCACCACTATCTTGCCACCTTACCCTCCGAACTTCACAGAAGCTCTCCGACGAAACATGCAAGAATATAAACCCCGAATGAAAGGGTATTGCCACGTTGTTTCGCTATAGAGGTACTGACGTAAGTATAGCTGTAAGGATTGGTCGTGAGACGTGCATGGGTAGCTCGATCTTCAGATCGTTGGACATTTTGCAACGCGCTCAGTACGTCAATGTGTACGTGGTTACTCAACTTAATCATTACGCCCACGTATTAGCGATGGCTTCCAGGATACAGGCAGTGTTTGGACACGTGGTGAACGATGGTGCAGTTTTTAAGATGCGTGTTGTTACTCTTATTTTATCGTTCCACGAAGGATGTGTTGGACTCACTCACGCCAAGCACAGAACCTTGACGCTGTACCTTCGCTCAGTGTGGCGACTCTGGCTTTCTCCAACAGACAGTCTTCCTGGCCTCCAGATAGCAGAGGTGGCCCCACACACGCTGTGCCCACCTGTACCTGTAGAACAATTATCACCCGCGCTATCACATATTGGAACTTTTTCCTGGAGCACAGCTACATGTTGGGTGTTATACCGGAGACACGCAATCCGACATCAAAGATGTATTATAGTGTTGTCCAGCGCTGGAATTCGACTAACGACATGGTATGACGCCACCCCAAGGTCGACTGGACGCGGGTTTGACGAGCCATACACGCGACCTTCTGTCAGCTTTAGTGCGGTTACTGTGGTATGTGGTCACTAACGAGAAATTTCCGACCCGGCGAAGGCTACATGCCATTCACCTAACTGACGACCCTATGTGCCCCCACTGCGCGACGGTAGACATGAACGAACACAGACTGAACTGTGCCACCGCACGCGAGTGCTGGAAACTGATCCGCCAGATGCTGGCTTTCCTCCTACGTCTCCCCTGTGTTTCGACTGTGGCCCTAGACCTCTTTCAACCCGAAGCCGTCTATTTCCCGATGACCCGGATGAATGCGGTTACTTGGGTACAAGGAATAGCGATACACTACAAGTACCGTGACGGCAAAAAGAAAGTCCTCGATTTGTGGCAATACATGATCAACGAATTCCTGGTCTTAATGAACAGAGAGCAATACCGGAACCTTCTTGCTGACTAATTGGGGTCGCCATTCATGGACAAACCACCCAGATGGGGTGTGCCGGGTGTGAGAAGAAACTGACTTGCAGACGTCATGTTTCCACGATTGCCCTACGGTAACAGAAACAGTCTCTGACTGTGTGCAGTGGCCCCGGACGCTCCGACGATTGATGACTGGTAGTGACCATTGAAATGACGACCGCCTCTTACTGGTAGCCCGCTTCGATAAGGCGATCCCAGGGGGCAAGAAGACCCTTTGTAGTTGAGATTATCGGCGTAATTTTTGACGTATGGCTCTCTTGTTTTAGTTAGTTATAAAAAAAAATCAAAAATAAAACAGAAAAAAAATTGATGGTGCGCTTCAGTGGTAGGAGGATAGGGACATCGTGACCAGGCCTCGGAAATGGACCCCTACCCTCCTTGCCTGCTCCAGCCTGCCGCTGACTGTGCTATTTGTTTTTTATTTAATTATTTATTTACATGTCAAGTTCCGTAGTACCAAATTGAGGGGCAAATCTCCAAGCTCATGGAACGTGTCAGTACATGAAATTACAACTTAAACGTAATAACACATAAAAATAAAATGTTTATGAACTCAAAAAAGTCAAGCCATACGTTTCAGTAAACGCAGTCAACAATATAAAATAAGAATCAGCTTAATTTTTCAAGGAACTCCTCAGAAGAATAGCAGAAGTGACCCATGAGGAACCTCTTCAGTTTCTATTTGAAAGCGCATGTATTACTGCTAAGATTTTTGAATTATTGTGTTAGATAATTGAAAATGGGTGCTGCAGTATACTGCACACCTTCCTGCACAAGAGTTAAGGAAGTCCAATCAAAATGAAATGCAAGCTGGATTTCTGCCGAGTACTACCTGAGTGAAAGCTGCTTATTCTTGGGAATAAGCTGGTATTGTTAACAAGAAACGACAGTAAAGTATATATATATATATATATATATATATATATATATATACTGTACGTGTGTATGTCACTGAACTCCTCCTGAACGGCTGGACCGATTTGAATGAACTTTTTTCTATGCGTTTGGGTGGCGCCCTGGATGGTTTAGATTCACGAATCAGCCCGGCAGATGGCGCTGCAGTTGGTGTATAGGTTGTTTATCTTACTGCAACTAAACGGCTGGATCCACTTCAATTAATTTTTGTGTATGCATCCAAGTAGGGGTCTGGAAAATTTACATTCTTAAATCAGCACTGTAGGTGCCGTTGCATTTTTGTGTGCAATATTGAGCGCATTATATTCAGATATAAGTTCCGTGCGCAGGATTCCGTTTATTATTCGACAGTTTAATTTGAGTGCATTATACACTACTAGCCATTAAAGTTGCTACACCAAGAAGAAATGCAGATGATAAACGGGTATTCATTGGACAAATATATTATACTAGAACTGACATGTGATTACATTTTCAGGCAGTTTGGGTGCATAGATCCTGAGAAATCAGTACCCAGAACAATCACCTCTGGCCGTAACAACGGCCTTGATACGCCTGGGCATTGAGTCAAACGGAGCTTGGATGGCGTGTACAGGTCCAGCTGCCCATGCAGCTTCAACACGATACCACAGTTCATCAAGAGCAGTGACTGCCGTATTGTGACGAGCCAGTTGCTCGGCCCCCATTGACCAGATGTTTTCAGTTGGTGAGAGATCTGGAGAATGTGCTCGCCAGGTCAGCAGCCGAACATTTCCTGTATTCAGAAAGGCCCGTACCGAACCTGCAACATACGGTCGTGCATTATCCTGCTGAAATGTAGGGTTTCACAGGGATCGAATGAGGGGTAGAGCCACGGGTCGTAACACATCTGAAATGTAACGTCCACTGTTCAAAGTGCCTTAATGCGAACAAGAGGTGACCGAGACGTGTAACCAATGGCACCCCATACCATCACGCTGGGTGATACGCCAGTACGGCGATGACGAATACACGCTTCCAACGTGTGTTCACCGCGATGTCGCCAAACACGGATGCAACCATCATGATGGTGTAAATAGAATCTGGATTCATCCGAAAAAATGACGTTTTGCCATTCGTGCACCCAGGTTCGTCGTTGAGTACACCATCGCAGGCGCTCCCGTCTGTGTTGCAGCGTCAAGGATAACCACAGCCATGGCTCCTAGCTCATAGTCCATGCTCCTCGTCGTCGTCGTCGAACTGTTCGTGCAGATGGTTGTTGTCTTGCAAACGTCCCCATCTGTTGACTCAGGGATCGAGACGTGGCTGCACGATCCGTTACAGCCATGCGGATAAGATGCCTGTCATCTCGACTGCTAGTGATACGAGGCCGTTGGGTTCCAGCACGGGGTTCCCTGTTACCCTCCTGACCCCACGATCCCATATTCTGCTAACAGTCAATCAATCTCGACCAACGCGAGCAGCAATGTCGCGATACGATAAGCCGCAATCGCGATAGGCTACAATCCGACCTTTATCAAAGTCGGAAACGTGATGGTACGCATTTGCCCTCCTTACGCGAGGCATCACAACAACGTTTCACCAGGCAACGCCGGTCAACTGCTGTTTGTGTATGAGAAATCGGTTGGAAACTTTCCTCATGTCAGCACGTTGTAGGTGTCGCCACCGGCGTCAACCTTGTGTGAATGCTCTGAAAAGCTAATCATTTGCATATGACAGCATCTTCTTCCTGTCGGTTAAAATTCGCTTCTTTTGCACGTCATCTTCGTGGTGTAGCAATTTCAATGGCCAGTAGTGTATTACGTGTGTTTCGTTATTTTGATATTCTAAATTTTTTGTACTGCGTCTTTTGATATTTCAAGTGTCGCATTTCAGTGAATATTAAGTGTGTTATATTCACATACGAGGTGCATTGAAGTTCTAAGACGTCCGATTATTTTTCTCTAGACTGGAAAGAGATAGAAACATGCGCATTGTTTTAAAATGAGGCCGCGTTCATTGTCAATACGTCCCAGAGATGGCAGCACCTTACGGCAGATGGAATTTTACCGCCAGCGGCGAGAATGAGAACTGTTTTAAAGACTTAAAATGGCGACGTTTTCCTTACTTGAACAGCGTGCAATCATTCGTTTTCTGAATTTGCGTGGTGTGAAACCAATTGAAATTCATAGACAGTTGACGGAGACATGTGGTGATGGAGTTATGGATGTGTCGAAAGTGCGTTCGTGGGTGCGACAGTTTAATGAAGGCAGAACATCGTGTGACAACAAACCGAAACAACCTCGGGCTCGCACAAGCCGGTCTGACGACATGTTCGAGAAAGAGGAGAGAATTGTTTTGGGGGATCGCCGAATGACTGTTGAACAGATCGCCTCCAGAGTTGGCATTTCTGTGGATTCTGTGCACACAATCCTGTATGACGACCTGAAAATGCGAAAAGTGTCATCCAGGTGGGTGCCACGAATGCTAACGGACGACCACATGGCTGCCCGTGTGGCATGTTGCCAAGCAATGTTGACGCGCAACGACAGCATGAATGGGACTTTCTTTTCGTCGGTTGTGACAATGGATGAGACGTGGATGTCATTTTTCAATCCAGAAACCAAGCGCCAGTCAGCTCAATGGAAGCACACAGATTCACCGCCACCAAAAAAGTTTCGGGTAACCGCCAGTGCTGAAAAAATAATGGTGTCCATGTTCTGGGACAGCAAGGGCGTAATCCTTACCCATTGCGTTCCAACGGGCACTACGGTAACAGGTGCATCCTATGAAAATGTTTTGAAGAACAAATTCCTGCCTGCACTGCAACAAAAACGTCCGGGAAGGGCCGCACGTGTGCTGTTTCACCCGCACAGCGAGCTGACGTTACGCAACAGTTTCTTCGTGATAACAACTTTGAAGTGATTACTCATGCTCCCTACTCACCTGACCTGGCTCCTAGTGACTTTTGGCTTTTTCCAACAATGAAAGACACTCTCCGTGGCCGCACATTCACCAGCCGTGCTGCTATTGCCTTAGCGATTTTCCAGTGGTCAAAACAGACTCCTAAAGAAGCCTTCGCCGCTGCCATGGAATCATGGCGTCACCGTTGTGAAAAATGTGTACGTCTGCAGGGCGATTACGTCGAGAAGTAACGCCAGTTTCATCGATTTCGGGTGAGTAGTTAATTAGAAAAAAAGTCGGAGGCCTTAGAACTTGAATTCACCTCGTATAAGTTACGTACATAAAACAATGCCACGTCTTCTTGGACGAGGAGGAAATATTGGTCGACGGACTCGGAATTCACAATTAGTCCAGCACCGTCGGTTAAATAGGTCGGCAGAAGATCAATTGACGGACAATGAAAATTTAAGAAACCAGGCTGCAATCAGAAGTGCTAATGAGAGTCAAGAGCAACGCAACGGAAGCCTGCGAGCTAATGCATTGAGACAAAGACTGGCCCCTCAACGGGTCACCGACACATTCAGAACACGTGAAGAACAGCGTTTGCAAGTGTATCGCGCACTGAACGTGCATCACTTCTTCGTCACATTCACAAATTGTAATCGGTGCTATGAACAAACAATGCCAACACTATCATGCACTCAAAGGTGAATAGGCCGGTTTCTGCTGCGCGTCTGGAAAAGTTGTATTGCCACCATTGAATTCGCCGCCAGAACCACTGAAAACACAATTGGCTGGAGCTGCATCTCAATCTTATTTGTTTTTGCGTAAAACTCGCAAATTCAATTCGTGCTTTCAAATGACATCATTTGGAGCAACAAAAATCATTCAGAATGAGGATGGTCGCAATTTTCAATCAACGTTTAAGATTCAGGGCCAAGTGTATCATCACATTGGTTCTTTAATGCCGATGCCTGATACCGATTCAAAATTTCTGCAGATCTACTTCATGGGTGATGAGGAGCAGCAAATAAATGCACACTGCCACTACAACCATATCGAGCAGATGGAGGAGCGAGTAATTGTGGGTATTTTAGAACCGTTTTTACAGAATCACAACTAATGGGTCAGTTGTTCAATACCATTCAAACAGAGTGCAAAACGACAACTATACGATCGTCATCAAAGCAGACAATGTACCATCTGGGCAGCCGGCTGATATAATGCACCGACCATTAATGAAGTTGCTGTTGTTATGGTTGGCGACGCATTTGAACGTCGAGATATACGAATCCAACGCAGAGATAACACAGTGCATACGATTGAAGACAGCCATCGCTCTTACCACGCTTTGCAATATCCATTGATGTTTTGTGAAGGAGAAAATAGATACATTTAAATATAAAACAAAGAAATCCAGCAACTTGTACAATCTACACCTAATATTTTATTTTTATGCACGATTAATTTCTTTTTGTCTTAATTGTATTTTTACTTTGTAGGTGCAGAAACTAGAAATAAAGTGAGCGCGATGAACTTCTACGCATATCGGTTCATGATTCATGCCAATGAAGACAATAATATTCTCCGATGCCGCTAGCTGTTTCATCAATATATCGTTGATATGTATGCAAAAACTGAAAGCGAGCGATTACGATACATCAGGTATAATCAAGCAAAACCTCGAGCTGAGGAATACATTCATTTGCGTGATGCTATTGTTGGTAATATATCAACGACATCGATTCTTCATATATTCTGCCATCATCATATATTGGTAGCCCACGTCATATGCAAGAATACATGAAAGACGCCATGGCTTTTGTGCGCGCGTACAGACTACCACATTTGTTCATTACATTTACGTGTAATCCAAAATGGGATGAAATTAGAATTGTGTTATTGCCAGGTCAAACTGCAATAGATCGGCAAGATATCACTGCACGTGTCTTCAGACAAAAGTTAAAATCGTTGATGAACTTGATTATACATGCCTCTGTATTTGGAAAAACACTTTGCTGGCTGTATTCTGCTGAATGGCAAAAACGAGGTTTGCACACACGCGCATATTTTGATTTGGCTGGTCGACAAAATACAGTCTGAAGAAATTGATAAAATTATCTCAGCAGAAATTCCGTATCGGAATATCGATCAAGAATTGTATGAGACTGTTACCGCTAACATGATCCATGGTTCATGCGGTGCTGAAACATGACACAGCCATCGCCCGGCAATGAGATATTGTTCAAATCGATCGACACTGTTACCGATCCTGACGAAGCAGTCAACTATCCTGTAGAATTTTTGAATTCGCTGGATTTACCAGGAATGCCACCACATAACTTGCGATTAAAAAGTGGCTGACCTATCATTTTGCTTCGGAATTTAAATGCACGTAAGCTAAGCAACGGTACAAGATTACTCACAAAAAAAAATTTGGGCAATGTTCTTGAACTACAATTTAGAACGGCAAATTTGAAGGTGAAGTTGTTCTCCTGCCACGAATTCCAATGATCCCTTCAGATTCACTCATTCCATTCAGACTTCTGCAATTTCCAATTCGCTTGGCATTTGCCATGACTATTAATAAGTCACAAGGTCAAGCTTTTCATGTGGCCAATTATATGTGGCGTGTTCTCGCGTTGGAAAACCGTCAAGTTTATTCATTTATACTCCTCAGGAATTGACTAAAAATGTTGCTCAAAAAATGTTCAAATGTGTGTGAAATCTTACGGGACTTAACTGCTAAGGTCATCAGTCCCTAAGCTTACACACTACTTAACCTAAATTATCATAAGGACAAACACACACACCCATGCCCGACGGAGGACTCGAACCTCCGCCGGGACCAGCCGCACAGTCCATGACTGCAGCGCCTCATACCGCGCGGCTAATCCCGCGCGGCAAATATTGATCATCAACTCACGTTAAGATAAAATTAAACAAACCTTATCCATTATAACGAATTGTTTTTACAAAAATTGATGTTATTTCAAAATAAAGAAATAATGAAATAATATTAAGAGGCCAATGTCAAAATACCCAGACTAGTGAACAGTGGTCGAGAAGAGATTCGCGAAATTACATCACTTGTTGCCCGAACTGCCCGTTTCAGAGCCAAAAATATCTTTTTATAACGGGAAGAGTGACCCCAAAATATGATACCATACGACATAAGCGAATTAAAATGAACTAAGTAGACTAATTTTCGTGTCAAACGATCACTTACCTCAAATACCGTTCGAATACTAAAAATGGCACCATAATGTCTTTGAAGAAGGTCCTGAACGTGGGCTTTCCACGATGGTTTGTTATGTATATGAACACCTAGAAATTTCAACTGCTCAGTTTCATTAATCATATGCCCATTCTGTGAAATTAAAACGTCAAGTTTTGTTGACTCATGAGTTAGAAACAGTAAAAACTGAGTCTTACCGTGATTTAGCGTTAGTTTAATTTCCACAAGCCATGAACTTATGCACTGTTTGAAAGAGAGACAATGCTGCAAACAACGTCCTTTACAACAAAGCTATTCTCGTCAGCAATCAGAAATATTTTAGAGTTAGCCATAATACTAGAGAGCATGTTGTTGTTGTTGTGGTCTTCAGTCCAGAGACTGGTTTGATACAGCTCTCCATGTTACTCTATCCTGTGCAAGTTTCTTCATCTCCAAGTAACTACTGCACCAAACACTCTTCTGAATCTGCTTAGTGTATCCATCTCTTGGCCTCCTTCTACGATTTTTACCCTCCACGCTGCCCTCCAATACTAAATTGGTGATCCCTTGATGCTTCAGAAATTTTTCCTACCAACCGATCCCACCTTCTAGTCAAGTTGTACCACAAATTCGTCTTTTCCCCAACTATATTCAGTACCTCTTCATCAGTTGCGTGATATACTAATCTAATCTTCAGCATTCTTTTGTAGCATCACATTTCAAAAGCTTCTATTCTCTTCTTGTCTAAACTATTTATTGTCCATGTTTCAAATCCATACATGGCTACACTCCGTACAAATACGTTTAGAAAAGACTTCCTGACACTCAAATCTATATTCGATGTTAACTAATTTCTCTTCTTCAGAAACGGTTTTCTTCCCATTGCCAGTCTGCATTTTATATCCGCTCTACTTCGACCATCATCGGTTAGTTTGCTCCCCAAATAACAAAACTCATCAGCCAATTTGTCTCACTTCCTAATCTAATTGCCTCAGCATCAGCTAATTTTGCTTTTTTTGATGGTCATCTTATATCCTCCTTTCAAGACACTATCCATTCCGTTCAGCTGATCTTCCAGGTCGTTTGCTGTCTCTGACAGAATTACAGTGTCATCAGCAAACGTCGAGGTTTTTATTTCTTATCCATGGATTTTAATTTCTACTCCAAATTTTTCTTCTGTTTCCTTTACTGCTTGCTCAATATACAGATTGAATAATATCTGGGACAGGCTACAACACTGTCACACTCCCTTCCCAACCACTGCTTTCATTTCTTGTCTCTCGAGTCTTACAACTACCATCTGGTTTCTGTACAAATTGTAAATAGCCTTTCGCTCCCTGTATTTGATACCTGCTGCCTTCAGAATTTGAAAAAAGTATTCCAGTTAACATTGTCAACAGATTTCTCTAAGTCTACAAGTGCTAGAAGCGTAGGTTTGCCCTTCCTTAACCTGTCTCCTAAGATAAGTCGTAGGGTCAGTATTGCCTCAAGTGTTGCAACATTTCTGCGGAATCCGAACTGATCTTGCCCAAGGTAAAGAATTTGTGTCAGTATTTTGCAGCCGTGACTTATTAAGCCAATAATCTTGCTCACCAGATGGTAGAGTTTTGCCAGGGCTGGCTCTTCCAAGGCTATCAGTAGTTCTAATGGAATATTGGTTACTCCTGGGGCCTTGTTTTGACTAAGTCTTTCAGTGCTCCGTCAAATTCTTCGCGCAGCATTATATCTCCCATTTCCATAATATTGCCCTCAAGTACATCGCCCTTGTATTGACCCTCTATATACTGATTTACCAGCAGCATTTCTCTTACATTATGAAACTTTATTGTAGATGACAATCAGCTGTCTGTTTTTACGCTCAGTGATGCCGATTTCGATCAGTAGACCATTATCAAGTCGAAGCAAGCGTAACCAGCTTGTCACTGCAACATTTGGGGTGAACAACTTCTCTCAACCACACAAAGGCCGATACAGTCACACAGCTTAATCTTAATAAAATAGACCGGGCACACAGCCTTAGTACTAAAGTAGTTGAATGGCACAGAGTGAGGCCTGAAAGACCAGGGATGTTCAAACACGAACAAGCGTATCTTGCGTCACCAGTATTCTCACCCTATACTCGTCCGCAGCTCGTGGTCTTTTGGCTAGCGTTGCTGCGTCTGGTTCACGGGGTCCTGGGTTCGACTCCCGGCCGGGTTGGAGATTTTTTTCCTACCCGGGGACTGGGTGCCTGTGTTGTCTCCATCAACATCATCATAATCATTCGTGATAGTGGCTAGATTGGGTTGCGTAAGAAATTGGACCGTGTCAAAAATTGGGTCTTTTTACGGGCGCTGATGACCGCGTTGTGGAGCGCTCCACAGACCAAATATCATCACCTTGTACTCTTAATGAAAGGAGTGCAGATTTACTAACGCCTCTTCCTGCGTTTTCGGCCTGTGATAGGAATGGCAACTGCCCACTGGCACTGGCCGCACAGACACTTTACAGCGACGCCAAATCCGCCTGTTCTGTGTCAACACCAGCCTGCAGCATCCTCCGTCCACGAGTCACGCTAGCTACTGTTACCTGGAATCGACTTGCTCGAGACCCAGCAGGGCATGTCTCTAAAAATGCTTCCCACAGGCCACCATTGCAGTCTCCCAGCGTAAGCCACAGGCCACGATCAGTCAAATACAGGAATACATGCATGAAGTGACGATTTTGAACTGGTGCCAACCAGCAGTTATTCGCGCGCGGCACATTAATTACCATAATTCGTGACCCTAAATAGCCGCCACTCCTCTTCTACATCTGCATGTACATCTACATGACTAACCTCACTGAGAAGCCTAACTATTGTTTGTGGAAGTCTAATCTTAATTACCATAATTTGTGATCCAAAATGGTGGCCTCCCTCCACATCTCCAGCAGAGTAAACCTAACGGTGGAATTTGACCACCCCTCCCCATCATCATCACCTGCATTTTGACTCCTTGGGGTACCCAGCATCATGAGATGGAGATAGAATTCCTGCTCTATATGTTGGCTGATCAACGTCGTGAAGAATCTGCAGCAGCAGCAGCAAATTAAAGCGATATTTTTGAAGTTTTGGGGCAATTTTGTTGATTCTTTTCCGCTATTGCGGAGACAGATTGAAATACTGTATTATTAATGTTTCATAACTACTACCAGAGTGTCTAATTTAAATAATTTATGTTGATATCCCAATAGCCAAACTACTAACACAGTGCAACGAAAATGCTCTAGTTACTTGATACTGTAAAGAACTTAACCCTGTGTTAAGAAACAATGCCCGTTTTAGACGTGTCTGTCTCTATAATGTCATATTAAGTTGATGAATAAGTTCGTAGCGTTTCTATTTTACATGTTGGTTTTACAAATGCTATGGGTTTATTTCTCGATCGTCATTTTTAATTTGCTATTTGAGTTTACGTATTGTCATTTAGTCATTCAGAGACAGTGAGTGGAACTATGAACTCTAGAAAATGGAGTCCCAAGTGTAGAACTAGGAGCATTTCTGACATATTCATCTGTTTCAGTTCGATAGAAGGGTGACAACAGCGGAGGCAGTCAGAAACATCTGCGCCATGTTTGGGGGTAGCGCCACTGGACAGAACACGCTAAGAATATGGCTTTTTGGTTTTAAGGAGAATCGTTTTGATATTAGCGACTCTTTCCAATCAGGGAGACATTCTGGGTTCGTTGAAAAGTTAATCTACGATGATCCACGCCAATGTACTCGAGAAGTGGTAAGTGTGTTGAACTGCGTCCATTCCACCATCATGCAACATTTGCATGCAGTGGAGAAGGTTCAAAAATCGGATGTATGTGTGTCGCATGCTCTAAGTCAAAACCACAAAAATCACTTGGTGGTGTGTGTCTCGTTGTCAATTGGCTCATGAACAACACCGACCATTCCTACCCTGTATCGTTAGTGGTGACTACAAATGGTGTCTTTATGCTAACATAAGGAAAAGAAAGGAATGCCTGAGCTCACACAAAACAGCAACGCCTCGTACAATGACGTGGCCGCAACCGCAGAAGAAAATATTATGCCTCTGGTTGAATAGCGACGGTGTGGTGTACTGCGAATTGCTTTCCCAATGTATAACAGTTACTGCTGACATTTACTGTCAACAGCTGAGACGTCTTGCAGATGCAGTCCGAGAGCAACGACCAGGAAGGCTGCGTTAAGTGACGCTGCTCCACAGTCATGCCTGTCTAAGTTCTGCTAGAGTGACAAAGGATGCTATATGGGTTCTTTGGTTGATTTGGGTGAAAGGGGACCAAACAGCGAGGTCATCGGTCGCATCGGGTTAGGGAAGGATGGTGAGGCAAGTCGGCTGTGCCCTTTCCAAGTAACCATCTCGGCGTTCGCCTGTATCGATTTAAGGAAATCGCTGAAAACCTAAATCGAGATGGCCGGACGCCGGTTAGAACTGTTGTCCTCCCTGAAACCGAGTTCAGTGTGCTAACCAATGCGCCACCTCGCTCGGTCGCTGCACAAGAGTTGGGTTGGGAAGTCATTCCGCACCCACCTCATCCACTTGATCTTGCGAGCTTATATTTTCAACTTTTCCAGTCTCTATATCTTTAAGGAACTTTCTTTCCGGATGAAAATGCGCTCCGAAGATGGGTCGAGTAGTTCTTCGCCTCAAATTCACGTTAATTCAACAGTCGTCGAATCGTTAATTTACCCCAGTCCTGGCAGACTGTTGTAAATATCGAAGGAGAATATATTTATGATGACTAAAGTCTCTGTTATGTGTATGCGTTAGTGTCGAAAAACGCTAGGAATTTACCCACAAAACCAACAGTAAATAACAGTGGGAACATTTCTGCGCTTTACACAATTTGCCAGACTGGGTTCGGAGAGGTATGCATTTATTTGAAACAAGCAAAGAAATGTTTTCTGTGGCCCGTGTCAGCATTGCACTCGACCGAGGCAGCCCTGTCTACGCACTTGCTGTGCAGTGACTAAGTCAGGACTGGTGAGCGGGTGATGGCTGACTCCGGCGGCCAGCCCAGGAGCCGTAGCATTGCTGTGTATGTGCCCCAACCTCCCCATCACCGCGGTTCATAGCGTCTCTCTGCTGGTGTTGCTATACCTCATACAGTCATTCTACAATACTGTAATGAGAATAGGAGGAGGAGATTAGTGTTTAATAAAATGGAACACATGCAGCCCTTCTTACGATATTATTTGTTATATGGCTGCCAGTCTCGGTGCTTCAGCGCACCAACTCCAGGCCTTCAGTAACACGAGGGGGTTAACTCCAATCAAATACATGATTCAGCAGTGGACAACATCTATGAACTGGTTTTCGCAGACTACCTGTAACAACGACGTTGTGTCTCCAACCATCAACTACCAACGAGTCGGTTGTAATTGATGACATGAAAGACGAAGAAAGATGAGTCGATAGGAAAGGGACAAAAGATCCTTTATTAGAATAAGTATTTAAAAGAGCTTTTGAAGATCTTAAGCAAATTAAAGCAGAATCTATAGATAACATTCCACCAGAATTTCTAAAATCATTAAAGATTGTGGCAATAAAACGTCTGTTCTCGTTCATGTGTACAATACTATCAGAGGGGTGATATGCCGTTAGACCTTATAGAAAACATCATCCACACAATTCTGAAGATAACAAGAGCCTAAAAGTGTGCGACTTACAGCGCCTAGAGTGTAACAGCACACGTTTTCAAGTTGCTGCCAACAATAATATACACAAGAATGGAAAAGAGATTTGAGAATCTGTTTGTGGACGACGTTTGGCTTTAGGAAGAGTAAAGGAATCAGAGACTGAGTTCTAAAGTTGCGGTATCCTTAAGGCCTTTTTCTGATACTAATGGACAGTCTTCACCAAACTTTATCAAAAATGTTACCAGTCTGTTTTAAAGAATCCCAGAAATTCTGCTTTGACTTGAACACTCTCTTAAAAATTTCCTTCGTTCACTAAGGATGACCTTCAAGCTTTTGCCCGTCACCCCAAGGTTGAGGAAAATGATTATTAATATAAATTTATTGCTGACCGTAAATTCTGACATATTTCTACTGTTAATGAGCGTATTTCACTGTTGACGTCGAGCATCTTATCATTTATGGGAACATAAAAATGTATTGAAAGTAAGCCCTGCGTTGGTAAAGCTGTAATCTGCGAGGAAAACTTGCCACTTCTATCTTGTGCTGTCAAAACATTCACCATGTTTCCCTGCTAACTGAGGCTAACCATATTTATTTACACAAAGAAATCTTAAAGATATACACTTTGTAATCAAATGTGTTATCCGTTTTTTTTGGAATATTGTGTTCCTCCCTTTCCATCCTCGCCCTTTCGGGAAACAAAGTGTTCTTAAGGAAACTCAAACGCTCTCTGCAACACTTCGCCACGTGACAGACATTGTGCGTCTGTGTGGAACAAGAGCAAATTGAATTAAGCTCCATCCTCTTTGCACAACACTTTCAGAACCCTGGCGTTTGCTGCATTACCTTGGATATGTGTTATGCTTTCACTGCCTGATTGAGTACGAGGACGTGCTGAAAAGTAACGCCTCAGAGTATTTATGTAAAACATCTTAAAGCTTTTTAAATAAAAACAAACATTATTGACATTCTACATATTTATTCTTCATGTCTACATATTTATTTCTCAACAGTCAGCTTACGACGAACACATTTCTGTGAGAGAGAAAGCATTTTGTTCATACCGTCACTGTAGCATGTTTGAGTTTGTTGAAGAAGCCACAACCTCACCTCTGCTTGTACCGCTTCAGTAAGATGAAAATCCTCGAAAGCGTTCTTTAAGTTCTGGAAACAGATGAAATTCGGATGGGGCCTAGTTGAGTCTGTATGGAAGGTGATAGATGACAGTGTACCCACGGCGTCATCTTGTTGCATATGTCTCAGCGCTCGCGCGGTTTCGTCTGACATTATCACTCTAAAGTAGAGGGTGCTTCGTGTGTAGAGGAACTCTTAGAATTCTAAGGCCGATTATAGCACGCTGTTTCACACGAACAGTTACGTAACACATCGTCATGTTATACGCTACAATTGTGAGTCCTCTAGCGGCAGAGGGCTGAAAGTACGTGGACATTAAGAATAAACATCCTACACCTATCAGCTTTGACCATTGCATCTCATTTACCTCTGCAAAATTCTTCACTGACCAGAAAACATCTTCGTCACGTGTAGCAGTGTCCGATGATCCGAAAACAAGTATTCTTCTTTCAGGCTATCTCTTTTTACTTCTCTAACATAGACAAGCTGCTAGCAATAAGATACAACGTCGGTCGATTCATGTAACCGCAACGCAAAGAAATTACTTGATTTCCAAAGTATCCAAACGTAAGTCCTCGATGCGACTTGTAATTGTATTGTTAAAAGAGTTATTTTATTTATCTTTTCCATATGTGGTTCATGCAGAACTAGCTTCATCTTATGTACTAAAGAGGCTTGATGAGATCCTCTCCTATTTTATGAGGTGTGTTGTTTTCAGCGATTCGAAGTGTGGTTCGACATGAACTTTCAAGACCAGCTTTTGCTGAGTGGAAAAAGTAGCACGTTGAATCCAGACGGTTACAGTGCAGTTTCTTTCTACTTGAAAAATTTAACGTCTCTTACAGTGAGCTGTGGTCTTTTTAATTAGCTATGTTTCGTACCCTCTGCTGTTAGCACTGTACCACGAAGAAAGCGCTGGGGAGCCTCATTAGCTTCAAGAACTCTCAAGCTAAAGTCCCATTGTAGTAAAGTTTTTCTGTATGTTTCTATTTTCAGTCGTCATGGCTCTTGAAGGAAGGGAAAACTATCTAAAATACGAGTATGCAGGAGAAAGACGCACACCATAACGCGTTTTCGAGAAGAGAGTGCCAGGAATATCTAACGTCTTTAGTAATGAATGTAATGCCACTGATGTTCACTATACTAATGAGTTTAGAGTTATATCTGTTTGCAACTGAATTAATATAGTCTCTATATTACTAGAGAGATATTGCCTCAATTTCTTATAAAGCACCTACAGTGTATGGCGGAACCGGTTTATAGTATTTCGGACTTTAATTACTTGTAAATGATGTTTCAGGGAGGTCAAAAAGAAGTATAAAACCAGTTGCCTGTTGTTAGCGTAACAATTCGTTTGATCTCAAAAATGATTATCCCAGCTAATATTTGTCACTCTGCTAAAGAAATCTCCACTTGACGTTGTGTAGAAATGTTGTCTGTAAAGTCGTGTGAGTGGCACTAAATTGCATATCATATTAACAGAATCTTCCGTCGGTTCTTGGTAGAACAACATTATAATAATAAATGAAAAGCACCAGATTGCTTTTGTTCTACAATATTATTATTATAAATTGCATATCATTTATCAGATTTTACACAACTGTTACTTACGATGGAAGCACTTGTCTCTAGAAAAAGAAACATTTAGTCACGAAATACTACCAGCGCAGAACACTGACGTATGTCTCCTATTAATTTATTTCATGCAAATCGTCCGAAATAATTAGGCTTCATACATCAGCAAATAAGAAATTGTTATTACGTAACGTGCTGTGGTCACTATTTTTAAAGATTCAGTCTGAGTTGAATTCCGTCTTTTAAAGTAGATTCGGGACCACCGGTGCACATTTATTTCCATTCATTCATATCTAACAACATTTATGTTTGTTAAAATTCTCGATTCAAAACTGCCGCGGAGACATTTTTGCTAAGATGGCGGCAGACAGACGATAGTCAATTTGTCTATTGTTATTCTCGATTCCTTTTCATATCAAGTTAATATATTCAGATAAAAGTCTGTAAGTCTTTTGTTCTCTTGTATTTATCATTTAAAATTATTCTCCATGAAAATTGTATCTTATTTTTTATACCAGCTACTAGTAAACTCCGCTGTACGTTACTAGCGCTAATGGCTGCGCTCCTAACTGCGGAGCTGAAAATTAACACTTAAAGACATTAATTACATTGGATTACAACTGAAATAAATACAAATCAACGTCCAGACAATATAGTTACAAGTTTTTTCTTTACAGTCCTCACACGTCTCACGTCCGAACAGATCATCGGTTAGCGCAGGAATAACAACTGAACGACAATTATCACAGATAACAAAAAAAGATTATAATTGTCGTTTTCTATTAGTTTAGTTCTCTGATAATAGTTTTACGTCACATAGAAATTAAATTATTACAGAGATAATGAAATAATTATCGTCATTTTTACACGACACAGTCTTTCTTATACGTAGTATGGATAATATTTGCTGAAGTTTGTACACTTAGTTCATTTTAACATCTTGTGGCTAGAACATAGTGTCGTGGATATTACAAGTGGCATCAAGTTGGTCTATATGCCGAGTGATCAAAAAGTCAGTATAAATTTGAAAACTTAATAAACCACGGAATAATGTAGATAGAGAGGTAAAAATTGACACACATGCTTGGAATGACATGGGGTTTTATTAGAACCAAAAAAAAAGTATTGTTAGACGCGTGAAAGATCTCTTGCGCGAGTCGTTTGGTGATGATCGTGTGCTCAGCCGCCACTTTCGTCATGCTTGGCCTCCCAGGTCCCCAGACCTCAGTCCGTGCGTTTATTGGCTTTGGGGTTACCTGAAGTCGCAAGTGTATCGTGATCGACCGACATCTCTAGGGATGCTGAAAGACAACATCTGACGCCAATGCCTCACCATAACTCCGGACATGCTTCACAGTGCTGTTCACAAAATTATTCCTCGACTACAGCTATTGTTGAGGAATTATGGTGGACATATTGAGCATCTCCTGTAAAGAACATCATCTTTGCTTTGTCTTACTTTGGTATGCTAGTTGTTGCTATTCTGATTAGATGAAGCGCCATCTGTCGGAAAGTTTTTGAACTTTTGTATTTTTTGGTTCTAATAAAACCCCATGTCATTCCAAGCATGTGTGTCAATTTGTACCTCTCTATGTACATTATTCCGTGATTTATTCAGTTTTCAAATTTATACTGACTTTTTGATCACTCGGTACATATTTACGTGCTGCTCATGTCATTAATTTATATGTAACTGGAGGTAGTATGAAAATCATTAGTATAGTATTGCTGTACTTTGTCCGTAGTCAATTTTAACACGAATGTTAACACTGCGGGATGTATTACCTGACAAAGGAAAGAGAAGATCCGGTTAGGGTAGCAGCAGGGCTGGTTTAAGACTCAAAAAAATGGCTCTGAGCACTATGGGACTCAACATCTTAGGTCATAAGTCCCCTAGAACTTAGAACTACTTAAACCTAACTAACCTAAGGACATCACACACACCCATGGCCGAGGCAGGATTCGAACCTGCGACCGTAGCAGTCCCGCGGTTAAGACTCAAGCGAAACAAGGCATGGCTTGGGGCACAGTGGCGCCAGAGCTGTAAGATTTATATACAAGTTGTACACGTGCATTAAAAACAAACACTACAGATATATTAATGAATAAATTGTATGTCATGGGTGTAACAGCGTGAAGGCTCACAGGGAGATGTGTGGGGTAGATGCGCAATACAAGGTAGGTCCCTGCATTGTATTCATGAACTTAGCTTCTTGGTAGGTCTGCAAACTGAGGACAGAGCGGGTGAATCCGCACTCTGTCTTCCAAACTGCGTCACAAGAGGCAACTACAAGGCGTTTCACGAAGTTATCTCTATCCTCCACATCACGCCTTGTGAAACATTGGCGCCGCAGTGGGAAACACACCAGGGGGATGTTAATATACCACAGTAAATGCAAAGCAAACATGAGTTAGTAATATTGACGACGCAAATAACTTACGTGAACAGAATGTACTTAACTCTCTGCACATTGGTCTACATCACTAGAGGGGAACTTAATTGTTAGTCATGCTATACATCAGCTGTTGTATTCTTTCGGGAGAGGCAGCTTCCCCACTATGAGCACCGCTAGATTTCACTTGCAGACTATATCTCCACAGCACTGCTTATCCAAGTCTATTATGTGAATATTCAAAATAAGTTCACGTAGCTAATATTCATATAGCGTAGTTGTTTTAAATTTATTGTGTACTTATTTGCAGTTGTCAATTCGGGTATTATCTGATATAGATCAGCTGTCAACTGTCTACAACGCTGGAGAGCTTGTCTCAAGTTTAACATGCTGTCAAGACGTTATCGACAATGTCGATTTCATTGTCTCCACTATCTCCCTCTGCAATACTTTCCCCAGAATGTGCCTCAGCTCTCCCAACATCTGAAGAGACCCTAGGCTTAAATTAACATCCCTCTACAACATAAGTAAGTACCATAGGTTTTATAGAACTTCGGATATTTTGACGTAAGCCAAGCAATGAATATCAGCAGATTACTGTTCTAGACTTGAACATGACCAGTCCATTCCACCGGACATATTCGCACCCATCTTGAAAGATATACTATGAATTTGTGGTAAGTGGCTCCACTCAGGGCAGCCAACTCTGCAAACACGAGTAGTTCCTGAATGAAAAAGATTTATGCAACCTATCACCAGAACAGTTCATGGAGAGAGAAGTGCAGTGACTTTCTGCTCATTCATTAATTCAGCGTCAAGCGAGTATAACACAATGAAGTTGCTTTACAATGCCCTGTCAATGATATACACCAGCAAGGTGTCACATGTACTTATTCAATCCCTTTCCGTCCAACACTACGTGGATAACTGACATGACACACACTGAGCACTTCTCAACTGTTGTCTGCAGGAACGTATTTTGTGCATAATCTCAAGTAGCATCTAGAAAAGGTACTCGTTTGATAAACCGAAATTAGTTACGCTACATAAAAACGTGCTAAGTGAAGTTATTTTAGATAAATGAAGGATAACTGGACAGGAAGTGCTGGGGAGGTGTAGCCGGTAACTGGGTATCCAACAGTGCTCATAGTGGGGAAAGCTGGCTCTCCCAAAAGAAGACAACAGCTGCAGTAGAGAATGGCTAATAGTTAACTTCCCCTCTAGCAGCTTAGATCAGTGTGCAGCGATTTACGTATGTTTTGTGTTAGTGTTACTAGAAATTAACATCTCCATTCCATATGGTGTTTAGGTATTTTGTCAGAAATGTACAATCCCTGGCCATGCTGCACACTGAGTCGTCAAAGTCTCATGAATTATGCACTGGTAGCTTTGGAGACATTTTCCCACGACTCCGTCATTGGCTTTTGTTCTATTCTGTTGTTGACTGTTTTTGCTGTTGTTGTGCTCCACGATTTCCCTTATTTTACTCTGCAGCCTTGCATTGGGTGCTGCAATATTTTAGTGTAAGCTGTTAGATGTCATGCAAATGTTATGCCACCTCTGTTACAAGCCAGGTAGGTGCACATTTGCTAATCCATATGGCTGTTTCATTTTATCATTTACCTGGCACATTAATAAAAACGGAAAATATACTTCCAATGTAACTTACATTGCATATTACTGCATTTGTTCACTAGTTATTCTGAGCAATTCTCACTGTGTGATCCGCTGAAAAAAATGCTCATCCCATGGATACTTATCTTTCCTTACGAAAAATATTTTGTATTAAGTGGAAAGTCCCATGTTTTAACTTTTTTATTGATGACAGATCTAATGATAGCCTTTAGCCGAAACGTGTAATCAAAATAAGAATAACAAAATGTGGCCAAGACTGAATACTTTTGCGTGTTTGTGCATATACACTCCTGGAAATGGAATAAAGAACACATTGACACCGGTGTGTCAGACCCACCATACTTGCTCCGGACACTGCGAGAGGGCTGTACAAGCAATGATCACACGCACGGCACAGCGGACACACCAGGAACCGCGGTGTTGGCCGTCGAATGGCGCTAGCTGCGCAGCATTTGTGCACCGCCGCCGTCAGTGTCAGCCAGTTTGCCGTGGCATACGGAGCTCCATCGCAGTCTTTAACACTGGTAGCATGCCGCGACAGCGTGGACGTGAACCGTATGTGCAGTTGACGGACTTTGAGCGAGGGCGTATAGTGGGCATGCGGGAGGCCGGGTGGACGTACCGCCGAATTGCTCAACACGTGGGGCGTCAGGTCTCCACAGTACATCGATGTTGTCGCCAGTGGTCGGCGGAAGGTGCACGTGCCCGTCGACCTGGGACCGGACCGCAGCGACGCACGGATGCACGCCAAGACCGTAGGATCCTACGCAGTGCCGTAGGGGACCGCACCGCCACTTCCCAGCAAATTAGGGACACTGTTGCTCCTGGGGTATCGGCGAGGACCATTCGCAACCGTCTCCATGAAGCTGGGCTACGGTCCCGCACACCGTTAGGCCGCCTTCCGCTCACGCCCCAACATCGTGCAGCCCGCCTCCAGTGGTGTCGCGACAGGCGTGAATGGAGGGACGAATGGAGACGTGTCGTCTTCAGCGATGAGAGTCGCTTCTGCCTTGGTGCCAATGATGGTCGTATGCGTGTTTGGCGCCGTGCAGGTGAGCGCCACAATCAGGACTGCATACGACCGAGGCACACAGGGCCAACACCCGGCATCATGGTGTGGGGAGCGATCTCCTACACTGGCCGTACACCACTGGTGATCGTCGAGGGGACACTGAATAGTGCACGGTACATCCAAACCGTCATCGAACCCATCGTTCTACCATTCCTAGACCGGCAAGGGAACTTGCTGTTCCAACAGGACAATGCACGTCCGCATGTATCCCGTGCCACCCAACGTGCTCTAGAAGGTGTAAGTCAACTACCCTGGCCAGCAAGATCTCCGGATCTGTCCCCCATTGAGCATGTTTGGGACGGGATGAAGCGTCGTCTCATGCGGTCTGCACGTCCAGCAAGAACGCTGGTCCAACTGAGGCGCCAGGTGGAAATGGCATGGCAAGCCGTTCCACAGGACTATATCCAGCATCTCTACGATCGTCTCCATGGGAGAATAGCAGCCTGCATTGCTGCGAAAGGTGGATATACACTGTACTAGTGCCTACATTGTGCATGCTCTGTTGCCTGTGTCTATGTGCCTGTGGTTCTGTCAGTGTGATCATATGATGTATCTGACCCCAGGAATGTGTCAATAAAGTTTCCCCTTCCTGGGACAATGAATTCACGGTGTTCTTATTTCAGTTTCCAAGAGTGTAATAGGGTCAGTGTATTGATGCAGCACCTGCCCTCGGCCATCTTTCCTAGTCAGTCTGAGGCGCTGCTATAATCTGCACGCCCGGGTTCCCGGGTTCGATTCCCGGCGGGGTCAGGGATTTTCTCTGCCTCGTGATGGCTGGGTGTTGTGTGCTGTCCTTAGGTTAGTTAGGTTTAAGTAGTTCTAAGTTCTAGGGGACTGATGACAATAGATGTTAAGTCCCATAGTGCTCAGAGCCAATTTTTATAATCTGTAAGTTTACACTGAGACCGATAGTGAAGTGCAAAACATGTGCGTGCACCTTACAGTCAGTTCATTTGTTTAACTGCCATATGCAGCCTCATCCATTTAATCTTAGTGCATGTGCCTGTCTGAGGCAGCACAATGAATCACTCAGCGGTCTGAATAACAATTATACATGTATGCACTTAAGATGTGTTCACAGCAGTGGGAAGACATATGCTCCATTGAATTATTTACCTCTGAAGCTGCTTGGTCGTACACATAACTATGCATTACCCCATTCCAGCAACATAATGACACTTCAACTGCACGGAGGTATTATATTCAATTATAAACACTTTGCTATGAATAACGACACTTGCATGTACACTATATGTAATTACAGTGAATTAATACTTCTGCAGATTGCAGTGTACTAAAAGAATTAAGGCAGAAGTATACAGAACACACTTGTGAAAATATAAAATGGGTCCTAAAATTGTATCGATTAAGTGCTCTGATAAAATTTATAACCTCTTGTACAATGATGCAAACTGCCAGCATTAAGGCAGGGGTGTACTGCACACCTGAGTAAATATAATAAGTCCAGAATGTGTATTCAGTAGGAACTGCGGTAAAAGTTATTACATCCTCCAAGATTGTTAAGAGCGAAGTATTCCACATCTGATCAATATACTTAAATCCTGCCAGTAATCGCTATGTAAAATCGATGCATCAGCATCATGTCTGTACTTGCTCCCACGTCATCGACCTCTGCTCTGAATGGTCGAAAATATGACGGGGAGTTACGCTATTTGTTGGATTTTAGCCATCTCCGAATGGTCGAAAATAGGGGGAGTTACGCTATTTGTTGGATTTTAGCCATCTCCCTATAGAAGCTGCTCCTTACCACCAGACAATTAATGTGCTACAGTGTGGGACCACACATCAGTATTGTTCACTCACCCAACAGAAGTAGCAACTATGAAGCATCAGTGTTGAAAATCATCTCATGGAGGGATGAGCAAACTCTCCCACTTTCATGGTGGCTAGTGTGCCACTATACTCTGTGAACTATATGCCTGTGTACTTGTTCGTTGCATGGTTGCAGTCTGATCACTTTTTTTTGCACATATCATTCTATGAGTGTAGATGTGAATAATATGGTTATCTGTCGTAATTATCCTTTTATTTCCCGTATAGAATTTTTCAGTGATGTTATAGGGATGGGTAAGGATCCGGTCAAGGCTAGTGCTGTGATTATGCAATCCAAGGATGTGTCCACTCCACAACTTATACAGGAAATTGGTACCTGGGACGCAGTCAAATCGCTGACACCGTCTACTTTAATCCAAATACTGAGAGGTGGTCTGGTCTCCGATAGGATGGTTGGTAAGGCCAACGATGGGACGCCTAATCACCATGTAGATTATGTTGTTATGCCATGACACTATTTTCAGCTCTGAGCTCCCAGGGCTGGACTCAAATTACAGTTGAGTACAGTACTAATTCATATTTCTTGTAAAATTATTATTATTTACACCTGCGTGTATTGTTCATGAAATGTTCTTGTTTCTAGAAGCTACTGACACAGAGAATCAGCCAGCCCGGGCAATCATACCTTTCTTCAACATGAGCTCACATGGATGGGCTTATGCAATAAATGAGAGCATGTGTATATGGTAATTTATGTTTCTTTTAAAATAATCAATTTACGCTTGCATGCACTGCTAATGAGATGTCCCTGTTTCTAGGATCTTTCGATAACATTATAGGCGTGAGAGAACAGCTTTATACCAGAGCTTTTGAAATCGAATGGAATAACCTATTCTTCCCCCCATCCGAGGCCATGATACCTTTCTCTTCCCTGAACGTAGAGAGAAAGATTCCTATCATACACAGCCAGACATGTCACCAGCAATAAGTCATTTTTTTCTCTATTAATTTTACACTTGCATACGATACTTGGGGGATTTTTTTTCGAGGTGCACTTCGTGCTGACATGGCCGTGGAGGAGGACTTCTAATGCAACCCAAGAGGGTTTGAGATACGAGATCCATTCTTAACGATGTAGATGCTGATGAATTTCTACGTAAGTACCAGGAATTATTACTATTGATGCTCTCATATTAATCTTACAACGTCATCATTTCTTCTTCCATGCAGGAATTTCGATACATAAGGTTGTGGGAACAACAACACACCCTCACCTGTAGACGAAGCTCTTGCCATGCCCATACCCAGGTGCATTCCATGCACTGGCAGCAGTAGCACTCCAGCCTGTCGTATTAGTTAAGACAGCATTGTCAGTTCCACACCAGCTTTAAAGTATTCTGTACTAGCAGGCACTTTTGGGGATATTGTCTCTTACAGTCAGATAGATAACTACACTGCAGGCTACCGAGATCCAGTCGTTTGCTTTAATGTGTGTCTACCGATTCTGGAAAGGGAGCTCTCGAAAATCGTCTATGATCTTCAGTAACCCATAATCAGGTGTAGTGCAATACTATTCTGTGAGATAACATACCTCCAAAAGACGAAGGTAATGGGGTATTGGGGAAATTCCTCACCCATATTTGCCGGCCGCGGTGGTCCAGCGGTTCTGGCGCTGGAGTCCGGAACCGCGGGACTGCTACGGTCGCAGGTTCGAATCCTGCCTCGGGCATGGGTGTGTGTGATGTCCTTAGGTTAGTTAGGTTTAAGTAGTTCTAAGTTCTAGGGGACTTATGACCTAAGATGTTTACATTTACATTTACATTTACATTTATACTCCGCAAGCCACCCAACGGTGTGTGGCGGAGGGCACTTTACGTGCCACTGTCATTACCTCCCATTCCTGTTCCAGTCGCGTATGGTTCGCGGGAAGAACGACTGTCTGAAAGCCTCTGTGCGCGCTCTAATCTCTCTAATTTTACATTCGTGATCTCCTCGGGAGGTATAAGTAGGGGGAAGCAATATATTCGATACGTCATCCAGAAACGCACCCTCTCGAAACCTGGCGAGCAAGCTACACCGCGATGCAGAGCGCCTCTCTTGCAGAGTCCGCCACTTGAGTTTGTTAAACATCTCCGTAACGCTATCACGGTTACCAAATAACCCTGTGACGAAACGCGCCGCTCTTCTTTGAATCTTCTCTATCTCCTCCGTCAACCCGATCTGGTACGGATCCCACACTGATGAGCAATACTCAAGTATAGGTCGAACGAGTGTTTTGTAAGCCACCTCCTTTGTTGATGGACTACATTTTCTAAGGACTCTCCCAATGAATCTCAACCTGGTACCCGCCTTACCAACAATTAATTTTATATGATCATTCCACTTCAAATCGTTCCGCACGCATACTCCCAGATATTTTACAGAAGTAACTGCTACCAGCGTTTGTTCCGCTATCATATAATCATACAATAAAGGATCCTTCTTTCTATGTATTCGCAATACATTACATTTGTCTATGTTAAGGGTCAGTTGCCACTCCCTGCACCAAGTGCCTATCCGCTGCAGATCTTCCTGCATTTCGCTACAATTTTCTAATGCTGCAACTTCTCTGTATACTACAGCATCATCCGCGAAAAGCCGCATGGAACTTCCGACACTATCTACTAGGTCATTTATATATATTGTGAAAAGCAGTGGTCCCATAACACTCCCCTGTGGCACACCAGAGGTTACTTTAACGTCTGTAGACGTCTCTCCGTTGATAACAACATGCTGCGTTCTGTTTGCTAAAAACTCTTCAATCCAGCCACACAGCTGGTCTGATATTCCGTAGGCTCTTACTTTGTTTATCAGGCGACAGTGCGGAACTGTATCGAACGCCTTCCGGAAGTCAAGAAAAATAGCATCTACCTGGGAGCCTGTATCTAATATTTTCTGGGTCTCATGAACAAATAAAGCGAGTTGGGTCTCACACGATCGCTGTTTCCGGAATCCATGTTGATTCCTACATAGTAGATTCTGAGTTTCCAAAAACGACATGATATTCGAGCAAAAAACATGTTCTAAAATTCTACAACAGATCGACGTCAGAGATATAGGTCTATAGTTTTGCGCATCTGCTCGACGACCCTTCTTGAAGACTGGGACTACCTGTGCTCTTTTCCAATCATTTGGAACCTTCCGTTCCTCTAGAGACTTGCGGTACACGGCTGTTAGAAGGGGGGCAAGTTCTTTCGCGTACTCTGTGTAGAATCGAATTGGTATCCCGTCAGGTCCAGTGGACTTTCCTCTGTTGAGTGATTCCAGTTGCTTTTCTATTCCTTGGACATTTATTTCGATGTCAGCCATTTTTTCGTTTGTGCGAGGATTTAGAGAAGGAACTGCAGTGCGGTCTTCCTCTGTGAAACAGCTTTGGAAAAAGGTGTTTAGTATTTCAGCTTTACGCTTGTCATCCTCTGTTTCAATGCCATCATCGTCCCGGAGTGTCTGGATATGCTGTTTCGAGCCACTTACTGATTTAACGTAAGACCAGAACTTCCTAGGATTTTCTGTCAAGTCGGTACATAGAATTTTACTTTCGAATTCACCGAACGCTTCACGCATAGCCCTCCTTACGCTAACTTTGACATCGTTTAGCTTCTGTTTATCTGAGAGGTTTTGGCTGCGTTTAAACTTGCAGTGAAGCTCTCTTTGCTTTCGCAGTAGTTTCCTAACTTTGTTGAGTCCCATAGTGCTCAGAGCCATTTGAACCATAGTGCTCAGAGCCATCAATCACCCATATTTGGGGGGAAAACGGCTTGACAGCGTGGGGCGATTCAATTGCTGAGTGGATCCATGACCTTAACTTGAGTTTCACACTAGGGAACTTTTGCAAAATGTAAGAAAGGGGGTCTGGTACAGAACTCAGCCATGTACTCCATTTGGAGATCCACTTATATGTTCCTTCTTTTTCCTCTGATTCTTCCTTGCACACATCTATTGAAATGGACCAACGAATGACATTTCTATGGTTTAACACTTCCTGTCGATTTGGGCATCTTGATCTCAGATCTGCATTTACACTGTACAGGCACCATTATTCCATGTCGTCTCTGGCGTTGACAGCCAGATGACAGGCTGAATCGATGTGTGAAATAGGCGGTGCCCATATAGTGTGTCCTTAGCAGCAAAGCCTCCATACTAGCATGTTTATGACACATTAAATGGGATCCTCCTGTGTCTCCCTCCAAAGGGTAAGGGAAGAAAACGGGGTTGTATTAATGTCCAAAATCTCGACTACAAATTTTTGCTCATATGGCCAATACTGGCATGTTAAGAAAAGTACGTCATATATTCGCATTTTTCGCATATTGTGAATCCATATTAAGTGGATGATATTTTTCACCACTTGGATTGCATCGATTTCTCCAATTCAGAGGCAAAGTTGGGGAAGAGAGGTGGCCATTTTTAATCATATACTATGGTAATTAAGATTAGAGTTGAATAAACGTAGCTGGGGCTGCTTGAAGAGGGTTGATGGTAATTTTAGATCAAAAGTTATGGTAACTAAAATGTTAGTTTGGGTAATAAACTAGATTAGGTTAAAAGCATTTTGCCATTAACTAACACTTGTATAAATATTGCAAAGAGTGCAAATGAGGAGTATGGTTACATTAGAGTATTAAATTATACCACTTTGTTTTCATTAAGGGGCAAGGCCAAGTGGCCAGTTTGTTTACCCAAGAAGAACATTGGGCTCATTATTCTCTTTTGCTCTTTGCTTCACTACTATTAGTCACTGAAGTCAAAAATAAGAGCAATAATTAGTTAGAAATGAAATACTTGTCGTGTCACAGAAATAATTATTAAACTTGTCTATGTGCAGATATTAAACGTATGTACTACATTTAGTAACAGTGGCAAGTTGTAATGTTTTAAATAAACTATAAGAGACAGTCCTACTTTCACCAAACACACATATTCTTCAGATTAGATGCTCAAATCGTCTTCCATGAATCTTCAAAAATTTAATAACGAGCTGGATCGTGTATCTCTGACTTCTTCTCTTGAAAGTAGAATAATGAAAACGATCGTACTATCATTTATTTGTAAGAACCAATTGATTGCAGATGGTTTTTATATGAATCACGAAATTTCAATCACCAACTTCCTCCTCCGAATGCGAAAATGCTTTGTTGACGCCGACATACACATGGAGAAACGATCATAATAATAATACAAGGGAAATCAGAGCTCGCACGGAAAGATATAGGTGTTCGTTTTTTCCGCGCCCTGTACGAGACTGGAATAATTGAGATTTATTGTGAAGGTGGTCCGATAAGCCCTCTGCCAGGCACTTAAATGTTATTTGCAGAGTATCCATGTAGATGTAGATGTTGACATGCTCACTGTACAATAAGGTGACAGAGTCATGGGATACCTCTTAATATCGTGTCAGGCTGCCATTTGACCGATGAAGTGTAGCAACTCAACGTGTCATGGACTCAACAAGTCTTTGGAAGTCCCCTGGAGAAGTATTGAGCCATGCCGAATCCTGAGCCGTCCATAATTGCGAAAGCGTTTCCAGTGCAGGGTTTTGTGTACGAACTGACCTCTCGATTATGTCCCATAAATGTTCGATGGGATATACGTCTGACGATCTTGGGGGCCAGATCGTTCACTCGAATTGTCAAGAATGTTCCTCAACCAAACGCAACAAACTGTGGCCGGTAACATGGCGCGTTGTCATCCATAAAAATTCCACAATTGGGCCACGAAGTCCATGGATGGCTGGAGATGGTCTCCAAGTAGCCGAACATAAACCATTTCCAACCAATGGTCCGGTCACTTGGACCAGAGGACTCAGTGCATTCCATGTAAATGCATCCCACATTATAGAGTCACCGCCAACTTGCATAGTGCCTTGTTGACAACATGGGTCGATGGCTTTGTGTGGTCTATGCCACGCTTGAACTCTGCCATTAGCTCTTACCACCTGAAATCCACCTAACCTGGCCACTGTTTGACTGTCGACTAGGGTCCAACCGACATAGTCACGAGCTCAGGACAGGCTCTGACGGCAATGTTCTGTCAGCAAAGGCACTTATTTCACGCAGTGCTGCTTTCTGTTAACGCTGACAATTTTACGGAAACGCTATTGCTCTCTCTCCCTCGGTAGTAGGAAGAAAAGCCTGAAATTTGGTATTATTGGCACTCTCTTGACACTGTGGATCGCGTAATGTTGATTTCCCAACGGTTTCCATAATGGACGGCCATATGTGTATAGCTCCTATTCTTTTTCGCGTTCAGCATCTACTTAATTCAGAAAGTGCTGCCATAACCTCATCGGAAATCTTTTGACATGAATCACCTGTGTACAAAAGACGGCTCCCCCCAATGTGCTGTCCTTGAGTACATTACGAACACGGTACTACGTATATGAACCTACTGCTATCCAGGACTTGCATCACGTCAGTGTATAGCGATGAAAGGGTCAGATGCAGTCTTAAATAAGGAAACGGAAACTAGTTATACCTAGTCTAGGAATCGAATTAGCGAACTTGAAACGGGCTAGGTGGCGCTATGATTGGAACCACAGACTAGCATTCGGGAGGGCTGCGGTTCACAGCCCCGTGCAACCAAATGGTTCAGATGGTTCAAATGGCTCTGAGCACTATGGAACTTAACATCTGAGGTCATCAGTCCCCTAGAACTTAGAACGACTAAACCTAACTAACCTAAGGACATCACAGACATACATGCCCGAGGCGGGATTCGAACCTGCGACCGTAGCGATGGCGCGATTCAAGACTGAAGCGCCTAGAACCGCTCGGCCACACCGGCGGGCCCCGTGAAACCATTCAGCTTTAAGTTTTGCATTATTTCCGCAAATCAGAAGGTAAAAGCCGGGTCCCCATTCTTCATTAATCTGAGCTTGTCCTTCGTCTCTAATGACCTCGTCATCGATGGACGTTAAACATTAACCTTCTTTCCTTCCTTCCTTTTACGAACTCGAGTATGCTGACAAAAAGTCTATACACTGCATTAAGTGGGGAGCGGTGCTATTACGTACTGAGTGATGTAATCACCGAACACTGTATTATTAAGAGATTCGTCCGTTATTTCACCTAATTTTGTTCCTCCGTTCATTTCTCTTACACGGAGTGACTAACTCTTCTTCTTTGTATTCAGGTCTATTAGAATTATATTTCATGGAATAATTAGAATCTTAAAACTTATCTTCCTGATAAATGACTTTGTTGTAATTTTTTAGTTATGTTGAATTTCGTGATTTCGTGAATGTTGTCAACGGCTGAGCTTCCAAACCGAAGGAACAATCAACGATGGTACTTTACATTGCTATCTCTAGCGTGTTATTCATCCGTTAGCCTTTGCTAAAATAATTAGTCTCACGTTAAAAAATGTTCGATGGCGAAGAAGATCCATCGAAGGCTGCTCCGCGAAAGAGTGATATTCAGTTATTAAAAAGTGCCAAAAGTCCGTTATAGTAAATTACAGTCAATCTGAATTTGACTGACTGGCCACTGAAAGTGATATCTTTAGATATGTACTTCCGCACTGTTAGTGTTTTGTGCACTCTATTAAATGTATGTAATGGCTACGTAAACTTTTGTGCGCTGTATAGGTTATTTAGGAAAATGTCGCTCTAGACAAATAATGAGTCGTCACTCTGTTTTCGTTTTCCAAAACTTGACAACACTACTGTGTGAAGATACAGTACTTGCCGTGCGTATGATTATTGTCCGGTCACACTGTTCCTAACCTAAATATGCACAGGACGAAATTTTATAAGAGAATTTTTGTACTGCTGGTATGCAAAGAAACAAGCCGTGACGTGTGTCTGTATGAATTTCGGTTCACCTTGTAGAGTTACTACAGGTCGGAACTCATGAGACCTGGCCGTTGTGGCCGAAAGGTTCTAGGCGCTTTAGTCCGAAACCGCGCTACAGCTACGGTCGCAGGTTCGAATGCTTCCTCGGGCATGGATGTGTGTGATGTCCTTAGGTTAGTTCGGTTTAAGTAGTTCTAAGTCAAGGGGGGGAGGTACATGTTTCTAGGGGTAGCGTCTTTGATTCGTAATCAAAACGTCTTCGGTCCCATGTTCTTCGATCCCCGCCACTGCCTAAATTTTGATAAATAATCAGCATTAGTGGCCGAAGACTTCCGGCATAAGAAGTCAGCCTCATTCTGCCAACGGCCTTGTCAAAGGGGGCGGAGGAGCGGATAGAGGTTCAGGGCACTCTCTTGTCCTAGGGGTGGGAAATTGCCCCTAAAGGCGGAAGAATCAGCAATGATCAACGACATGAGGATGCAGAAGGCAATGGAAACCACTGCATTAAAGACACGTAACGTGTATCCACAGGACATGTGGCCTGTAATTGAAGAAGTGTCATGATGATCTCTCCATTGGCAAAAGATTCCGGAATAGTCCCCCATTCGGATCTCCGGGAGGGGACTGCCAAGGGGGAGGTTACCATGAGAAAAAGATTGAATAATCTACGAAAGGATAACGTTCTACGAGTCGGGGCGTGGAATGTCAGAAGCTTGAACGTGGTAGGGAAACTAGAAAATCTGAAAAGGGAAATGCAAAGGCTCAATCTAGATACAGTAGGGGTCACTGAAGTGAAGTGGAAGGAAGACAAGGATTTCTGGTCAGATGAGTATCGGGTAATATCAACAGCAGCAGAAAATGGTACAACAGGTGTAGGATTCGTTATGAATAGGAAGGTAGGGCAGAGGGTGTGTTACTGTGACAGTTCAGTGACCGGGTTGTTCTAATCAGATTCGACAGCAGACCAACACCGACAACGATAGTTCACGTATACATGCCGACGTCGCAAGCTGAAGATGAATAGATAGAGAAAGTGTATGAGGATATTGAAAGGCTAATGCAGTATGTAAAGGGGGACGAAAATCTAATAGTCATGGGCGACTGGAATGCAGTTGTAGGGGAAGGAGTAGAAGAAAAGGTTACAGGAGAATATGGGCTTGGGACAAGGAATGAAAGAGGAGAAAGACTAATTGAGTTCTGTAACAAGTTTCAGTTAGTAATAGCGAATACCCTGTTGAAGAATCACAAGAGGAGGAGGTATACTGGGAAAAGGCCGGGAGATACGGGAAGATTTCAGTTAGATTACATCATGGTCAGACAGAGATTCCGAAATCAGATACTGGATTGTAAGGCGTACCCAGGAGCAGATATAGACTCAGATCACAATATAGTAGTGATGAAGAGTAGGCTGAAGTTCAAGACATTAGTCAGGAAGAATCAATACGCAAAGAAGTTGGATACGGAAGTACTAAGGAATGACGAGATACGTTTGAAGTTCTCTAACGCTATAGATACAGCAATAAGGAATAGCGCAGTAGGCAGTACAGTTGAAGAGGAATGGACATCTCTAAAAAGGGCCATCACAGAAGTTGGGAAGGAAAACATAGGTACAAAGAAGGTAGCTGCGAAGAAACCATGGGTAACGGAAGAAATAATTCACTTGATTGATGAAAGGAGGAAGTACAAACATGTTCCGGGAAAATCAGGAATACAGAAATACAAGTCGCTGAGGAATGCAATAAATAGGAAGTGCAGGGAAGCTAAGACGAAATGGCTGCAGGAAAAATGTGAAGACATCGAAAAAGATATGATTGTCGGAAGGACAGACTCAGCATACAGGAAAGTCAAAACAACCTTTGGTGACATTAAACGCAACGGTGGTAACATTAAGAGTGCAACGGGAATTCCATTGTTGAATGCAGAGGAGAGAGCAGATAGGTGGAAAGAATACATTGAAAGCCTCTATGAGGGTGAAGATTTGTCTGATGTGATAGAAGAAGGAACAGGAGTCGATTTAGAAGAGATAGGGGATCCAGTATTAGAATCGGAATTTAACAGAGCTTTGGAGGACTTACTGTCAAATAAGGCAGAAGGGATAGATAACATTCCATCAGAATTTCTAAAATCATTGGGGGAAGTGGCAACAAAACGACTATTCACGTTGGTGTGTAGAAAATATGAGTCTGGCGATATACCATCTGACTTTCGGAAAAGCATCATCCACAGTATTCCGAAGACGGCAAGAGCTGACAAGTGCGAGAATTATCGCACAGTCAGCTTAACAGCTCATGCATCGAAGCTGCTTACAAGAATAATATACAGAAGAATGGAAAAGAAAATTGAGAATGCACTAGGTGACGATCAGTTTGGCTTTAGGAAAAGTAAAGGGACGAGAGAGGCAATTCTGACGTTACGGCTAATAATGGAAGCAAGGCTAAAGAAAAATCAAGACACTTTCATAGGATTTGTCGACCTGGAAAAAGCGTTCGACAATATAAAATGGTGCAAGCTGTTCGAGATTCTGAAAAAAGTAGGGGTAAGCTATAGGGAGAGACGGGTCATATACAATATGTACAACCATCAACAGGGAATGATAAGAGTGGACGATCAAGAACAAAGTGCTCGTATTAAGAAGGTTGTAAGACAAGACTGTAGCCTTTCGCCCCTACTCTTCAATCTGTACACCGAGGAAGCAATGATGGAAATAAAAGAAAGGTTCAGGGGTGGAATTAAAATACAAGGTGAAAGGATATCAATGATACGATTCGCTGATGACATTGCTATCCTGAGTGAAAGTGAAGAAGAATTAAATGATCTGCTGGACGGAATGAACAGTCTACTGAGTACACAGTATGGTTTGAGAGTAAATCGGAGAAAGACGAAGGTAATGAGAAGTAGTCGAAATGAGAACAGCGAGAAACTTAACATCAGAATTAATGGTCACGAAGTCAAAGAAGTTAAAGAATTCTGCTACCTAGGCAGTAAAATAACCAAAGACGGACGGAGCAAGGAGGACATCAAAAGCAGACTCGCTAAAAGGCATTTCTGGCCAAGAGAAATCTGGTGCTATAGACGAATGTTGAAAATCAGGTGGACTGATAAGGTAAGGAATGAGGAGGTTCTAGGCAGAATCGGAGAGGAAAGGAATATGTGGAAAACACAAATAAGGAGAAGGGACAGGATGATAGGACATCTGCTAAGACATGAGGGAATGACTTCCATGGTACTAGAGGGAGCTGTAGAGGGCAAAAACTGTAGAGGAAGACAGAGATTGGAATACGTCAAGCAAACAATTGAGGACGTTGCAAGTGCTACTCTGAGATGAAGAGGTTAGCACAGGAAAGGAATTCGTGGCGGGCCGCATCAAACCAGTCAATAGACTGATGACCAAAAAAAAAAACAAATATTCAAGGGGATTCATGACCTCCGATGTTAAGTCCCATAGTTCTCAGAGCTCAGAGCCATTTGAACCATTTTGAACGCAGGAAACCCCGCGTGGCTCGATGTTTCATTCTGCAGGGAGGCAGACGTATCAAACCGGATACGGTGAAGAGTGTAATATTCTTTTTTGTGCAGCCAAATTATGGTCCGACCGTTGCGTTGTGAGTAGGCTGTTTAGGTTTTTGTGTTGGTAACGCCACGTAGCGCTCTGTATGAAAATCACTGACTGTGCTGCGTGCAGTCTGTGGCTGGTTGGAGTCATTGTTGGAATATTCGCTTGTGTAGTGTCGGGCAGCTCGATGTGAACAGAGCATAGCGTTGTGCAGTTGGAGGTGAGCCGCGAGCAGTGGTGGATGTACAGAGAGTGATAGTGATTCCAGAGTTTTGAGAACGGACGATCTTGACGGGTGTGCGTCAGAAAAAGGAAATCTGTGAGACTGGATGTCAAGAACTGATATATATATATATATATATATATATATATATAATGACTTTTGAACACTATTAAGATAAATACATTGTTTGCTCTGTATCAAAATCTTTCATTTGCTAACTATGCCTATTAGTAGTGAGCCCCTTCAGTAGTTAGAATATTTTATTTAGCTGGCAGTATTGGCGCTCGCTGTATTGCAGTAGTTCGAGTAACGAAGATTTTTGTGAGGTAAGTGATTCATGCCCATTCTTTTGTAGGTATTATTGAGTCAGACTGCGTTGCGCTAAAAATATTGTGTCAGTTTAGGGCTGATTTTCACGTTACGCACATCAGTAAACTTGCGTTAGCTGTACCTTTCACGGTACTCCGTATTCAATTAATGCTGATTGGGCTGTTTAGCGGTATTTTCTGTCTTTGTATATCTCTTGTACAGTGATTTGATTAGACACAGACGATTGCGTGTTTGCAGTTTCACTCTTCAAGCGCTAGAAACGTACAATATGTGATCAAAAGTATCCGGTCACCTGGCTGAAAATGACTTACGAGTTGGTGGCGCCCTCCATCGTTGATGCTGGAATTCAATATGGTGTTGGTCCACCCTTATCCTTGATGATTGCTTCCACTCTCACAGGCATACGTTCAGTCAGATGCTGGAAGGTTTCTTGGGGAATGGCAGCCAATTCTTCACGGAGTGCTGCACTGAAGAGCGGTATCGATGTCGGTCGGTGAGGCCTGTTGCGAAGTCGGCGTTCCAAAATATTTCAAAGGTGTTCTATAGGATTCAGGTCAGGACTCTGTGCAGGATAGTCCATTACAGGGATGTTATTGTCGTGTAATCACTGCGCCACAGGTCGCGCATTATGAACAGGTGCTAGATCCTGTTGAAAGATGCAATCGCCATCCCAGAATTGCTCTCCAACAGTGGGAAGCAAGAAGGTGCTTAAAACATCAATGAAGGCCTGTGATGTGATAGTGCAACGCAAAACAAGCAGGGGTGCAAGCCCCCTTCACGAAAAACACAACCACACCATAATACCACCGCCTCCGAATTTTACTGTTGGCACTACACACGTTGGCAGATGACATACAACGGGCATTCGCCGTATCCACGCCCTGCCATCGGATCGCCACAATGTGTACCGTGAGTCGTCACTGCACACAACGTTTTTCCACTGTTCAGTCGTCCAATGTTTACGCTCCTTACAACAAGCGAGGCGTCGTTTGGCATTTACCGGCGTGATGTGTGGCTTATGAGCAGGCGCTCGACCGTGAAATCCAAGTTTTCTCACCTCCCGCCTAACTGTCATAATACTTGCAGTTGGTCCTGAGGCAGTTTGGAGTTCCCGTGTGATGGTCTAAATACATGTCTGCCTATTACACATTACGACCCTCTTCAACTGTCGGCGGTCTCTGTAACCCAACCGACGAGGTTCGCCTGTACACTTTTGTGCTGTGAGTGTTCCTTCACGTTTCCACTTCACTGTCACGTGGGAAACAGCGGAGATAGGGATCTTTAGGAGTGTGTAAATCTGGAGTACAGAAGTATGGCACAAGTGACACCCAATCACCTGACCATGTTCGAAGTCCGCTAATTCCGCGGAGCGCCCCATCCTGCTCTCTCAGTCATAAGACTATTGAGCTCACTGAGTGGAGTACCTGGCAGTAGGTGGCAGTACAATGCACCTAATATGAAAAACATCTGTTTTTGGGGGTACCCGGATACTTTTGATCACATAGTGAAGGTGCAAAGGTGATCGGATTGAATTATCTCTATGGCAGACAGCGACAACAACTCCCACATTTATTGAAACATTATGCAATGGCTTTCTCCAAAAGACAAGGGATATTTAAGTGATACATTTACGAGTGATACATTTACAATATGCAGATCAGACTTTATGGGACGTATTGCTGTGCTACGTATTTGGTACCATGGAGTAAAAAGGAGGCAGTTCACTGTTACGGGTAAGAACTCACGAGAAGTCCCCTGACTCGACATTTCACTCTTCAGGGAGCCAGATGGTTCAAACCGGATGCGGTGAACAGTGTAAGATTCTTTTGTGGCGCAATATTATTGTCTGACTGTTCCATCTACACCACCACACATGCCTATGTGATGAAGAAATGATATGGATGTAACACGCTGCGCACGTCAGCGAACTTGCGTCAGTTGTACCGGTCACATGCAGTGAAAACAATGTTCGTACGGTCCTCCCTATTTAATTAATGCTGATTGGAAGTTTAGCGGTATTTTCCGTCTTTGATATGAAATGTGTATCTCTTGTGCAGAGATAAAAGAAAGTAACTTGATTAGTCATATACGACTGCGTGTTTGCAGTTTCAATATTCAGACTCTAGAAACGTATTACTTACTAGCTTAGCGCCCGCTACTTAACTCGGATAGTGTGTTAACGGGCTGAGCAGACTTTTTTTAATTTTTCTTGAGTGGAATTTTTACGTTGTTCACAAACTGCCTCGCCTTCTAAGCTATTCTCGCTTATTATGGCCGTAGATGTATAGTCCTTTCCGAATGAACTTCTTACCAAAGGACGAATCTGAAAGACGGAGTTGGAGCTTTTCGTTAAGCTTGCGTTTTAAGTTTTTATGGTGACATTTCTAAAAAACTTTCATCACCTAACGTATTTCTTCATTGCAAACGAAAGAGTGAAACACGAATATTCATATATTTGCTTTTAAAATTGTTTAATGAACTAAATATTTCCTTAAAAATTTTAATTCACTATCTGATTCTCTTATGAGTTGAATTTCCAGAAACACTGTAACACATACTTTTTTTTATTTCCAACGGAGATGTCAAATACCAATTTCCATAGATGTGGCTTAAAAATGCGTTAGTAATGGTTTAATAATGACTTATTTTAAAAAAGTACTTTCACCCATTGTTTCATTCTCATAGTAGTAAAATTTCTCAAAACGCTGAAACAAGTATTACTTTATTTGTGACCGAGGAAACAAGTACCAATTTTCGTAGTTCTAGCTTCAAAATTGCCCTAAGAGCGACATATTTTGAAAATATTTTTCATCCCTTACTTTAACTTCTTAGGGAGGGATTTCGAACAATCCCTTACTAAGCGGTACTGTCGGGCGTGGCCGGCACTTTGATGGGTGACCATCCGGGCCGCCATGCGCTGTTGCCATTTTTCTGGGTGCACTCAGCCTCGTGATGCCAACTGAGGAGCAACTCGACCGAATGGTAGCGACTCCGGTCAAAGAAAAGCATCATAACGACCAGGAGTGCGGTGTGCTGAGCACACGCCCCTCCTATCTGCATCCTCATCTGAGGATGACATGGCGGTCGGATGGTCCCGATGGGCCACTTGTGGCCTGAAGACAGAGTGCTTACTAAACGGTAGCTACAGTTTAAGATCAAACCCTCTCCAACATGAAGTTTCTATCCTTATCGGTTTCCGCTGAGCGATGATGAGCCATTGAACCATTCTCACCATATTTCACGCTCTCAGGGGTTGAATTTCCAGAAACACTGAAATAAGTATTTTTTTTATTTGTAATCAAGAAGTTAAATACCACTTTTCGTCGTAGGACCAGCTTAACAACTGCCAGAGTAGTGATATACTTTTTTTTAAAAAAAAATTTTCATCCCCTGCTTCATCCCTTCAGATGTGAAACTTCGAAAACTCTCCTCTTAAACGATGCACACAATATAAAGTCAATACTCTCCCCAGATTTGAAATTTCTGCCCTTTGCGGTTAGGGATGGACGATGATGAGTCTGTAAGTCAGTCAAGACATTTCCTTTCATGTATAAAGATTATCTAAAAAGGGTAATAATAATAGCGCTAAAATGGATCATTTCGACACGATAAACATACTGCTGCATGTTTTCACTACTCTACCCGGTTTCAGAAGGACAACGATATGGCGATCTTATATTTATTTTGTGGTTTTTCTCTCATTTTCAATTTTCTTTACGCACGTTTCGCTCATGAGAGCGAGGAAAGTTGGAACGAATTTCCGCTTTATGCAAGACATAATTCATTTATTATACTTTCACCCACACATAATTCAGTTCTTTCTATATCATCAACTGCGTTTATTATTCAGCCTAAACAATTTTTAACGTAGTAACTTGTTCTGGAGATTAATATGATTTCGGCTTCAAACGATTTCTATGGAAAATGAAGTGATAAATGGGTTTTAATTTACAAGAGTTTAAAAATGTAGTATATGTAAGGCCTGTGACAAATATTACACAGTAGATACATGAAATATTAATTGCCTATTATTTAGTAAAAATTAGCCCTACAGTACTGTTTTGAAAAGAAGACAGTTATACTAATATTTTTGCCCCTTACAACGTGACCAATTATTTCGTGCTGGTGATTGCATGTTTAATGTATGATATACGGCTTGTCATTTGCAAACAACACAATGTTTTCTATTTCTTTCATTTGAAAACCGCTACATTACATCGCATATTTAGCGTCACATACATTTGCTGGTAATGTTGTCTTGTTTACCGTTGTATCACACATGTTAAGTGACGTATTATGTTCACTGTAGATGCTACACCTACTACAAGCGCATTTTATTTAATTTTACCGTGAAACTGTCATCAGATCGGGTGCTTCTATAACCATACGACATAATAAACAGTATAAAGAAAGGGAAGCAGTGGGCGGTTTCTTTGATTTGCTTGAAATAGGACACTTCGCTCGATGCCATATTGAAACCGAGAAAACGCGAAACGATAGCTGCTTACTGCTATGGCTTGAAATGGACGTAATTAGATAACGAAAGTAATCTAACCATCTAAACTAAAAGTTTTACATAAGGAAACGCTAGTGTAACAAGTTGTGATAAACTATAAGTTAAAACTTATAAGTATTTAAATTAATTACTCTTCACATGTGCAATTTGCGGGTTGCCACTGTCTTTAGTTTCACATGACAACTAACTTGGGTAATAAATATCGCTTTTTTCCTAGAAGCAACTTTATTTTGCTTCTTAATTTTTCTTTTCGTGGACTTTTAGGCAGTAAATTAACTTCATTTCCGACAGGAAGAGCTGTTATAAATCACACTGCAGGAGTTTCAGTGTTAGTATCGGTACAGGAACTTTCATTCATGTTTGCGACGCGAAATTAAGACTTACGTATTATTTTTTTCTGTGTCTGGATGAACATTCATAAACGACGATTGACAGGAGTCCGAAATTAATTCTAATTTGCGTACACGGAGAGCCGCAATGGTTAAGGCGACCGCTTGTGTGAAGTGGGAAATCTGGTATCGAGTCCAGGTCTGGCACAAATTTTTAGTCTCGTGTTCAGAAGAAACAGAACACCTTGAACGACTAGTGACAGGACGTTCATATTCACAGGACATGTGCTTTAGTATGTTCCGCAGAAGCTGTTAGTATTTCAGTCACCTCGGTTCAGCATGAGTCCTTTAGCCTCTTAGGCACAGAGTCCGCCACGGGCTCTGATAACTTGTTGCGTGCGTGTTGGCATCGACGCGTATGAGGCGCGAATGGTGTCCTGTGGTATAGCCATCCATGTCGCATTCACCTGGTTTCAAAGTTCATCTGTGGTGGTTGGCACGGTGACACAGCACTGCACCCGTAGTTTCACCGCATACCACACATTTTCGATTGGCGACAAGTGTGGCGATTTGGCGGGCCAGGGCAAAAGGGTGAATCCTGTGACACCAAGAAGGCACGTGTTCGTGCAGTTACATGTGGTCGTGCATTGTCTTGCTGAAAAATGGCGATTGTGGTGATGTGCAGAAACGGTATGGCTACGAGTCACAGGATGTCATTCACGTTGGTCACACTGGTCACAGTGCCCTGGACACGCACCGACTCTATTGTGTGGTTGTGCCCAGTAGCCTAATACACCATGAGGCCTTGAGTTGGCGCTGTATGTCTTGTGCGTATGCTGTCACTGTGATGCCGCATCATCCTGTCTGCGGCGAACTAAAATGCGGCCATAATTTTCAAAGAAACAGAACCTGGATTCGTCTAACAACACTGAGGTCAGTGACCTCATTCCTTATTCCTTTGCGTCTAGCATGGCTCTGTACATTCGTCAGAGATGGGCGGACACGTAGACGACGCGCGCGTAACCCATGCCATAGTAAACGGCGACGGACTGGCATCCCTGATGGTGTACGATGTGTTGCACTGTTCCACTGTTGCGCCAGAGCCGAGGAGGACGCAGATCTGTTCTGCAATCCCATTGGATGAGGTGCTGATTTTCTCGGGGAGTGGTCTGTGTGGTGCGACCTGATCCATCTCGCCTTATTCTACGGCCTTCCGTGAACTATTCTGTACACATCCGTGATAATGCCGAAACACTTGGTTCCACACGAGCAGCAATTTCCCGGATGGATGCATCACATTCTCTCATGCTAATTATGTGCCCTCTTTGAAACTCACTGATTTGACAATACTTTTCACGCTTACGTTTGCAAGGCAACCTGCACGACTGCTCAAGTCACACTGAAAATTACCTTCGGATTATAGTAACAACGAGAACGGCTGGTACATTTTATCGATAGGTGGTGCTGCGCCGCGATTTCAGTGTTGACCTTGAACCCATGAGAAGACATAGTTTAAGTGCTATAAATTCTGCAGAACATATTAACGTACCATTCCGGTGAATATCAACGACATATCTCTAGTAGCTCAAGCTGTTCTGTTTTTATCTGAAGACGAATGTAATGTCACTGTTGTTGTTGTCTTCAGTCCTGAGACTGGTTTGATGCAGCTCTCCATGCTACTCTATCCTGTGCAAGCTTCTTCATCTCCCAGTACCTACTGCAACCTACATCCTTCTGAATCTGCTTAGTGTATTCATCTCTTGGTCTCCCCCTACGATTTTTACCCTCCACGCTGCCTTCCAATACTAAATTGGTGATCCCTTGATGCCTCAGAACATGTCCTACCAACCGATCCCTTCTTTTGGTCAAGTTGTGCCACAAACTTCTTTTCTCCCCAATCCTATTCAATACTTCCTCATTAGTTATGTGATCTTCCCATCTAATCTTCAGCATTCTTCAGTATTCTTCACATTTCGAAAGCTTCTATTCTCTTGTTGTCCAAACTATTTATCGACCATGTTTCACTTCCATACACGGCTGCACTCCATACAAATACTTTCAGAAACGACTTCCTGACCCTTAAATCTATACTCGATGTTAACAAATTTCTCTTCTTCAGAAACGCTTTCCTTGCCATTGCCAGTCTACATTTTATATCCTCTCTACTTCGACCAACATCAGTTATTTTGCTCCCCAGATAGCAAAACTCCTTTACTACTTTAAGTGTCTCAATTCCTAATCTAATACCCTCAGCATCACCCGACTTAATTCGACTACATACCATTATCCTCGTTTTGCTTTTGTTGATGTTCATCTTATATCCTCCCTTCAAGACACCATCCATTCCGTTCAACTGCTCTTCCAAGTCCTTTGCTGTCTCTGACAGAATTACAATGTCATCGGCGAACCTCAAAGTTTTTATTTCTTCTCCATGGATTTTAATACCTACTCCAAATTTTTCTTTTGTTTCCTTTACTGCTTGCTCAATATACAGATTGAATAACATTGGGGAGAGGCTACAACCCTGTCTCACTCCCTTCCCAACCTCTGCTTCCCTTTCATGCCCCTCGACTCTTATAACTGCCTTCTGGTTTCTGTACAAATTGTAAATAGCCTTTCGCTCCCTGTATTTTACCCCTGCCACCTTTAGAATTTGAAAGAGAGTATTCCAGTCAACATTGTCAAAAGCTTTCTCTAAGTCTACAAATGCTAGAAACGTAGGTTTGCCTTTCCTTAATCTTTCTTCTAAGATAAGTCGTAAGGTCAGTATTGCCTCACGTGTTCCAGTATTTCTACGGAATCCAAACTGATCTTCCCCGAGGTCGGCTTCTACTAGTTTTTCCGTTCGTCTGTAAAGTATTAGTATTTTGCAGCTGTGGCTTATTAAACTGATTGTTCGGTAATTTTCACATCTGTCAACACCTGCTTTCTTTGGGATTGGAATTATTACATTCTTCTTGAAGTCTGAGGGTATTTCGCCTGTTTCATACATCTTGCTCACCAGATGGTAGAGTTTTGTCAGGACTGGCTCTCCCAAGGCTGTCAGTAGTTCTACTGGAATGTTGTCTACTCCGGGGGCCTTGTTTCGACTCAAGTCTTTCAGTGCTCTGTCAAACTCTTCACGCAGTATCGTATCTCCCATTTCTTCTTCATCTACATCCTCTTCCATTTCCATAATATTGTCCTCACGTACATCGCCCTTGTATAGACCCTCTATATACTCCTTCCACCTTTCTGCTTTCCCTTCTTTGCTTAGAACTGGGTTTCCATCTGAGCTCTTGATGTTCATACAAGTGGTTCTCTTATCTCCAAAGGTCTCTTTAATTTTCCTGTAGGCAGTATCTATCTTACCCCTAGTGAGATAAGCCTCTACATCCTTACATTTGTCCTCTAGCCATCCCTGCTTAGCCATTCTGCACTTCCTGTCGATCTCATTTTTGAGACGTTTGTATTCCTTTTTGCCTGCTTCATTTACTGCATTTTTATATTTTCTCCTTTCATCAATTAAATTCAATATTTCTTCTGTGACCCAAGGATTTCTACTAGCCCTCGTCTTTTTACCTACTTGATCCTCTGCTGCCTTCACTACTTCATCCCTCAAAGCTACCCATTCTTCTTCTACTGTATTTCTTTCCCCCATTCCTGTCAACTGTTCCCTTATGCTCTCCCTGAAATTCCGTACAACCTCTGGTTCTTTCAGTTTATCCAGGTCCCATCTCCTTAAATTCCCACCTTTTTGCAGTTTCTTCAGTTTTAATCTACAGGTCATAACCAATAGATTGTGGTCAGAGTCCACATCTGCCCCAGGAAATGTCTTACAATTTAAAACCTGGTTCCTAAGTCTCTGTCTTACCATTATATAATCTATCTGATACCTTTTAGTATCTCCAGGGTTCTTCCATGTATACAACCTTCTATCATGATTCTTAAACCAAGCTATGATTAAGTTGTGCTCTGTGCAAAATTTTACCAGGCGGCTTCCTCTTTCATTTCTTAGCCCCAATCCATTTTCACCTACTACGTTTCCTTCTCTCCCTTTTCCTACACTCGAATTCCAGTCACCCATGACTAATAAATTTTCGTCTCCCTTCACTATCTGAATAATTTCTTTTATTTCATCATACATTTCTTCAATTTCTTCGTCATCTGCAGAGCTAGTTGGCATATAAACTTGTACTACTGTAGTAGGTGTGGGCTTCGTATCTATCTTGGCCACAATAATGCGTTCACTATGCTGTTTGTAGTAGCTTACCCGCATTCCTATTTTCCTATTCATTATTAAACCTACTCCTGCATTACCCCTATTTGACTTTGTGTTTATAACCCTGTAGTCACCTGACCAGAAGTCTTGTTCCTCCTGCCACCGAACTTCACTAATTCCCACTATATCTAACTTTAACCTATCCATTTCCCTTTTTAAATTTTCTAACCTACCTGCCCGATTAAGGGATCTGACATTCCACGCTCCGATCCGTAGAACGCCAGTTTTCTTTCTCCTGATAACGACATCCTCTTGAGTAGTCCCCGCCCGGAGATCCGAATGGGGGACTATTTTACCTCCGGAATATTTTACCCAAGAAGACGCCATCATCATTTAATCATACAGTAAAGCTGCATCCCCTCGGAAAAAATTACGGCCGTAGTTTCCCTTTGCTTTCAGCCATTCGCAGTACCAGCACAGCAAGGCCGTTTTGGTTATTGTGACAAGGCCAGATCAGTCGATCATCCGGATTGTTGCCCCTGCAACTACTGAAAAGGCTGCTGCCCCTCTTCAGGAACCACACGTTTGTCTGGCCTCTCAACAGATACCCCTCCGTTGTGGTTGTACCTACGGTACGGCTATCTGTATCGCTGAGGCACGCAAGCCTCCCCACCAACGGCAAGGTCCATGGTTCATGGGGGAGAGGGGGGGTTATGTCACTAATATGTAGTATATTTACCCCTAGCACAGCTGCCTCCTAGATACTCGCAGCCAGCGAATTTATTTCTGATTAATATTGGTATTTAAGTGAATACCTTAGGTTGCATTAAAATTTAATTTAGAGAAACGTTTTGATATAGGGTCAAATAGATATGTTCACTCTCACATAATCTGTAATATGAATTATTTTCTTTTAATACACACATGAGAAAACGTTTTTGTACAGAAAACTGGAATAGAGATCAACACAAAAATCATTTCGCCCTTTTTATTGCTCATGAAAACCACACATTGCATGTTGTACCACTATACAGCGAGATCTCCAAATTGCTGTACACACCGGTACCTCTTATACCCAGTAGCACGTCCTCTTGCACTGATGCATGCATGTCATCAAGACACTGTTGGTCCACATTGTTCCACTCCTCAATGGCGATTCGGCGTAGATCCCTCATAGTGGTTGGTGGGTCACATCGCCCATTAACAGCCCTTTTCAATCTATCCCAAGCATCTTCGACAGGGTTCATTCTAAAGAACATGCTGTCCACTCCAGTAGAGCGATGTCGTTATCTTGAAGGAAGTCATTCAAAAGAGGTGCACGATAAGGGCGCGAATTGTCGTCCATGAGGACGAATGCCTAGACAATATGCTGCCAATACGATTTCACTATCGGTCGGAAGATGACATTCACGTATCGTGCAGACGTTACGTCGCCTTCCATGGCGACATCAGCACCACGTAATGTCACCCTAAAACATCAACGAAGCTCCACCTTGCTGCAATCTCTGGACAGTATGCCTAAGGCGTTCAGCCTGACCAGATTGCCTCCAAACACGTCTCCGACTATTGGCTGCTTGAAGGCATATGCACACTCATCTGTGAAGAGAACGTGATGCCAATCCTGAGCGGTCCATTCGGCATATTCTTGGGCCCATCTGTACCGTGCTGCTTGGTGTCGTGGTTGCAAAGATGAACCTCGCCATGGACGTGGGCAGTGAATCTGGCGTCATGCAGCGTAAATAGTCAAAGGGACTATATCTGTGATATATCCACAGTCAACGTCTATCTTTAGGAGTTCTTGGAACTGGGGTGACGCAAAACTTTTTTTGATGTGTGCAGATGACAGTTTATAAGTATCGCAGAAAAACTTTTGGCAGCTTTGTTCAAAATATGATATGTGTCTGAGGTTTCTATTATCTAACTGTTGGTGTGGAATTTCTTCTCCTTCTTCAGTTTTTTTGTCTAGCTGTAAGTACAACAATATATCGCGGTCACTTATTTTAGAAATGTGCGTCTACAAGCACGATCTATTCACGCCTGAGCTGCTGGGTACATGTAAGTGGCGCCGCCAGCTAGCACTCTGAAACAAACTTCTGTTTCCTCCATACGGTGGTGAGATGTGGATTTGCTTCCAACTTAAAAACAGTTGCGATATGTTAATTACATTTTGTTCACAGCATCGTACCACCTAAAATGAACAAAACTTAAAGGAGCCAGGGATCACATTTTTCATTGAAAGCCATGCAAATTTAATGCTGCAGAGTCTAGAGAATTAAATATCACAGTAACTACGACGAATGTCGAAAAAACAGACACTTCATTATCGAGTTGTGATGAGAAACTATAAGAAACGAAAGAAATGAGCTTCGTGCACTAACTAAGGTCTTTAGTATCAAATGGAAGGTGTTATTTATAGTAGTGAAGAAAACGCGTAAATTTCGAACAAGTCATTTTTAGTGTGTTAAAGGAAAAGACGAACTTTTACCGAAAAACTAACTCCTAGAGTTGATATAACTTTCCTTAATTTAGATGCAGTATTTTTTTGTTACAATTTAAAGGTCTTTTATTGTTTACAGCATGGAAACCGGAAAATTTTTTCTCATGCACTACTATCAGCTACTTTGTGGAACAAGGGCCGTGTTTATCATGTCGCACAACTACAAGCCCCCTTACGCCATTTCACTGCCAGGACATTCTCCTGTCCCGTTTTCCTTCGTGGTGCACAGAGGAAAAGAAACCGTACCATAGTCGTGCCAAACGGAAGGAAAATAACGTACAAATGCATTTTTGTAATAGTAAGCGGGGTTCTTATTACAGCATGCGTGAATACAAGAATGAAAGGTATCTTCTTAAAAGCGTCGTGGCAGCCTTGAGCAGTTCGCACCATTGCGGAACCTCAACATATGTAAATTTACCGGCGGGCCGGAGTGCCCAAGCGGTTCTAGGCTCTACAGTCTGGAACTGCGCGACCGCTACGGTCTCAGGCTCGAATCCTGCCTCGGGCATGGATGTGTGTGACGTCCTTAGGTTAGTTAGATTTAAGTAGTTCTAAGTTCTAGGGGACTGATGACCTCGATGACCTCAGACGTTAAGTCCTATAGTGCTCGGAGCCATTTGATTTTGTAAATTGACCAGCTGGGGGCATAGAGTAGCTGAACTGACAATAACAGTACGTCCTAGACCAAATATTTTAGTAAAACAATGGCATTTTGGAGGTTATCCTCTATTACGGCACACCAGTTCGGTGTACTGGAAGCTAACGCGTGGAGTACTAATTTAGAATACTGTGAGTAAGAGTTAGAAAGGAAGTGTATTTCGTGGAATATTTTGATTATGGCTATCGTGATGTTACAGAGACCAAGGCATACTGGTCGTGAGAAACAGTAGCGATTATGTGGTACCAGATTAAATATACCTCGTTAATCTTTCAGCCGTGTAGGTTGTACACTATACAAGAATTGAAATAGACTCGCGGCTGCTAACAGTCAATCTTCCAGGAGGAGTCAAATGAAAATGAGACAGGCGGAAAAACGTAAGTAAACCGTTTATTATTTCAAAAGTAATCGCTATAACTGTCAACACATTTATCCCTCTTCAAGACCAGAAAGTCAGTACCCTATGGGGAAATGTAGCGGTTGCCTACTGTTACAATCCCAGAGTGATTTTTCTTTCCCAAATTGACTCTATCGACGCCGGTCTCATTGTTAATGAATTACGCTAACCACTTTTTCCCGATATTCACGTAATTCTCAGCTTTTGCTGGGAGTGTGCTTTTTGTTATATTTATTCATTTGTTCCCTTCTTTTATTCTACTGGGTAATCACGAGACTGTTCTAGATGCATTTTATCCAAAAGTACGTACTTTATGAAAAATTAGTCATCCAGCACTTTGAATCTCAGTTTAAAACGAATATTGACAAAAATAATTATTAATGGCATTACAAGTTACATACTGAAATAATACATGAATTCCTATTTTTCAAATTTATCATATTAATGTCACAGAATCGATCAATACAATTTCCCTGAAGAGACTTGTTTGAACATGATAGTCCTTTGTTATTAGATGTTACTACATGACAGTAGGTAGTGAGTCGTAGAGTTCTTTGTTAACTGTGGGTATTTTAATGGACTAGTAACAGGCGGATTATGTTATTAACGTAACTTTATCAAGATTTATGCAAGAAATAAGCAAAGATTTGTGAGCTATATGGTCGTCACAGAAAAGTTCAAACTAGAAGGTGTGGAATTAAAAGACAATTATTTCAGTAATTTCGTGGTCAGCCTCGATCCCATTTACGGATTATGTGAATGGAATTTTACCGCCACTTAACACTGACGCCGCAAAAAGGAAAGCTGAATATTCTTTTTCTGTTTTCTGGCACTACTACTGTTATAATTTCCACGCCACTGTAATATATGCAGTTTACGTATACAATGAGACGACAAAAAGGCATGGGACACCTCCTAATCTCTACTTTTGTTTGGCGAAGTGCAGCAGTTCGACGTGGCATGGACTCGACAAGACGCTGGGAGACTTCTGCAGAAATTTTGATCCATGCTGCCTCTACAGCCGTCGAGAGCTGCGAAAGTGTCACCGGTGCAGGTTTTGCGCACGAACTGATCTCTCGATATGTCTGATAAATGTTCGATGGGATTCGTGTGGGGCTATCTGGCTGGCCAAATTATTCGCTCGAATTGTCCAGAATGTTCTTCAAACCAATCGCGAACAGTTTTGTTCCGGTGACATGGCGCATTATCATCCATAAATGTTCCATCCTCGTTGAAGTCCATGAATGGCGGCAAACGGCCGTCAAGTAGCCGAACGTAACCATTTCCAAGCAATGGTCGGATCACTTGGATCGTAGGAGCGAGTCCACTCCATGTAAACACAATTATGGACGTATCACCATTTGGATAGTGGACTTTTCACGACCTGGGTCCATGGCTTCGTGGAGTCTGCACCACACTCGAACCGTAACGTCAGCCCTCTTTCTTTTTGAGTCATCAGTCTTCTGCCTGGTTTGATGTGGCCCAACACCAATTCCGCTTATGTGGCAACCTCTTCATCTTGGAGTAGCACTCGCAACCAACGTCCTCAAAAAAATGGTTCAAATGGCTCTGAGCACTATAGGACTTAACATCTGAGGTCATCAGTCCCCTAGAACTTAGAACTACTTAAACCTAACTAACCTAAGGACATCACACACGTCCATGCCCGAGGCAGGATTCGAACCTGCGACCGCGAACGTCCTCAATTATTTGCTACATATATTTCTATCTCTGACTTCCTCTACACTTTTTGCCCTCTAGTATCATGGAAGTCATCCTTGATTTCTTCAAAGATGTCCTATCATCCTGTCCGTTCCCCTTGTCAGTGTTTTCCACATATTCCTTTCCTCACCAATTACGCAAGAACCTCCTCATTCCTTATCTTATCTGTCCACCTAATTTTTAATATTCGTTTGTAACACCACACTCAAATCCTTCGATTCTCTTCTGTTCTGGTATTCCCACAGTCCATATTTCACTACCATACAATCCTGTGCTCCAAACGTACGTTCTCAGAAATTTCTTCCTCAAATTAAGGCCTATGTTTAATACTAGTAGATTTCTCTGGACCAGGAATGCCCTTTTAGCCAATCCTAGTCTCCTGTTGATGTCCTTGCTCCGTACGCCATTGATTATTTTGCTGCCTCAGTAGTAGAATTCCTTAACTTCACCTACTTCGTGACCATGAATTCTGATGTTAAGTATCTCGATGTTCTCATTCCTGCTACTTCTCATTACTTTCGCCTTTCTTTCCTGACTAATCTCTTTAACTTCAGCCCAATCTTCATCTCTACTACACTGTGATCTGAGTCTGTAACTGAATTAGTCTTTCTCCTCTCTCCCATTCCTTCTCCCAAGCCCTTATTCTCCTGTAACCGTTTCTTCTACTCCTTCCCCTACAAATGCATTCCAATTCCCCATGACTATTATGTTTTCGTATCCCTTTACGTACTTTGTTACCCTTTCAATATCATCATATCCTTTCTCCATCTCTTCATGTTCAGCTTGCCATGTCGGCACGTATACCCGAACTATCATTATCGATGTTGATTTGCTGACGATTCTGGCTAGAACAATCCTATCACTGAACTCAAAATGGTTCAAATGGCTAACTTCTAAGGTCATCAGTCCCCTAGAACTTAGACCTATTTAAACCTAACTAACCTAAGGACATCACACACACCCATGCTCGGGGCAGGACCGTAGCGGTCGCGCGGTTCCAAACTGTAGCGCCTAGGACCGCTCGGCCACCCGGGCTGGCTCACTGAACTGTTCACAGTAACACACAGTCTCCTCTTCCTTCCTATTCATAACGAATCCTACTCCCATTATACGATTTTCTGCAGCTGTTGATATTACGCTATACTCAGCTGACCATAAATCATTGTCTTCTTTCCATTTAACTTCACTGACCCTCAAAAACTCAGATCGAGCCTCTGGATTTCCCTTTTCAGACTTTCTAACTTCCATATCACGTTCAAGCTACTGACATTCCACGCCCTGACTCGCAGAACGTTATCCTGTCGTTGGTTATTCAGTCTTTTTCTCATGGCCACTTCTCCGTAGGTAGTACCCTCCTGGAGATCCGAATGGGTGATGATTCGGTAATATTTTCCCAATGGACAAAAAATCCTAGGAAGTTCTGGTCTTACGTTAAGTCAGTAAGTGGATCGATACAGCTTATCCAGACACTCTGGGCTGATAATGGCATTGAAACAGAGGATGACACGCGTAAAGCTGAAATATTAAACACCTTTTTCCAAAGCTGTTTCACAGAGGAAGACCACACTGCAGTTCCTTCTCTAAATACTCTCACGAACGAAAAAAATGGCTGACATCAAAATGTGTGTCCAAGGAATAGAAAAGCAACTGAAATCACTCAACAGAGGAAAGTCCACTGGACTTGACGGGATACCAATTCGATTCTACACAGAGTACGCGAAAGAACTTGCCCCCCTTCTAACAGCCGTGTACTTCAAGTCTCTAGAGGAACGGAAGGTTCCAAACAATTGGAAAAGAGCACAGGTAGTTACAGTTTTCAAGAAGGGTGGTCGAGCAGATTCTCAAAACTATAGGCCTGTATCTCTGACATCGATCTGTTTAGAACTTGTTTTTTGCTCGCGTATCATGTCGTTTCTGGAAACCCAGAATCTACTCTGTAGGAATAAATATGGACTCCGGAAACAGCGATCGTGTGAGACCCAACTCACTTTATTTGTTCATGAGATCCAGAAAATATTAGATACAGGCTCCCAGGTAGATGCCACTTTCCTTGACTTCCGGGAGGCGTTCGGTACAGTTCCGCACTGTCGCCTGATAAACAAAGTAAGAGCCTACGGAATACCAGAGCAGCTGTGTGGCTGGATTGAAGAGTTTTTAGCAAACAGAACACAGCATGTTGTTCTCAATGGAGAGACGTCTACAGACGTTAAAGTAACCTCTGGCGTGCCACAGGGGAGTGTTATGGGACCATTGCTTTTCACAATATATATAAATGAGCTAGTAGATAGTGTCGGAAGTTCCATGCGGCTTTTCGCGGATGATGCTGTGGTATACAGAGAAGTTGCAGCATTAGAAAATTGCAGCGAAATGGAGGAAGATCTGCAGCGGATAGGCACTTGGTGCAGGGAGTGGCAACTGACCTTTAACATAGACAAATGTAATGTATTGGGAATACATAGAAAGAAGGATCCTTTATTGTATGATTATATAATAGCAGAACAAACACTGGTAGCAGTTACTTCTATAAAATATGTGGGGGCATGCGTGCGGAACGATTTGAAGTGGAATGATCATATAAAATTATTTGTTGGTAAGGCGGGTGCCAGGCTGAGATTAATTGGGAGAGGCGTTAGAAAATGTAGTCCATCAACACGGAAGGTGGCTTACAAAACACTCGTTCGGCCTATACTTGAGTATTGCTCATCAGTGTGGGATCCGGACCAGGTCGGGTTGACAGAGGAGATAGAGAAGATCCAAAGAAGAACGGCGCGTTTCGTCACAAGGTTATTTGGTAAGCGTGATAGCGTTACGGAGATGTTAAGCAAACTCAAGTGGCAGACTCTGCAAGAGAGGCGCTCTGCATCGCGGTGTAGCTTGCTGTCCAGGTTTCGAGAGGGTGCGTTTCTGGATGAGGTCTCGAATATATTGCTTCCCGGTACTTATACCTCCCGAGGAGATCACGAATGTAAAATTAGAGAGATTCGAGGACGCACGGAGGCTTTCCGGCAGTCGTTCTCCCCGCGAACCATACGCGACTGGAACAGGAAAGGGAGGTAATGACAGTGGCACCTAAAGTGCCCTCCGCCACACACCGTTGGGTGTAGATGTAGATGGAGGGATAATCATGTCTTTTTTGAAAAATTACAGGCTCTTAGCAACTTAAATCGGGACTCATCTGACCAGGCCACAGTTTTCGAGTCGTGTAGGGTCCAATCGATAAGGTCACGAGCCCTGGAGTGAAGCTGAAGGCGATGTCGTGCTGTTAGCAAAACCATTCACGTCGGTCATGTGCTGGCGTTGGGCATTAACTCCAGATGTTGCCGCATTGTCCTAACGGATACGTTCGTCATACGTTCCACATTGAATTCTGCGATTGTTTCACCCACTACTGATTGTCTGTCAACAATGACAACGTTACGCTAACGCCACTACTCTCGTTCGTTAAGCGAAGGTCGTCGGTCACTGCGGTGTCCGTAGTGAGAGGTATTGACTGAAATTTGATGTTCTCGACACACTTTTGACACTATGTATCTCGGAATATTGAATTCCCTGACGATTTCCGAAATAGGATGTCCCTTGCGTCTAGTTCCACGAAAACGGAAGAATGCCACTGCGTTCCCGTCTTGCTCTACCGATATAGTGCTCCCTCTAAGATGATGTGTTTGCTACTGCTTCCCAGTACGGTTGATGTGAATGAACAAAAGAAGTTTGTCACCGAGAAAAACGTGATGGCCCAAATGGTGCACTGCTTCACAACGTATTACCATTCTCTCCAGTCGATTCAGAAGAAGTTTCTGAAGGCCGTCTGATGAATTAATTGTAACGGATATTAGTAGTGTATTGCAACTGTAAGAAATACGTGGCACTGTCCTTAAAACATGCTATTTTTTTAATATTTAAACCACATGGCAAAAATACGTGTTTAAAGCTGATTGGACGCCTTTCTAACTGACCACTTGCATGTCTTCCGATCTGCTTATGTAAGCATAGGCATGCGAAAAAATATTATCGATGTCAGGCGAGAGATACATACCACTTAAATTAATGAGAGATGGTACTTATCCCCCATAGTACGCGAAACAGGGCAGAACACTGTTGCAGAAGCAACGAGAAAGCATGCGACATTTAAAAGAACACGAAATCCTCAAAATTGATCAAGTTTATAGAAGCTCTAAATTTATAGTCAATTTCAGTGCGAGATGCATCGAACAGTTTCTACAACGACATCTGGCAGAAAACGCAAATAGATTCTCGTCATACACAAAGTACACCAAAACCAAGACGCAATCAACACCTATACTGCACGATAACAAAGGTTAAGTAAAGAAAAGTTACTAAATATGGTTTTCCGGAACTTCTCTACGATAGAAGACGAAGTAAATATTCCAGAATTCGAATCATGAACAACTGTCAATATGAGTCACTTACTAGATATCCTCTGTGTAACTAAGCAGCTTGAATCACTTGATAAAGGCAAGACCTCCGGTTTAGATTGTACGTGAATCAAGTTCATTTCAGAATATGTTGATTCAATAGCTCCATGCGTACCAATCATGTACAACCGCTCGCTCGTTAAAATATCCGTACCTAAAGCCTGCAAGTTACACAAGTCACACCAATACTCAAGAAAGGCAGTAGATGTAATCCATTGAACTACAGACCCACATTACTAACGTCGATTTGCAGTAGGATTAATGGAACATATACTGTGTTCGAAGGTTATGAATTATCTCAAAGAAGACGATTTATTGACATACAGTCAGCACAGATTCAGAAAATATCGTTCTTGTTAAACAAAACTAGCTTATTATTCTCGCGAAATAATGAGTGATATCGACAGCAGATGTCGGGCTGATACGATATTTTTAGACTTCCTGAAGACTTTCAACATCGTGCCTCACGAGCCTCTTCTAATCAAATTGCTTGCGTATGGAGTGTCGTTTCAGCTGTGCGATTGGATTCGTAATATCCTGTCAGAATGGTCACATTTCGAAGTAACTGACGAACAGTCATCGAATAAAACATAAGTAATATCTGGCATTCCCGAAGAAAGTGTTACAGGCACCGCTACTGTTTCTGATGTACATAAACGATATAGGAGACAATCTGAGCAACCCTCTTAGATTGTTTGCGGATGAAGCAGTCAATTATTGTCTTTTCAGTCATCTCACGATCAAGACCAATTACAAAATGATGTAGACAAGATGTCTGTATGGTGCGGAAAGTGTCAATTAACTCTAAATAATGAAATGTATGAAATCATCCGCATGAGTACTACAAGAAATCCCCTACATTTCGGTTACACGAGACATGACACAAATCTAAAGACTGTAAATCTGAAAATTCAACTACACATTTAGGAATTACAATTACGAATAACTTAAATGCCGGCCGGTGTGGCCGTGCGGTTCTAGGCGCTTCAGTCTGGAACCGCGTGACCGCTACGGTCGCAGGTTCGAATCCTGCCTCGGGCATGGATGTGTGTGATGTCCTTAGGTTAGTTAGGTTTAAGTAGTTCTAAGTTCTAGGGGACTGATGACCACAGATGTTAAGTCCCATAGTGCTCAGAGCCATTTGAGCCAATAACTTAAATTGGAACTATCACGTATATGATGTTGTGGATAAAGCAGGTCAAAGACTTTGATTTATTGCCAGACCATTAGAGAGCGCAACAAGTCTACTAAAGGGACTGCTTGCACCACGCCTGTCTGCCCTCGGACAATGAAAAAGTTCAAAGAAGGGAATCTCATTTTATAAAATAGGGGAGGGAGTACCACGGACATGATACGTGAACTGAGATGACAATTCTTATAAGAAAAGACTTGTTCGTTACGGCTGGATCTTCTTGGGAGATTTCAATCACAGACTTTATCCTCTGATTGCGAAAATATTCTCTTGGTGCCTACCTGCAAAGGGAGACATGATTGTCACGACAGAATAGGAGAAATCAGAGCTCGCAATGAAAGGTTTAAGTTCTCGTTTTTCGCTTGCGGCGTTGGAGAGTGGAGAGGTAGAGAAATTGTTTGAAGGTGGTTGTATGAACCCTCTGCCAGGAATTTTGTTGTGAATTGAAGAGTAATCAAGTAGATGTAATGTAGATGTAGACATCAGATACATAGACACAAATAAATTTCGGAATCAAATTAACAAAAGAAGCATCATTTTGACCATCAGCAGAAATGTTATACAACAGTTATGTAGTAAATCTGTTAAGTATCATACTGTGTTCCCTAAGACACACCGAATGCGCACTAGTGGATATCTAACGGTCAAAACCAGTGAAACGTTTATTTACTATTCTCCTTTCGGGAATGTATATTGTAGCCCTATTAGTATTTTTCTGGAAAGTGCTCCACTAATAGTGCAAATTATTAAAACAAGTAACAGGATTAAACGCACGTCAATTTCTGGGATATTTCATCGTTTTCAAATGATAGAGTATGGCAGTTTTCTACAAAAATAAGTTCTTTATCGGGGCTGACTAGAAAATGTTGATGTTATGGTATGATGGATCAGGTTATTAAATAATTGTTTTTTTATTTATTTTTTAATGAGGATGTCGTTGACAGCACGAATCATGTTTTATGTTGAGGCGAATCAGTTAACTCATTGTCAACGAAAAGTCTTTTACCAGTAAGTTGGTTATTATCACATGGGCACCTTATAATGGAGCTTTGATTCTTAACCGTAATGCAGTTTCCTGTCATCTCAACAACCTATAATAGTGCTTATAGTTGACTTTCGTTGATAGTCACATGTAGTGCAGATGGATTTCGAATCAGATCACGCGTTGAAACTGCTACGAGGTGTCTACAAGCTTTTTTATATTAGAGGTCATTATCAAGGGCAGCTTATTTTGCGTATCAATTAGAATTATGCTCCTGTGCACTAAAAGTTTCAAATTTAATATTGCGAGATGTTTGCTCTAGGAAAAGAAACTGTGAAAATTGACTTGTCGAAGACCAAGATACGTTCAGGAATCTTTCGAAAACTCCTAAAATCTAGCAAAGCATAAATTATGATGAATAACTGTTTGTGTATGTATGTTTGGGTATGTGCTACTTGTAGATAGCTGAGACTCAAACTCTCTCGTTAAAGCATTTACAGCAAGAAAAGGCTGTTTCGTTATGTCATACTGAAAAACTCCGAACTCTCGAATCAAATGCGATTTCATGCTTAACGTGTTAGGGTGAAAGAAGAAAATCCCCGAAGTATTTCCCTTCTCTAATTCTCCCTACACAGCCGTGAACTTGGGAGTGTTTTAAGTAGATCTTTTGCGTAATTCGTAAACTTCACCTTCTTTGAAGGTAAAATGGTGCCGATAGTGTCTTGTATTATTTTTTTCCCTTCCACATTACTTAGAGCCCTCAGTGTCTGAGGCTACAGTGTAATGTAGTGTCCAATGCGCTACTTTGTTTTGGAAAAATGGAATTCGTATATCCGGTCTGTTCGTACACGGATTATGCATTTTTTCCTTTGCGTTTCGTCGCCAAGTTTCAAAAATTGGCACTGCTGAGGTACCTTGATAAAAAATTTGCGGTAAAGGTAAAGTCCGTGGTACTCAATCCGTAAACTGGGTTCTGGCCTGACTGAAGGTAGAGTGCACCACTTCCATCTGCAGCGGCATTATGTGGGGTAGGGTGGTTAGTCGACCGCATTCCGCCTTTTAGGGCGATGTTACACTATAAAATGTAATGGACGAAGTTGTTTCGTACAGTATATGGGACTCAGCGTAACAAGGAACTTTCGTCAAATGTCGCCTAACGTACAGTTTATTTGATCAAATCCAGCGCATCGCCTTAGATCTGATCAAAGAAATTGTTCCTCTTTTGTTTCCTTCAATGAGAAATGTAACCTCTAGGACCGCTTGCATCGCTGTAGCTGTCTGACATCCAATGTTTATTAACATGTCTTCGAAATTAACATGGTGTGTCGCATCTACGACGAAATTGTACGGGGCAGATGAAGCACTGTATCCCGAATACAAAAACACAATATGAAGAAACGAGAGCTGTAAGAAAATTGTTATGGCCATTAACCGTAAAGTACGTTCAGGATGTATCCCCAGGATAGAAAACAGAAATTCTACAACTTATGTAGAAATAAAAATATTTTTATGGCCTTAGTAAGTACTAAACAGGTATTTGCCTTCAGCTTCAAACATTTCTGGTATTCCTTTTTGTCAATGTGCACTGCGGTATTCGAGCGCTGCATTGTAGAGTACCTCTCTCTTGCTGCAAGAAATAGCAACGTTACGGTGTGTCTGTCCTTTGCTGATATAGATAAGCCACTATCCTGAGCACGTTTTAAAATGTACTCTCGCTTATTCGCAAGTAATTTTCATACGACTTTACATTCTTGACTTGCAGCTTCCGTGAACAAATTTTGTTGTAGGCTTTTATTATATCCCCGTGAAACGACTCTGTTCCTCTTCCAAATGCAAACATAATCCAATCGTAATACACAGTTTCAGGCCACAATAAAAAGTCATTGTACATCATTCTGAAACTCTGACGAAATATTGGATGAGAGTGTAATACCACCCTTTTGCTCCGCGTAAAACATCTTTGTCCAGTATTTGATTGGATTTCTTTGTCCAACAAACTTGATTGTATAATGGCCCCTCATCCGCTGGAAAGATCTCCCTTAACTCAAACTGATAACAGGGCGAGTGGACAGGTGTTCATCCTGGACGGACTGGAACGAGAAGAAATCCCCACTCCCACTCAGGATTGAACCCGAGATATCTCGGAATGGAGTCCAGAACTCAACTTGCTAGACCGTCACGTCTACTAAAAGATTTATGAGAATAGTTATCTACCTTAATACGTCTGATGAAGGAACAATTAGTGTGGAGAATAACTTAAGTCAATGGCGTCTTTAAGCTAGATACGTTGTTAAACTACTGTGAATATTAAAAAATCATCCCGACAATTATTGTTACATTTTATAAAAAATAGGTACGTTTTATAAAAAAGTATGATCGTACATTGCATAAACCCATGCAGCTGCATGTTATTGCTCTTTCCAACATCCAATAAGTGAACTGCATATCCATTATTCCTTTGCATCGTAACCGACTTCCAGGTACATATCAAAATGTTGAAATGTTACATAATAACAGAAATATCTGATATGTGTGAAGAACAGCAATCTTTATTTCCGTCATGCGCAATCAATACGTGCTTGTGGTGGGGTCAACTGCTGTAACTAAGCGCATAGTGCATTTCCCAGCCAAATATATCCCCGTATCTCCGTACGTAATGAGATGACGTGAGATACAATCTAAAGAGCGTGTCAAAGAATGGGCGTATTGCTTTCGCACTGTAACCTTCCGAAATTTGGCATTTCCCGTTCGTGGCATACCACCTGTTGCACTTTGCGAGATAAGATCAAGATAACTCGTTTCACTGTGATAATTCCATACGTGCTGTGATATATAAGCTCTAGCCGCCACTGGTTATCCATAGTAGGCGCATTCGCTTAGAACCGACGAAATCTCCGACGCGTTTCCGACATGAATGTACGAGGTGAGTTACAGCAATAGCTTATTTTACCGTCTGTGTTTGTGTTTGCCTCTGCTATCTTTCAAAGGGTTCCCTATACAGATGTGTTAGACATGCACTAGGGATCGACTCTATACCACATACGTTTCTGTGTCTGTTTATTTAGGATCCCCAAGGGGATTGCCACTGGGAATAGGGTGCAACGTTTTCATGTTTCTTGTGTACTTCGTCTCTGCAGAAAGTTTACCACTTGTGACCTGTTTTCAGATTTGTTGATTAATAACTGTAATTAAAGCAACATTCAGTTAATTAAGAGATGAAATAAGAAATTAGGACAATGTTAGATAGAACTTATGGTTTCGTTACTTAAAGTCACAAATTTATTAGCAGCTATGACTTACTGAGTGCTTATTGGATGTTCTGTGATTGAGACCACTCGGTTTAGTTTCTTATTCTACCACTCTGGTATTTGACAGAAGTTTTTCCTGTAGCATGGTAAGCATTATTTTTATTCATTTATTAAACTATAATTTTGCCTAGATGGGTCATATAAGGCACTATTTTGCGACAGAATTTCACTGTTAATAAACGTTAAGCATTGCAGTTTTGCATGTTAAACAAAAATCGCTCTTCCCTCCATCCAACTTGTAGTTCCGTATTGATTGCATAATACTTTACTACACAGAACTTGAGAAATTTTCTTCTGTAATTCTGCTACTGACTCGATTGTTAATTTGTTATAAAATTCTCTGCTCATCCACTTCTATAGGAGCACTGCAATAATGTTAAGTTTTACAAACACTTCATTAAATTAAAGGTGTTTCTTCTTAAATGTGTAGTTTAACAGGTATTATAGTTTCGTATGCTGCTGAGTTTTTCTAAAGAGTTATCCAACCCACATTTGCTCATACCATTGAGATGACTCATCTTATGGACTTCTTTGCATAATTGTACCTGAGAAGAGCTGTTGGACGTAATGTACACAATAATGGATTTATCATTGTGCTTAAAGCAACGGTAACAGCATTAAAAGACTTTACTTCGAATGACTCAGAAAATAAACGACTATCCCAATGCTCCCACCTCAATTTCTGCATTTCTTCACCCTGAATCGTAAGATAAAGTTAGGAAATCTTTTTGAATGTTGAACATTTCAAGAGCCGAAATTATTGATGTTGCTATTGTGGTCTTCACTCTGAAGACTGGTTTGTTGCAGTTCTCCGTGCTATTCTACCTTGTGCAAGCCTCTTCAACTCTGAATAACTGCTGCAGCCTATATCCTTCTGAATCTGCTTGTTATATTCATTTCTTGGTCTCATCCAACGATTTTTACTCCTCCCCCACTGCACCCCACCGCTAAACTGGATACCCCTTGATGTCTCAGAATGTGGCCTAGCAACAGGTCCCTTTTTTTAGTCTAGCTGTGCTACAAATTTCTTTTCTCCGCAATTCTATTCAGTACCTCGTAACTGGTTACGAGATCTATCTATTTAACCTTCGGCAGTCTTCTGTAGTACATTTCGTAAGCTTCTATATAGACAGCTTATAGCTGTTTATCGTCACATAGCTACACTCCGTACAAATACGTCCAGAAGAGACTTCCTAACACTTAAATCTATATACTCTTCTTTATAAACGCTTTTTTGCCATTATCAGTATACTTTTTATATACTCTCTACTATAACCATCAACATTTATTTTGCTGCCTTAATAACAAAACTTATCGTCTACTTTTCCATCGGCACCACTCGATTGATTTCGACTTCATTCGATTATCCATGTCTTCCTTTTGTTAAAAAAAATTTTATACTCTCCTGTCAAGACACTGTCTATTCTGTTCAACTGCTCTTCCCAGTCCCCCTTTCATGCTCCTCTGCTCTTATAACTGCCTTTTGGTTTCTGTACAATTATTAAATAGAGTTTCGCTTCCTTCAGAATTTCAAAGAGAATACTCGAGTCAACTCGGTCAAAACCTTTCTCTAAGCTTGCAAATGCTTAATTATTATCAACGAAAAATATCTAAGTTTTGCTGATCATTGTAGAAGTATAATTTTTTTTATTTCTGTTCAAATTACTGTTTAACTCTGTGCTTGGCACGCCTTTTGCAAGCACCACTTAGTTTTTAATATACTCATAGCAGCAGTGAATTCATTCATCTCATTACATCTAACTGCTGTTTTTCCTAATCCGTGCATAAATTGTATGTTGTCGACTTTAGGGGTGTGAGCTAACATTTAACGACTAGAACAGGTGAGCTAATTAACCGTGACTGTTAGATTGCTTTATGTAATACTGTTTCTTTCACACGGTTACTTTATTTCACAAAAGGTTGATTGTGAATCCTGTTTAAAGATACTATAGCATTTGAAAAAACACCACATTCATTCTACGAAGGTCCACTGGAGCGTTCCTGTAGCCTTGTAGAATTTAATGGCTGCTTTCGCTCTACATTACTCGTCAAACTTGTGTTTCACATAGTAAATCACAAACTATTTAAGTTGAATTAGATGGTTGTAGCTAGAAAATGATGTAGATAGTCTGTAGTTTGGTTTTCGTAACAAACGTGTGGATCTGAATTATACTTTCTGTAAATGAGGATTGTTTACTTAGGACAGATTATTTGTCGTCATTCCTTGCTCCATCGTGGGTCAGCCTTAGCAACTAAACAGCAAACACTAAGCATACACCGAATGATTGAAAAATTTTCTGGTTTTCTGGTAGAATTACCAGTGTCACAGTCATTCCTTTTAATGATAGATGGAAAACATTTAATGATGTAATCCAAAAGTCCGTAATTATGACTGTGGACTATCAAATTGTTCCAAAGCCCTAGAACTCTGGGAAAACTCTTAGAACTTAGAAATTTGGTATCTGTTTCTCACGCAATGTATTTTCTATCTTGCCAACTATCTGGGTAAATTGGTACTTAGTGTTGCTGTATTATTTAAACCAATAAGTAGAAAGTAGAGGATTGTACACTGTGCTAGGTTTCCTATTTGCTGCGCTGTTCATACTAGTTCATTTTTTTATTTTTCTTGTTCTGTCTTGTATTTATGTTATCGACGAGTATTTATATTTCTGTTTACAAACATGAAACGTACATAATGAATAGTTTTCATTGTTTCCATCATGAGGACGGGCTCACCTGCATTAGTTTCAAACACGTGTTACACCATATGGAATTCATAATTTTGAAAGTATTTGTGATATTATATAGCCGTATGAATACTCCAGTTATGACTTTTGTAAGGATCCCGTGCTTTTGTCTTAAAATATGAAGCGTTTGGTCTGGTTTTGTGCCACTATCTTTTCAGGAAAATATGATGTAACAAACGTTTCTGATATTAAACCTTCTTCAACAGCGCCGACTGTAGAGATCTCGTGTCAATCCGAGCCTAATTCTGGCTTTCCGACAGCGAGTAACGTCTTTGTTGTAGTGATCTTACTGCCGTTGGTAGGCAGTACAAGCAATGGGAGTTTTAATAATCTTCACTGAAAGTTTTTAACACCTAAATGCCAATATGATTGGCTAAACAGTTAACACGACAGGGACAGCATTATCATACCACTACTCGTAATCCATTTAAAATTTACTTGAAGTTACAATGAGCGTCCGAATTTACATACCTTTGGATGTAGCTCACTCCATACATTTACAGTATCTTGAAACTGATCTAGAAGTTAACCGGTATTGCTGTACGAAAGTGAGTGATCATAGAGGAGACAGTGGTTTTCAAGGCCTTCCTCATGTGCAATACACTCTGGACACAGATCACTTTAAAACGATCCGCCTAATGTGAAAAAGGTCTTGGAACGATCTCGATTTTTCAGCTACGAATGTAAGGAGGAAAAATAAGATTATTTGTACTTTACACTACCTACAACTATCCGACAAGGACAGATTGTTTCTCACCATAAATACGACACATTGGGTAGCAGACAGGCTGTTACATTTTTAGCTCTCAGCCAAAGCCTTCTCTATAAAGGGAAACACACCCACACACATTCATTCACACAAAATAGCACACCTCAAGCACACATAAGAGCCACGCCCAACAGCTCGGACTAGCATGCTGGAATTGCAGCTCGAGCAGCAGGATATGGCTGTCATGTGCGAGTGAGGTGTCCTAGCTTGTGTGAATGAATTCGTGTTTGTGTCTGTCTGTGTGTGTGTGTGTGAGAGAGAGAGAGAGAGAGTGTGTGTGTGTGTTTGTGTGCGTGTATGTATGTGGGTATTTCCTTTTCGGAAGAGGGCATTGACCGAATGCTAAACATTTAATATTGTTTTCGTTGTGCCTGTCTTCAACTTATCCTTTCATCTTAAGGTGGGAAGCTACCCATCCTTATCCGTATATTGCCGATATTCCAACCAAGAATTTCTATGACTATCAGACAGTCATATAAACGTTTCCTGCAGCGCTGTGTACCGTCAGTTTGTGGTTTCAGAAAATAACCCATAAAACACTTTTGTCTTCGTAAGACAGATCACCTGAGCAAGTAAATTTTGCAACAGTCTGATCAGAATTAGATGTTAGATCATGCCATTTAATGTTACATAACTGGATTTTTCTATAGTTATCAAAAATTACTGAGCTGTATGTAACGGCCAGAATTTAAACTTGATGAATACTAACTCAGCAATTCTCACGCTTAGCATTTGCATCAACAAGCACGTTTTCAAACTTTTTCACAGAATTCATCTCGGGCTTACAGTGAAACACTAACGGAAGGAAATTCTTTTGCTGCCAGAGATATGTACGGGAATAATGACATTAACATAGCGTTAGAGTTAATATTTTAGTAATGGGAAGAGTAATTCAGTTTGGTATCTTCGAATACAAGCTGATGGTATAGTTTGGCATCTAAATAAACTTATTCCTGACAGACGAAAAAAATCCATTCGTAGAGTCCAACTGTGAAAGTGTTTACTTGTCATGGCTTCACTGGAAAGGCGGAAACAAAAGGGGGTTGGTATAAGATAAATGTCCCCCATTAAACTTTCGTCAACTGCACGTCATTCTCCACCAGCTTTCCTCTGTTCTGCTGCACAAAATACGTGTATCATGAGAAGCCTTGTCGGGACTCCGGAATTAAAACGTATAGCTCCAGGACTTTACCAGCGTACTGTGGAGCCATGGTCACTGGAATTTTTGTTTAAAGTAAAACGATCTGTTATGGCTTCATAGAAGCCATACATAACTTGTATTATTCGTTCTAGAAATATATGGAGAAATAATTACCAATAACTGTTTATAAACCAGGAAGGCTGTTGGGTACAGGGTGCAATATGCGCATTGGGAAATTATTTATTTTGGTTCGTTTTACTTCATTTCCATCTATATTTTAAACTTACCAGAAAAAAAAGAAAACACACTTCTACAGTACTTCGAAGGGAGTATGAAGTGGCAGCCAACAGCCAGTATAACCCAGTATAACAGCAGAGGGCAAAACATACTTATTCAGCGCATAATGACCACGACAATTCCATAATTCCTTTTGAGTCATAGTACAGAAAATTTACTGTTGTGTATAAAGTATGCTGTCATAACGAGTAAATTTGAACAAACAGAATGTCTCTCAGCGAAAGATAGTTAACGTTGACATTTCTTCTATTTCAGCAAGTGTGTTAACGACCGTCTTGGTCGTAATTGCTACTGCTGCCGTCCACGCATCACCTGTAGGCGACTGTCCGCCAGTAGATCCAGTGGATCACACAGACCATCTACCAGACAGCCAAAACTGTTCACTTTTCTACAAATGTGATCACGCAGCTCCTGTACTGTTTGTATGTCCTGATGGGTTGCACTTCAACCCCACATTGGAAGTCTGTGACTGGCCAGATAATGCAGGTTGCACAGGTGGATCAGCACCAACTTCGGCTCCCAGCTCCACTGCTGCACCTACAAGTGCTGCCACTACATCTGCTCCAACATCAGCACCAAGCTCAACAGCTAATCCTGCTCCATCAGGAGACTGCCCAGCTGTCGGTACATGTCCACAAAATGAAGATGAGAATTCTATTGCTAAGCACCTTCCTCATGCCTCAAACTGCAGTCAGTTCTGCAAATGTGACCATGGTAAACCCGTGACATTCGACTGTCCTGCTGGACTTCACTTCAATCCTACTCTGGAGGTATGTGACTGGCCAGAAAATGCAGGTTGCGCAGGTGGATCAGCACCAACTTCGGCTCCCAGCTCCACTGCTGCACCTACAAGTGCTGCCACTACAGCTGCTCCAACATCAGCACCAAGCTCCACAGCTAAACCTGCTCCATCAGGAGACTGCCCAGCTGTCGGCACATGCCCACAAAATGAAGATGAGAATTCTATTGCTAAGCACCTTCCTCATGCCTCAAACTGCAGTCAGTTCTGCAAATGTGACCATGGTAAACCCGTGACATTCGACTGTCCTGCTGGACTTCACTTCAATCCTACTCTGGAGGTATGTGACTGGCCAGAAAATGCAGGTTGCGCAGGTGGATCAGCACCAACTTCGGCTCCCAGCTCCACTGCTGCACCTACAAGTGCTGCCACTACATCTTCTCCAACATCAGCACCAAGCTCAACAGCTAAACCTGCTCCATCAGGAGACTGCCCAGCTGTCGGCACATGTCCACAAAATGAAGATGAGAATTCTATTGCTAAGCACCTTCCTCATGCCTCAAACTGCAGTCAGTTCTGCAAATGTGACCATGGTAAACCCGTGACATTCGACTGTCCTGCTGGACTTCACTTCAATCCTACTCTGGAGGTATGTGACTGGCCAGAAAATGCAGGTTGCGCAGGTGGATCAGCACCAACTTCGGCTCCCAGCTCCACTGCTGCACCTACAAGTGCTGCCACTACAGCTGCTCCTACATCAGCACCAAGCTCCACAGCTAAACCTGCTCCATCAGGAGACTGCCCAGCTGTCGGCACATGCCCACAAAATGAAGATGAGAATTCTATTGCTAAGCACCTTCCTCATGCCTCAAACTGCAGTCAGTTCTGCAAATGTGACCATGGTAAACCCGTGACATTCGACTGTCCTGCTGGACTTCACTTCAATCCTACTCTGGAGGTATGTGACTGGCCAGAAAATGCAGGTTGCGCAGGTGGATCAGCACCAACTTCGGCTCCCAGCTCCACTGCTGCACCTACAAGTGCTGCCACTACATCTGCTCCAACATCAGCACCAAGCTCAACAGCTAAACCTGCTCCATCAGGAGACTGCCCAGCTGTCGGTACATGTCCACAAAATGAAGATGAGAATTCTATTGCTAAGCACCTTCCCCATGCTTCAAACTGCAGTCAGTTCTGCAAATGTGACCATGGTAAACCCGTGACATTTGACTGTCCTGCTGGACTTCATTTCAACCCTACTCTGGAGGTGTGTGATTGGCCAGAAAATGCAGGTTGTGCAGGTGGATCAGCACCAACATCAGCTCCCAGCTCCACAGCTGCTCCCACAAGCGCTGCCACTACACCTGCTCCAACAGCTGCACCAAGTTCAACTGCCAAACCAACAGTGGCTCCCTCAGGAGACTGCCCAGCTGTCGGCTCGTGCCCACAAAATGAAGATGAGAACTCTATTGCTAAGCATCTTCCCCATGCATCCGACTGCACCAAGTTCTGCAAATGTGACCATGGGAAACCTGTCACATTCGACTGTCCTGCTGGACTTCACTTCAACCCTACTCTGGAAGTGTGTGACTGGCCATACCGTGCTGGATGTGCAAGTAAATCAGGATCAACTGCAGCCTCTAGCTCATCTACAGCTTGATCAACAAGGACTGCCACTACAGGGTGTACAACTTCAGCTGCACTTTAACTGCTGCACCTAGGAGCTCCATCATATCAGACTCTTGTAAGACAGTTGGATCACGTCTTGTGTATGATCATGTCTCTATTGTTAAGTGTCTTGCATACAGAACCAACTGCGGTGTATATTGTAGACGATTGAGTAATAACTAAGAATGTCTTGGTTGACTTCATTACAGTTTAAAATTGCAAGTGTGTGACTGTCCTTGTGCTGCTTGTCAATCGGTGAAAAGTGCATATATATGTGAACTGTGTATTACTTAGGAATTTTCCATGCGCTTATAATTATGTAATGTACATATTTGTTTGATTACTCACAATAAAGTCATACGTTTAATGCTGTGAAACTCATATTGTGTCCCTTTTCATTGGCATAGACGGAACATGTCAGGTATTTTGAAATATGTCTGCAGGTCATATGAAATATGCTATTCAATTTTGCCTGTATACTAAAATTGTAATCAGCGTTCATGACGGAAATTACCCTCTAAACCAACATCTATCTCTAAAGTCTACACCATTCTAATAACAGTAATACTTGCATTATAACATGTATGTTTCCCCTACTTTCGCTGTCGCAACTCGGCACAATGTTTGGACGTATAAACATCATACAAGTCTGGTCTTCTCAGAGCACGTAACACGTCGCAAGTGCAGGTTTATTCTAGCATTCCCAAAGCGAACGATTTATGAGTAGTCTTCGGTTTAACGGTGCTGTATGTCATTCAGATTCTTTCATCCAAATGCCATTATGTCATTCAGACGCCGGTCTAATATCTTCTCGCAGTATCGTGTGTGCAACTGGTTTTTACCTACTTTCTTTTCCCTTTCTTAAATATTCATGTTCCTCGAACAACCTTCTGCGTATTTCTTCCGCCGTTTAGAAAAAGTGGTTCAAATGGCTCTGAGCACTATGGGACTTAACTTCTGTGGTCATCAGTCCCCTAGAACTTAGAACTACTTAAACCTAACTAACCTAAAGACATCACACACATCCATGCCCGAGGCAGGATTCGAACCTGCGACTGTAGCAGTCCCGTCCGCCGTTTAGCTTTCCCTTCTTTGCTTAGTACTGATTTGCATTGTGAACTTATGATATTCATGCAGCTGTTTCTCTTCAGTCTTTGTGTGAGCGGTACTTGTCTTTATCCAAGATTTGGGTACCCCTAGCCACTTCTGTTTAGCCATTTCACACCTCCTGTCAGTCTCACTATTACATGTTTGTAGTCCCTTCCACCTGCTTCACTTGGTGCATTTCTATATTTTCTCCTTTCATCAGGTAAATTCAATACCATCTCTCTTATCCATGGATTTCTACTATACCTTTTGCTTTTACTTATTTGATCCTCAGTAATGCCTGATATTTTCAGAGAAGTAGAAGGTGATCGCACGTAAATAGTTAAAATGTAATTTTTCTAGGAAAGTACTTTTTTACCCAGACGGCGTACACATATGAAGACTAAAATTTATCTAGTAGAATAGTTTCACTTGTGAGTGCAATTATCCTCATATCTACAAACAACCACAAAACACAAAATTCCGCCTTAAATAAAAAGGCTTAATATTTTTGAACGAAACGAGAATGCCAAGATAAAAACTAGTACAAATGGTAAAAAGGTCAGCATCTAAAGCATGGAAAGAATATAAAATATAAATATTATTATATGAAGAATATTAAAAGGCAACTTTACAATGTTACAGCACAGAAAGAGTTATTTTTTATGACACTATGCTCGTATGAGACGGACGCTGAACAAAAAGTGGATATACCAGTAAAAACCTTATCATGCAATAACTTTCACTACTATAACAGGCAAATTCACTGAAAAAGAAGTTGTTGTAGAGCACAATAAAAATGAGATAGGTTCTATATCTGCGGGAACACACAAGATAAATACACTCAGGTAACAAAATTCGTGGGATACGTCCTAATATCGTGTTGGACATCCTTTAGACCAGTGAACTCCAGTATCTCGATGTGGCATGGACTCAACAAGTCGTTTAAAATCCCCTGCAGACATGTTGAGCCATGCTGCCTATGTAGCCGTCCATAACTGCGAGAGAGTTACTGGTGCTGTATTTTGGGTATGAACGCTCCCTAGATTATGTCCCATAAATCTTCGATGAGAAAAGAAACAACAAACAATTATCAACATAATATATGGAGTACAAAGGCAATCACAATAAAATATAACGAAAGTAATAAAGACACGAAAATGGAGGAATAGGAAAGAACAGACAGAGTGGGAAACTCAAAGGATAATATGAGGTTTAGAAGTGGAGAAGTATTCAGATGTGTTTGGTCACTTAAGATCTAATCAGCAATATGGGCTAGATATTTACTGTCTTCCCAGAGTTCCAACAGGATGAGGTTTTGGCCTTTATTTGCTAAGTGAAGTACATGGGATAGTGGGTGGTACTTCTGGACTTCACTCAGTACATGCTATGAAAATGTGGAGTCACAACACAGTTATCTTTGGTATTGAATATACACTGGGTTGTAGCGTCTTCATGTATTAGGACATCCCACAGTTGCTGGATGTCAGTGTTTTTGTCACATTCTGTGATACCTGTCCTAAGTATAGTGTTGTACACCATTTATTGCAGACAATGGAAGGATCAGCATGTGAGAATAGAGGAGGTGTTTAATTTTCAAATTTGGTTTCCTATGGGAGATGTGGTTAGTCAGCCAAGACTGTGTCTATTGGTTGGGGCAATAAATTTTATTGTGTGGAATTCTGCGTTGAAATATTATTTGAACACGGATACAGATATAAGATGGCCCACCATTCGGTGGAAAATTGCATGGTCATGTGCTCCTGTGTACTGTGACCAAGCAGGTGATACTGTTACTGCAGATTTAGTGTTTCTATATTTTCTGAAACAATGTGTCTGTGTACTGGTATCTGAAGTGAGATCTAGGACGAGTATGGGTTTGTTAAACATTTACTTTGAAAACAGAGTATTTTTATGATGACTATTTAAATTATGCAAGAATTTGTTGAGTTGTCTTGTAGTGAATGTCCATATGCACATCACATCTTCTACATATCTGAGTTGTGCACAAAAGTTCTTTATTCACAGAATAGCTAAGCAATCTACTTGTCCCTAGAAAGGACCTTGAAACTGGAAATACAAATTTGCTAAGCGTAACTGAGTGGCCAGTATCAAATCATTCAATTTTGTAAGGTTGATATTAGATCTGTATATCAACTCTGTCGGAATATCAACACATTTTTACATGGGTCCGTTCTAAAAGAGACTGCAGACATTAAAGGAATTTAATTTAGCCCTGTGTGAGATAGATTTTTTATTTTATTTAGAAGGTCACCTAAATTTGATACACCATGCTTTGATTTGAATTTAGTCTTGATTTCAATTAAAGTGACCTATTTTGTAGCTAGTCAGTTAGATAGAACAGTGAATGACAGTAAAACTGGGTGGATGGATACAACGTTCTTATGTAGTTGATGAAGCCCATACAGTCTAAAAGGAACTACATTCATAATAGTTAACAGCTTTGATTCAAAATAAGAAAATCTGCTTTTGCATCAACTGGTTACACGTTTAATATCATATCTGAATAATTTAGTAGGGCCTCTGTCCACACAATCACACTTATTCATAGGTGTACTACTATTGCCTTATTAGATTTTGTGACAATGAGCTGTGGTCATGTAATTTCTTTACAATGGTTTTGACAATTTGAAAATCATTAGCCAGCAGTGTGTTACACTCAAATGGTTTTTCCTTTCTGTAGCATAAACAACTAAATATTCTGTGGTAGTGTCTTAGTTAAGGCTTATTCTATATCTCCTTTCATCACATTTAGTTGCACTTCAGGTGGAGGATGTGATGGAGAGTATTTTAAACCATTCTAGAGGACCTTTTGTTCATTTGTCCAAAAGATGAAGTTCCACAGGCTGAATATACTTTGGGAAAACCGTTGATTAAAATAAGGATTAGAACTGCTCTCACACTACTAATCGCAGATAATTCCTTGTTCTATGACAAGAATATATCATGAACATCAATGTCACAAGAAACATTAAAGTCACTTGGATGCGACTTCAAAGCGGTAGTGACATGTATCACTTTCATAAGAGTAGAGTTAGGTAACTTTTTTAAAAACTAGTTTTACTCATCAGCTATATAACATAACGACATAAAATATCATAGTAAATATGAGTTACACGTATCATTTACAATGTTTTCTGTGAAATCTGAAGTAATTATCTGATTTACAAAGTGGCCACTTAACGTATCTGGGAAGGTCAACTGGGAATAACTAGTAAGGTTAAGTGGTCTAGACAATAAAATCATTGGAAATGCATTAAATAAATTTAATTTTAACTTCAAAACATTCTCAAAGTACGTTGCAATAACGTTCAGTTGTTAGTTGTTGATGCATGAAATACAATTGTTGAAATTTTAAATAAAAACAGTCTTAGCGAATGCTACATTCACACAAATCAACATTAAATGAGGTCTTCAGTTCGATGACATAAATAACTAAAGGGCTGAGAAAGTTTTGTAATTATATCAGCAGTGGCAATATATGCATTTTCATCTGTTACAGAAAATCTGCTGGAAGGTATGTGCCACTTGAAAAGTAGATCGAAGAGACTTCTCTGACCTATCAACAAAATTGAAACCGAATCTTTTTTTACTTCATACGCCTTAACGATTACTAAGTCAACCTCTTAAATTTTTGAAAAATCGTCATCTTCTTCAACATCTTTGTTCGAAGAATAGTGAGATTCTTTTAATTCCAAAGGCGTGCTTTTATCTAACAATGAATCCAGATCTAAAGCAATAGGTTTTTCTAATTATGTTTTTTTTATTCTGTGGCAGAGGCTTGTTCTCCCAGGTGGGTCTTCGCAGATGAACTGGTAAGAATAAGAGATTCTCCTTTCGTTCGCCAAGGAATTTCTCTTTCCTAGGTACCAAACTGTGGGTATAGAAGCAGCTTCAGCACTCACAGGTAATTCTGCTTGTAGTTCTTGTTCATGAGAACAAGAAGGAATGTTACTACCAACAACGGTACTAGAGGTAGAAGAAATTGAATCAGGAACAGAGGCAGGAGATGATGGCAGAAATAAACCTGGAAATGTAATAGCAACATTACTTCCTGAAACAACTTCAGTTCTTAGATGGCTCATCACAAATGAACAGACAATCTTTTTCATCTATTTATCATCATAGAAAGACATTAATCCCGTATCTTTGAATTCATTGGTGATATTAGAGGGAGTGAAAGCAGATTGAAATGTTTCACCAACTAGGTCTAGTATGTCATAGATATCGGGTGTCTGGCTGGGATGATTTAGTAGCCACCTGACGCAGGATTTGTTGCAGCAGGACTTGAAAGGCCTATAAACGGCAATATCTAAGGGTTACATTTTATTACTGCATTATGGCGGTGTCACTGACAAAATTTGTGGCATCGTAAAGTAAAAATTTATGATTCAAATAAACTAGGTCTAAAAGTACACTTCATCACAATTATTACAACGAATGATGTACAGTATTTTCGAAATTAAAGAGATGTATAAATTTCAAAGGTAAAAAATTATATTGATGTTAAGCAGACTGGCCCACATAACCCAACTGTCTTGGTGTCTCGTTAAAGTAACCACACATTCTTCTTTTCCATGACAGTAGAAAACTTTTAATCAAAGATTATTCAAAAACATGTCAACTTGCTGTACAGCGATAACAGTTCGAGCTGTTTATTTGACTTCTGCAAAATTCTTGAAATAACAAAGGAGCAGTAAACAAAATGAGCAGGAAGGAAACGTCTGATCTATGGAACCAAACAAAAGAATCGTTTGTTGCTTTTCAGTCTTTATTAGTAACAAAAATTCTTAGAGGTGAAGAGCTTCTTGAGCCATCTGATGGAAGACATAGGAAACAAATTCCACTAATCTTACAAGCAAGTACCAGTTGACCCGACCTGGCCAGTTAACCTAGCTCTCCCTGATCACGTTGCCACTAGCATGACCACTTCATTTCTTCCTCTATCCTCTAATACCTTGGGCCGGCTATGACTTTATTTGCAGCGTAAGTGTTCCTCTTGACTTTATGGTGACTTACATCGCAGTAATTTTGCATTGCAAAAATTGTTTGTTAAATGAAATGTGTTGTGGCGACTTTCCTTAGTCTCAATAGCTTGCAGTAAAAGACGGACGTCTGTACCGCGATGGCACATTTTCCAAATTAACCGGTTCTTCCCCCGCTTCTTAGTACAACAAAGACTTTGCTTTGTGTCGCAATAGTCTACAGTAAAAGACGGACATTTGTTCCACATTTGTCAGTCCAACCGTTTCTTCTGCCGCTTCTGGGTAGAAGAGCATAATAGTAAATTAAAATCACTATATTGCGTCTACAGTATTACTTTATTCAGTTGACCGTTTTTCGGCCAACAAGATGATCATCAGAATTTAACTGATTATGATCATCAAAGAAATTACAACGTTTTTAAACGACATTGAAAAAAGACGGTACTACTCTAAACTGAGGCACAAAGACGCAATGATGTCACCTTTGGTAACGCAGTTATAATTAAAATTAAAAGGTAAGAAGTTGAACAACACAAAAATATGAAGCTAGCAAACTTGGAAAGAAATGAAAATTAAACTCTAAAAACAGTCGCTATGCTGCAGATTAAATTAAATAAACAAGTCAATAAAATAAAAACGAGATTAGTACACCACAAGAATGCGTCACTACACAGAAACCAGCTAACAGAAGGAATTAACAGTTGTGACAGCAGAATTTATTGAGAACATAGCGTCAGTTGTACAGACTCTTGTTAACAGCCGCTTAAGCTTTATTCTCAGAACAGTGCTGGGAACGCTTTGTACCAACGCGGCAAAACCCCTAACCGGGGTATAAAAGAGGAACAGCTTAACCGGAGATTTCGGACCAGGTTACCTAGTTTATCTGGAGACTACGTTTATACGATGACAGGAATAATTACAGAATCAGATAAATATATTTCATTAGGATTGTTCGTTACATTAAAGAAGAGGATAAAGTGATACTTCACCCTAATTATTTTGAAGGCTACGTGATTTCGAATTTATATCTATGTTTTGACTGTCGAAGGAAGCTGTATTTCATCATTAATATCTCGTAAGTGAGTGGTGCATACGACTGAAAGGTGAGACTGTTTCCTAAAATAAACTATTTCCTTGTAGAAATATGCATTTGCTATCAGTACCCTGTGAATGATATAGGCGATTGTAGTGTTCTCGTGTTATTTGTGTGAACTAGATGCGGAAAATGATAACTCATGCCAAAGTAGTGTCGTTATTGTGGCGTTGTTATGATTTTTACAGTATTAGATGGATTTCCTCCGTTTTATTTAGCAGGATGGGCCCAACCAGAGCGAAAAACCACACCAGTCTCGGTCGCTATTTGGGCTGACATGTTTTTCATATTAGACAAAAACATCTGGATTTTTCATGTAAAGCTCTTCGATGGAACAAAAATGTCACAAGTTCTCTCAGCCACAATTTATCTGTAGTAGAAACTAATGTTCACTCTTATCTGCCATTTTTCAACAACTTTTCATGTTTTAGTAAATACTTTAAGAGGAAAATGTAAATGTCGTGTGACGAGGGCCTGCCGTCGGGTAGACCGTTCGCCGGGTGCAAGTCTTCCGATTTGACGCCACTTCGGCGACTTGAGCGTCGATGGGGATGAAATGATGATGATTAGGACAACACAACACCAAGTTCCTGAGCGGAGAAAATCTCCGACCCAGCCGCGAATCGAACCCGGGCCCTTAGGATTGACATTCCGTCGCGCTAACCACTCAGAAGATTACACGCCCATTAATGCTTCAGAACATCAAAATTGTCTCCCAACTACCATTATCCCCATAAAAATGTAAAGTATTTGTGCTTCCTCAAGCTAAATTTAACGCAGTAGCATTAAGAGTGAGGTCAGTACCTTTTTATTTTAAAGAAAAAGAAAACATAATGCTTCTTCAGCTGTAGAATGTAGCGATTGTGTTACTCAGTTATTAGTACGAGGGTTGGAACTTAAATAGTGGCTACTATTTATTCACAACCTATACAAAAGAGTTACATATTTGCATCTGTTACTGTCCTTCAAAGCAGTCACCAGCGTTGTGTAGAACCCGTTTGCCTGCGATGTGGAAGGCGTAATATACCGTTAGCAGAGCCTGTTCTATTGGTGGTGCGAATGGAGCGGTCTACTGCCTGTCGAATCTCTGGAACAGTTCTGAAGCGAATGCCACAAAGTTGTTCCTTTATCTTCGGAATCAAATCAACGTCACAAGGACTTACGTCCGGGGAGTATGGTGGATGGCACAATAGTTCCCAGTCCCATCGACCTAACAGAGCAGCCACAGCTTGCGCAGTATGCGCCCGCGCATTGTCGTGCAAAATGATGGTTGTGGGGGGCGCAGAAGGTGTCGGCGCTTCTTTCGTAAAGCTGACTGCAGGAGATGCTCTAAAAACGAACGGTAATACTGGGCACTGACGGTCTGCCGATGAGGAATGTAATGCGTTAGGTTAACACCATCACAGTCGTACACGAGCATCACCGTAACTTTCACCATACTGTGGCTCCGACGCACTTCCGACTTTCACCGCGACCCACAATGACGCCATTCGTTGAATTAGGGTTTCAGTTTTGGCTCGTACGATGTGGCCCATGTATCATGCAGTGTTACGATACGGCGTAAGAAAGCCTCTCCTTGACGCTCATAGTGCTCCAATTGCGTCTGGGCATCCATTTCTGCATTTCCGGAACCCATCGTGATGCAATTTTTCGCATGCCCAGGTGGTCCTTCAGGGTGTGAAGCACGGTCGTATGCGCTAATCCGGTTTCGTGGGCGAGCTCACTTATCGTATGGCGTCGATCACTGTTCACTAACGCGACAACAGCATGCATTTCTTTTTCAGAGACGCTAGGAAGACCTGTCCGAAACATGTCTACCACATTTGCCGACCTTCGTTGAAAGCTTTTACCCAACTTGCCACTGTTCTGTACGGCAACGCCGATCCTCGCACGCCTCTTGAAGACCTTGATGACACTGTCGTGCTGTACGACCTCTGGCTCATTCAATCTTGATCCAGCTCTGTTGTTCCTGTATCGAAAACTTAGTGACACCGTTACGTTAGACCGCTTGCTCACAAGTGACTGTGTTTTCCTCGATTGTGCGCACGCCGGTGACGTGGGACGGGCGACTCTATTTGCTCGGAGGTAAGGTAGGTATGTCAACAACGTGTGCTATCAGCGACAATAGTGGATTCGATTGCATAGTGTCTCCACAGCAGTGTTGACACTATTTAAGTTCCAACCCTCGTATTGTCCACATAAGCACAACCATATTCATCATTATAATATTATTTACCTGTGTGTTGTAAGAGCGTTGGCAGTTGTCATTCAGCCAATAGGAATCTTTAGTTATTGAATCTACATGATCACAACATTTGGGAGGAGTGGAAGTTAAGACACGTTTTTAAATTTCACTTGAACAATCATACCAATTTTCCTGTGTGAGTTTGTTTCTTTCAAATACGGCTCTGTTCCATTAATGATTTAGCCACTGTTGACTCTCAGACACTGCGCCTCTGGTGATAACTTTCTGTCCCTTGGAGACTTCTTTGGCATTAACAAGACGACCACAAGCAGAATAATTAAACGTTGTGGGTGATAGAGACCATTTTGTTAATTATATCAGTTATCTGATGTAATGAAATGAAAAGAATTATTTAGATTAGTATATTTTTCCTCTTCAATAATTTCTTTTAATTTTTGTTTTCTAATACTCATTATGAGCTTTATGTTCGTTTTTAAAGCAATACAGACCTTCTTCCCATCCCTGTTTCTCGTTGTGCTACATTTGAAACAGCACCATGTGCAACTCTGCTAATTCTTTGACATTTGAGTCTAGTTCTTTTTATTCTGAAAACGGAATTGAGGGTTTTCAGCTATGATGATTATAGAAAACAACATAGCGAAGTTATCCTGTCTCCAGTTACAACCCCCACCTTCCTCCTAGACTACATACAGCTGCTAGGGATTATTGCACAGGCCACAATCATGTGTGAAATAGTTCCTGTTCCCCAGTGATTTAGGTGAGATATAAAAACAACAGTCTCCAGTTTTGGTATGTGGCACAGGTAAATTTCAACTTCAGCAGTACAAAAAATATTATATTCTTTCATTGTAAATGTTGACAACTTATTCTTGGAATAAGCCTTCAATATAATTATTAATAACCATCACATCATCTAAACAGGATTTCTAGACTCCCATGAATTCCGAAATTGGATGTCCAAATATTGTTCAGTAATTCAGCAAAGGTTCTTCCCGTAGGCCACCCATTGCTGCTGTAACGAATTAATCATTTTAAGACGTAACTACAACAGCAAGCGAGCCAGTAATGTCTCACAGACACAATTTGTCGAAGACTCTGAAAAGTCCAACTATTTTACAGAGGATACTGCATTTCACAGTTGTTACTATATTAGGTCTCCTACTTACAGTTTGTCATTGAGCATTTAGTTACGTGCCATGGCACATTATCTCGCCTAGAAATGTTACATCTGAATCGAACTGACGGTGAAGTTCTTCAGTTGACAACTATCAAGTCGTGTAATTTACTGCACACAACTTGGAACTTACGTTCCACGTTTCGGCCATGTAGCCTCTGCTACCTTTCCAGAGCATAAAATTTACGTGTTTCATTCTTTAAAACTAAATAGTACGTCTGTTGTAGCTACAGTGTCGACGAGGTAGATGAAACTGTGTGTCAAGTGAAACTGCTGCATATTTTTTCCCGTGTTTTCGGAGTTTTAGAAGGAACTCCTACTGGTCAAACAACAAGTAGCTAATCCTTTAACTATTTTCAAGTCAGCTCGTTATGTTATACATGGAAGTATCTTACATGGATGGTAAATGTTTTGCACCAAACTTTTGTATGAGCCTGCGTTAGTTTTCGTGTTTCCTACTACGCTCGTGAACATATCTGCAGCAATGACCAGCCTTGAGATATCCTCAAGCGAAAACTTATTCGATCTTGAACGCTTATTCCTGTAGTTAAACACGCTACTTTTGCAGACGACTTACTTAATAAATATGAAATGACGTACGCGAAGATAGCCAGAGTGGTTTACTCTTGCTATCATTAAATGGACGGAAACTGTATTCTAGTAACAACTAACCACAGAACAACATGGCGTCCTACAACGACACTCCAAATTATACCTTCTTTAGCCTATTCCTCGGTGAGACATCCCTGGCTTCATCCCAAGGTTTTACAGCTAGCCCAAAGGGAATAACAATAAAATAAAAAGAAATAAAAATACAGGAAAGTGGAGGAATAGGAAGGAATAGACAGTCTGGGGGGGTGGGGTGGTAATGGAAACCCAGAGCATTACGCGAAGTTTAGGAGACGTGACGTATTCAGCTGTGTTTGCTAATTTAATATCAAATCTGAATTCTGGACTGGATATGTGTTCAGTTCCATGCTTCCAATAAGTTGAGTTTTTGGCCTTTGTTAGCTAAGAGAAGAACATGGTCAGCAAAAGTGTAGTCAGAATTCTGCATCCTCCAGACGTGTTTATTTTCAGTCAGTCTAGTTGCTACGTCTCTATCTGCTTATCTAATGTACAATTAATCACAATTAAGTCAAGTAATTTTGTTTGGTACTGTTGACTAGTAACTGAAACTTCTTTGACGACTACAGTCAGTTAAAATCAGATAATGGCTTTGAAAACTAAAAAGTGGGTAACCTCACTAAATTAATCCAGTAGAACATAAGCTGTGTAGTGTTTTTAGATTATTATTATGTCGTTATACAGAAAAGCGACGGACGAATCACCTCATATAATTTCTTTAATTGCCTATTCCATGTGCATGAATAAAAAATATAATATGATGATTAGACTAGAGCCTGTTGTCAATGCAGCCATCCTCAGATCTGCAGAAAAAAAAAGAAGAAAATTGCTTTAGGAAACATTTTCTACAATGTAATCTTAAGTTTAATACCTCTGAGGGAAGCACAAATACCTGTCACTCTTAGTAAAAATGTCAGCATCTAACATACGGAATGAACATCAAATATAAACAATACATGAACGCGACTTAAAGGCAAGTTTACAGTGCTATACAAAATATTTGGACAAACTGTGTTCATGTTGGATGCAGGTTGAACAAAACCTGGATACACCATTAGCAACCATATGATGCAATAACTTGTACTTGCATAATAGATAAGTTAAATAAAAACAATGTTAGCAGCAATAACAAAAAGTTAGTCTGGTTCTACACCCGTATGAATACACAAAAAACGTACAATAGCACTAGAAAACGTTTTTAAAACGTCTAAAGAAACACAAATACGAGGATAATAACGTATCACTCACCGTAACAATTTTAATTTCTACATATGTACGCAATCTAGGTAATTAAAAGATTTTGAAAAATTATTTTCTACATTTCAACTTATTTGATCCTTTGCTGCCTTCACTATTTCTTTTCTCACAGCTAACAATTCGTCTTCTACTGTACACGTTTCACCTGTTTCAGTCAATCGTTGCATAATGCTTCGTCATTTATGAGACATATAATAGTTTCTGAAATAATAGCAATACATGTTCAACAATATCAGGTCAGAGAAAGTTTCTTGTTCATGGGTAATACAAGGATGACTCTGCTATGGGCACAGACATAAATCCAAATAGTTGCCTAGAATAGCTTTGATACTATGTAGTATAAAATTATACCAAGTAAACTATCGATTCTCAGGTATAAAACGAGTTGCAAATGATTAACTCCGAATATATGAGAATAACATGATATAAGGTATAGAGATAAATCTGAAGTGATAAAAAAGACGAAATTTTTTTGAATCATTCATCCGAGCCAAAACACACTCTCAAGTGTTACCTTGCAAACAATATAATTCTTGTCCGAGATGCTACTCCAGGCGGGTGTAAAATGAATGTGCACAACGGAAAATGCTGAACGCGAAAATGAAGATTTGGCCCTGTCTGACTACCCCCTGAAGCAGATCTTAGTATCTCATAATGGTGATATCATTCGTCCTTCTTGCTCTTTAACACATCAATTACAACATCAACATAAATGAATAATTAAGGGAACTAGTAACTACAAATGATAAACTCTGTTTCTGCTTAGACATTTATTGTGGATTAAAGCCCCATTATGCATTAGAAATGTTTATATATGAACGTCTAGTGGATATAATGACATACAAATGGATTTATTACTAATATCATTGATCAATTGCCCAAATCTCCCCCTTTTTGTAGCTGCGCGATCTAATACAAATAACATGAGACGACTAACATCACCTACGTACCAAACACTAAAAGACGCTACTTTCAAAGATGATCTACAGTGGTGTGCACCTCAGTGGAAATAAAATTTACGTGATCGCAGCTGTTTAGCTTTATAGCCCTAATATGCCGAAGGAATTAGCAATATCACCGTATGCTTCCCCGTACTTATACCTCCCGAGGAGATCACGAATGTAAATTTAGAGAGATTCGAGCGCGCACGCAGGCTTTCCGGCAGTCGTTCTTCCAGCGAACGATGCTCGAGTGAAACAGGAAAGGGAGGTAATGACAGTGGCACGTAAAGTGTCCTCCGCCACACACCGTTGGGTGGCTTGCGGAGTATATATATGTAGATGTAGATGTACTGCGACCGTTGCGTGGGAGTGATGGTTGTCGTACACGTCTGCGACCACGGAAGAACTCCAGCAACAAAAACATAAAAAAAACCTCATTCAAACACTAGGACTGCAGAAGATGGTCCTCTGACTAGTATAATCTAATAATGTCCTCCCCTCTCTGAGTTCTACAGACGAGAAACGCGAACACCCAGCCACAAGGTCGGAGTTCAGATGTCTCAACGTGAATATAGGCATGCAGAAAGCGAATCATATTCTCGAAACCACGGAATATTCTCCCTCTCTACAGATTCATCCGAACGCCG